>NC_043987.1:23883236-24564486 GCF_902150065.1 Myripristis murdjan | reverse complement strand
TAATTGGCCCACCTGGTCAGCACCTACTGCACTGAGGCCCCCTCGCTCCGTGGTCTGCAGGATTTCCTCACTTCTTATCTATTATTTGTTTTGTTTTTTTCTTGTCTTGTTGCAAACCTGTTGGCCTGTACATCCCTTTGAGACTGTAAACAGTGATGTGGGGCTCTAAATAAATTCAAACTTGAACTTACATCAACCATCAGTCCCACAAAACAGAGGACTACGTCTATGAAATTCAAAGCTAATCATTAGCTATGTTCAACACGTGCTGTTAAAACCTGCAGTTTGGTACTTTCCAGTTCTGTATGATTTGTGTCATGACGTTGTCAGACCAGTTAAAAAAGCCATGCTATAATTTTAATAATTCAGTTCCAGTGGAACTTGTGGATTGTGGTTGAAGTAAAACGTGTCATTAAAGGTCAGCTGTGCAGCAGCGTGGGACAAAGGCCTTCCGATGTCTGCAGTGAAGCAAAGTGCAGGGAGTTTTTCTCCGTGGGTGATAGCCTTAATTGACTTAATCATAGCTTCAACTCGTTTGGCTGTAGATTGACGATAGCAAATGATTTTTTTATATATGTAAAAATTCTGCACTGTGGCTTTGACACTAGCGAGCATGTTCACATTTGCAAGTGCCCTAGTTTTTCCCATCTTGACATATCAGCATATGTCAGCAATGACGCGTTCACACCTTCTGACCTCCCCCATCCGACCATGATTGAATGCAACATTAGTCTATTCACCAAGGGATGGATGTTCTATATACTGTGCACAATGCAGTGTTTTTTTTTTTTTTTTAAGAATGCATTTTGTGTGAGTGTGTATTTTCAGTATGAGGACCTGTTCTTTGGCCCCTGAGGGGATCAGGAGGGCAGGAGAGATTAACCCTGTATCTGTCTGGCAGCTTCTCAGTTGATTCCCCTGCTCTGCCTCTGCTAGAGAGCGTGAGATGAAGGCACAGCAACCAGTGGCCTCCTCCTAGTAGCGTCTGATTAATCTGGCTGAGGAGGGAAAATGAACAGCGCAGCCTGACACAGCAAGTCGCAACGACACAGCACTCCGCCAATCACCACCACACTTCGCCGCGGCATCTGCCAGCCATTTTAAACAAAGCCGGAGACGAGCCAGGATGGAAGAGAAAAAAAAAAAACCCAAACAAACAGAAAAGCCGCTTTTCTCCAAGTGTCTCAAATATATATATTTTTCGACTTCGTGGCATGTTGGGTGGCAGTGGTGGTGATGGGTGGGAGTACGGGTCTGAGAGTGTGTCATGACATGAAGCCAAACAATAGCTTCATCTTTCAGCAGCTGGAAGTCCCTCACATGATTACAGCTCTGGAAGCAGAGTGGGATGCAGATGAAAGGGGCAGCGATGGAAGAGAGGATGAGGAGTTGTACATCAATGACAGCTGCTGGTCGAGTTACTATTCTCTTCGGCTCCTCTTTCACTTAAACTATTCAGTGGTATCAATGGAGGCTTCAATATTTTTCTGCCCAAGGTCCAGCTTGCACAAATACACAGATACAGGAGGAAAAAAAAAAAAAAAAAGCACACATTCTAACCTCTTCAACTCCGCCACTCCCATGGATGGTTTTATCACGGCCAGGCTTTGGCAACAGCCTTCTGGTGTAGAGCCCAAGGTTTCCAAAAATACCAAATATGTCTGGGTGAATTACAGCGATGTGCGCATAAAATGTTGCACAAGACATCCAGATATTTTCTATCTGATATAATGATACAACCATAAAACAATGGCATCATGAGTTTCATTATTTCAGTCAATATAAGTGTGATGTAGCTCCAGTGAAGCAGATACACAACATGTAAGTGACATTGTTGTACAATGTCCTTTCAAGGAATGAAAGGTTTTGTAATCTGTGTAATGACGGCCACCTGGGAGATGAATATCATGTTTTGTTTGAATGTAAAAATTTTATTTTGTCCGAGACCAGAAATAAGTACTTGCCTAAATATTTTTTAAATCGCCCATCTAGGTTTAAATGTATAGCTTTATTGAAGACTGATAATTTACAAACAATATGTAAATTGGGTGCTTTCTTGAATAAGGTTTTGCCACTCTTTAAATGATCGAGTGCAGGCTTGTTTTTTCTTTTTACTTCGACCTGTGATGACTCATTATGACTGTTCATCATTTATTTTGTATTGTTTGTACTCCATACCACAATTGTGGTGAAGAGTTAATAAATATGACTATGACTATGACAAAAAGGCATTGAGGAGAACTTGAAGTTGAAGTGGTTTAACCAGCTCTCACATACAGTGGAGATCCTTCCCTTCATGTTTAATACTTTAATAATTCCTGAGTCAAGTGGAATGGACACTCCAGCGGGTCTTTTCCTTGGGGGAAACATGGTGACGGTGAATTGGGATGTGCGTGTCCCAAGGGGGGAAGCGGGGGAAGCTGGGGAGCGTCGCTGTCATGCTCCCGCGAGATTCCCGCTGTGTATTTTGGGATCCTGCCCTGCCTGTCTGCCTCCCTGCCCTCACAGGTGCCAAGGCCATGGTGGAGAGTGTGTGTGTGTGTGTGTGTGTGTGTGTTTCCCCTGTGTTTGTCTCCCAGCTTTGGCGAGCGCGAGTGTTGCTCTGCCCTTTGTGCTGATCCTCTGATAAACGACTCGGCGAGATAGCGCGCAAAGAAAACCGCAACACAAACAGGACGGTGGACTGACAGAGATTATCATCGCTGCTTTACGTTTCATGAAGCTCAAAGCCAGGGATTCATCTCGCCGCATGCAGGAGAAGACGGGTCACCTGCCTCTCTGACCTGATGACTGTTTATTACCTGGGCAACCAAGATCACATGTAATGGACACACAGAGCGGGAGAAACATGTGATATTAATGAGCAACGCACTACTGGACCTTGACACGACCTTGACACGACCTTGACACCGGCGTCGGGCTGTCACTTGGTCCATTTATATGCTGCTTACATTCTATTCATACACACTGTTTATATTATATATATACTGTTTACATTTATATAGGCTGTTTATATTTATTTACATGTAGTGTTTATAGTTTATACATACTGTTTATATTTATACATATTGTTTATAATTGATATATACTGTTTATACTTATATATTTTATATTTTATATTTACATTTCTTTCTTTCTTCTTCTTTTTTTTTTTTTTTTTACCTTGCTTTATTTATTTATTTATTTAGGCTTACACCGGGACCTGAGTCCTAATTTCGTACCACTAACGTGTAAATGTGAGCTGGTATGACAATGAAGTTCCTTGAATCCTTGAATCCAATCCACAGATTGAAATAGTCATACGTGATGTACTCTGCACTTAGGAGCATTTTCCTGGTTTAGTTTAGTTTAGTTTAGTTTATTTAATCAAGGGACAGTGCATATTAATAGAACAAAAACAATTGTAAATAGCCAGAGTTAGCCAGAAGGCTACTTTTCATCTGTAGTCCCTATGCCAAGATGTATTACCCGGCTTCCTGAAATTAAAAATACATTTAAAAGATAAAACATGAGTAGGCCAAGGCACATACAAGTTAGACAGGACAAAACATTCAGCAGGGCTGAACAAGGACATAGCAGGGTTAAAAAAAAAAAAAGTGTTTTAGTTAAGCATATGTGGTTAAGAGCACTGGTACAAATGGTCATCCTTGCACTGAACTCATAAAGTATAGGCTCTGTTCTATGAAAGAAGGGGAAATACATTGTTAGTGGTGGGGAAAAAAAATCACACAAATGACAAAAGTAGCAGGCTTTATCTGCCACATTAGGATGAGAGCTGATATCGGCCCTCTTTTGCTGTGGTATATATCCACTGACAGGATAGAATGGATTGGTTATATAAACATGTGCACACAGACACACTAACACACACACATGCACACAAACAAACAGACACATGTATGAAAAGATACACATAGGCCTCCCTGGCTAATCCAGGCTAGCTCCAGCAGGCCTATAGGGGGCAGGTCTAATCCTGTTATCAGGCCCAACAGATGCTGTTGACAGAACAATAAGCGGGGGTCCAATATGGCAGCGCGGCCCCGAGGAGGTCATGAGCCAAACTCATCACAGCAGCAGCAGGATCGCTGGCCGGATGAAGCGAGCTGGACGCCGCCGCGGTCACACACACTGGCTCTCCCGGGCCAAACACCTCGGCGCGGCAGCCACTCACACAGATTTGTGTCTTGAGACTGCGAATCCCATTCTGCTCCGTCGGCGCTGTCGTGTACGGTACGTCCCCGCGTGATAGAGCACTTTGGATCATCTACAACTCTGCAACGTATGGAGTTTTGTGGCTAAATCACGGGCCTTCTACCCGTCTTTGGCTTTTGATAGTGCTTTCATAAAACTACAGTCAGTCTTTGCATGTGTGTGTGTGTGTGTGTGTGTGTGTGTGCTATCTTCCAGATTACAGAAGAAAGAGACTGCCTGGGGCTGCTGGCTCTGTGTCTCAACTTCCAGCAACATCACTCCCTCCCTCCTGCACCGACTGTCTGCTGCTCACAACATAATGCCCTATGTAATTTAGGTAGGGAGAGCAAGCTCTAACACACTCACACACCACGCTCACACACACTCTCTTGCACCGTATCAGGCGGTGTGTTTCTTTGCATGACTATAGCAGGAGCTCCTGTCACACTGCTGCCACTGCAGAGATGTGGGTAATCACACTGCGTTTTAAAAGTGCAGCAGCCTCTGCATCAACAAGCCGCTCGCCCTGTCACCCACCCACATGCACACACTTTCAATATGTCTGCTCAATCTGTAACATACATTAGAGTCGCTTCTGCGGCGAGAGAGCAAGCCACCTGGGCAGAGAGCGAGGAAGCTCGAGCTCAGAGAAAAATCCCGCCGGCAGTGGTGGGGAAAGCTGGAACAGGGAAGAGTACAGGGAGCAATAAGGTCACAATTTTGAGATAGGAGGGGCCGGGACTGATGTTGCTTGCAGCCAATGGGAGGAGAAGGTGATTAACGTCAAATAATAGCGGCGAGCAAGACTGCATGAAGAGCAGAAATAACAATGACGTCGGCCGTGATGACGAGGACGTGTTTTCCTCCCCTCTCCCCGTCTTTCTGGTTTATGTCCCAGTTTAGCCAAATCCCATTAAAAAGGCTTTCATCTCACTGCACTTCATTACTGGCATAAAGACTGCGGCTCACCCCAGAGAGAGGCAGGGATTAGCTCATCTAAAATGTTACGCTCTCGAACCCCAAGCATTTTTTTTTTTTTTTTTTTTTTTTTTAATAAGGAACCACACTTTAAATGCTCCTTATTGCACAGGCAAACAGACCCTGCAATGTAAGAGGTGTTCCAAAAGGTTGGGCTTGTTGTGTGGTGCGTCGGCATGTGTGTGTATGCACGTGCATGTGTGTGTCCTTGTGTCCTTGTGCCCTCGTACACACACACGGGCGAATACAGACGCCCCTGTATTTTGTCTCCTGGGTGCTCAGTACATTTACTTTTGTTGTGTCAGTTTCATTTGACCATCAAACCTGGATTTCAAGGGGGAGTTTTACTGCACCTTTCTTTTATTCGAAAAAAAAAAAAAAAAAAAACAGAAGACGGGTGGACCAACATCCCTTGAGAATGTTAACAAATGCAGGGATGAGACAGAGGAAGAGGCAGAGAGGAAAATAGAGAGGAGCTTAACAACAGAGAGGGGCATAAGCCGGGGAAGAGAGAGAGACAAGAGAGAGGACAGAGAGGAGAGAGCTTGGTATTGTGTGTGTATGATTGGGTGCGATGGGTCAGAGGCTTTCGCACACATTTATGAATGCTTATTTTAAGCAGAGCCCAAGCTGGGCTAATCTTTACTGCTCGCCTGAATGAGGGTGCTGATTAAAAGCTAATTATACGCTACAGATTTGGCCTCTGGTGAAGACTCCGCTGATTTGACATGGCTTGGACTCGGGCCTGGCTGCATGCCTGGGGCTTCGGCTCCAGATAGCCGTGTGTGTCTGCAGGAGAGCGAGACCTCAGCATGCACGGTGGATGGGCTTTGTGTTTACAGGATGTTTACTGCTACAGCCAGGCATGCAGCGGGGGGTAAAACTCACCTAAACCCAGTTTACCAATCTCTCCGTTTAGACCCATCTGCTCAGACTGGTATGAATTTTTATGATAGAAATACAGGGTATACACAATCAAACTGTTTTGTATGCGAATAGGGTCAAAGCTTAAATTAATACTTCCCTTCTTCCCTCTTCTGTCCTTTGGCAGCTATTTCGCGAGCAGTCGATCGCACCACCAGGAGGGGGTTAACATCTCTTTATAAATGCACTGGGGAAGGGAAAATAGAGTGAATCCTTCGCTCCCTTTTAGCATCTTGTCCTTGACATCATTACTCCTCCAACATGGCAAGGCTCCACTGCTATGACCTCCCGCAGCAACCAGAGCCCAGTGCCATACTAACAGCACAGCAAACACACACTGAAAACAATTACGTCCCAGAGCCAATTGCCAGCATGGTCACTTTCAGTCTTTGGCTGTTCATGTCTCTGGCAGAAAGACAGTCTGCCTGTTCAACTGCTTATTTTCATAAAAAAAAAAAAAGCTCACTTTGCACAGCAGGCGCTTCAGTAAGGCAACGCATAGAAGTCCATTAACTTTTTAGTAGCTGATAAGTACCAGTGATACTTATTTTTTATGAGCTGAGTAAACTATTGTTGACTGAGGTCACTGGGATGTTAATTGCAGCTACAGATAGGCATGGCTATGACTTTATTGGTGTTAATGCCAGTTCCAGTTCCTGTTATGGAGACTGGTACGATAATTGGCATGACATCGGCATGTTCCAAAACTGACTTTAGAAATGAAACATCGATACTGGCCTGAATTGAATATTTCTGCACATATGACATATGTGAAATAGGTCAAATCCACCCTGGCTGTGCGGCTGTTGTCAGGATTTTCTCAGGGAGAGCATCAGTCATGCCTTTTTCATCTGAATGGATCTTATTTTGTTTGAAAGAAAACACTGAAAAGAAAACATTGTATAAAAATAAATACGGCAATAAATATGGCATGGCCCAGTGGGATGCGTACATTTTGAAAAGCACTGTATTTTATGCCTGCGTCTGCCAGTGGGCCTTCACAATAAGAGCAGGCATAATAAAATGTTAATTCCACGGCAGAAGAGACTTGATGTTCTCTTCAATTAGGTGGAAAAAATATGTGCATGTATCAGCATCGGCATCAGCAATCGGCCAAAAGAGTTGAAAAACGGCATATCGGATATCGGCAAAAACTCCAGTATTGGTACTTAACGATACCTCTTAACAGTTTTTGTTATGTACCAAGAGAATGTTTATTCTTCCTCCTTTTTACCTGAAGAATCATATTTTATAAATGGATGTTCATTTTTGCAAATTTCAAAAATGAAATGAGCATATTTGAACTTTGCCCCCCAACAGTCTTGAGCATAAAAAACAAAAGATCATGGCTGAGCAAGTGCACCTGCTACTGTGGCTTTGGCAGTTTTGATGTGTATTTGGTGTAAAGCGGATGTATGTACACCTTTGTCCTATTGAATTAAAAAAATATACACTATATTACCAAAAGTATTCGCTCACCTGCCTTTACTCATACTATGAACTGAAGTGCCATCCCATTCCTAACCCATAGAGTTCAATATGATGTCGGTCCACCTTTTGCAGCTATTACAGCTTCAACTCTTCTGGGAAGACTGTCCACAAGGTTGAGGAGAGTGTTTATAGGAATTTTTGACCATTCTTCCAAAAGCGCATTGGTGAGGTCACACACTGATGTTGGTCGAGAAGGCCTGGCTCTCAGTCTCCGCTCTAATTCAACCCAAAGGTGTTCTATCGGGTTCAGGTCAGGACTCTGTGCAGGCCAGTCAAGTTCATCCACACCAGACTCTGTCATCCATGTCTTTATGGACCTTGCTTTGTGCACTGGTGCACAGTCATGTTGGAAGAGGAAGGGGCCCCGCTCCAAACTGTTCCCACAAGGTTGGGAGCATGGAATTGTCCAAAATGTTTTGGTATCCTGAAGCATTCAAAGTTCCTTTCACTGGAACTAAGGGGCCAAGCCCAGCTCCTGAAAAACAACCCCACACCATAATTCCTCCTCCACCAAATTTCACAGTCGGCACAATGCAGTCTGAAATGTACCGTTCTCCTGGCAACCTCCAAACCCAGACTCGTCCATCAGATTGCCAGATGGAAAAGCGTGATTCATCACTCCAGAGAACGCGTCTCCACTGCTCTAGAGGCCAGTGGCGGCGTGCTTTACACCATTGCATCCGACGCTTTGCATTGCACTTGGTGCAATGCAAAGCTCTCCGTCACTTTACGTGGCCTACCACTTCGTGGCTGAGTTGCTGTTGTTCCCAAACGCTTCCATTTTGTTATAATAGAGCTGACAGTTGACTGTGGAATACTTAGGAGCGAGGAAATTTCACGACTGGATTTGTTGCACAGGTGGCATCCTATGACAGATCCACGCTGGAATTCACTGAGCTCCTGAGAGCGGCCCATTCTTTCACAAATGTCTTGTTTCACAGTCTGCATGCCTGAGTGCTTGATTTTATACACCTGTGGCCAGGCCAAGTGATTAGGACACCTGATTCTGATCATTTGAATGGGTGAGCGAATACTTTTGGTAATATAGTGTATATTTAACCTTTATTTAAGTCCCTTGAGACTGAAATCTCTCATGCCAGTTACAGTTTGAATAGAGTAAAATACAGACAGGGAATATAAACATCAAACAGATATAAGAGGCTAAAACCAGCTTAAATAAGACAGTCACATCTGTCAGTTACATGGACTGTTACATGGCTTTGAATTCACCCAAGGGGTCTATTTTATCAAGATGTAGTATGCTCTGCAGATTAAATCTCAATAATGCAGTGAATCTGGCATTTACTGCATTGTTTATATGTTTTATTGAAAAAAAGCCAACTTTTGCTGTCCCATATTGCCGCTTTGAAACGATGAGATGATGAGAGGCCAGAGTCATGTACAGGCTACCACAGATCTTAAAATATTGTCTAGAAGCATCCACTATGCATTCAGCTACTCTGCTGAGGAACACGATGCAATGAAAACCAAATGAACGGGAACTCACATTTAACCATTTCTTCCATGTTGGAAGCAGAAGTGCATAGCATTTATTAATAAAAATGTCTGATTACACCTTTATTGCTATGATGTGACTCTGTTACTTGCATGTTTAACAGTCTGTAAGTGAATAATTTACGCAAGTTATGGCGCTGATGAGAAGTACTGTTGGTACAAACCTTATCGGTCCCGCCGGTGCCATAAAAGAACTGCTACAAAGTGCTCATGCCCGGCTGCAGCCTGACATTACAGGTAAATGTCACATTGGTGGCTGATGTCCCGCCCTCAGTACCTTCAGGCGGCAATCATTTAGCTTTAATTGTACGGGTGGCAGCAGGTGGGGGATGTGTTTGGCCACTGTCCTCATGCACAGTCACAGTGGGTGTAGCTGATTTAAAATCAGCCTCTCCCGCTGCTATAAAGGCGGAGAAGGAAAGGCCTGCAGCTGCTCTGGTGTCTTGTCAACAATAGGGAGAGGAAAACTCTACATGCTCACCTTAATGTCAAGGACAAGGTCACTCACAGCAATCTCACACCTGGTCACTGTTGGCATCGGTGTGTGTGTGTGTGTGTGTGTGTGTGTGTGTGTGTGTGTGTGTGTGTGTGTATGGTGCATGTATGTGTGTGTGTGTAGGGAGTAGGGAGGGGGCTTGCTGGACGACCACCGTAGCCCTCGAGGCATCTTGACAACTCCACCCCTCCCTCTGCATAACTCCCATTTCTCTCTCTCTTTCTCTCCCTCTCTCTCGTCCCCCTCCCCCTTTCCTCCTCCACCTTGCCTGTCTTTATTATTAGTGGCAGCTAGAGGCAGTGGACCGGAAAATTCCCATCGAGAAACAAACCCACATCTGCATATTACAGCCCTGTTTCACGTCTGCCCTGAGCGAATAAATTAATACATGAATAACAATGAAAATCATCCATGAGTTGCCTTGCTCGCTCTCTAAATGGCATTGTGTGTGTGTCTGTGTGTATGTGGGTAAGTGTGTGTGTGTGTGTGCGCGCAGGAGAGTCAGGAGGAGCTGTAGTTGTCTCTCGACAGTAGCTGACAGAGTTTTTCGCCACAGTCATTGGGAAGCCGGGTGTATTTGCATAAAACCTCTAAGAACTGGCGTACCTGCAGAATGTAGGGTCACAGGTCGGGTGTCACCGAACGTTGAGCTACAAACTGGCCAAAGACCAGTCCTACTCTCTCAAGAGACACCGTGTACAGTACAGTGATGTCGTGGCAAATCAAAAAAGTGGCTAAACTGTACCGCCTGTGATCACCATGAAGCGCTGCAGCCATCAGTATAAAGAAAAAACAGTCACACTTTAATCTTATTACACGTAACCTACCTAGTAACCTACCTTGATGCTACGCTACGGTGCTAATAGGTTACACTATGATACAATAGGAATTTACATTCAAAAAGATTCAAGTCAGACTAAAAAGTTGGGGAAAAAAGGGACGCAAACTGAGTGTGGGAGGGTTTATGTAACGCAATCTTCACCCAATTAAAACTGACACGCGCAACCATGTCATTCAGTTTAAGAGGTTGGCACAAACACAGATGTGGAAAAGTATGTCTGTTTGTAGGTGTGAAAAAAAAAAAGACGCAGAGCCGATAGCGTGCGTGTGTGTGTCTCGGGGTCTTTGTGTGTGTGTGTGTGTATGTGTGTATTTTCCCACGTGGGTGTGTTCGGCAGAGCACTGCTGTCATCTATGCCAGCACGATGTCTATTTCTGTTTGTTAGTGCGCTATACATGCCCTCCTCCCACACACACACCCTTCCCTTTCCACCTACTTTACATCTGTTTACTAAAGCCTGTCTGCCTCGGTTTCATGTACGACACGGGCGAGGGTCTCTGGAGGTCCGGTGCGCGGTGTGTTCGCGACACTCCGGAGGTGTCAGACTATTTTTCCGATGACTCCGCTCGGTCGCCGTGATACAAACGCTCACTTGAGAGTACATAAAAAAAAAAAAAAAAAAAAAAAAAAAAATGGTGTGGCAGCGTCCCGACACTGGCAGACAAAACAACTCGATGGCCCTCCACGCGGCAAACTGAGGCGGTCCGTGCATCCCATCATGCACTGCAAGGGCGCTAGACATAAAGGATTGGGGATGTACGTGTGAACTTTGGGAAGACTGAGGCAAACTTTCAGCGGCCATCTATCACGCGTCCATTAGCGGACAGCTCTGCCTCGCTCGGTAAATGACAGTGTTTATCTATGTCTGCGTCTCGCACTCTCTCTCTTTCTCTTTCATACACACACACACACACACCCACACACACACACACACACCACCACCAACTTTCTCTATTCACCCCAGCCTCTCAATCTCTTTTCTAATCTCTACCCCATCCCTTTATCTCCGTCTCACCGATGTGATCCTTCCCCTTGGAGTCTCCATCTTGCTGGCTCCTCTCCCTCGTCCTTTTTTATCACCCTCTATCTCCCTTTATTCCTGCCCACCTTCCCCCTCTCTAACCTCTATCCCCCTCTCTGGATACAGCTGGTAATAAGTCACTCTGGTGTAATTTGGCCCTTCTAAGGGCCTGTAATGATGGAGCTCAGAGGATGGTTAAGGTGGAGGAGAGATGGGGGGTAAAGGGACTCTGCTCTGCTCAGACAGAAAGCCTTTCATGGGCCTTTTGTAATGGGGCAGAGGGCTAGTCAGACCAGACACAAGAGAGAAAAAGAGGGGTTCATGTGTTCACTTTGCACCTTTGTTGTTTTGACACCAACTGCACGGCACATTTTATGGCTGATCATAACATAAACATAACGTAAAGTAGGCCTACCAATGTAAAAAAAAAAAAAAAAAAACACAGTGGCACTTAAAGAAATCAAGTAAATTTGCTCATGTTTCAGAGAGTTAATATGACAAACAGAAAAAAAGACAACTGGCTGCTCTATGTGATCAAACAAAAACCAAGAATGTGTCTCTTGGAAATGGGAAAAACACAGTGCTTCAAACGAGAGGGCGATCCACGCACTCCAAATATCAGGAAATGTGACAACAAAGAGGGAAATATTAAAAAAGCTGCACTGGCTAAATCATTAAAAAAGCCAACATGTTTTGACCGTTGCTTTTTTCCACACAGGCCGTACAAAAAGATGCCTGGAGGATCGCCTCGCCAAGCATAAATATGCCATTAGAATTGGAAATCGTGATTACCCCGTGGCTAAGACGTTTTAGTGAATTTCACAACGCCAATGATTACTTATTGCAGTGGTTCGCAAATCTGTTTTTAACCGAGGCACCAAGGAAAATATTCCCCTTCCCCACGGCAGCCCAACTCTTCAAAGATTTAAAAAATGCCTCGGAGCTTAAACTAAAAACAATGCACCATAAATTTGTTTGAAAATGTGCATTTAAAACTGATAAGTAAGTTGCAGCAATTTCAATCAGAGTTAAAATACACTGACCAAACAGTCATATATAATTGATAAAACTCTTGGAGATAATATGAGTTTTACCAAGAAAATGATTGATGAAAAAAGTATTATGAATAATAAATAGGCTTTTTTTCCATTCTGGCTGAAATAGCACCTTTGTAAAATGAAATTCTCATTTCAGGCCTCATTCTGAGTTGTTATTATTTTACATTTGGACCAAACAGGGAACTGACAACTTTAAGAAATAACAAAACGATCAGTTTAAATGCCAAACAAAAAGTATGTTGGGTGAACATGTGCCTGCTTTTGGGAGCAGAGTAGGGAGACTTGTTCCACTGACAGCCACATTTGTGTCTTGTTCTTGACATATTTGCGAGAGAAGGGAAAACAAACTCGCAGAAGTAGGAGGTTGGGACGGGTTAAAGGTTAAAGGTTCAGGTTCTCAGCGTGGTCCATTAGCAGCTCCACGAGTTCATCTGGAGCTTTGCTGCTCAAACCAGCGGCTGATGCTGATGAAAAACAAGCAGCGAAATCTGAGCAATATGTTTGTTTGTATTCTCTTGTGAACTCCATTGTGCATGCAATAAAATAAAGTTTATATGAGGTAAAGTTGCCTGTGGACGGTTGCCACGGCGCGCCAGACACACCACCTTGGGAACCACAGCCTTATTGCATACAGACGGCACTGAGCATATTAAATCTTCGGTCAGAGAGGGTGACAGATTACAGAAACCTAACCTCAGGGAATCTTTTTGGATCCACTGACTGGGTGCATTAACTATACTGGTCTTAATGAGGATACAGACTTCAGCCGTTTTCTGTCATTATTCCTGTACTGGCGCTCTCTTTACTGAAAACCTAAATATGGGTATCTATTTTCCATTTACGATGGTTTTGCACATTTTTCTGCATTTGCTTGTCATGATTTTCTCTGGGTCATGTGATTGTTGTGATTCCTATTGGTTGCTGCAGCTATATACTCTAGGCTGGGTTGCACATCTACTGTCTGTTTCTAAAGCCCTGACAAAGGCCTACAGTGTTTGCCACTTTAATAAAGGTGTTTTTAATATTTCCTTCCTTGTTATCACATTTCTTAATATTTGGAGTTCCTGGATTACCTTCTTGTTTGGGTTCAAGTGGTAGTTTGGATTCTTATCGATATAGTGGCATTTGCAGGTCGATCCCTGCACTTGGAAGGCTTGTAGTCGTAAAGTTGATTTAACACCCTGACAATGTTGCCGGCTAAAGCCCCATATCAAGATGGAAGAGGTTTGTTCGTTGTCTTTAGCCTTTTTCTGAAATTTAACCACATTGGTAAAATAATCCTGGGTAAAACGGTGGATTTGCATCCAGGAACAGCACAAAATCACAAACTGTGCTGGTCAGCTAACAGTAACTGTCACTCATTACTGATTGTTAATGCTATAATAAGTGCAGTTGAGGGCTGTCAATTAAACAGAGGTTGGAGGAATACAAACTGAGGTTGTGTTCTGATTGGATCCACTCTTTATGTGTCAAAGTGGCTTTTAATCAAAATGCAAAATCGATCATTTGACTCAGGAGAAATCGACCTGTAGGCTTCTCCCTGCATAGAAAGTACCTCAGATTCTTGCTGTTTCATGAGGTTTTCTACACCCAGTGATGGCAATAACGATCATTTCAGTGATAAATGACATATTTTAAGTTTCCTATCCCTTTAAAGCTTTGGCGATGCTGCTCTTTGCTTTTAGTCCCATGAAGCACATTGCATTGAACTGAACTGAATTGTGTGACGCAGTGAAAGAGGGGGGTGGCGAGCAGGAGCGACAACAATGGCGACTAAGAAAGAAAAACAGAGAGGGTCATGCCAGGTGACGAAACTGATAGAATACTGTGGAAAGTGACTGATATTTTGTGACATTTAGCAAATTGGCAAACAATTCTATTCATTTAGGAGATACGAGTGCAGCACCAGCGGCAACAGGTTTGTGTATCAGTCAGGCCCGATAAGCGCTGATAGTGAGATTCGCCTGGCCTTCTCTGCAAACAGAACTGGTCAACCTGTCAAAGACTAGGTAAACACAGACGCCGGATGATTTCGGAGATACGTGCCCCTCTTCCCGTGGCCTTAAGGAGCGTTCCTCGCATTTGTCGATCCGCTGGGTCCCCGCGTGTCGCCCCAGAACGCCCGCTGACCTTTTCCCAGAGTTTGAACTGCCGTCACACAGAGGGGCGCACCCCGAGGCGAGGCAGAGAGTCAGGGAGAGAAGGACAAGAGGGTGGCGGAGGTGGAGAGAGAGGAACACAGTGCACGACTCCACGGCCACATTTGTGCCTGCTTTTGCACTAAGAAATTAAGACATGGAGGGGAAGAACGCTTTTGATTTGAATGATTTGGGACTCTAATGATGTCATACAGACATAAAGTAGGTTACTTATTGTATATTCTTAATTTTGGGGCTGCTTTATGTCATTAAAGATGCTGATTATCACCGACTGTCATACAGTAAGTAACATTTCTCAATAGCTGAGTATTTTTCTACACAAGGGCATGACATGAAGGGAAGAAAGCGTTTTCTTGAATGAGATACAGCCTTGAACAAACAGATATTTTCTCCGTAGGCATTCGGGGGTTGATAAAGATGTCAAATACTAGACCAATCAAACACAGACAACATGTACGGGGCTCAGGGTAAATGCACTAACAGGCTGCCACACAACTCCACATCACACACACGCATACAAGATGTACGCACATGTATGTCCAAAGGCACGGGGAGAGAGAGAGAGAGAGAGAGAGAGAGAGAGAGAGAGAGAGAGAGAGAGAGAGAGAGAGAGAGAGAGAGAGAAGTCATTTCACTCCACGGGGGGAAAAAAATAGGAAAATGGCAAGGCAGCACAAAAATAAAACGCAGATGCGCAAATGCATTCATGCAGAAAATCCTTGCCTTTAATCCAATTCCTCACGCTTTATTAAAACAGAGCCAGAGAGATAGAGACAGACAGGGACCATGACGAAGAAGAGAGTCTCACATTTACACAAGCATGTATCCACACTCACACACACCAAAAATGCACACACACATGCATGCTGCAAAAATAAGCACAAAGCCCAAATCAAAGGAAAATGAGATATGGAGGACCATGAAAAGAAACAAATGCAAATTCTCTCCCTCTGCCTCTACTTTCCTCTCTTTCTCTTGTACACAGCAACACATCCACACATGACACAATTATGCCTCCTCACAAAGGCAAGGGAGATAAACATAACAAAAAAAAATACACACAGCCACACATAGGCAAACAGTGTATTGTCAGAGTGTCAGATTTATAGGTCCCCGGTCGTCTCGGCCAGGCTGCTGTCCACCACTCTTCTCCCTCCAAACCCTTCCATCATCATTTGATCATCTGCCCTGAAAAGGAATATGATCTATCATAACATGCGCGTCAGGCACGTGTGTATTAGAAACACCCACACAGCCCCTCTCTCTCTCTCTCTCTCTCTCTCTCTCTCTCTCTCTCTCTCTCTCTCTCTCTGAGTGCATGCTTGGCATCCCGGCTCACCACAAACCGCCTGTCCGTCAGGGGCGCGGCATGTTTTAATTGGCTGTCTCCATGTTTCGGGGTGTCTGCCTGCGTGTCCTTGGCCAGCATGATAACGATGCTAATTATAAGGGATTAAGGCCTGTCTAACCCTCCGAGGACCGGACGGATTGCTGTTCATCGATGGGTTCGGGGGGAAAGATGAGGCCTCCTAGCCAACGTGCTGGAGGAGGGATTGGTCTGTTTTATGCCCACATGCACCATCACACATGCAAAAACACACACACACACACACACACACAGACTTGTATGCAAACAGTTATGCGCAAACAAAGTCTACAAGAAAAGCAAGCAGCGAGCATGCCATAACAAGGAGATTATAGGCAGTGGTGGGTGATTTGGATGAGTTATATACAGCAATAACATTATTCTCCCAAGTAACAAGTAATACAGTTATTAGTTCAAAATTACCATTTCAGTTTCCTTGGTAATATTACAGTTAAAGGGACACTTCATCTGAAAAAAGGCAAGGCTTTGTCACTGTGCATCTCAATGCAACAGGGTTGAATGGGTTTTCATGAGTGGAGCTGAAACCATCAGAAATGTACAAGTGAAAAACAGTTCTTTCCAAAAACAAGTCCTAAGACTTTGAAAACTTGCTTGGACTTGGATTTGAACCGGCGACGCTCAAGTCTGTGTGTTGGACCCGTCCACCATCCCACCTCCCTCCTGCTCCTCCATAAAACTGTGCATTTTTCCGCCTAGACGACACAAAATGTGACACTGACATGCTTACCTATGGTGGACCGGTGAGTCTATTGCATGCTTTGCCTTGATAATGCATTAGTTGTACCTGGGAAAATATCTTTTTTTTTTTTTTTTTTTTTTTTTTTGCTAAATTGGGTGACCTGTCCCTTTAACAATCAGTAAGACAGAGTTGCTATTTCTCTTACAGTATCAACTTATTTACCAGATATACTTAATACCAATTTAATACCGGATTGATGCTTTCTATATTCCCTGAATGGATTTTTCTCATGATTAGCTGGCATTCTCTCACACTAATCTACACACTTAATCTATAGGAGTAATGACAGAAAGAATTTTCTTTCTCCAGATGGAAATATAACCACTATTTTGGTTTTATAAAGTGCAAGATGAACAAGAACATTTGACATCAGTAATATCTGCTTCTCGGTAAGTCACAGGTTAGGTGTCACATTTTTTTAAGGTAAAGGAGAGATGCGATCTGTAATTTTGAAGGTGTTACAAAAAAGTAACACAGTCAGTAGTGTAACAAATTGCTGCTCCCGGGAATAATAAATAGGTGATAAGATTGCCTTTGAATTAAGCGTTGTGTAATATATTGTGTTTTTGGTGATATGTCGACCGCTGGTCACAGAAAACAGCACAAATCAAAGCAAAATGAGGCTGATTGTAAATCTGCAAATTCTCTCTTTTGGTAATTTTCTCTCTCGTTCTCACATCCACACATAGCACAATCATGCCTGCTAACAGCCAGCGTGTCCTTCCTGTTGAAGTGTCCTTGAGCAACACAGCAAAGCTCTACCTGCTCATTCATTTGTAAGGTGAGCGTGAAATGTAAAATCTATGTGAATGCATAACGACGCGTCGGAAAAGAGACATGCATCCAAGGTTACAGTGCTGCAGCAACAGGTAAACTGCACTGATGTGGCAATGCGATGAAGAGATGGAAATGCAGATTTATGATTTTCTGGATTTTCCACATTCTGGTTCCAAAACATCACATCAAATGCAGCTTCAGATCAATTTGTTTTCTACTGAGGAACTCGGGTAATGACAAGTTATTACCTGAGAGGGAGACATGATGAACATTTGGACTCACTTTCATTTTCAAACTTTAAGACGGACTGCAAGCAAGACTGAAACGACTGTATGAGTCACTTCACATGCTGCTTGTTTTGTTCGATATACTTGTTTGTTAATGTTGTCTAGAATTACAAAGGCTGAAAGGAAGATCATACAAAAAATCCTCAATATTATTAACTTTTCCGCTCACTCCAGGTGGAAAGGTATTTTGCTGGGAAGGAAATTATTTGAGTAATGTAAACATATTTGTCTAATAAATAATGACAGATGGACAATCAAAACTATCTATCCAACACAACCTCTTAGAGATGCTGGTGCATTAAAATATTGAAAAATAAATACACACCCCTAGCAGCACATATAATCAAACTGAACCAAAATCTTTGTAGAATCAAACTGGGACCTTGTCAATCTGAAACAAATCCAGAAGTCAATGCCAAACCTGGTCCTTATTCAAAACACTTATTAATTCTTCAAAAACATCTTCTACTTTATTTTGAATTTGTTTTCTGATGTAGCTCCAGTCTACATCCAGGAAGCTTCTTTCATCACTTCATGCCAGCAGATGGAAAATGACCTAATTTGCATTTCTGTTTTTTTTTTTTTTTTTTTGGTGAAATCTCCAAAATGATCAAAACTTCTGTTTTTAAGGTGCACCATGTAATATTTTAACATCAGTCAGCCACTACCTCATTAATTCTGAGCTGTTGGTATAATTATCGTAAAGAGCAACAACGAAAACAGCGGAGTCTATTAGCTTCTGTGCTGCATTTTAAATTTTATGCCTTTGGATTCTGGATTAAATTTCTTGCAGGTTAACTGATGAATTTCTTTAGGGCTGCTGTTCAGCCTCTCTGGGCTCAGCTCTGGTGGGGCTGAGTCCGCCTACAGGTGGAAGATTGACCGTCGGGTGCCCTGGTGCAGCAAAACAACACAACTATGGAGCTCTAAAGACAGTGGAGATGGTTGTGGACTTCAGAAAAAAAAAAAAAAAAAAAAAAAAAAAACACCTGCCCCCCATCACCCTGTGTGGCTCCCAGTGTTGGGACCAATTACTCACAAAACTAATAAGTTACAATTACTAATTACTTCTGTAAAAAAGTAATTTTGATTACTACTCAATTACTGCTGCAGAAGAGTAATTCAATTACTGGGGAAAGTAATTATTATGATTACTTTTTTTCTTTTCTTAAATCCTCTTATTAATGCACATATTTTTGCGTTGCTGTTGCAGTGTGGACATTGCTGTCAAATTTCATCTATCATTGTCAGTGTTGGGCACGCTACTTTGAAAAAATAATTCATTACAGTTTAAAGTAGTGACGCCAGCTTGTTCAGGTGGGGAATTGAACCCCCGGTCTTCTGAATGGCAGGGGGAGATACTATATTTAAACTGTTCATATGTCTATGTTTTATATATTCCTTGTTTATAGTGTATATATTGCTTGCTGCTATTTATCATCGGTTTATACTGTAAATTTGCACATTGCCCACATCTATGCACATTGTATACATCTAAACACACTGTTTTTTTGTTTTTTTGCACATTGTTTTTTGCACATTGGGTACTTAGATCTTTAGATCTCTAGTGTCATCTTTTATTCTTTATTTTTTATTTATTTAATCTTGTACTCTGTGGATACTGCTGAAAACTGTGAATTTCCTTCGGGATGAATAAAGTATCTATCTATCTATCTATCTATCTATCTATCTATCTATCTATCTATTTATCTATCTATCTCTATCTATCTATCCGTTCTGCCGTCGGGGAACATATACGCTTCTTGTAATTTGTGCTCATTCTCCATGCATGTTGATAAGTTATGAAAAACTGCAAAGTCCAACCGGTCTGAAAATTGACACACCGCTTTTTCTCCACAAGACGCACATTTTTTGAATAGGATAATAAAATAATAATAATTAGTAGTAGTAAGTAACGGCTAGTAACGGCGCATTTTATTGTCAGTAACGGTAATGGCGCTGTAACGGCGTTGTCTTTGTAACGCCATTACTCCCATCACTGGTGGCTCCCCTTTCGACTCTGTGGAAGCCTTCCTCTCCCTGGGCACCATCATCACCCAGGAACTCAAGTGGGAGCTGAACATCTGCTCCCTTACCAAGACGGTACGGCCGAGGATGTTTTTCCTGGGGGCCGGCTGAAGACGCTCAACCTGCCAAAGTCAAGGATGGTGCACTTCTCCACCGCCGTCGTCGAGTCCATCCTCAGCTCCTTCATCAGCGTCTGGTGCACTGCTGCCACTGCCAAGGACAAGGGCAGACTGCGGCATATCATTCGCTGTGATGAGAGGCTGATTGGCTGCAATCTGCCTCAGGGTCCCTGAGGCGAGCAGGCAAGATCATGGCTGACCCTTCGCACCCCATCCCACTCTGGCCATGGACTCTTCAAAACCCTCCCCCCTGGCAAGAGGCTAAGGTTGATGAAAAAAAAAAAAAAAAAAAAAAAAAAAACTGAACCTCGCACCACAAGAACAGCCTTTCCCACAAGCCTCCAGACACCCACAGATACTGACACTGCACCCCACCCATGCCCTTTGACCCTCTCTCCACATCGTGACACAACACACACGTACACCCATGCACACACACACCACGATATCTCTCTGCCCTTCAGTGCTCTCTGTACTTTGCATAAAGCTCACACCATGCGGTAAATAACTTCTAATGCTATAAAAAACTTCTTATTTAAAATTCTCATTCACTTTTTTTGTAAACAGAGCACTTGCCATAGAGTGTTTCCCCATTATTGCACCTTATTTTTTTATTTTATTTTATTTTATCTTGTATATATATTGTATTGTTCTTTTTAACTTATCCTTATCCTTACTATTTACTTTTCATTTTTCCCTATTGCACCAACATCTAAACTCTAAATAAATTCCTTGTATGGTCTAAATCTAATTCTGTTACGTCAAACATGGGTTCTCTTGAGAGATTTCCAATATAGACATATTTTTTTCTGTAGGGCTATTTAATAATTAAGAAAATAAGCTCTCTCTCAAGCAGAGGTTTATGATGGCCTACAGGTTTTGTTCAATACGGTAATCTCCACAAACCAAAACACAAGGCAAAATTTTGAATCATACAGACAGTTAATAAAGACAGGAGGCTAGTGTCAGGCTGTAACAAACAAACAGCAGTCTTGGTGTAGTAAGTTGTTCAAAACTTACTTTTTTAAAGCCCATAACAGCTTAATATTTTATATTTCAGATGCCGTGTACTATGACAAGGTACAAAATGTCAAACTCTCTTTGATGTTATGTACCTATTTTCTACATAAACTGAAAAACCCCTTTAAAAAAGAAGTATTGGAAATCTCAAAATTGTCACCTCACCTCAGGGAATTAGGTCTATTTTGCCCAAATTAATCTGACAACAATATTACGATCTTTAAAAATACTATACGTAGCACCTTTCACATTTCTCTGGCAGTTTATAGAAACGTAGCTGCATTGCACAGCTGGATTTACACCTGGATGCATACTCTTTACACATAAAGACGCAAATGGGCCTAAACTCCATAAATTAGCACCTGAACTGACAGTCTTACACACATCTGCGCTGCCATCCTCCATCTCCATCCCCGTTCAGCTCTGTCTGCGCGCATTCTCTCCATATTATTCTCCATCATAGCAGAGCGAAATCACTTAATCACTGACACATTTATCTTTCAGTCGGTCTGGCCGCACCACATGTCCGGCGTCCACGCCAGAAGGAGGGGAAGGAGCGGAAGAGGAGCGAGAGGAAGAAAAGCCTGGACCCTCTGTCAGCTCAGTGAAGCAGAGCGGGAGGGGAACACGCGCCGACATGGAGACGATTTGCTGGGAGAAACGCGCTCACACACACACACACACACACTCACACGCACACACAGATCACAAAATGCTCTTTACTCTTCAACATTCGCAGGATCTATAAACATCCATAGCAGACGCAGATGCTATACATATGTGGGTGGACACAAACACACGCGCATGCACACAAACACATATTTATATATCCACAACACAAATTACACATTCTGCAGCATTTACGGAACCTAAAAATATCTGTACCACACACACACACACACACACACACACACACACAGAGAGAGAGACAGCAGAGGAGCTGTGGTGGAGCCGAGGACACAGCAGGGCTGGCTGCCTGGGGGAGTCAGCAGAAGGTGAGCAGAGATAAGGCTGTGTGATTGTGACTGCGTGTCAGAGAGAATCTGCAAACCACAACCGTTCAGCATGTACTGCGCCTAACACACACTGCACAGCACAACACAACACAACACGGCACACACACACACACAAGTCTGCATCACCTGCAGCAGTATAGGGGGCTGCATGTGGCCAAAACAGAGAATCCAGACCAGACAACACGTGCCCTGCCTGTCTGACAGAGTCTCTGTTATGTTATAAAACGTATTAAAGCCCTTTGGAGTTCAGAAGAGTCTGCTCCATCCTTACCGCGCTGTCTGCTGCATCCACATGTGATGGGTGAAGTATAGGTGTGTGTGTGTGTGTGTTTGTGAGAGAGAGAGATAAAGAGAGGGAGAGAGGGAGAGAAAGGGATTCTTATAGTACATCCAGCCCAGGCCTCGCAATTTGACGGCTGGCATCCATGCTGGCTCTGCCTTGAATACACACACACACACACACACACACACACACACACACACACACACACACACACACACTGTAAATAGTGTAAACTTCCACCAAAAACAAGGACAAAGTATGATGTAACTGATACATGTTGATCCATATTTCCAGAGAGCTAAAAGCTGCTTGAAAACAACTAGATTTGATCTTTTATGAGGAAAAATCTCAAAGATGCCATTAACCGAAAGAGTATTATACAACCCGACGGTCGACGATCTTCAGTTAACATGACAAAGACACGCGGCATTGTTGAATTTTTAATTTTGAACGCACTGAAGCCATCTGAAGAACACTCGAGAGCACTATTGGCAAAAGTGGCAACCAAGGACTGTGGCATTCAGGTGTCACATTTTTTTTTTTTTTGAAAAGCGGATATCGTATTTTAGAATGAAGCTCATTTCCACAGCGGGTTTCAAACAAGCTGCTCTTTGTGCTTACTGGATGATGCTCTAATGTGATCACTTGACCTTTATGGTCTTTAAATAAGCTCATCAACCCAAACAGCATAATGTCACCGTTCAAGTGGCTCCTCTACACTGGAACTTAAAAATAACACGTTTGCACAGACATCTGCCAAAGTTTATTTCAGTATTCTCCACTTGAGGCCTTTAGTCATATGTTTGTATCTGATGAGCCCTGCTGTACATAATTAAGACTCATGTAAAGGATAAGCTGCAGTGAGGTGGTATTCTATCGAAAAATAAAAAAAGGGGAGGTGGCTTCGACTGCAAAGGTCACACAGTACTTGGACACACACACAATGCACACACTAACACTAGGACATGCACAGCAACTAGCCTAGCTCTGGTGGCATGAGGGAAACACACCATATCTATGAAGACTAAAAATGAAAATATAATACATCTTTGACAAATAACAATCAATGCATCCAACAAAAGAGTATTGTGCATTAGCATGTAGTCAGTCATTTTGATTTTTTGCATGCTGAATGGGTGAAACTGCTAAACAGACTTGTTCTTCTTACTAAAGTGAAGACCTGTCCCATGCTCATGCTACTAGCATACTGAAACTTTAAAGGACAAGTTCACTATTTTGGAACCGAGGTCCTATTTACAGATTGTTTGGCATCATCATCTTCAGATGTAGAGACCATCATTTCAGCGGTTGCTTCAGTACTGATCAGGATATCTAGGCAATCGTAAATGGCTTTGAAAATCTAAGATGACGTTACTTTTCCAAAACGGGAAGATCAGTGTATGCTCTTACCGATCGCAAAATGTTTTCTTGAAAACGGTAGCACAAATCAAGCTTTTTATTGGTGGTTATGGACTGAGACATTAGTATTTTTCTAGGATTTGTTTTGGCTGCTTCCACACAGCACTTTTCTGTAAGGGCAGAGTCTAACTACAGTGTGCAAGTTTACAGTCTGAAAGGCAGCGCTTGGTTTGTGAAATGAACTAGCTCTGTTCCAAACGAAGCCGTTCTGCTGATTTAATGATCGGTTTGCAAAGCCTTTTTCGAGAGAACATCCTGAGATTATACACCGAGCTTTCCGTTTCGGAAGAGCAACATTATCTTAGTTTTTCAAACCCATTTACGACTGCCCAATTGACTGCTGTTGCACCTGAGCAGGGGCCTGCAGCAAATCGATATCAGGATCAATACTGAAGTAACCCGTGGTCCGGTGTGGAGACCGTTGGTCTCTACATGAGAGGATGATGCCAGACAATGTAAATAGGGTCTAGGTTCAAAAACAGCAAACTTGTCCTTTAACCATGATGCTATTTTGCTTAAATCAAATAGGCATGTGGCAGAAAATATATATATTAGTCTGAACTGAGAGCTGTCAGATGTTTTAGATGTAATGTATGTTGTTGTTCAGAAAGAGACGTGATAGTGTGGGGCTGAGATTTACTGTTTCTGTCTGTTTCTAACAAATATAGTCGATGGACAGATTTTGAAATGACATCACAGGGATAAATGAAACGAGCAAAGAGGAAATCAGGGGTCTCCCGGTAAAATTAGGAGAACTGGCCAGTAGCAGGGCACATCCCAGTGGGTCAACTGGTAATGCACATATCATTAAGGCTTGTCCTTGTCACAGCCAGCCTGAGTGCTTTTCTTAGGTCCTCCTCACTCTCTCCTCCATCTTACAGTCCATTAAAGCAGTAATGGCAAAACATAATCCTCAGTAAAAAAATAAAGAACGGAAACCCATTTCCTAAAACGAACAAACAAACAAACAAACGAACAGAATATTTTCCTCAAGGTTAGTGCCGCCTTTGAAGTGTCTTTTTCCAGAGCCTGACATTTACAGCTGCCGCCGCAGCAACGATGACAAACGTGTCCTCTGGTCCACTGTATGTCTCCTAGATTTGTCAGTTCTACTCATCACCTCAGGAACAGAAGGCCAGATGAGCTGGTCTGCCTTCAGTCCTCCCCTACTCTGAAGGAAAGTCTGTTAAAACCAGTCATTTCTAGATCTAGAATGCGAGTGGAAATGAAGGTTACTCTTGTTGAGCACTGACATAATTTCAGCGGTTTCAAGAAATGTCATGCTCTATCATTTTTATACAGTGCATATTTCCAAGTGCGAGCTGAAATAATGCCCAGCTCTGCGACAAACAGAAACGCACTGAGCGCACACACACACACACACCGACACCCACCCACTCGCATACATGCACACACATACACAGACCCCTGCCCACCCACGCAAGCGCGCACAACCAAAGCAATTATCTAAAATTGCCTGTTGATGGTTGACAGTTTGCCTTTCTTGAGGGCAGATGTGAGCAACGTGATTGGTCGATTCCAGCAGAGGTCTTCCAGAGCTTTGCAACCTGCTGTGCGGCAGGAGAGACGACATGCCACCACCATGTTTCCCCCTGTCAACAATCAGCTAAGCAGCCAAGCACGACTGTGACTCGAGTCAGTGCTACAAGGGACATTGACTTGTTGCTATGTAATTAAGATCCGCTTGTACCACAGCCTGCACCTGAACTAAATTGAGTCACGTCTCTTTCCTTGCAGAGGTGTGAACTTATGTGTTTCAGTGTTTGTGCGTATGCGAGTGAGTGAGTGTGTCTGTGTGTGTGTCCTCTTGGCAGGCAGCAGAAAGAGCAAAAACGAGAGCCTGGGAGTGTGAAAGAGTCAGACATAACTGAGTGAGTGACTCCCCCTGAGCAGAGTCCTGATCAAGGCTGTGAACTGAATGACAAAAAGTCCAGCTTCACTCCAGCCACACCAACTCTCAGGAACAGAACCATCAGACGAAACCAGCACTTAATTAGCTCCCACTTACTGACTTCACTCAGCTCTGGTTCACTCTTTGGTGTGTGTGTGTGTCTCTGTGTGTGTGTGTGTGTTTGTGTGTGCTCAGCCCAGGGCTCTGTCTGAACACATTTTCAGCAAATAGAATCCAATTTGTTCAACTCCTATTGAATAAAATAGGGGAGAATTGGCAGAAGAAGTCTTACAACAGTGCACTGTGAACAGAGTGTGGGATTCTGTTTACTTGCGCCCATTAATCTGGTCCCGCAGTGCTCGACAGTGTCCATGCATCCAGTAGCAGAGTACTAAGCACAGTCTTCTGCACCTTTCAATTTTTGCAGCAACAAATATACATCAACAGACACACGGTTGGTCAAGCATCCACTGCAAGCCTACCTGTGCTACTGGGGATCTTGCCATTGCTGATCTGCTTGAGTCTCTTCTGGTGGGATTTGCCATTGTAGTGGATCTGGGCCTGTGCGGCTGAGTTGAGTTGGATGTTGCAGACTTCACACAGCGTGTAGCTCCGCTGCTTCCTCTCCCTCTTGGGTCTGTGGAGTGCAGTAGGCAGGGCGCCCCCTGCTGGCTGCTCATCCAGTGCCGTGCCTTCATCCTGAGGGTCACAGCAAGGCTCGCCGTCCATCCGCCCTCCCAACCCGATGCCAAACCCTCTCCTATCCAGCTCGGTGCTCGGCAGAGCCGATGGACTGAACGGACGCTTCATACCTGAGGCAAAGAAGACGGTGGGAGAGAGAGAAGGAGGGAGAGATTAACGTTAAAGAACATGCATAGAGGTGTGATAGTACATAGGTGGAAATAAAGAGCATATAGAGAGAAGATAGAGCAGTGCAGCTTAGAGATTAGTGTTTATAGCTGAGGCCTTCACCAAGTCCACAGTCTAGCTTTTATCAGAGGTGACGGGGTTGATGCTCCCTGCCTTTTCAAAGGACCTCAATCTTAGCATGCATTACAGCGTATGTGACAGAGTGAGGCTGTGTGTCCTGTCTTCTGGGGAACAATGGAGCCATCACTTCCCCCAGCCTGTCCTAGCCTGGCCTGGCCTCCATACAAAGCCACCCTGTTAAAACCTGATAGCCCACAAAGGACACACAGGCAAAAATACCCCTGATTCATGAGGCTTTGTGGAGGAGTGTGTGGAATCCGATCGCACTCCTGTCTGAGGTAAGCCGAGGCTGTCAGCACCCCACAAACACAGTCTCACACTTACACACACACACGCCGAACTCAAAAAGTGTACACCAACTGAGAGCAGGCACATGCATACATGAGATCACTGTACAATACATCAAGTAGCCAGTGGCCAGCCGGTGGTGGTCCTGGGGTGTGCTGAGGCACCACTTGGGGGAGACAGAGGGCTGCCGTGCAGCTCTCTAAGGACCAGTCCGGCCGCCTGTCAAGCTGCTTCAGTTGCGATGACTTTGTGTCTGCTTGCCTGGAAACCAAAATGCTCCATCAGTGTGCTGTCCCTGTGGTGGATCTCAGCTAACATCAAATCAGAAAAACAAACTGGAATCTAAGGCTAGAGAAGAGGCTCTGTTGATGTTTGCTGAAATCAAGGTGTAAATTAAAGGCAGAATTTAGGACTGAGTTTAGTAAAAGCAACTGCATTAAATCTCCAGGTGGTACAAGCTCTATCACTGTGTGCTAGACGAGGATGGAGCATTTCAACCACCTACTGAGTTTGTACAACTGGAAGCTAAAGGCACTGAGGAAGCATGAATCACTCCTGAGATCAAAACAAATCTCTCGTTGAAAGGACTTGTGAGAAACAGGTAGAACCTTGCGGGGGGGACTGGATACGTGGAGGGTTTAAAGGAAGGCAAAGGACAGTGACATAGAGGGAGACACGAGTCCAAGCAGCAAAATAAAGAGGTTGCTGCTTGAACACCTCGGCGTTTCCAGGGAAGGTTCTGTGGTCTGAGAAGAAACCTTCCCATGACAGATGGTCAGAGAGGAGAGCTGTTTGTTTCCTCTGCTGCTACTGTCTCTATAAATAAATGAAAAGGCAGGTCTACGGTAACTCTATGAAGGATTGAGACATCAGTGTTGGAAAAGGCCCCCTGAAATACACCCAGCTGTGCATTTCTAGCTGCTGCCTTTTTGCCTCCGCCTAGAGTTATTTATGTAAACACACAAACCGCTCGCACACACTCACACGGACCTAAGTAAACCTCTATGACGCATGCATACCAACATGCACACACACACACACACACACACACACAGACACTCATGCGCACCCCCACACAAACACAGTGCTCAAAAACACATTAGGGCAAGCAGCCTCCATGAAAGCTGCTATTCACATTGCCAATCTGGGAGCACTCAAACGGTTCCATCAGATGTTTTCTCAAAAGCTTTGCGCGCTGCTGCTCTCTGGCACTGAATGAAAAAAATCTCTGTGGTCCTTAACCACGCAAACCCACCACAGCCCTGCCAAACTGCTCAGCTTGCCGCCCTAAATTAGCATGGTTGTAAAAACAAAACCCTCAATGAAGGCCTATAGAACATAACACACATATTACATCCCTCCATCCCACTGTCACAACCTTGCATCCACCAGTGCACAGGCAGTTCATCACAGAGGAGCCGGATATGAGCGTTGGCCAATTTGCGTGACCGTCTTTGTTTTGGAGTCTAAAACAAAGACCGTCACGCAGACAGACGATTAAATGACTGAGTGGTGAGACGCGGACCCCCCCTTCTGGTCTGCAAAAGAGGGTGTTAAACCTCACGCTTGCCCTCTTGTAATGCACTTCAGCCTCCTGCAGAGACAGGCATGCAATTAAGATAGCTGTTACCATGGAGACCGATGCTGTGTCTTTCTCTTTAAAACTACTCATCACAGAAAAACAGGAATTTTAGTCCCGGATACAAACAACACTTCATGTTTGTCTGTAATTTGGTCTGAGATATATTTGTAATGGAAAATATATTCAACCCAGGGTCATATCTTGCAACTTCCTCACTCAAGCCAACAGTCAGCTTTGCTTTGCTGTGAAGTTCCTGGAAAAGGGAACTGAGTCAGAGCCCTGTACTTTCTCCTCCTCTTTGACAATGAGCTATTATACCACCAGCTATATGGATTCTCATCAGGACCACAAGATTTTTTAAAGGTTTCACCTGAATGTGCAAGTGATTGCACCCGTGTGGCATATGAAGTGACTCTGACGATGCTGTTCTCCAGCTGTGGTAGGGGCCACGTGACCTAAGGCGTCCTGTTACGGCCGTATGTGCAGGCCGAAGGAGGACAGGGGATTGTCAGAGTGTAACCCTGGGGGAGGAGCTGGAGGGCAGGAGGGTCTGCCAGCCTTGCCATGCCCACTGTTTCTGCTGTGTGATGTGTCCCCAACACCATGCACCCCCTCTCCTGGCACACAGGAACCATCAATCACCGCTGTGATCTTGCGCTGAAAGACCCGAGCTCACCCAGCATAGCAGCTAGGCAATAAAACCGCTATTTACGAGCCTGTCTTTGCTGCCCACTGATCCTGAAATACTATAGCACCTTCTCCGGCTGAAGTCTGCTGTCCAGCAGTGGCCACAGGCACGCCCTGAAGAGCCAAACTCACCCCTCTCACCCCCTGTGGTCACAGTTGGCGTGGGGGTGCTGGACCTCCCTGTGCAGCCAGGAAATGGCCTCCAAAAGGACCCATGCAAACACCGCCAGTATGTCAACACCTTCTAAATCACCCTTGATGAGCAGTGGGACATCCAAAACCAGCAGAGGCCAATGGCGACGCACGTTGATTCATATACATGGCTCATGCAAACCATCGGGGGGGGGGACGCACAGATTGCGGAAACAAACAAATGCTCACATGCACGCGTGCATGCGTGCTGCTGCATGCACAAACGCAAACATAGTTTGACCTCAGAATCTGTAAACAAGGAGTAAGCAATTCAGCAAACATGCACAAATAGACACAGGCATTTAGAGCTGGCCAAATATACACCGTCCTGCCCATGGCACTTGGGGTGACCTCAGCAAGATAAACAAATACAATCAACAAAAAAGTCCAATCCAATCAAGCGAACAAGCATCATGGCGGCCAGAAGGCAAACAAATGAGCATATATCTGGTATGCACTGCCTCAGAGAGTCACAGATCGACAGGAAAAAGGAAGGGCAATCAGAGAGAGAGAAAAAAAAAAACCAACAAAACAAGTATTAGTTGATTCAAATACGTGAATACTTAGAATTCCTCCACTTTGCATTGCTTACAGTAAGCAATCCTGACAGCACGGCTAAAAACAATATGACTGCTAGTGAGGATATTCTGTTTCCCCGTCTGACATGCATCACGCGAGTGAGGATCAAAACCCTCCTGACAATCAACTGTAGCTCAGGGCAGCTCGCTACATCAATCCAGTGAAGGCAGAGAGACACACGGGGAGAAAGAGAGAGAGAGAGTGAGAGGGAGAGAGAGATTGACAGAGACACAGAAAGAGACATAATGGACTGATGGAGGAAAAGGGAGTGAGAAAGAACTTGATGGGAGAGAGAAAGTGAGACATGCATTGAGAGACTAAGGGATGGAGACAGAGGGAGAACGAGACACAGATCAGTGAAGAGAGCACAAAGGCCTTTGTATAATTGCCGTCATCAAAGTGTCATTACTGCTGTATTGTCATTACTACCACGACTGTTCAGGCCTGAGGTGTTTGAAGCCCTGTGTCTGTGTCCAGTCAGTACATCAGCGCTGTTGATTATGTGAAGTCAGGACTACAGCTCTCTAATGGGCGTAATTACACAGGAATCAGCACTGTGCTTATTGAAGAAGAAGCTCCAGTCATAGTGTAGTTGGCTTAGAAGTCGAAAGCTGAGGCAGAGTGTTTGCAGTCCCCGTCACCCCCAGCCCAAGCTGGAAAGTAAATAAAAAGCAGTGGCACATAAATTGATGTGTTTTCTCTAATCTTTGTTTGCAGGAGTTCTTTGGCAGCGTGCAGGGCAGGCATTTTCTCATGGTGTGTGTGTGTGTGTGTGTGTGTGTCTGTGTGTATGAGCATGCAAGTGTGTGCTTGCCAAACAACTGTTCCACCAGGGGAAATTCACACAACCTCACACTGATTCTATCACTGAGGTTGTATATTTATTTGTGCGTGCATGTGTGCGAGTGTGTGTGTGTGCGTGTGTGTGTGTGTGTGTGTGTGTGTGTGTGCGTGCACGCGGATGGACATGCACATCACAGAAAGAGTATTAGAGAAGATGAAAGAACACGAATGTGAGCAAAAAGGAGAAACAGAGAGACAGAAGGGAGAAGGCAAAGGTAGAAGTGTGACTTGAGATTAAAGAAACAGGCTAACAGACAAAAGACAGCTTCCCAAACAAGAACATAAAACTGCACATCCAGCACCAACACACTCATCTTACACACACTGTCAGTAACAGGGTCCATATTTGGTCCCTTTATCTGTCAAAAATGCACCCTAAAAATCTCATTATCAAATATCAAGGCAATAATTTGTACCTTTTTCGACCAAAACTGTACATGTAAATTTTTGATGTTCACTCAGGTATTAAATCACTTGTGGGCTATGGCAAAGACTTTGCTTACTTTGTCATTCATTTAGCATCCATTTGTGACATGCCAGGAAGAAACTGCTTAGAAAAGCCTATTTGACTAAAAAATAAATAAATAAATAAATAAAAATACTTGTGAAAGTGGTTGGTAGTATCGGGATGCACCTGTCACTGTGGCAGGTGATAATAAAAGTTTGCCTCCTCAAGTGGAAAAAAATCATTCTTGACAAGCCAATTGATAGAGTGAACTCTGAAAACCTTATTTTCCTGAGAACAAATGAAAAAAATGTGTCACTGCCCTGACAACTTCAGTTGTTTCCAGCGCAAATCACCTTGTTTCAGTTTTCTTGGATAAAAAAAAAAAAAAAAAAAAGTAGAGTGCTTTGTTTCGTTTTGTCTCCATTAAAGGTATTTCTTTAAAATGACTTAGAGAATCTGTATTAGAACTGTACACTAGTAGAAATAGCTGAATGTACTGGTTATTGATTGCACTTGTGATATTAAAAAATGGATTTTATGACTTAAAATGACTTCATAGCAGACTAGTTTAAAAGAGATTTTCTTGCTTATATTTCATAGCATTAATCTAGACGCAACACAGGGATGATACGTATTTGAGAGGAACGTCTCCTGCATTAAGGCGACCTCCAGACAGGAGGTAGAGGTTGCGTCCACTCTCCCCCAGGCACAGTGACTCTGGCTGGGCTATGCTGCTCCACCACTTCCCCTACGACTGCTGGAGCTCGACTGCTCTTCATCACCGACTGTGATGCATGCTGCTTCATTAGCGATGCCAACCACGCAGTCAACAAGCAGTTGCTCTCTCTCTCTCTGTCTCTCTCTCTGTCTTTCTGTCTCTCTCTCTCTCTTTCACTCTGACTCTTCTCTTTGCTCATTCTTGCAGACTGATAAATTCCACCTCCAGCATGCAAGCCCCCGGGGAGCAGTGGCTGATGTGTGCCTGTGGTTGGGTAAGTTTTAAAATGTGTGTAAGATAGACTCTCACTGACGGCTTGAACGTGTGGGCGAGTGCGTACGCGTGCATTCACTGGCATATCTGTGTGATGGTACGCGCACCCCTGCGTACATCAAGCACTGTTTGCACGGGTAAAAACAAAAGAATGAATAAAACCCATTTCTGTGTTTACATTCACAATATTGGGCACCCATAACAATGGAGCCAACGCGCAATTCAGCTGAACTTCACATTGTGTCCGGGAAAGTAGGCCGAATGGTTGATAATCAGCATATTCATCTGAATAGTCCCAGCAAACACTGTTCGGACGGCGATGATGTGTCCCTGGCCAAAAATAGTTCTGGTCGGATGCCAAAAAAACTGCAACGTGGTTTTGAGGCAAACAGCCAGATGGTGACATTGTTTCCACGCCCACTAACGGATCAGTGAGACCCTCTCTTTCAACCTGAGAAATATTGATCATATTATTGCTACAAAAAAAAGCAAATGCAGTGTGAGCGAACGGGATGGTAAATCTGGCTGTAGATTTCAAATATCAACAATCGTTCTCCAGAATCGCTGACTCCACTTTAAACACGGAAGGTCCACGGTTCAATTCCATGCATAAGGGAGAAAAATCTGAGAGGCAGAGTATAGGCTAAGTTATTTATTTACTTATTTATTTATTTATTCCCTCAGCATATAGGATGTATACAGCTGCTGAATGCACACTGTGTAGCAGAATAGCTGAGTAGGCCCGTTCATAGTAGAAACACATTTCGACTTTGCTAGAACGTCCAGGAAAGACGTCCAGCTGATGGCCAGGTAATGTCGGCACAACTTCCATTTCATAACTATGGGATGTCTTCATTAGACATTCAAACAACGGTGATTCAACGTCTCAATACTTGCTGGTACGTATTGTTTTGCAGCATATGGATCGAATGCGATGGACATACTGAGGCACAATGAGCAGGAACATGAATCATGGAAGTGGCAAGAGACAGAGAGAGAAGTACATCTGCTTTTCTTCCTTTGGCTCTATTGTCTCCAGAGGAGAGTGTAATCCCTTCTTTGAGATTCTGTTGAAAAACTGCTCACAGATATTGTTGTCCTTGGGAGACCGATGTGGAAAGGCTGGCATGAATGGAGGCATACAGGTGTCTTGTCTTAGTCACCCTCCTCTGTCAAGGCCTGAGGAGAACCATTAAAACGGTTCAAGTCTGCCGGCATGCATACTGTTACTTGGCAAAAAACAAGGCTGGATGTGCACTGTTGAGTATCTTGAACTTACTAAAACCCATAGCCCCTGAAGACAACTATAGCACGGCTATCTGACTCCTAAAACTGCGAGGAATGCCCTAATTGGGGTTAAAGGATGGGTTTGGCAGCACAACCTCACTGCTGCATTTCGTGAGGAGAAACTTACCACCCTGCAGCAGCTTCTTGCGAGCCATCAACACAGTCCAACAGAGTAGGTCTACTCGTTTTCATCCTCATAAACCTTTATAAATGTCCTTTTTGAAGATCTTTAGGGCCTCAGGAGGTGTGGCTCAGTGGGTAGGTCACCTGGTAATGGAATGGTTCAATCCCCAGCTTGTCAGGGCATGTCAAAGAGTCCTTGAGCAAGACACTAAAACCCCTAAACTGCTCCTGATGGGCAGCTTGACACGCTGCATGGTATCCTCTGTCATCATTGTGTGAATGTGTGTGTGAATGGTTGAATATGAGGCAGACCCTGTAAAGCACTCTGAGTGGTAGGGAGACTAGAAAAGCGCCACAGAAAGGCAGACCATTTACTATTTGAAAAAAGGAAACTCGCAGCATAGTAAAATATATCTTGAAAGTGTCCACCCAGAGTGATCGCAACCCTGTTCTGCTGCTAAAATGGCTAAGAGGGCATTCTCTTGAACTCAGACCTCATAATTACAGCCGTGTCAATTTCAACAACCATGCGTTGTTGTTTTTCCGCTCATTTATCTCCAGCTGACACCATGTACGCCATGTTACCGCAGGTCACAAATTTACAAGTCGAAAATTCCGAGATCCAAGTTCAAGGCTTTGTGTATACAAAGTGACGTATTATTGTGAATGCAAAATAAAACTTATTAGAAAGCAGAGTTTGCGATACTCACAGTACAGTCGAATACAGACGTATTTAACTGTACTGTGAGTTTCCTGGTTTCAAAAAGGACATATATAAATGGTTTATGAAGCTGAAAATAAATCCCCTATTGGACTGTGATGGAGGCGAAGCAAGAGGCTGTGGCGGTGGTGAGTTTCTCGTCCCTAAAGCTTGCAATGATGTTGTGCCGTGCAGTTATAAATGATGGGTATCAACATTTTAATAGGTTGAAAAACACCCCACCTCTACTTTAAAAAGGAACAAAATCTTGAGGTGGTTCAGTCATAACAGTCCCACTAGTATGACCCCATTCACCCTAAAAAAAAAAAAAAAGAAAGACTAGTCCAGTTGATGTACTATTACTCAAAAACCCCTCCTTGGCCCCTGCCCTAGGCATGCTAAAGTTAGCCCGGGACAAGAGACACAAATTCCCCTCATTCCCCTTTCGCCACAAACCTAACTGGGGAACTGCCCAAAAGGAGTAACCATGGACAGTGGGGACAGAGGTTTCATACAAAACCAGATATAGTTAGACACAGAAAAACAGGCTCTGCCACAATCATCACAACATACACACAATGCACACTCAACCAGCTGCACACATGCACACACACACACACACACACACACACACACACATACACACACAGATGAAAAGATAGTCGAGTCTCCCATAGGAATCCTAGACGGCAAATGTTGTGGAAGGCAATTTATGCTGAGGCCTGTGGAAGAGGTGTTTATTTTACAGTTTGTTCTGGCCAAACCCTTTAACCTCTCGTTGGTCTCCAGCCTCGCTAAACATTTGTTTCCTCGAGTCCTTAACATTCTTTATGTTTCTAAATTCCTCAGCAACACTGCCTTTCAACACACTCAAGGCAGAATAATATCACACCAACATGCGCATGGTTCAGGTTCACATGTCTAGGGGAGATTTTCTTGGCTTGGAATCAGTCCCATTCATTTTCTTAGGAGTCATCTTCATCACACGATGCATCGCTTGGCAGACGTGACAGTGGGGAGCCAATGCCAATCGCATTCGTACATGCAGAAGTAATCTTGATAGCCAGATTCAGAGGTGCCATGATGAAGGACGATAGTTTTGAATGGTTTACAGGATCACTCAAAATCATTAATACTGACTAGCACTGGCTTTTCCCTTCAGGAGGTGAGAGAACATAATGTAAACCCATGCCAGAAAAAGTAGCATCCCACCTCCTCCCAAGGGACGTCTCTAAGCTACATCCCATATTAGGCCTTTAGGAATTCGTAATTGCTTGTATGAATGTATGTAGGATCAAAGATGTCTAATAAGGACATTTAAAGCAATTGTTTCCTTTCATTTCAATATGACACGAAAATCATTTTGCGGAGACTTGTAATTTGTTTGAGAAGTAAGTATAAGTGTTAGTAAGAGGTACAGTAGGGATACGGACTAAAACAGTATGATAGCACACAGTGGTCCTTTAATGTTGCAGAGAACAATTGCAATTCCAATTTTGCAAGTATGTGACTGTATTAACTTATCATGAAGTATGACTACACCATGCACAGAAATTCAATTCACCTATTGGGGAACTCAAAGCCTAGAGAAGACCAAATTCCCGAACTGGAATTACAAATTGGACGATCATTTAAATGACTTTTTCTATTTCGGAGGTAGGAAGTTCCCCAAGTTCCCCGTTGTCCTTAATGCAGCTCTAACTTGGAACTTACCTAAGCTGGAAAGGTGTATTCAAAAGCAGAAGCCAACCAGGGTTGCCAGGTCTGTGAGACAAAAGCAGCCAAACAGCAACTCAAAACCAGCCCAAAACCCGCCCGACCTGGTATAAAAAGGGCCCAAAAATCAGCCCAATACCAGAACTCAAAATATGCCCATAAAAATCCATATAGGTTGCTTTTAAAGTCCAACGGCGTTGCTGTAATTGCAAAATGCACAATAATATCTATAAAATAACACCATAAACATTAAAGGCAATTTCCCAAAACAGTTCTTTCACCTATTTAATTTACAGTATATCAGAACTTAAAATATAATATGGGATACCTTACTTCAGCTGACAGGCACTGGGTGTGACTGGTGCTGATGATGTGATTGGTCATGTGCTGAGTGGCCTCACACAGCATTGGCATATTAGGCCTATTTGTCTCGGGAGCATGTGACATATGTGGATAGTTTATATGCTGATCTGGCCCGGAGTCAGTTTGACAGGATTTGGATATAAACATTGGTCATTCAAAATATGAATCTTTATTGATGTCTGCCCAAGCCCAACCTGCGGACAAAATTTGTTACCCGCAGCAACACTTAAAAAGTAGCCCAATTTGGCGGAAAAAACATGGACTTGGCAACCCTGAGGCCAACTCGCTACCCATACTCCCCATGCTGCAATGTTACATTTTGGTATTGTATCTATAAGGCTAGCGCAACAAATTTACACAACACAGCTTAGCTTTAACAATACCACTGTTTGACAAACTACCACTGAATACCAGCTTGCTACAGTCACATATAGAGCCGTAGAGCAACGTGACTCAAAGTAAAAGGTGTTCATTATCTGCACATCTTTATGTGTCGGCATTATGGTACACATGATGAAACTAGATGAAGGCGTATTGGGTTGTGTGTGTGTTTACTTTAGACATCATCTTTTTATAAAACATCATGAACATAAAGCTTGGCCTTGGCTATGGTAGATTTGAAAACCAAATCGTAAAAATTGAATACTACGGGACACATAATCATGTCCCCGGTGTAAATTTACAGCTAGTTGTCTCCAAATAGAAGGGATGCTGTGAGTTCTGCACATCTCCGTCAGAGGGATGGAGGTCAGGAGTTGGGGGTAACTCAAGGCTGATTGGACATTGATTTTGCAGCGGGAGCAGGTATGGATTTTTGCATTTAGAGAAGAGTTTCTTACCCTATATATTTAAATAGGCTGGGTAATAATGTGCTTTGATCAACCTGTCTCTTTCTGTAAACACCAAAGCAATTACGGTCTAATACCCTTCAATAGTTATCTGCTGAGCCCATACAAGTTCCCTCGCTCAAGTAATAGAACAATGTAATTTTCTCACACAGCTTGTGTGACAAACAGGCAACGCGTGCACTCTGCAGGAAACAGAAAAGCTGCTCTAGCGTGGATAGCATGACTGATGGAGATCTGAAGGAAAGCGACTGCCTTCAGGACAGAGGAGCGGTCGGAAGAGGAATAGAGGCTGGGCACAGGTGCGGTGCTGTTTTTCATACTGTCACGCCTGAGCTGGGAAAATGCCTTCTCAAAGAAATTCCCAGTTGCACACAAGTTCCTGCAAGCACACAGATATATCATTGCACAGACAAAGGCACACAGACCCACACAAATACACACTCCTGCCTTCATGTAAACACATCATCCCACAATTTTTTTTTTTTTTTTTTTTAAGTGGCTAGATGATTGTCACTCCTTAAATAAAAGGCACACCACAGTGAGTAGGCTGGCATCCGCAGCCGGGAATAGTTCCTGTTCTGTATTTTTCTCGGGCCAGACAAGGGGCACAGATGAGTAGAGCAGACATTGGGCCACATGCAGTAACCGATGCATGAAAAAAAAAAAAATCGTCTTATTTTTGTTGGCAGCCAGGATTTGTTCTTATTCTCTTCGTACCCATTGATTTCTGGGATTCACCAATGTTTTCTTATTTGGACTTTTCTCTTAGGTAAGAGAAATGTTTACGAGCGGTCGAGAGCACTCTCACCAAGATAGGAAAGAATTTTTTCAGTGTCATAGTCTGAAAAATCGCTTGTCCAACACATGGAAACATACATTTTAAAATGATAGAACATAAAAAAATGCATTAAATGAATATCAATGAATAATCACATATAGATTATTTCATGTTTTAGAGTAATTGTAAGGATTAGATTATTAAAAGAAGAATATTTGAATTCAGGCATTCGGATGTTTATTGAAGTTACAGCAGAAAAAGCCTGTTGACAAGACAGGTATTAAAAATAGTTCCATGCATAAATGAATTTTGGAGTGTTTATACAGAGGAACTGCGTCTCTGCCGGTGTCAGGGCTTCACAAGCTGTCTTGTCCTCCTACAGTCGTCACCATGGAGCGCTCTGCTTGGGCAATGAGGTTTTTTTTTTTTTTTTTTTTTTTGGTCATTTTAATACTGAGCCATTTTCATTTTATTCCAGCAGCCGCACATCCCTCTGCTGAGACGACGCTCACAGCACCACCGATTTTTTTGGGGCATTGTTGACTTTCTGACTTTGCTGTAAGGCCAGTGGTGATGCTCTGGAAAATCACATTTGCCTTTTCCTTTTTTTTTTTTTTTAAGTTCATTTAACAGTACTTCAGGACAGAACTTAATTGTCCAAAGAAGAAATTTGACTTGTAGCACAAACCACACAATCGCAATCAACTTGGAGTTCAGCTGCTGAAGTTCGTTTTCTTCCCCCAGCTTTATTTTGATGTAGTCTCCATTTCTTGGTCATGTGCCAGAGCATTTTGCACATGGAGCGACAGCTGCACTTATAGAGTGTTTGGGGGGCGTTACCTTATGCTAATAATAGATGCTCAGACACACGCCTCCAGTTTGCAAACAGGTGGGATTCCTCACCCAGCACACCTGAGTAAGAGCAGATTTGGATGGTTTCGTGAATATGTAGAGGAAATTTAGAAATCAAAGAAATTTCAGAGGAGGTTGCTGCATCCGGCCCAATGCATAGCCTCTCATAAACCATGTATAACTGAGCAATTCACTGTGCTTTGACGATGCATTTATTTAGACCAGAGCGTCCTAAACAGATTCAGACAGCTCGGCTGGAAGAGGGAGAGCCAGAAATTTGATGGCCCCTGCTGTCCACATTTTAATACCATCATGTTCGTCCTCGCCAGCAGCACACCAGGAGGACAACGTTTGGGGATGCCTTAGCTTAGAGGCTTAAGATATTATGTTTTACATTTTCACTTCAAAAGTATTTTTCTCGCTATGTTTAAGTGTTGAAATGTATTTTTGCCTGTCCCAATGGTGCTGAACAATGCAACAGCTTGCCAAACACTAAAAAGTAAAATAATCTTCATTCACTTTCAATGGATATCATAGTAACCTCTATTAAGCAAATAGGATCAAATTCAATAAGTCCCCTCCTGATATTATACTGAAAATGAGAGTGGATGTCTTTTTTTCTCTCTCTCTCTTTTTGCTCTAAAATGAAATATTTATATTGGAGAAATGCTCTCACAAAATGATTGATAGCACAAAGTGAAAAAAAAAATGGTACTACTTTAAATATGGTACTGGAATGCCAGTCTATGGTTGGCAAAATGATAATACTCTTAAAGATTAAATCCTCTGCATTAGAGACACTGAATTATGAACTTAAGGGAATGATTATTAGAAATATTTATTTTTTTTCAACAATGGATGGCCTAAAAAATGTTATACACAAAGACTCTTCATCTTTTAGCCACACTGAAAGACGACGGCCAGACTGTCGCAAATATTGTGTCCATTATGAAATTGAATTAAACACAGGTGATATTATTTTAGACAAGTGCATTCCCATTCCTTTAAAATAGACTTTCGGCATCCACTTCATAGACTCGACTTATAAATTTAATTACTGCAATCACATTAGCAACATCAACCAGTGTTGTGCAACTATTTGCATTAGATTAGAATTTATCTCTCAGATACACGGTTGTTACACTTCACTTTTCAAGGCAATGCTAATTTAGGTTTTGATTAAGGGTTCGGAAGAAGATTAATTTCATCAAGTACGGGAAAGTTTGAGGAAGTCAAATCAAAATGAAATTAATGCAACTTGTACTGGAGGCTGCGTTGATGTACTCGGCTTCCAGTTGGTGACTACAGAGGGCGATATAAATAATTTGACAGCATTAGATTGCATATAATCTATCAGATACCCGAAGATTTACAACTAAAGAGGGTGAAAGGCAGCTGGCTTTACATTCAACAGCAGCTTGTCAAATTTCTTGTGCTCGGTGATTTCAAAATGCTGTGACTGGTGTTTTGAACCACATGAATTAAACTTTGATTTCTGTTCTTGTGCATTTTTCCTCACCATACCATCCGCCATAATAAGATTCAACATCATGCTTCATATTGGTCAGCACAATTTCTTTCTCTCTCCTCCACGTCCATGCTATTGACCCCAACTTCTTCACCTTGACATGCAGAAACACAAACAGCACACATAACTCCGCTGCTTCTGCCACGCCCCGTCCCAATTAGGGATGTTACACCCCCCGCTGGTGCACCATGAATGGGTGACACTGATGTTATTCCCTTAATAATGCCCTACCCAATCAACCTTATAGCACGATCCTCCCAGTATAAATTAAGTCACCAGCTGTCTCACAATCCTCTGTATTTCCTCTTGTTACATCTCTTTCATGATGACACCTTCATGGATGGGAGCATCTTCCTGGATGTTGGCTGTCCTGTTTACAAGCATCGCTAATGAGCTGGTTCTCATCACTGGTGTGGCATATCTGGGCCCCGACTGGGGAGATCTGTAATTACAGCTAGAATCTGATTGCATTAGCCTCGTCCCTACCTGTCGTTAATGCCATTAGTTCTGTTGGAGGAAATTCATTAAATGCACAGAGAGATGAGATGGCCTCCCTCACATGCACGCTGACATATTGCCAGCTCCATCGCACACAAATGTAATTTAGCTCGAGCACAGAGGGTATTTAGAAAACAAGCATTCTGAGGTGCACAGCAGAACAAGTAATTGGCGCCTCGACTGTCACCATTCGGCATCCACAAATGAATTCAGAGTGAATATTTACGGGAAGGGGAGAAAAATGGCTGCCTCGACATGGGCGCAAGCAGGGGCTGTGATATCAGCTAAAAGGAGAAAGTTATATAGATTTTGCTACATAAAACTAAACACATGCAGACACACATGACACACACACAGGCAAACTATCAGAAGGGGGGAAGTGGACTCAGAGGAAGACCACAGGCAGAGCTGTCCCAATAAAGGGAGATAAAGCACACTATTGCTGCCTTAAAATGCTGTTTCAGCATGTGGGTGAGCAAGGGGGATTCAGCTGCATGTGTGTATGTGTGTGAGTGTGTGTTGTGTTGTGTGTGTGTGTGTGTGTGCGCTCTCATATCAAGCAGCATTACAGATTGGGGATCAACTAGGGTGTTGATGTTGGCATGCAGGCCGTCCTCATCCTCCCTGCCAGCAAGCAGCCCCTGCATCCATCAATGCCCCCCGCCAATGCCAGCTCGGACAAGAGGGCATAGGAGGGATTATCTGCCCAGAATTGGGAGCGCTCGCTATTTATGTTGCCATGAAACTGGGAGGGGTACACAAAGAAGCGAGAGAGAGATGAGGTTATGAGAATGGAGATGGATATGGAGGAGAGGGAGGGGAGGGGAGACTGAAGGAAAAATAAAGATGGAGGGGCTTGACATAAAAGTATCAGTGAGGGAGAACGTGAGGTGAAGGGGCTACAATGGACCGGCATGGTGTGCAGTATGTTATTGACGCATACGATCCCCGCTGGCTTCATTTCAGTCGGACCTATAAACACATTAGCGCTGGCCACCGCTATACGAGCTCTTCCTGCACACACTGTGACTATATCACCACATGTCTGATGAGCCACAGAGACACACAACAGCTCTCAAGCCATGTGAGGTCTGCATCATGACACAGCTGCAGCTGTTTGTCACATAGTCACCCACGGTAACGCTATACGGCGTATCATGGCTCTTTGATCATGGGTCTTTACTGTAGCCCTGCACGGACACGACGCACTAGACAGCCTGTCTGCACCTCCGAATTCATCTAATCCAGTCCAACTCAATCAAATCTAATCCAGGTTTGCCTAATCCGGCGCTTTTTTTGTCAGTAGGGCATTACCAATATGAAATCAAAGCGTGAAGAAGGAGATGTTGGCGGCCTTGACCCAAAGAACGCTGAGCAGATTTTAGCCACTGACCTTGTCCTCATCATTTCCCGAATGTTAGATTGTCTTTTGTTTTGGAAAAACTACTTTACTTAATGTTAATAACAGTAATGTTTCATTTAGCAGAGGTGGAGAGTACATTTATTCAAGTCTTGTATTTAAGTACAATTTCGTGTTACTTGCACTTCTATTTTGTGTGACTTACATTTTATCACATTTCTGCGAGAAAAGTTGCACTTTTTACTACAAAACATAATACGTTGATGTGCAATGTGCAGTTTTGCCTTAGATGTGAACAGTGGCATAATACAATGTGCGTCACAGCTGCACTTACGCACGGCAATACAGAAGTTATTGAGAAATTTGCGAAAATGCAGTGCTAAAGGAAAAAGCCTTTCTGACAGTAAGGTAAAGTGGTGAAAATATTCTAAATATAGCATACACTTAAAATGATTTTGATTTTTTTTATAGCTGGGCCCTTTTTAGGTGGCTAAAATGTGTTTTGATTCTGCCACCTTCCACAGCAGTGCCTGTACTCCATGCACTCCATCTACTGTATGTAATACACTGACTCTATTGATAAGTATCTCATAGAACCCACTTCAAAAAAATCCAAACTAACTCATTAATCAACCACGGACACAAGTTACCTTTTCAAAGGCATCATATTTTATGTTGTGCAGCAGTCCTTTTATAAGAGTTGGTGTCAAACTCGTGTAGATTCTGCCTGCTAAACGTGTTGCAGAAATCATAATGAGGTCTATGGTCTTATGAGAGCGAACAGTCGAGGCCACGCTCCTCTTGTGGGATCCTCGCTGTGACCGACAACGTCACAGCAATCAGAGTCAGGCTGTGCTCCCCCTGCCTCCGCAGACAAACCCTGCAGAGACTCAGAAAGGGAGAGATGAAGGCGGGGTGGAGGGATGGCAGGAGGCACGCTCCCGTAATCCAGAATGTCATCCACGCCAAGCTTTTGATGGGGAAGTATTTCTGCCTTGGTACCTTTGGACGATTAGACAGAGACACTTCACAGGTTCACTCTCCGAGGTTGGATCTTTTCCCAAAAGGTGCAAAACTGCAGTGAACTGAAAAGCTACAGAGAGCAGGCACGGCAGACAAATGAATGGAGTTGTTCACACATTCATAGTCATAAATCAGCTTTCAGTTGCCTATGTGTGGTATCTGGGTCACATGCAGCCTCGTAGCGTAGAGAACTACAGCTAGACAGGGCTACAGTGTTGTTTTGCCATGATTGATGGAGCGCAATTACAGCAACACACACACTGGACTGTGTACTCACTCAGTCACGTATGCACACACACACACACACAAGCACACTTGATGCTTCCTTTAAGTCCTACGTGTAAAGTCTACAGAAAAACCAAACCACCACACCGCAGTAAAAGCCTAACAAGCCTGACCTTTGAACTCTGCGGGTCAAAAAACTTGGCCCTGGACATTCTTCCCCACGTTGCTACCGGCTCTGCCTCTGAACAGCGAGACACCAGGCCTGACCCGTCGCTTGACACATCACACGCTGCACTTATTTGGGCCGCTGAGCATGTTGCCAATTTCCTGCCGGAGAAGGTCAAGAGACCCGCTAAGACGGGGGTCAGATGTGGCTCATGAGGAAAAACTTTGCGCCGTGTGCGCGTGTCTGTGTGTGCAACAGAGTGAAGAACTGCTGAAAGAACCATCTGTATCTCCCTGTAACCTACACACACACACACATACACCTTAATGCACCAACACACACACACACACAACCTCCTCTCTCCCTGTCTGATCGCTGGCACATCTTCCCCCCTTTTATCCAGCATGTAAAAGACCCCGAGGAACCTATTAACGCTGTCAAACTAGGCTAATTAAGTATCAGTTAGTTTTAACACTGAGAAAGTGTGTGAAACTGTGTAAGCATGTGCGTGTGTGTGTGTGTGTGTGTGTTTTTGAGAGAGAGAGAGAGGATATTTGCATTATTGCGCCTGTTAATGTCTTTTTGCGTAGCCGATTGCTCTCACAGGAAGCGAAGCAAATCAATCAGCTTGCCACTCACAATTATCAGGCTATTAATAACAAAACACTCCACTGTTGCCTCCACAACAGCCATAACTGCTGCAACGACTCCAGTAGGAAAATAGTTTTATCAACATATCAATTATTCAGCACTTGGCAGTAAACAGAATTTGCATGCTCTCTATAGCTGTACCGACAGTTCGCTGTTTGTTATGGATCTGTTTCCTAATGCATTTCGGGATAACGGCGAGGATCAAGGGTCCTCTCCATCACTGTCTTAGCGGTGGTGACAGAACCAACTGCGGCTCATCGATCACACGGAGAAATAAACATACTAGAAGTTATGGACCATCCTCCAGTGTCATGTAAAATGCACACGAGGTGTTGATGAGCAAGAACAGCGCGAGGGCAAGAGTATCAAGGACCTATAGGAGATAGTTCAGTGACACATTTTGAGAAGCGTGGACAGTATATTGGCCATGAGGGTTGGGAAAAGTGACAGGATACTTATTCTATTTGTAGCAGTGCAAAAAAAAAAAAAAAAGGTAAATGTATTCCCTTGAGCAATTAAAAAAAATGTAATGTATTTTAATTACAGATACTTAATGGGAATTGGAGGATGACTTCTTGGAAGTGAAAAGCGAGACGCTCAGAGGGAGATTTAAATAGAGGCAGGGGTTTTTGTTAAAATGTGGCATAGTAGAAAACTTGTAAAAAAAATTCAAAACTTTGTCATATTCACTTGTTCTGAGCTGTACATTTATACCAAAGCTGTGGCATGTCACCTAAATGTAACCAGAATAAATTACCGAGTTTTCCATTTGGATTATGTGCACTTTGATGGGATCGTAATGACTTATGAGTGTACGAGTGCAAGGTGAGCACATCAGTGGGTCAGTGTAACACAACGTGAAGCTATTGTTGTCGTCCCACGCTGGCTGTTGTGAGGGATACGCTCTTAGAATAGTGTGATGGATCAGTGGATAAGGTGGTGATAAGTGAGAATGTCACTGGGTGTCACAGTAGTCCTATACTTAGGCTGTGTGATATACAGCTATACACTGACTCTGAAGACCTTGGCTGTCTGTTGTCGTCTGTATCGGCACCGGGTAGTCAGGACAGCTTAAAATGGACATCAGCCACCGGGCAAATTCTGATCAACTTTTGGTAGTGTCTGGCCCTCGGAGTCTGTCGCTTCTGCTACCCACTTTGTCTTGATCGATTTTTCCCTGTTGCTAGAAGAGAAATTAAATTGCTTAGTCAAACTCTGCGCGCCCAGGCTGCTGCGGCGTGCTGGAAATAATAGTCAGACCGAGAAGCACAAACAGTCAGACACAGAGTCAGGCAGAAAAAAAAAAAAAAATAAATAAATAACATCATAGACAAAAAGAAAGACAAGGGACAGCGAAAGAGAGGCTTCAGCCTTGGCTGGCTGCCCAAGAGCTCAATCTCTCCTCCAGGGCCTCTGGGACCGCAGCAAACCCTGGAGCTTAAACCCCTTCAGACCAGACCACCAGACACGAGCTGAATATCAAAGAGAGCCAGACCAATATTTATTTGCAGTTTATTCTGTATCAGACAACAGTCGGTCAAGTGTCGCGCATGTCCAATATGATCGATACGACAGTTTGTGTGATTATTGAATTGATCAGTATTGCACTCTGTCACTGGAAACGTCTTACAATGAACTGAATCCACTGAAACGTTTTAATGACATCCCACATAAATATGCATGAATATAAACATTACATTATCATTTTTACTGCGATTGCTATTATTATAGTACCTGTTGTTGTTACAGAACCGCAACAAAAACTTAGCATAAACCACAAAAAGAGAGCAATAATATAAACTAAATACAATAAAATAAATTAAGATAAACTTGGTTGTCCTTGTTGGGAAATATGTCATGTACCAGGAGAATTTTAGTGTTCAAAATGCTGTTAAAAGGCTATTCCACCTTGGCAAGAATAAAGGTCTGGCAGAGAAAACTGAATACTTTTACTATACTGAATACTAATTTTTATTTTTATTTTTTTAACAGGATTAAATGTAAAGATGTTCAATATCAGCACTAAACATCAGCTATCAGCACCCTCAATATAATAATATGAGAACTGGAATTGCTTTACTTGCTTTTAAAAACCCATAAGGGCTGCATCCCTTTTCCATTTTCAAGAGGAGGAGGAGGAGGAGGAGGAGGAGGAGGAGGAGGAGGAGGAGGAGGAGGAGGAGACTTAAGGTCCGTGCCAACTGAGTAATAACTAAGAGTATAATGAGCATAATGACTCTGGCTGTCAAAACCATCATTACAGTGCCAATGAAAGAAAGCAACAGCGGTGAAAAAGGTACTCTGAGCACCACTACACCCAAAAGGATGTAAAAAGAACAACACATTATCACCAGAACTGCCCAGCTAACAAAAAGCCTGGCCAGAGACACAGCTCACACTAACATTTCAACCAATTATTCCATTATCACACCGTTATTCACTAACTCATTCAACTACCATCCCCGGTAGGGGAACAGCAGCGTGGTGTCATTATGACCTAGTTTGCACTATAAGTGATAAAAGCGCCGGTGGTTACCGAATGAAAGGGGTGCAACGAAATCACCTTTCATGAAACGGACTGCCAGCTAAGAACAGGAGTGGCTCTGATTGCGTCTTTCCATCACCGAGAGAGACGGAAAGATAGACAGAGAGCAAGAGAGAGAGAGAGAGAGGGAGCCAATGAGATGGAAGGAGGGTGTGAGATAAAGAGGGAGAGAAAAATGGAGGGACGAGAGCAGTCCAGACAGAGAAATGGCACAGAGACGAGATGCCATCACACATGGCTGTGGAGCTGGAGTGGCCCAGGACTGATGAGCAGCTTTGATTGGCTGCGGCAGATGCTGAACACACACACACACACACTTACACACAGACTCACACACACACACACACCCACACACAGGGACATGTGGTGATGAGGAGGGCTAATGATGCGTGAAAGAGAATTACCCTGGCTCGCCTCCATAGAGGACAGTCGCTCTGCTTGTTGCAAGAACAACTCTGGCTCCAAATGGCCCTGCTATCTATTCATAAGGTGTGAGTCTGTGTGTGTGTGTGGGTGTGTGTGTGTGTGCAGTGTCTCCTCATGCTCATATCCACCTCAACTTGACACTGAGCTGGGACGAACAGCACATGTTGGGTGCATCTCCGCATGCACACAAACATATACACGCATTCGGGAAATGCTGCAGTGAGATCTGTGTGTGGGTTTGTGTAAATCCTTTTTTTTCCTTTTTTTTTTCAAACCTTCATTCATCCAGCAAACATCAACTGCACAGCAACACCCCCTTTGCATGCATTCACCTGGGAACTGACCAGTGCGAATATAATTTTTCTGCTGTTATCAGCTTCACTACAGCAGCAGGGCATTAAATGAACAGTTCACCCAAAACTGAACATTCTGTCATTATCTGCTCACCGCCTATGCCAGCTGAAACACAGGCAAAGTCACACCCAGAGCTCAACAGCACAACTCTGCAGTGGCCTTCTCAAAGCAGCTGAAGTCAATAGGTATCACTTTTTATTGTCCCAAAAAAACAACAAACAACCAAATTACTTCATACAAATTTGCACAACATGACCAAGTCTAATCCCATCCTGAGAGAAGACCCATATTTACGCTATTTATTATTCATGCAAATCCTCACTATAGCCTTTGATTGCTGAACAGCTACCCTGTATTTCTGTCTTTACACCACTGCACTACACAGAAGTTAGCAACACACGACCTGAGAGATTTGCTGTTTGCTGTTGTAGCTTCATTCCCCGGCCCTGATATTTTGAAAATGGTTAAACGGTTTGGTTCGCTTCGATGTTGAACTCTTACAAGCTTCGGGGTATGTTTGCCTGAGCTGTTTTGCAATCAAAGTCTGCAGTGAAGTGAATTTGTGCTGAATAACAGTGTAAATATAGGTCTTTTCCAATCAGCATGCGATCGCTTTGGGAGACATGGAGCATACCGCACAAACTGTATGGAGTCATTTTCTTGTCATTTTTTTTGTCATTTTGGAGCTCTAAAAAGCACGACTCACTGGCTTCATTTATTTTGAAGAAGGGCGCTGTGTAGTTGTGCTGCCTCCCTTTTTTTTCGTGAACTGTTCCTTTAACCCTATAAAACCATTTGTATCATATATGATACACGTTATCAAATAACACATTCTGTTCCAGTTTAATCAATACTTGACCTAAATACTGTTGTATACCTTTGGACACTTCCCCTGTTCACCCTGGACCATACCATTGGCACTTCAAGTACATATCATATATGATACAACAGAAAAATCGTATGTAATAACATATTTTTTGAAACATTTTTTTTTTTTTTTTTTTTTACATTTTGTTATAGGGACTAAATAAAGGGTTCAATTTCAAAAAATTGGAATTTTCTGCCAATTCTTTCATAGTTCAGGCTTTATATGGTTAAGTGCCTTGCACAAAAGCATGCTGGCACTGTAGCTGTTGTGGTGTTACCTTCACTTTCAAACAGCAACACTTTCGCAGACGGTTTGGGTTGTTAAACTGGCAATTTTCCAGTCACAAGTCCACTTCCGTAACTTCTGCACCTTCCGAATCGATTTTGCTTTTGCTTTTCTTCCTTCAGCTGGAGCGATATTTTGTTTCTGTCTAACAATGACCTAAATTTAGCCCCTTGTATCTATACCGCACTACGTTAGAGGGTTACAGAGGAGGTATGGGAGATGAGTGACATGGGCCAGGTAAAGCTGGTGCTGATGGGCTGTTTCCTGGGCGACGGGTGCAAGGGCGGACTGTCCTTGAGATACTGATCTATTGCTTTGCAGGCTACAGCACCCCACCACTATCTCCATCCAGGTCATCTGTGGCTCAGGGGGGACAAACACGCTGATTAGATGTCTCTCAGAAAACAGCGAGGGGATGCCAGTATCAATCACCCCCAAACACACTACACACACACACACACACACACACACACTCCCTCCTCCCTCATTCATTCCATAGCATCAGGTTCCTGTGCTTGTTAACTAATGTGTCTATTTAGCAGGTCCTGAAAAAGCAGACGAAGTCATTCCCGGGGCATAACCTTTGATGGCGATGGATATGTGTGTGTGTGAAGGGGCGCAGGTGATTAGGACTCTGTATGTGTGTGTGTGTGTGTGTGAATGTATGAGACAGCGGGGTTCACACTCAGGCACAGGCACGTGCCCTACTACTTGCATGTGCTCACGACACGCGCATGCATGCACGCACGCACGCACACACACACACATGTAGACACGCGCTTTACCCTGCATATGACATTTCCAAGTGAAGGACGGCGGATTACAGGCCAGTGGGGGCTTAGCATGTAATTCAAACCGTTTTCCATCACATTTGTACTCACTTGAGGCCTAATCCCGTCTGATTAACATGCCAGTCAATGGGGAGGGCACCTGCTGTACGACCTAGGCCATCGCGGCGGAGGGATGCTGATCAAAAACAAACAAACACACACAGGCGCAGACCAAAAAATACAAAGGAGCGCCTCATATCATCGTTCATTACTTCGTGATTTTAGCCTAAAGAAAGTTAGAAAAGTTTGACAAAGCCATATCTCAGGGTTATTACACATCCTTTACTGGTGACAGACACCAGACAGAATATATTAGTTACAATGGAAACACGGTGTGTCTGTCTCAGAGATGCTATCCTGCATCCCACCTAAAGACCCAACAACATTATGTGTGCCACACGGATGCTCACAGCTCCCCACTGTCAAACCACAGCCCCGCAGCCAAGCATTTAATGGTGGATTATTCTAGGTGGATTACACACACACACACACACACACACACAGACAGACACAGACACGCACATAAGGGATTAAAAAAGGAATGCGTCACTCCAATCATTTTCATGGCTATTACAGTCTGAGAATGTGCTCAGAATCAGATCGAATCAAACGACAACATCAGACTATCTGAGCCTGTTGACATTCCTGAATGAGTCCGGCCGTATTTTAGGAAAGTATTTTAGTATATGAATGGTCTCTCTCTCTCTATATATAGTGCAGCCAGTGATTATCTTTCATATGCGATGGAAGAGACATTCTGGGAATACGGCCCCAGGTTTCCAGGCAGGGCCCTTCCAAAAACATCTATATTCTATATTCTATGCAGAGGCTTATGGGGCTCACCACGCTCCGCTGACGGCAAAAAGTGGAAGATGGCAACGACAAAATGGTCAAGGTAAAAGGGACTAAGGCAGAAATACGGAGTGGCACTGGCGATCGGGTTTAAACATTAAAGTTTTTAATGGAGAAAATGACAGAGAACAAACTTTTGACCCAGGAAAAAACTTATTTCAGTCCAAACTAAGTGGGGATTTTGAAGGCACGTATAAACTGATATTTTTAGACTTAAAAGATATGTTGTGCTAATGTTTTGTCCTGATATTAAAAACCTTCATGACAACACCAAATTACATATTAAGTCATTTTGTTCTTCGCTCCTTACAGCAGGGGTGACCCGCCTCAGCTGTTCAGCATTAGTATCATCGTGTGCGACAGCAATTACATCTTTGGTTGTCAAAGATGCCTTCCATGTTGGAGATAGTATTTACAACAAATATCAAAAGTTCAGATATATTTATATGTAGTAATGATGTTTAGTCAGACATCTCATGCAGGCAGAGCTTGTAGTACCAAAATGTCTGTGTCATGTCAGCTGCTGTGGCCTGGAACACACACACACACACACACACACACACACACACATACACAGAGAGAGAGAGAGACTCAGCGGTGTCATCTCTGATCCTGAACAACACATCTAACCTTGGGTTTAGCTGAAAAGACACAGTGACAGTACCAGCGTTTGCAATGGTAAACACAGAGACCGATTTCAGTCCTGCTCAGGGACGTGTAGGCTATTTGCAGTTTTGTTATCTCACCTTAAAATGAATGCATCAATAAAAAAAAAATAAAAATATATTCTGCTGAACAGCTAAAAGAGAGGCAGGCAGCCGCGACAGACTTCTTCTATGTGTTGAAGCCATTTATATTTGCTTTGTTACGATGCTGTCGTTGCATTTCATTCAGAATCATTGCTACTCGGTGCCCCTTAATTTTGACTATGTATCGCCAAAAAGTCCTGAAAAACACGCACTACCTTTATGCTGCAGCTTCCAGTTCCTTTCAAGTGACAGCTGAGCTAGAATCTGCTTTTGGATTTATAAACTGTCATTTGTGACAGCACGGGTTCATCAGTATGCCAACGTCCCGTGGATATGGATGATGATGTTCCTCCCACAAAGTGAGACTCTGCTCTGATGATATAGGACACAGTTAGAGAAAATGAAATAGAGCATCCATCCAGCCCAGCCCATGCGGCTCAGTCCAATGTGGGACAAATGACTGACAACACAGAAAACATTGGAAGAGGTTACCTCATAATTCCGATTCCAGATTTAGCAATGGCTAGGAAACATTGGGAAGAGGCACCTTTACGCCCCCACATGTGAAATATCTGAATTTTGTGGCTGACGGCTCTGCTCCTGCCGACTGTTTGACTTGGAGATGGAGGAATTCAGAGAACAATTTCTTTGCTTCTTCAGCACATCTCTTGACTTGTGGCTGACAATTCCCCACAGCTTGGGCCTATTCGAGACCATCTTGACGAATGGGAGACCCTGATCCCCGCTGAGTCTAAAATGATGCACTTCCTCTCAGACCTGGAGGCAGAGGAAATTTGGCGAAAAGCACATCGACGCCTCCTCCTCGGCTAGTTCCAGTTAGGGTACAAAGAGCACCCTGCACCATGAGGCCAAAGACACCAAGGATCTGTCCACTCTGAACCTGGAAATCACACCAACACTCATTCATGTGGTTGAGTTTAACAGGACTTCAGAGTTTTAGTGCCAAACGTAGGCTATGCACAAAACTGAGGAAACTTCTTTTCTTAGCGTCTTAGAAAGAAGACATCTGCTGATGCCAGTTGCAATTTCACTCCTTATGCTCGTTTTCACAGCCAAATCGTGTCTGTTAACGTGCATCCAGTGCTCAAACGCTATAAATAATAAAGTGTAACTTCTTACTTCCTCTTCAGATGAAAACAACAAAACAACAAAAGCAGAGAAGCATTCCAACAAACCCGCCGAAAACGAGGTGGGGAGCACAGGCCTTGCGTCAGTGGCTTCTCATTCGCCTCAAGACTCGAGACTTTTTTCAGCAAATTAACACCACCAAGTCTCTGTTCACGGCATGTACACACTCAGTTATATATTTTGAACTATGTGGACTGAGGCATTGACATTCTCTGTTGCAATAACATGCAGAGGTGAACTCCTAGGCTACAAATAAAGTGGTTAACACTGAAATGTGGGGTTTGAGAGTGTAAACTATGCGATCTGATCCAATGCCATTGGAATTTTGAGCTGTAAAATGGTGTGCACCATTACCTTCGTATTGGAACAAATTCAAATTCAAGGTATTCACTCTATTTGCATATCCAAAACCGGCTTCATAATTGAACAATGTTGCCTTTAACCAGACCAGACCATATCAAATAGCACTGTGTAACACTAATGGATGAGTTAAGTTGCGTGACTTTTCTGCCTTTTCACGACCACTTCCCAAGATACTACAACATATTACCACATGGTCATTGACTGGACCAGTTCCAGAGCGGGCCTCACGGCGCAAGTGGCTCAGATTCCAGGGGTGACAGTGACGGAGAACACCGCCCAGTCCAGTGTGCAGAAGAGGACAGCAGAAATATATCATCTTAATGAATTCATGGGCCGAATATCATTTCAGCATCTTTGCACAATTCTTAAAAATATTTACATTCAGGAGTTGTGCACTGTTGATTCTTAGATTCTAGTTTTTCTGTGGCTCACAGTGAGTTTATATGCTCTGGGTTAGGCTGTTGAAAAGACAAATATATCAAGATATTGTTTATATATCAAGTCTTTTGGTATTATATTCAACAGACAGTTTTCCAGTACTGCACTGTACACTGATACAAATTATACCTCCCAATCAAGACTAGCACTTTTCTGGGGGGCAAAAAAAAACTTGCTTAGCGATAAAACATCCATATTGACATTTAAATACAGGCTGGCAAGGCCTGTGTCGCTGATAAAATATAATGGGAGTTATTCCCATGTTAGACACCAGAGGCTTATTGTCGACAGTCTGCCAGCACATTCAGTGCTTTCTAACCTTATGATTTTCTTTCCTTAAAATGATGCAGGCAGCTTGTTCCATCCACACTGCAGAGGCTAAAGAAATGATGTGACCAGCCTTGTACAGAAAAAGGCACAGAGAGAGAAAGAGACGTGAAGGGTGGCAGTAGGCAGGGTATTTCAGATTTATTGTCTAAAGCACACAAATTAGTGATGTCAACGTCGTATGAGTCAGTCATGTTTTCTAGAAGCTTTAGAGGGAAGAGCTCGGGTTTTATGGAGCTGAAAGACCAACTGTAAAAAGTGAGCCCCCTCTCCGCTGGGCCCTGAGAGGGGGGACAGGCTGGGAGGGGACAGTATGAATGAGACCAGTGTGCTCAAAGACTATTCCTTCATGTTGGGCCATAACACGGATCCATCTGACCTAAAAGAGGGCAGAGTGTGTTTGGACCGCAGATCTGGGGTTGTAATGTCCAGAAAAAACATGGCCATCTGGCCAGTGGAAACAGGAGTGGTTGAGCGGCTGAGAAACACAGATGAAAACATTGACTTTAATACTTCTGCTTCCCCAATTGATGTCTTTTAATGAGCACGACATGCACAAAACACAGAAACAGACAATGGTACTTTGTCGTAAATGAGGGATTCATGATATTTATTTCATGCTAAACCAAGATCAAAGATGCACTCGACAGGATTTTTATGTAAAAATGTGTCTATCTCATAAGCCAGAATCACAAAGTGGGACAGCAACTGTAAATCATCATCTCCTATAGCTCCACAATATTTGCCCAAATCACTTTCTGGTGTCAGCTTTGGAAATATCTCTGCTCGTAATAACTCACAATTCAAAACATAAGTCAAAAAACACTGTTGTAATGCTCTGTTCAGGGAAAGCTGGACTCACCAATAGCAGCTCTTTCACTTCTTTCATATCTGTTGGTATGAAGTGATAACGTGTGTGTGTGCGCGCGCATGTGTGTTGTGCGCAGTTTACCGAAATAACATCACAACATCTCTCTTTTCAGTGAAGTTACCTCTCGCTAATGTGCAAACTCGCTCAGTGTAACTTTAAACTACCACTGTAGGCTACTCTCTGTCCACATCTTGTTGCCTTACACCCAGTAGTGTGCCTGCCAAAGTGCTAATTATCACTCTTTCTCTGTAACTGAACCCAATTCACACTGCGCCCTCGTCTCAGAAAGAAGTGCATTTCACGCTGAGGGACTGATGCTCTTTGCTTTTGCTGCCCCTTTGGGTAAAACACTGAGAAAACTCTGTTCGAGGCAGCTTACCATAATGCAGACATCCACCGTTAAAATTCAGCTTTATGGACCCACGATTGTGATGAGATTAAAATGCAAATTTGCTTCAGCAGCGTAGAAAGCAACATTTAACTGGTGTCATCACCAGTGGGCTGAAGAAAATCAACTCAAAATGTATCTTAAGAACAAAAGCAACACTGCTGCTCACAGCTGTGCCAGCCCAGCTTAGACATACCTTACATGCAACGCAGGTATTCTTGTAGAGGCAGTGTTGGCTGTAAAGCTTACTGAAATGGAGCTCTACTGTGTAGCACTAACACAATTTCTGAGGCCATGCTTTGCTACTACCACAGATTACCACAGGCATGAGACAATGTAGGGAAAGACCAACACAAACTATTTTGTACACTGCTGAGGAGAATGGCTCTTCTATCCCATGGTGAGGATTAATTAGTATTTATTACTTCAAATCAGGGTTCATATCCTCATACTCTTTATCTGATTTATCCTTGTTTGATAGCAGATTACCCGACAACCTACTGATAGCATCATGACCTGCGCATCACTTGCCACCTGCCCCGTCTCGAGGTCCGACTCACAAGATATTTCGCTAATGATATTCCCGCACAAACACCCCTTGAGTGTAATCTGCCCTTGTTTTGTGCCTGATTGCTATTATCCATGTGGCAAAATTGCACGGCGTGTTCGGGTAGGTTGATAACGACGTGCGAATGATCTCGGTCTCGGTTAAATCAAAAAAGGAGATATTCTCTTTCAAAATATCTGCTTTCGAATGTGCCTGGCATGTCGATGCCTTTGCTTGGCTACAATCACAGCTGCCATGAAGACACTAATATTTTCACTCTAACTGCGTGTGGCTATTACTGCTACACTGCAAAAACTCAAAATCTTACCAAGATTATTTGTCTTATTTCAAGTCAAAAATGTCTTATTACGAGTCAAAATATCTCATTACACTTAAAATAAGACAAGATCACCTCAGAAGTAACTTGTTTTTAGACAATTGTCTCTTGTTTCAAGTGAAAATTTGCTTGTTTCATTGGCAAAATTTGTTTCTTGTTTCTAGCTAATTTTCACTTATTTCAAGTGAATTTTCACTTTTTCCACTGGCAAATTTTGCCAATGAAACAAGCAAATTTTCACTTGTTTCAAGTGAATTTTCACTTGAAAATTGTCTATAAACAATTTACTTCTGAGGTGATCATGGCTTATTTTAAGTGTAATGAGATATTTTGACTAGAAATAAGACATTTTTGACTTGAAATAAGACAAATAATCTTGGTAAGATTTTGAGTTTTTGTAGTGTAGTCTTTGCGAATTGAACTATTTTTGCAGTTGCTTACAAAGGGGCCAATTTTGCGCCAAATGTATTTATTACCAAATTTAGATAAATGCAAATAGCGAAGGCGCACATTGTTTCTTTTTGTCTTATTTGCACAGGTTTAGTGGCCACAAAAAGCCATACTTTGGTGGATTCGCCCCTCAGTGTGTTTGGAAGGTCTTCAGAAGGGGTTGAGGGGTAAGGGTTGCCCCCTCTGTGGGTGCTGGAGGAGGCACTCAGGGCCCACACATCCTTAGACAACTGGCCCCAATCCTCGGGTGTCCGCAGGCAGAGCTGAGAGGTTGTGTTACCCCTCCCACACAGCCTCTCCTCCACAGCGCCCTGTTCCCATTAAAATTAAACAGACTCTCCACCGACTCAACCCACGCCACGCTGTCAAAGGAAGCTGCTGTGCAACCCAAAAACTTGCTGCCCACCTGAAAGAAGCCGGCGGTCTTGTTCGCTGTTGCTTACAGGCTACACACAGCCTCCAAAAACACTCGCGCATGAGTGTTTTAAGGTGCACACCATTCAGGATAAGCGCTGTTGTTTTCAAATATGATGCATGTGTTTTACGAGACCAACTTTTTATTTTGTACAAGATCCTGAACAGTGCATACACGGTGCTTTATCTATATATTACAGTACACCCACAGGAATGGCACTATTATGTTGAAATGACTTATCACTGAGGCGATTTTCAGATGCAAAGTGCAAATTTATGACCCGACTGTAAGATCTAAACTCTCTGTTTCAAAGTAGGTACCAAAAGGCCACTGAAATGCTTGAATTTGTCACAAAAATGCATCTGCAACCAGGAGTAAGAACAACTCCACAATGAGTGAGAAACTGTGCCTGAACAAAAGAGCTGTCCATACAAAGGAACGGTGTAACAGTCTCACAGGTACCTCCAGCTCCAGCGACGGCTCTCACCAGCGGGGCTGTGCCAATTATCGTTTTGTCAGGTGATCACAATTATTTGAGCTGAGGACAATTAATTGACATAATCATCTGAATTCATAAACTGCCACTTTCATACAAATCGCATAGTCTACATCACCTGTTTTTCACTGAAATAATTTTCATTGTTTTTTGAGATTGTTTGTGGTGGTGGTAATGTGTATGTGTGTGTGTGTGTGTGTGTGTGTGTGTGTGTGGGAGGGCCACCAACTAGCTCCGTTACAGGGCGTCAGTCTCTGTGGCGAGCCTGTCAGCCGAGACAAGCTCAGATTAACGTGTTGTCTGCTGTCTGTGATGTTTTGTGGCGAGTCTGAATGTGCAGCGTATTTTCTCAGAGCTACGCGAGTGTTGTGAAATTAAGACGTTGTCCCCATTTGTTTTCTCCATTGCGTTTCAAGTGTTTGCTGCAGTGCATTGAGCCCTCAGGGCCGCCATACTGTCCATTTTATTTGATGTTTTTCGCACAAAAAAGATGTAATAACAGACCCCGACTGACACAGAATGCTTTAAAACTTCAGGATGTGGACACTTTGCTACCACAACACCACCAAGCTCTTTTTTTTTTTCAGCAATCATGTCCTTACACTAGTGTGAAGTCACGCCGCTTTCATAAAGAATGTGTGCAATTAAAAATAAAAATAAAATGATTGATTTCATGAAACACATTTTTTCGCTCTGCATAGATTTTTTAAATTCCTTCTTCGCAAACACCAAAGTCAGGTTCACCAAGCTTTGTTTTGCTACCCATCAGAAATTTTTTTAAGTCTCATTTAGCTGAAGCCTGATTGTTTTATCACAACCCTGCAAAGACCCCGGCTTTAACTGAATCGCTTTACTTGATTTCAAAACCCAGTTAAAGTGTTTTGTTTTGCTCTATGTTTTTTTTTTTTTTTTTCCAGTGTGCATAACACCGCAGTCACACATACAGCCTTGCACATAGAGGCATGAGCCAATGCACAGCCAAAAGCATGCGTGCATATGGTGACTGGGTGGCTGGGGGCTCAACACAGGGGTTGGTGAGACATAACAAGATCACACTAACAACCTAGCATCACAACAGTTACCATGTTAAATCCATCCAATACCTGGAACAAACAAAACTCTGTAATTAGAGCTACATCTTCTAGGCCTGGTTCTAGACAAAATGAAACACACACACACACAAAAACTCATCACAAAATCATCACATCACCAAAAACACACAGAGATGACACGATGAGTAGGGAACATGAGCCAGGAGCTTAAAAAAAAAAAAAAAAAAAAAAAGTCAAAACCTAGGCGTCGACATTTAACGGGATTCAAATCCAATCAAGCCAAACAAACAACTTTTGCTCGCGTGAAGGGGGGCTTTTGAAATAGCATCTGCATTCAGCCTCATTAAACGCACCCTAATGAAACAAACAGACAAAAAGACAGGAGGCATGCAAACACGCACACACACACACGCACACACACATACGCACATTCATGAGCACGTCAGCATCAAATTAAATCAGCCCTTAAAGCAGCCTGGAAAACACTGGTGTCGGATCAGGCCACTCCACGAGAATGGACATAACGCAACTGACATTCGAGAGCAGCCCCTCCCTGTGGTGTTTGTGTTTTTCGCTGGAGGTGGAGGGGAAAGGGCTCTGACAGCCACCCATGCATGCAAGGCCAGTCTGTTGTAATTTAAAGGCTCACTTGTTTAATAAGCTGGGTCTTAATTTATTCATGTACTCTAAAAGGCTGAGGATTCAAGGGGCTCACTCACCAAATGTCGAAAAAAAAGAAAAGAAGATCAAAACCTTAAGGCAGAGAGGATTTTTGTCCACATTTCTCCTGAACATGCATTAAAAATAAGAAGAATGACGTAAAATCCCATATTGCATTTTCGCTGGAAGGGTTTATATCAGTGTGGAGAGAATAAAGATGTAACACGGCATCATGCTGCATACATGCAGATGGGAAGTTACATGTCCATGCTAATTGTAATCACTCCTCATGTACCCCAGTGTTGTTTACCTGGCTCGGCCTTAACCTTCACACACACACACACACAGACACACACTATATTTGGCTGCAGTGTGTCCATTCAGGTCACGTTTTTGAAATCAAGGCAGGCAGAAACATCACTCAGCAGTGAAAAACGTCCGTTTAATCAGACACAGCGGAGGTTTAAGGTTAAATTTGACTGTATTACATTCACGGTGTACGTCTGCATCACAGTGGAGCGTAATCCTCTCAAAAATCTCTGTATCTCGCGAGCCATTTCCCCCCGGGAATTAGGTCCTTTAGGCAACTCGCTGAAGCACCGCTTTCGAGGCACGCGGCAAAAAACTGGCACTTTCTCAGTCGGCGGCTCACCGTGTGGGTGCTAATATAGATTAAACAAATAATCCTGCTGATTGCTGGAAAAAAAAAAAAAAAAAAAAACGTGTGTCTGGTCGAGCTCGTGTCTGGTGCTGTGGCGTTTTGACGGGGAGGGGACACATGCGAGGTAAAAGGAGCGTTGTCAGAGTCTGGGTGGGGGTCCGGAGGGTGCGGCCCCTCCCTAAACACTCTGATTTGTTCATTTCCCTCCTCCTCTTTAACCAGAACTCCTGGCCTAATTAGCCCTTCAGTTAACCCACAACACAGCAATTAGACCTGACTAATATTAGCACTGCTAGGGAGAGAAAGAGAGAGAGAAAGAGGGGGGAGAGAGAGAGAGAGCGAGCGAGCAAGAGAGAGAGAGAAGTGAGGAGATTTGAAGGGAATGTATATGACTAGTCAGCAACATGGCTGGAGTTGACACTTGAGATAAAGTGTATTGCAGTCTACACACACACACTAACACACACACTAACACACACGCTGGGCTCCCTGGAGACACTGCAGTGAAAAGGAAAGTGTTTTTCGCTTCAGCCTGTGTTTAGATGATACATCTTCTCCCTTTAAGGACAAAGGAAAAAGGCTCCCTCCCTGCACATACAGAGCAGGTCAAACGGCGCGAGTGGTGCAGGGGATTCAGCGGTGCCGGGGTCCAGCCGGGAAAATGGCTCAGCTGGCCACAGAGATAATCATGACGCTCATTATGATTCCACTGTGCGCTCTTCAAATCACCGGGCAACCCACGGCATTATGGCGAAGCCGTCACACTGGAGAGGCACGGTCAAGCATTGTAGGCCGGCCACCCAGCCAGGCCAAATGTTTTTACATGGCCAAGCATTGTCTTTTTTTTTTTTTTTTTTTTAATCGACAAGAGGAGAGACACGGGTTTACTTTGGTCGACGCCAGTGCAGTGGATACAGGAAGAAGCTCCCAGAAGAATCGACATGACACAGCAGTATCCTGCCTCATTACCATAAACCAGTCAATGGGGAAGGTGGCTGGAACACTTCTGTGACAAATATGAAAGTTTTCACTTTGAGGCTGAATATCAGCTCCAGCAATAACAGCTTCTCATAATCACACAGTAAATGTGCTGAATGGTGTTCCGCCTACAGCTGGCTGGTAGAGGTGATGCTGACAGCACTTTACTGAGTATGCCTGGGCTGCCAGCTTTGTGGTAATTGTGACATTAAATACATATTTATGTCTCACACTCCTTTTTTGCCTAATTCATAATCAGGCTCTTTTCCTCCTCCTTATCTACCCAACCCTCTCCCTTTCTCTCTCTCTATCACACACAGACACAAGCACATGCACACACAAAGCTCACACTTATACATGTATGCACACACACGCATACACACACACTACCTTTATAAAAGCATTTGCCCTGCCACCAGCTAACATCTATGCACAACAAACCTACCCATCAGTGTACCGCACCCACCCACACACACACAGACACACACACACACATGCATGTAAGCAGGCACTGCCTGTGCAAAGAGATAATCTCACTTCTTTTCACTTTGCTGTTTCAGACCTCTTCTGGTCGCGAAAGCACGAACCAATAATGAATATCAACTCCCCTTACAATAGGCCAGGCTGGATTACTGAGTGATGTACAGAGTAATCAACAGAATAATCAAGTCAGCTAGAGACAGACAAGCCGGGAGGCAGAGAAAAGAAATAAGTGCCCTAGAACTGCTGAAAAAGCACAGCAGACTGAATGATAGGACAGCTATACCACAAAAAAGAGGGATGAAGAGTGAGACAGAGAAATAATGCAGAGCGTTGGGTGTTTTATGTTCTCTGTGTTGTTCTACTTCACCAGAGAAAGCTCTCCGCATGGTAATAAATACTGCCTCGGCAGAGCAGCAACCCTTTTCCCCAGTTTTTTCCCCCCTACTTTGTACCAATCAAGAGTACGTTCACATCTATTTTTCTGTCTAATCACCACGGCCTCCACCTCTTCCTCCCTCCCTCCCTCCCATCCTTGTTTCTCTCTCTGGGTGATGAGTCAGGGAGCAGCAAGGGGTCCAAGATATGTGCATCGGCAGCTCGCCTCATTTCCTTGCCTAATGGGAGACATGGGAGCATGGCAACAGAGAGAAGTAGGGGGCTGTGGGAGAGGGAAGGAAGAGGGAGGGAGCAACAGATATGGAGAAAGATACAAAGAGAGAGGGAGGGAGGGAGGGGAGAAATGAAAATGCGAAAAAACAAAAAGAGACGGAATGATGAAGAGTGTTCAAGTAGCCTGATGGGCACTGGAGAATACATTAGCATTAAAATAGCAAACAACCAGCAATGCAAATGATGTGAGTTTTCATGAGTGAGTCATTTGTAGCCTAAGTGTGTTGATTAAAACAGAGGTTCATGATTCATGGCTGCTCTTGGTATGTGACTTAATCAAGGGCAGTCAACCTAGACAACCCCTTCTCCTCCTCCTCCTCCTCCTCCTCCTCCTCCTCCTCCTCTTTCAGGTGGCAGAGAGCTCTCTGATTCATCCACTCTGCATGTACAGCAATGATGGTGCTTCTGTTTTTTTTTTTTTGTTTTTTTTTTTATTGTGCATGTGCAGGTACATGTGTGTGCATGCATACAGGAGTGTCAGTATATTTTTTGTGTCTGCACACATTTGAGAGTGTGTGTGTGTTTTGGTGGTGGGCAGTCAAGCACCGCTCACTGGTTCACTCCAGCGGAGAGGGAGAGGCCCACACATCATCCCCATGACAACACGGAGCCTGTCGAACACCTCACCGATATGAGCACCTCCACCTATCTAAGTCATTAGGCAGGCAGCCATCGACGCATTACCCACTATCAGATGGTGCATAACAAGTAGCTCGGAGAGAAACGCTCCAAAAACAACAAAGCAACACAGGCGCACCCTAAAACAAACAGACAACTGTGGTGACAATACAAAATTCAGGCTGCTGAAACGCGGACATCGTAATTATTGAGAGTGAAACAACAGAACTGCAAAGACGGACCTGGCAGTGCCAAGCTAGGTTCCAATCCCTGCCTGCACCCCTCCCCATGGTGGAGCTCTATCACCCAGCTGCAGGAGGTGATTTGGACCTGGGAGCATCCCTGTTTGCCATCCATCTGGTACTGCGGTGCCGGGAATGGATCCAGTGTGCGCGTGTGTCTATATGTGTGTGTGTGTGTGTGTGTGTGTAACAGCAGCTGACTATACCATGCCAGGCCCCTGGGCTGGCACCACTCTCGGTGAGCACTAATGCTAGCATTAATGCCTTCCAGGGGAAATAGGGTCTGCATCCCAGCACAGCTGAATAGGCTAGGGGCTACTGAGAGTGGGGAGGTGGGGAGCGGGGAGTGGAGGGATGGGGTGATAGGAGGAGGGGTGGGAAAGCTGCCAGTCAGAGTGTTTTGTACTGAGGGTAAGGCCTTGGACAATGGTTGGAGGAAGGAAGGGAGGTGCATGTTGGGGCACAAACATCCGTCGCAGACTTCTGGGCTTGGACAATGATAAACACCTTCCTCCCAGCAGCCAATCAGGGCTGGGCTTTGAAAGTGAGGTGCACTGGGACGACATTTACAGTGGGCTGACTCCTGTTCCTCTTAATATTCATTATTACCACTGGTTCCTCTGAGTGAACTGTCAATCATTTCAGGTTAGAGCCAAATAGCTGATGTTAAATGTTTGAAGCCGTACTCAAACGCCCCCTAAAAGCTGATAATGGCCATTGCGGTTGCAGCGCCATGCTTGTTCTCGGCTAAACGATCGCCTCCTCGGTCCTTCTTTAATTGGGATTGACATTTAAATGAAGTAGTTAATGTGTGCCAAGGACAGAGTATGCCGTGTTAACAATTAAAATGCTGCTTAATGGGGCATGCCGGAGCTATTTTGAGTGCATGTTGTGGGAGAAAGAATAGGGCATACTCTATTAGTCAGAAACCAGAGCATTTCCCTCAAGTGGGCCAAGGTCAGAGTCGCTCCTTTGTATCTGGGCTAGCTGCTCATCATCCAGACACTTCAAAACCTTGACTAAAGTCATTTACATAAATGCCAACCTGGGAGAAGGCTTTTAGCATACAAAAAGTGGCCATCGAGGATATTTTGTAGTTTACGTAATGCTCTCTAGGCATGCAGAAAAGCAATGGCTAGCAGGCTTACATGAGAGCTAAGAAGTGCCCTCAGGGCCCATTACTCCTTTCTCTTGAAGACAAGCGTCCGCTCTCTCAACCCCCTCTCCCTCTGGTACGTCCAGCCTGTTTGGAGGACTTGAAGACTCGTTGATACAGAGAAAGTTACTGTGGATCCACTTCAGCTGGAGCTCTGGGCTTGGGAAAACAGAGCCGAGTAGAAAAACAGACGGGAGAAGCAGGAGGCACAGGAGGCTCCAGAAACAGAAGCTGCACTGGGGCTATGTGGCTTCAAGATGGACCCGAGGACTGTATGTGTGAGTGTGAGTGTGTGTGTGGGTGTGGGTGTGTGTGTTGTGGGGCTATGGGACATGGGGGAAACAGGATGGAGCAGAGAGAGGGCAGTGAAGAAGTTAAATGCACAAGTACAGAGCTCCTATGTGTCCTTCCCACCTATCCTATCCCTCTGCCCTTACGCCTCCAAAGGCTCCAGTGTGCTCCGACGTCCCGGGTGTGAGGGGGAACAGGGCGGCCCTCTGTGTTTTAGCTGCCTTGTGATGTGTGCTTTTGGGGTTAGATGTGGGCCCAAACCTGGGGTGGATTGTGTGTTCATGTGCCACAGAAGGGTTTACAGTAAAGGTGGAGTACCTTAGATACAGGCTGTGAAGTGGGCAGGCGGTTGAGAGCCAGCAGCGCCAATGACTGAACACAGTGTTACGAATATTCAACAAATCCCTTGCACTGACTAGCTATGTTTCCATCTGACTGTCAAGAGAATTTTGAGCAAACTTATGAAAGGCTTAAAAAAAAAAAAATGGCTTCCTGAATGTTGAACATCGAGTATTTCAGACGACATTCACAAGAGGAATGGAAATGGAGTCATTCAAGAATTGATCAGCATTATTATTAGTTATTTTTATTTTATTTTATATGTATGCATATGTGTGTATGTATATGTATATGTGTGTATATATGTACATGTGTATGTATATGTGTATACATATGTATCTGTACGTGAGTGTATATGTATATATGTATATATTTTTTTAAAATTATTATTATTATTATTATTATTTTTGTTCTCCCAATGTGTTTGTTTGATTTTGTATTTGTTATTTATTTATTTACTTATTTTCCTCTTCTGTTTGGTATCCCTAGGGAGTAATGGGGAGGGTAGGAAATAATGTGGGTAAAAAAGAAAAAAAAAAGAAAAAAAAAGAAATTGTACAAATTACTGTTACTGATGTTTTATCAGAGCGGACATTTTTTGTTGCGGAATCATTGTGAAATAAAAAGACAAAAAAAAAAAAAGGCAGGAGCGAGGTGGCAAACCAAAAAAAAAAAGAATTGATCAGCAAAGGGCAAATTGATACTGTTCCTTCACGTCAGCCGCTGTACGTTCACCAATATTTCATGTGTTTCTCCAGACAAAAACAAGTTCTCTCAGCAAATATTCAAATGCAGCAACTCAGCAGCCACATCTACATCGGTCATTGGATTCATGTGAACACACACGCAAGAGTTGAAAAAAAAAATGTATTCCCTTGGATGGCAAAATTGGTTATTTCCCTGCAATGATTATCGCTTGTGTTGACACGTTTTTGCAGTTTGTGATGGGTAAATGGGAGATATCAGAGCTCACAAAAAAAAAAAATAAAAAAAAAAAAATGCATACATCCCACCAGTAATCATCAGGAGGCTAAAGGGTGTTTTTCACAGGTTGTATTTATGGAAAAATACATGAGTGTGGGAAAATGGCCATGCTACTCAAATCATCACGTACACAGGAGCGCACAGAAAATCTGTTATGTGGGATGGCTAGGTGGACATATATTTTATAGAGATATATTTCTGCATTTCAAATGGCAGTATGAAAAACATGGCAATATTGAGTAATGTTTATTATAACATTTGCGGTTTCCATTCAGCTTTTCCAATTTGAATAATCAAAAGTTCTTGGATAGAATCCCTGCTACTGATTTGGAAAATCGGTATGAATGTGTGTTTGTGTGTGCACGCATGCCCCACACGAGTTCATACGTGTGCATGTGAGTTTAATGTATGTGTATGTGTGAAAGAGAGAGAGAGCGAGCGAGAGAGAGAGAGAGAGAGAGAGAGAGAGAGAGAGAGAGAGAGAGAGAGGTGATGCTCAGCCCACGGGTCCTCTTGTTCGAGCGTTCCCTCCTGTGTTTTCTCTTCAAGTTTGCCATCAAAAAACATTAGCAGAGCCCAGAGCAAGCATGTTCTCTCTCAATACAGCTATCCAGATATTGATTTCCCGCAGACGTTTGTGCTTCAAGTCTGGCTTTGAAAGACAAGAGCAGCCTGTTTTTTATTCTTGCCTTGTTTCTTTGAGCAAAGTCACTGAGGCGTCACTGGGGCTGGAGAATCTGTACCACCCTATTCACACCAGCGAAGGAATTAAGACACAGCTAGCTCGCCCTAAGTGGCCCTAAACTTTTTTCCTCTGTGTTGTATGAATCCATTTCTTGTTTTAACCGCCTAAAACAAGTAAAACGCCATACAATGAGCCAAGGATTATCTACTTTCTTTAAAAAAAAATGGGCAAATGTTTATGTAAAGTCATGACAGGTACTGCACAAAGCATGCAGACCCAATTACTGCAAAGAGACATGCAAAAACGGGTCAAGTAAGCAAACACTCTCCAACTAAAAACAACAATAATAAAAAAAAAAAAAAATCTTTGAGAAATTTCTCTTGGCTTAAAAGCTCGTCTGGTTCAAGGTTTCTAAATCATGCCCATTATGGCGGAAAGACATGTCCTTCTAAATAAACATCAGAAAAAGGTTTTGTTAAGCTTTGGCCCACCGTGCAGCAGACAGTTATTGGTGCTCAGCAGAGACGCACTAACTAAAAGCATTTTCTAATACAATCGCATCGTTTCAGAGAGCCTTTTAAAGTCAGCATTGGCACTGTTCTTTCCCTCCTCTCCCCGATTCAGCCGAGCAAACTAAGTGTGGGGTGTGTGCGCGCCGGTGCCAGGCGGCAGGTGCATCCATTTCGCCACACCCTTTTCCTTTCACCGTGCCTCCTCTCTGACAGCGGTAACGTTACGATTGTTAACCCGGCTCCAGCAGCCCCCGGTTTTGTCAGCGAAAACGCTCCCAGGAGCAGAGCACTTGGCAAGGGAGAACGATGCCCCCTTCTTCTCTTTACCGTGAGGGGAAAAAAAGGTTCAATTATAGTGCGTGTCAGCCCTGTATGAGTTTGTGATGGACTGAGCTGAGCTGAGGGGAGATAAAGTCAAGCCGCCAACTAATGTAGTAAAAGTGAAGCGCTTCACGGGTTCAACTTTTGCTGTCTCATCCACTAGCTTTGTTTCGAACACAGACTGGCAGACAAAAGAGACAGGCGGAGGCTGGAGTCGACTGTGAACAATGCCAAGCGAATCGCTGGTGGAAGCCGTCTTGTTCAACTTTGCCAATCAACTCAAGGTATACTGGAGACACCGTAGGCCCTCTTAAGACTAAGGCTGACTTTCCAAACAGGTAAGAAAAATTCAGACAGACAGGCTGAATCAATGCAGTTACCTAACAGAAACGATTTAGTGGATCAGCCAGTGGATGTGTGCATCGGCTGTGCGAGTAAAGAGCGGCTACTGCAGAGCTGAGAGGGACTTCAGAGCACAGCGAGGAGAGTTAATGTGGGGATCTCGAGGAGCGGAGAGGTGGCCTTGCTTTCCTCATCGACTCACTAACTCAGCAGTCTGACACGGATGATGAAAGGCCCCATGCCGAGTGCAAAGCCACACCACCCACTCACTCTCGCACAACTCGGATACAAAAAACACCTCAGCCATAAATGAGTGCAAACACAGTAAATGGAGAGTAAATGATGGCATGCATGGAGCGACGGGTACAAAACTCGCCGAGACCGCAGGAAGAAGGGATGCACGTAAACAAGCGACCAAGTTGGTTTCTCAGAGCGGATTACCCTACATGCGTGAGGGGGGTGTTAATCTGACTTTCAATCAAGGCCAGGGTTGCTAAGCCCCACTTCCATTTGAGGAAATGGTGGCTGGGATGGAAAGACAGAGAACGTATAGTATGAGCAGTTCTGAGTCAACCACAACATCAATAGCTCTGCATCTCTGGACCAGCTTCAGCATCATCGCTGTCAGGCTATCTAGGGCGACCTGAACCACGCCCGTCAATATCCAGCCTCCTCTCCTCATCGCCGCTATGGTTCAATAAACTGTGATGTATAAGGAGACACAGTGAGGGGAGAGTGTACCTCAGATCCAGCTCTCCAGACAGTGGAGGTAACTGTGATCAACATGGATTAGATGTCTTTCCAGTCGGATCAATGAAAGATGGAGGTGGGGGTTAGGGGGGCGGGTGTGGTGGAGGCAGCTTTGATACCACCTCCTGCGGGCAGGAATGACTCTGATAGCTGATATCTGCGGCGGTGGGAGGCAGAATGGGAGCTGTTTGCTGTGCAGCAGATAAAAAACGAGGCTGCTCTCAAAGGACAGGCGCATGAACACGAACTGAAAACCACAGAAAGACAATGTGAACACAAAAGCCCTCGCACAGCCCTGCCAGACCCTCAGCAGTGTGTACGCTGGCACAGATTTGCATTCGAATGTAACATCTGAATTTGTCACGTTCATGCTGGGCTGTTGAATTCTACAGATACTATAATTTCAAATTCAGTTTTCTCTTTTTAGACTCGTTTGAAATGACAGAACAGGACTGTTTAGAGAAATGCACACATGTAATTTGTTAGGCACTTGACAACAACAACAACAACAAAATCATCGACTCAGGCATTAAACTATGTGCTGCATTTTCCGTGTATTTGCCGTTTGAATTGTCACTTCATATTTTTTTGGTGCAAATTTTTTCTTGGCTGAAATGTAGCTAATGGAAGTGCAGAAATGACCCTTGCAACCCCTTGCTTCTCAAATGAGTATCCATGAGTTCCATAAGCATCCGTCTTACTATATGCTGTATGTGACTGGGTGTTTTATAACTATGAAACTTAACATCACCAAAGTACCAGTCTTGGCCGAGGCAAACTGAGATCGGCAAATTGGACCCCGACATGTTCAGCCTATCTCAGAGGTCATAATACACTCCAGTAAATAATTCAGCGCAGGGACGGGTGTCAGCAAGGCTAGGGATACACTGACATGATTTTTAAGGGAAATAACCATATCCGATATCCAATATGATACACATTTTTGTAACAGTTGTAGTACAAATGTCGGTGCAAAACATTTTAAAATAATGTTAGTTAGTTCGTTTTATACTACAGCTAATGTGACACTTAAATTAAGTGACACAGTCCTAGGGCAGGCAAAAGAGACCTCGTTCTTCTTCTTCATAAAGCATGGATTGCAGTGTTAGCCAGGTTTTACTTAATTTCGATGTGTGCAGCTATTCCCACTGACTCAACAAACGGGAAGCCCATGCTGACACCAATATAATGAGCGAATTTAGCATCCTGAAAATCACCTCAAAAGGCTGCTGCTATAGAAGGCAAGCCTCATGTGTAATACTGTGTAAAAACTGTTAAAAAAAAAAAAAAAAGACCTTCACAAAATCGCATGGAGCTGACCGTGGAGGAGCTCCACCGAGCAGCAGAAGTTGGGACACTCTCCTTACCTGTGGCAATACTTGATAATAAAGTGGCCCACTATCCAACAAGATAATCACTCTTTGGATGAGAGGAGGATGGAAGAGGGGAGAACACCAACAGATCAGTCTCCATAGATCTAAAAATAGTTTTGGTTCAATTGAGGACTACACAATGCATGCCAACACCATAAATAAATCCCATGATGCTGTCTGTCATAATTGCGCCCTGCTGATCTTCCACCAAGATACATTTTTAGAGAGGTAGGTTTTGCCCCTTTCCTGAACAGAACAGAAATCCTGCATTTCATTATGGTCTGATGTATAGTGGGAGGCAATAAAAGCACGCAATTAAAATTCGTTTCAGTTTTATCTTCCCTTACTCTGTCCAAAACTTGTTAAATCAGCCACCAGTGAGCCAGGGCACTGCAGAAGGTTGTTATTGTGAATGGAGAACCACAGGGGACGGCGCATTTCGAGACGCAACGTGAACACGATCAATGCATGCTTGTCGGCATCGAGCCCAGATTTCCTCTGTCGCTGGTGGGTGGATGCTGCACTCCACAGGGTGAGGCTGGCCCTTCGATAATAGATCCGCCTCCAGATTCAACCGGCCCTGCGTGTGTGCTGCTGTGAAACCGAGTCGGAGCCTGTGTGCCCACAGATGTAGCCGCGTCGCTGCTTGGTGCGCGGCCAGAGGTCAAACCCACGTTGAGCTTTTTTACGCAAATGTATAAGAGCGCGGTGATCCTGTATTGGCTGGATTAGACGTGCTGCAGCCGGACGACGTCCAGTTTCTGCGCATTTATGTGACAAATCTCCATCTTCCATCTTTTCTTGTCTGCTCTTTTCTCTCTCCTGCCTTTATTTTTATAGGCCTTCTTTAGAAACATATCTCAAAGGCCTTTCAAAATCGAACTCATCAGCAATAAATCGTCAAACAAATTGCTACGCCCCTCCTTGCTCTACCTCTTCCACAGCAGCCCACTGGCAGGAAAATCTCAGAGCTCCTGTGGGAAACTGTCATATGAAGGAAGCATGTGATGGATGTTCTTTGCGGGAGGGATTCACACTCTGACTCCATTCGAGCAGGCTCATGAGGCCATTATTTTTTGATGGATGTGGATTATCTAACTTATTGCATGACTTGTAGAGCTGTCTCCATGTCAACGTTAGTAGTAAAAGCAAAGACATTACCATTTTTTAATTTTTTGTTTTGGAGGGTGGTACCATCATGCAACAATATCATGTTGCTAAGTTACCCTATGATTTGCAGGTAACTAACTATAAGATGCACTCACCTGCTGTGGCCAGAAATGGAGAAATATCTTGCTCCACTTCCTCCTATCTCATACCTGTCAAGTATCCCATTTTGGCCTGGATTTTCCCGTATTTTACCCTCCTTTCCCGGCCCCCTCCCGTATTAGTATTTTCCCGTAAATTTCCCGTATTTAACCTGCATTTATTAATAATAATAATACTAACCTCGGGGCGCGCCGCCCATTCCCAGTCTGACCTCTGCCACCCGCTACAGTAACCTACTGCATGTACTGTAGGTGGCAGTTGTCGCGAGGTTAGTGTGACATTGTCAGAGAAGAGTGACAACTGACCTCCGAAACTGTCAAGGTAAATAAACATCCCATGTCTGATTAAAAGGACCAAAAATGTTTTTTAGTTAAATGGAAGACATGATGACTGTATTTGGACTATTGATTTATAATGATGTCGGGCCATGCCTGTGTATTTCAACGTGATGACGTGCATACCGGGGGCAATCGTGCTTGGGCGCGTTTGATGTGTGCAGGCCAGCCGGGGACGTTTTTAGGAAAATGACAGACCCCGATGGTCAGGAATTCAGAAATAATTGACCGTAGAGTGCCTGAACTGAGTATTCAACATAGTCAAGCTGGCAGAAAGACAAGCGGGATAGCTGACTCTAACCAACGGTACAAGAGGCTCACAAAACTGCAAGGATAAGTTGTTTTGTCACTCAAAATGAGGGCTCGTCATGACTTAACAGGATTGGTGGTGAATAAATTGCTCCTGGTGCTGGAGTGGATTACACATTAGGCTCTCGCCTCAGAGGGAGGCTGAATACATCATGGACCAAATGATCAACCTGCGCCTATGTTGTCCAAAACTATTTTTTTAAATGTATAATATGTATTTAATGGTGCTACTAGAGACAGAGGACAAAATAAAGTAGGACAAGATGGTGCTGCTAATGCCACACAGTGAACGTATGGTACACACACACACACACACATACACATTCTGGCTGGCACTAATTAGCATACAAACTAAGTGAAAAATATGCCACAACCAGTTTCAAAAGCCATTTATTAACATTATGGTTTAACAAGTTGTGCCTATAACTCATTTAGTTTAGACATTTGAAAGAAACCAAGAGTGTCAGCGGGCTGAGGTGGATGGAAGTTAACGTTTATGCTGTACAGTTGAAAACTGGGTTTAAAATCATAACTAAATTACGTCTTTTGTGTCAAATTGTTAAATAAGACCGTATTGGTAAAGAAACTCATGAAATGTAAGAGTTTAAGGTTAGTCCTCGCCCTGTGCTGTCTAAGGTCTAGCCAAACAAGTATATACTGTATGTTCTGCTGTCTTTCATTTGTGTTGTTTTGACAACCGCCTCTAAAAACCAACAAAAAGAAGAAGAAGAACCAGTGTCAGTCTCTCTTCTCTGTGTAGTGAGCAGGCAGCAGCCCACATGCTCAGTTTGGTTTATTTTTTGCTGCTGTCATTTTTGTAAATCCACCCTCCAACCTGATTTTGTTAATTAACCATGTTTAACCAAACATTTGATTAATTGAGAAAATTGTTGTTGTTGAATTAAAACTGAATTATACATGCATTAAAAATTAAAATCAATAATAATCACCTTCCAAATCCATGTTTGAGTTCATGAATTCAACTCAGTGATTTTCTGAATTCAGCAACTCTGTATGTGCACGACAAAGTCAAATTCTTGCCACTGACTTTTCTGTTTTTGATGAGTTACCAAACTTTTGCATGCGTATGCATATTGCCTTAACTGGGGAAAAAAAAAAAAAAAAAAAAAAAAGCAGATTTTATGGAAAGATTACAGAAGGTAGCAGGTCCATCCACACTCTCGTCAAGCTGCATTTGTTTCTTTATCTGCTGGATCCACGTCAATATAAACAAATATTACAGGCTCAGTGAACAGGCAGTATCAAGAAGATTCTGTTTTGAAGGCTTCTCAGTGTGTGTGTGTGTGTGTGTGTGTGTGTGTGTGCTGGGCTGTCTTCCCAATTTCCCCTCAGGAATCAATAAAGTATTTCTGATTCTGATCTGATTCTGATTCTTCTTAATTGATTACCTGGGGTTTCATTCACCTCTGGCTTTTTAGTTAATGAGATATATTAAACAGTGCTTATTTTGTTTTCCCCCCCAGATGATTCCAATGCATGTCTGGCATTGTAACGCATTCATAAATATGCATTGGTCTGTGATTAACAGCTGCGCTTAACTGGTCATTCTGCATGATCCCAGTGGTTTTGAGTGCGTTTATGTGGGGAAAAGCAACATCACAGGTTTGTCAGGCCTTTGCCTCTGGCTCGTTATGCTTTCTCAAGAAGATTCAGGTCAAGTGGAGGAGCGCGATGGTCGATAAAAATCTCAAATCCACTTTATTGACAAAAGTTCACCAAGTATTTCTGCTTACCGAGAGGCTCCCCTTACTTTTTAATTATTTACATTTTAGAATGAATTTGCACGGAGAATAAGAACTGTTCATTTCACACCCTGACACGCAAAAAGTAGGGAGGAAAAAAAAAAGACATTTGGGGGTTGTTTGTGTCTCTCAGAAATGTCTCATTAACACGGGAACCAAAGCAGTTGCTCTGGTGGAATGACAAGGCTCAAATGTGCAAGCAGGTTTAACACAAAATGCAAACACATGAAGTTGCTCATAGTCAAATGTAAATCAATAGATGCACGTGATACACTGGCATGTCTGTGGGCTATAGATGTTTAAATCACGCCTAAAAACACATTTTTATTCCTTGGCTTTTAAAACATAGCCTGCGTTGACTGCTTTTATGTACCTAGGTGTCATTTGTGTGTATGTAACAGTGACTATGTTTTATGTTCTTCTGTCATCTGTTTGTATGTGACACCTTGTATGTTTTTATGTTCTTATGTGTCTTATGTGTCATTTGTTTGTAAGTGACACCTTGTATGTTTTCTGTTCTTATGTGTTATTTGTTGTAAGTAACACCTTGTATGTTTTATGTTCTTATGTGTCATTTCCTTGTATGTGACACCATGTATGTTTTATGTTCTTATGTGGTTTTTTGTTCATTTTGTGTTATTTGTTTGTTTGGTTTTTTGTCTTTTAACTTGTACAGCACTTTGGTTCAACTTTGTTGTTTTTAAATGTGCTATATAAATAAAGTGGTATGGTATGGTATGGTATGGCAGTTTAGTGATTGCACCTGTCTTACCTTATGGCTTGATCAGTCGCTACTATTTCACATTTGGTTGACAGCCGTGACAATGTTGCCTCGTGTCAGCTGTCTAAAAACTGCCTACCGAGGTCTTACTTTCCATTACTCCAATGTGTGCTGCACTTACGTAGGCTACAAATGAAAAAAAATTATTTAACAAGGGACGTTTGTGTGCTCATCAACACTCAAATGTAACTGCACCCGACTTTGTGTTCCTGTCCAGGTGAAAACTCTAATCGAATCTGCTCTAATCGACTTGCAAACATTTCAAAATAACCCTAGAAAGATACTGCAGAACAAAAGTTAGGTCATTCCAAACTCGCAGTATAACTTGACACCATCTGGAATTTTTTACCCACCAGCAGATGTATTGTGGGTAGCCGACTGATAATGTGGTTTTTAAAGCTTTTAGAGTGCTTCCTGGGGTGATTTTGAGATGTAGCCTCTGAATAAGCCCCGCCAGCTAAATACTCTGTTCCTCTAATGCGTTTCACAGATTTAGCAGCCAAACAAACGATATCTCATGGTTAGCGAGTAAATTATTATTTATGGCTGTCCTCTTGGTTGGAATGCCGTGAGGATGTTTTCCTTGACACTGCCAGAAGTTTCCACACAAAACGCTCATACATGAGTGCCGCTGTCATAATCCCATCCAGTGATGATAGCTGAAAGCCTCGAGAGCACTTAAGGAGCCCGTGGAAACAAGTTAGGGACTAAACACACACCATCAGGGCTGAGAAACCGCTCCTCTCCGCTACAAGTAATCCTGACAGAGAAAGTTAATGAGTAAAACTGCTGGCTGTTATGTTCTTGAGCGAAGCATTGCACCCCCCGCCCGCTCCAGTGGAGTTCAGGTGGCCAAGAGTGAAAGGCCGCGGTTGTGCCGGACAGCACCCAGGTGTGAATGTGTGTAACTGTAGGAATGACTGTGTGTGAAGCGGGGCGTTGTCGAAATGCTCAACAAGCCATACCTGTATAAATAAAGGTTTTAAAAAAAAATAAATAAATAACATAAACGAATACCAGATGACTCCAAATGACTGAAACTGACCCAAAACTCAACATGAAAAAGACACACAGCTGCACACGGTATCTGCATATTTATGAAAGCAATCTTTAATGGATATTTCTGATCAAATGATTTCAGCCCCCTCCCTTCCTGTTGAGTGAACTGGATCCAAACAAGAGCTCTATTTAGCGTTTGCTGTCGGTGCGTGGAGGGGCGGAGGAGATCTACCTGGTCGAGCACACTGAGGCAGTGTTCGACTCCGAGAGCGCCGTCATTCACCAGCAGCTCGGCGGCATAGGCACGCCACTGTGTGTGCGCGTGTGTGTTTGAGTGTGCAAACGTGCAGCTTTAACACTGGGGCCACTGTCAGTGTGAGTCATTACTTGTGTTTGTGCTTGTGCTGCTGCTGCTGCTGTGTGTGTGTGTGTGTGTGTGTGTGTGTGTGTGTCCATAGATCATGGCAGTGAGGCAGAGGTCTGGTGCCCTCAGTTAATGAGGATAATGATCTCATAATGACAAATCAAAATGCTGGAACGTGATCAAAACGCGGCACAAGTCGAAGCACGACACGGGGGCGAAGCGTGCCGCTGAAGGGGATCGTGACCTCTGCTACTACTGGAGGTGACAAGGCCACCTCTCCCCTCCCTTCGTTTTCTCCTCCGCTGCCAGGTCACCTCCCGATTGGGCACAGGATGGGGAGGCTGAGGTGCAAAAGGCATCGCGGTGGGGAGGGGTTACGTTTTAGGCCGAGAGAAAGAAAGCAGAGAGGGGAGTGTAACCTAAGCCTTTGCTTCCCGAGGGTCAGCCGTGTCAGTCCTCCAGCACCCCGCTGAGGAACCAGGCAGCCGCTGCTGAGTCTGTCCCAGGGCTGAGCACCTCCAGTCGGGCATGCCAGTCGGCCAGGCAGGGGGTGTGGGGTTGAGGGGGGCGGGGCTCTCTACTGGAAAAGGGCAGCCTGCATGCCCTGAGGCAGGCTTCATGCAGCTGTCAGAAACCCTGACTCTCCCTCTGGCCTTCCCAGACTCCCCCCCACCCTCCGCCCTCAACTCCCGCCCCCCACCCTTTCCCTGACACCTCCAGTCCTGCCCTCTGCCACCAGAAACACAGGGCACCAACCTAGGTCAACTGAGGGGCCCAGGGGAAGAGGGAGGGTGGGGGTTACGGGTGCTGTTGCTACCACCACTCCATCGCTCCATTTGCGAGAGAAAAAGATCACGGCTGATGTTTATGCCTGTTTATAGGGATTTGCCCTTTTCAGTTCACCTGCCTGTCACACAAAGCCTCGCACAGCTTGTTACTTGCCCTGTCACTTCTCATCTAACCCCTGTAGGCTGCTGAGGGAATTTGCGGTTCTCACCAAGCTTTTGAGGTGCTTTCGCTCATATCTTCGACGACACACCCATATTTGAATAAGAACCTCGTTTACGAAATGCACTTCATCCTGAATCTAAGTTGCGGGAATTACTCCGGATGGAAATTGTGTCCTCATCCCGAAGAAGAGAATAAATAAAGACCAGACCACTGAAACCTTACACAAAAGACAAGCTTTTCCTGTCTCACATTGGATTTAGGCAAATCAATTTAAACCCAATTTATTGACACAACTGGTTTAGAAAACAACTCATAAACCGCCAAAGTAGCACAGATAAAAGCCACTTTGCCATTTAAAACTGATTTATTGGAGTGCTCCATATGAACGATGGAGGAAAACAAAGCAGCTCTGCCCGGCCACGGCGGGGCAACGACCGCCTCCTGTGCCGAGCTTCCCCCGGCTAATTGGGAATTAGCTGTGTGTTTGTGCTGGCACAAGAAGAAGCGACAGGCGCGCACGTCATCGTTTTAGCACCAAAACTTTTCACAGACACCGACTGAAGGTCACTGGGCTACTCTGGTCACTTGCAACATCGGCTGAAATCAAGGGCAACAGCCACACAGAGGGAAAGGGAGAAAGTGAGAGTGAAGAGGGAGAGGAACAACCGAAAGTCCATAAATTCACTCTTTGGGTCCTTGGGCTCAAGCTGTGTGTGTTGATGAGAGTGTGAAAGGGCTGGTCACCTTGGCCCAGCAGGAGATGATACCACAGATAACAGCCGTAAGAAGGAGGCTCAACAGAAGGTCACAGCAAAATAGCGAGAGGCCACTCGAGCAGCAGATGAGCAAAATCATGGAGGAAATTACGCGGCGAGTGGCAGCAATACACGAGCAAGTAGCTGGCAGAGGCAAGCAGAGCACAGAGGAGGACTGATGAAATTCTGAAAAAGGAACTGTATCCTGCCCTGAAGGAGAAGCAGCAAAAACACATAACAGCTTAATGTGTATACACAAGGACGCTTTGCACATGCATATATTTATAGACAGAGTTCTCATAAATTCACGGTGGAAAACAGTGCGAGTAAATGCTGCAACACCCTAAGGACGAACATACATATTCATGTACATGTGCGCACATACATGGTGTGAATCACGGGCCGGCGTGGCGGCTGAGCAACCTGAGCCCATCTGCAGGAGACAAGGGGAAGGCTGGGAGGCTCACGGGGTCAAGGGGAAAGAGCTTCTTGTCAAGACACCACAAGGGAGCCGCCGTGCTTCGCTCTGGTTTGTGGGCATAATGAGAATGTCACTGTTCCGCACTGTAAACCATTCGGCCTGTCGCAGAGAGTTTACGCTCACCTCCATCAAGTTATGCGGGCTGGGATGTAGATGCGGCTCTCTCCGCACCACCAAATCATACACTTTCTCTTTCTCTTGCACTGTCTCTTTACATTTTAAGTCTCCAAATCTCCTCAGTATTTTTTTTATTCTCGCACATGCTTTTCTCTCAAGACTTGGCGAGCTGTTGAAACTGGCTTGAGTAAGGAAAAGAAGGAGCCAATATTTACAGTTCCCCTTCATATGAGGGGTACCTTACTCTCCACTGAAAAAAAAAACACTGACAATGTTGGGAAATCTTGCATAACCACCTGCAAAACGGAACTAATCCTTCTTCCGATTCCTAAAACAAGGACAGGATCTGTGCCAACGCAGCCCTAGGGCGAGCTCTCTTACTTCTAATGTGGGAATGTTAATGCTTTCTGACGAACAGCCCACTGAAATATGAATGAGTGTTTTCAGCATTGAGCACCACAAGCAGCATGCTGCCACTATAATGCATTTTCCTCGGTCTTGCCATGTTTCACCTCTGGGTCCCTGAAGTGGCAGTTAACGTGAGGATCACCCACTAACAACACACAGCAGTGGACAGACTGTTTGTCTCTTGCCACACTACATCAGCCCTGCAAACAGCAAACAATTTAAGCCCAGGGAAGAGCATGGCAAAGGCGAGAGCACCCCGTCACCCCCTCCACTCCCATCCCGGGCGTCTCTTTAAATCTCATACAGCAAGGGTGAAAACTGTCAAAATGCCACATTCCCTCTAGCAAAAGATAAGAAACAATAAAGCACAAATGACTGCGAGAAACTTTGTGCGCACTTTATCATAACAACAAGACAGATTGCAACATTACTCAGCCACAGCCATTCAGAAGGAGAAGCCAACTCGAAAAATGCCATCCATAAATAAAACCTCTGTATGGCAGCCACAGTATTTCAATTTACCTAAATCAGCTCGGTGATATTTCACTTTATTAATCACACCTCTGACATGTTACAAGAGCTACTGAGCACCCACAGAGCAGCGAAATAGAGTCATTTATTCAGGACTCCATCATGTATAATAGAGTCAAGTGAAAGTTTCACACAGCCCTCCGAGACCTGACTGATCTTCACACCTGTGTATAGTGGAAATAATTCTGTAAAATAAATACCGCTCTATGTGTACAGCTGTAAATCCACAAATTATTTAGTACTTTTAGGGATTTTTTTTCCAAATCAAAAGCCTGCCAGCACCAATGAGATGGAGACGTCAAACTTCAAAAATGCTTACATGAGCAGAAGGCTGTAAAATCTGTCATTACTGGTCCCAGTGGACCATCACTGAGACAGTGTATGCGCGCAGAATAACAAAATGCTCGTCTCCAAGGCAGTCCTACAAGTCCTAAGATCTTGTGTGCAAAGTAAAATTTTGCCCCATTCAGATGCAATGAACCGTACAATGTCCAGTCAGTCATAATGTGTTGTTTTGATGCCCATAAGCACTCAAAAACATCAGAAATTATTTGAAAAAAAAAGAAAGAAAGAAAGAAAAAGACAGAAATACAGTTGCACAGACCTTTATGGAAAAGATAGTCACTATAACAACTATAATAGACTACGTGCCACATTCATGAGTCACAGTGAGAAAACTGTAGGAATAATATAGTATTTTTTTCTGCAGAACCAATTTGCAACTTTTAATTCACTGCTGCAGAAAATGTGAAATATAACATCCATATTCCAGTAGGCGGGTAAGGATTGAGCTTCTGCAATGACAGAACCCATAGTGCACACCAGCAAGTGGAGAGGGAGGCTTATTGACCCTTTCCACTGAAAAATAAGTGCGCCCACAGGGTGAGACAGGCCCTTAATGTTGGGCACTGAGCAGGACAGAGCACAGGGGTGCAGGAAATGTTGACGGCATCGACCCGCAGCTGACTACCCGTAGCAACTTGTACAACTTGCCTCTGGAAATACAATCTCGTCTTATGAACATATTAAAAAAAAAAAAAAAACAGACAGGAGAAAAAAAACACTGTATTATTCATTAAGCATTCCAACAGGGACTTATGCCATATCTGCGGTACCCGGCAGTGACTTTATTTTGATATTTGATCTTATTGCTGATATCTCATGTTGCATTGATATTGGATGTTCTGGTGTATATATTTTTCGACTTGAACTATATAGTATTTAATTTAAGCATACAGTGATATTTGTACATGCATATCCTCCTGGAATTCTTTATTATTCTTTATAGATTCTTTATTCATTCTTTAACTTAAGAAGTGAAAAGTAGTGAGGAGAGAGATGGGATTAGACATGAAGAGTTGCCCAAAGTCAAACTGCTATTGCGCGTAATTACGCACCAACCATAAAATTCATAGTTGTTATCTGAGGAGGTGAAGACGCGCTGATTGTCCACTCTCTCTGTGCCAATGCACTAAAAGCAAGAATAAAAACTTACACTGTCTTTAATTTGCCCAGGTCTTACAGAATCCTGCATGAATGCTGTGCTGTGAATCGCAATCTCTAATACTGCATCAAACGCAATCCAATTCAGCCAAAGCAAAACTTTTTCCAGAGGCAACGCGGGTCTCCTCGTGTAAAAACAGATAAACGTGCTTTGCCTTACCGGTCCCGTTCCGTTTCCGACTTTCCCGCTGCTCGTCCGTGCCCAACATCAATGGAAACAGATTGGAAAAGACTAGCTGCCAACGCAGAAAGCACGGCTCTCCAGTTCAGCAGCTTCGTCAAGTCCGCCGCAATCACCCAGAGCGCGACCGGATGTGCTGCGACTTTACTTTCACAATAAAGGCATAAGGTGTCCATCCTGAAGCTGTGTATTTTTGGTATCCGTACAGTAGGAGCGGAGATTTCCAGTATTGTGCGTTCATGACTCTGGGAAAATAAACCCTCATACATAAGGCTCATATTCTTTACTTTTATTTTGTAGTTTATGCTGCTTAAAATGCAACGCCTGCACATGAAAAGGGGTTTTATTGTGAAACTTTCAGCCAGATGTTCCGTCTCTTTCTCTGGCTGACTTGACGCCGGTCAGTTCACACTGACCGGCCTGACCGGTGTCGCTCTCAGCGCACCGTCACCACACGGAACTCCGCAGCTGAGGATCGTGACCGGGATCTGTTGCTTTCCCAGCCATTACTCAGCAACAGAGATACAAGCAGGTGTAGCGCAATGTGACAAAACACAGCGCGTTTGACTCTAAGTTTATTCCCAAAGTCTCTCTCTCTCTCTCTCTCTCTCTCTCTCTCTCTCTCTCTCTCTCTCTCGCACCTCATTCATTCAGACGCGCTCTCATCTCAAACGTGTTCTATTGCCAAGTGGGATTTCCGGCATTGCCCAGGCAAGAGGCGACAAAATGAATTTATTCACTACCAGATATGGAATTTAATACTGTGATCTAATTAGCTCTCCACTGTGTTTATCTCCATTCAGCTGCCCCATCTGTATCAACAAACTTCAGCCGCTTTAACTGCACACCACAAGAAGAGAGAACTTTTTTCTCCCTCTTTCTCCCTAAGGGCATTTGCATTGTATCATAAAATTCATGAAATTGTTATATTTCAGGAATATTTGCCAGACAAGTGTAGTGCTGCTCGGCACAAAGACTGCAAATAATTGCCTGGATAGTCCGAGCAGGAGGGGTTCAATTAGTACATCTCAATTAGCGTGTTCATATAGATATAAATCAGTGCACTCATCATGTTACCTGGAGGGCATTTATCCGGCAGGCAACACAGGCTGATATAGCTGTTATTAATTGTAAGCAGCATTAAATTTGACCCCGTACTGTATCTGTAGATTGGCGTGCGTTTGAAATTCAGCACTATCTGGGATAAAATCTAATGTGACGGGCAGTATGGCCTACTCAATGAGGTGTTTATTCTGGCAGATTTGGACTGTTTCCCAGACTCCAAAATAGCACCACTGTAGGGACAATAAATATCCAGTGCCAGTCTTGTTATTTCCATCCAAAGGAAACATTGTTAAGTGAGCATGATTAAAATATTTGCCAGTTTCACGGGCCTTTTCATAGTTCATTTGTGGGGCCATTTGAATTCTGCTGGCTTATGTGATCATTTCTGTGTCGTGCATGTTCTTGGTTTTACGCTCAGCGCTTGAGATGTCGATTAGTGACTTCATTCACCCTCATCCATCTTGTTCTTCGCACTGGACGTGAAGCTGCTGTTTTGACACCTGTAATGTCTCTATAAGCAGCCTAATGGGGGATAAAATGATTACCCATTCAATCCAGAAAAGCATCCAAAACCATATGGCCGTCTGTCATGGAGAATTTGAGTCGGTATTTCAAAAACTTCAAAGTTGTTTTCATTAGTAAATCTCTATTTGTAGGACTTGTATTTGCTTTGCTGCAGCAAACTGAGGCTTGCCTGTTGGATGTTGTGCAGCCTGTAAGACCCATCCTACATCCTTTTGCTTAGCCTTAACCCTGTTAAACCCTTGCCTAACCTTAACCATCTCTAGTCTAAACTTAACCATTTTATGCCTAACCATGACTGTTCAGTGGTTAGCTCAAATGTGACAGATCAACATTTGCTGATGTATTCCAAACCAAACCTTGATTAGACAGGGCGCACAACATATGGCAAGCCTAATTTGCAGTGTGTTGCCAACTACCATTCCCCCTATTAATTCTGCATAGGGAAATTATAGAAAATACATGTGGTAATATGTTAACACATACTGACTTCAAATATGTAATGGCAACATCATTCGCTGAATCAGTATGAGTTTATGCACGGCCTTAACCATCCTTTTTGGTGGGCCCACCACATCACTTCTGCTGGGAAATAAATGTGCAAAAGCAGTATGTTGAACAACAGTTATGCTCCATAATGGACAAGGCCAGTAACTATAGCTTTACCACAGACTTTGAACCAAAAGAAGAATTTACAATATCTGGTAAAGCATACACGTACGAAGCGGAATAGTTTTTCAGACAAACTGCGCCAGAGGGATACAAAGAGGGCCCAAGACTAGAAAGCACCTTGGCACAAAGGAAGTTTAACATTTTAAAACGAGAGACTACTGCAGAATTATTATGTGAAGTGAAAAACTGCATGTCCCCAATTGACTGAGTGAGGGGCTGACTGATATTGCATAATGGTGGGAGGGATAAAGTACGGGAGTAAATGAGGTAATATAGCAAGAAATATTCTTCTGTATGGTATGGTATGGTATGGTATGGTGCGGTGCGGTGCGGTGCGGTGCGGTGCGGTGCGGTGCGGTATGGTGCAGTCCAGTGAGGAGAAGGAATGGCGAAAAGATAGAAGGTCACTGCTCAAACGGCTGCCTCCCAGGACTGAATCACATGAAACTGGAGCTGATGGTCTCTCTTTTCCTGTAATGAGGAATTCGAACTGGACAAGCGCTTAAGTTATCTGTTAATGAAAATGATCAGACCTTAAAGGCTGTTTTAACTGGTGATGTATTAAGGAATAAAATATGACTTGGACCCTCTACTCCTTCCATGTTGGTGTTATTACAGCCCAAGTTTATAATGAACTTTTTTCTGTGTTTTTTTTTTCCTGTATTTTTTGACATTCGGGTGAGACATCGACACATGTGTTTGATGTGCCGAGATCGTGAACTCATTTAGTGTGTGCACTTCACCGAAAAGAAGCACAAGAATCTGTGAAGATCATCCTCGTGTGGGTTCTACACCCGGGAGCTGATTTCAGATCTCCTCTAGTGTGTGCCGAGCTTGACAGACGGTAAGTAAAATGTCTTCCATGTCTGTCTATGCTCGATCTTGAGGAATTTCATGTCGGGGGCTGCACACACAAACACAGTGGAACATGAAATAGCAGAGTCAGAAATGTTCAGTTTCAGTGATTCACGTTGCAGTGACTGTCCGGTTAAATCAGCCTTGCCTGCTTTTGTTGAAATGAACAAGAATTGTGGATTTGTCCCCTGTGAGTTTCACTGAACAGTAGGTAACAAGCAGGAGCTACATGAAGAGTAGCATGGATGAAGGTGAAAATGAAATCTACCTGTTGACAACGTTAGCAGTGGTTACAAAATGTAGATACTTCACATATTCTCAACTATTCCTCTCAGGTGTGATTAAATAGACCCAACGTCCAGTGGCACTTGCCATAGTGCACATGGCAATACGTAGGACCCCCTTATACAAGCATGGCTCTATCTAACAGAGACGCAAAGAAGGGGTTGTCATCAACGAGGTGATGGATGCTCTTGACTACCTATTTGAGAGCACCAGATATGTCCTTCTGCATGCAAATGTGCTGGCACTCAAGCAGGCAGCGATCGTAAAAATAACCCACAGGAAAGAACATGGGTACCATGGTGAGTGAAACACAACACCGCCGTCTCCCTCCACCACCACCAGCCTCCACCCACCGCCAAGACTCTCCTCTGACCAAGGGGCGTCACGAGTCCTCAAACCATTTATCTAGGGTTTCATCACTTGTATCATGTTGCTCAGCCTCTCAAGCATTCCCATCTTTATTTTACAGCAATTTTACTTTTACTATTTATTTTTGTACAAGCTCTTTTACTGGCCTGTGACCAGAGCCCCTTGTAATAGGAAAAGGGCAGGATGCAAGCCAGATTCGGAGCCCTAAAAGGTATCTGGCTCGTCACTATCCAAATTATGCATCTCATCAATCTTGTATAGCACTGAAAGTGGCACCTGTCTCAGATAAGGTTCCAGCCTCACACTTTGTTGATGCAACTTGCCCTTTCAACCCCTATATACAGTATAGAATATGAGCTGGTTATAGCCTGTGATGTAGATGTGGATGACAAAATGGGTAAACTATGGCATGGGGCAAGGCGAACAACCACCACTATGTATGAAATCCATTATACTTTAATAAAAATATTAATATATGCTTCTTTTTACCCTTAACAATCTGTGTCATAATATGCAGTATCTCGGTTCATTTCCTTTTGCATGCATTAGAAGCTCATGCTTTCTTTAAGGCATTGCATCAGTATAGCTTTTCCTCTCGCAGCAGATAAATCACTAATAGGTCTGTGCAGCTGTATAATCCATAACTCTTGACGGGCCTCTAGCCTCTCAAACTCCCACTCACATTGTTCTCAACAACCTGTCCATGCGTCAACCTGGTTTCCACAGCAACAAAAAGTGGCAAGCTGACTCCATCCAGCATGAACTTTAAAACTCATCTTTAAATGGAGCCTTTGATGGTCCAGAGCGAGCGAGAGGGAACCGAGCAAAACAAATGGAGGGAGGGTAAAGGAACAATGGCACTTCAGGCAGCTGATTAACTTTAGCCTGAGTGTAGTCAAAATGGAATGTAGGAAGAAGAGAAAAAAAAAAAGGGAAATGGAAATATTATGTTAAAACGGCTGAGTGGGGAGGCATGCATGATAACTTCTCACTGGTTCCATTTAGATTTGTCATTTCCTTTGGATTTTCAAAGACTACATTTTCACTGTCCATGAGATCTGTCAGTCTCCCATGCAGTATTTCAACTCCAGCTCTGATAAAGCTGCAGAAGCTATGTGTGACACAAAAAAAGAAAAAGTCGAATGTATGTTGTAATGCGCAAATCCTCTTTATGAAATGCATGTTTTGGTTGTCTTAAGGTGTTAAGGGAATATAACACACTCCTAATAGAGCTTGTTTTATTCATACCACCCTCAGATACTCTTACACTGTTATGTGTCATCAATCTGTGATGTTCCATGCCACATCCAGTACAGCCAGCGCTCCATGTTACTTACTGTGAAAATGTGGTGTAATTTACCTGTATACCTGTGTGTTATTTCCCCCCTCAAGTTGTCATATCAGTCATTTTCTACATTTCCCAGAATGCCTTCACTGTAAAGTTGTGTTGTCTTGTGGTTGCATTGCATTCTGGTCTGGAGGAGCTGGTGTTGCCGAGATGATGGGGCTCACAAGGGAGAGTTCCTGGTTCGATCTCCACTTCTGCCTCTCCTACGATGGATTTCATGCTCTATACTGGTTCAAAATGCTGAGTGTATTCCTGTATCCTACATATAACACACGCAATTAAAAACTAAACTTCCGAGCCTGAGGCATTGTAAAGAAAATGTGGTAAGACAGCTCATTTTCATCCCCGGTACCTCAGCATGGTGCAAGCATGGTGCAACACACACACAATAACATTAACATAAAATTACAATACATTAAAATGTGCTCAGAGTTACAATATAAAACAGTACATATTAGGAACAAGAATGGTTTGGCCCATGAAATGTTGGTGAAATCATATCACTCAACGTGCTTGACATGTTCCCTTTACTTTTAGCCGTCTGTTCGGCAACAAATGACAAAAATGTGGTTTTGATAACACAAGAGCTCCAGTTTTAGTTGCCCGTATGAATGAAACAGTCAAAACAGTTGGAACTACAAGGGAGGACACAGTTTCTCACACCTGAGGATCTTGTCACTCTAAAAATGCTCTCTGAACGGAGCGCAATACAATCCTTCAGCGGAAAAGGAGCCAAGTTGTGAATAAGTTTGTCGACTAAACGTACATCAGAAAGAGAGATGACATTTTCAAAGCTAATTAGGTTATATTTACGGAGATTATCACAGCGGTGGTAATGAGGTTGTTGTTTTTTGTCCAAAAATTTCAAAGCTTTTTTACTTTTTCTTTTTTTTTTGTAATATACAGGCTTGACATTTCCCATATTTGCTTGAAAACTGCTTTTCATGCAGTAATTAAGGTGCAAGAACATCAAATGCAGAGCAGCATCTTAAGATAAATAATCACAAATACGTGTGAAATTGGTAGACTATATTTTAAAGTATGTGTATTTTTTTTTTTTATAGCTAGAGTCAAGAAAGAAGACCTCACTCTTTGATACTGAGGGACTTACACCAAAACCTGACATTTAATGGTGATGTTTTAGATAGCCAAAGATATTTCTTCCATCAGACTCTTTTGTATGTTTGTCAAAAATATCTCAGCATGATGTGACATTACTCACATTTAGCCAGTTATTCACAGGAATTAGAAAGATACATCACCAGTAGGGCTCGGTGATATGTACAATATAAAATATCTCTGATTTTTACCTTGATATCAATATTGTGAGGATATTGTGGGGATGACTGCTGGTGCTTTCATAAGATACTGCCATACGAGAGATTTTTGAAAAAATGGACATTAGTAATGTGGATATGATGACTAAGCAAGTAGAGACAAATAACAGAACTGCTTCAACAGTCTTGGAAACTACATCCCTTTACTGCAGCCTTCAAAACCAAGAAAAGGCAGATAAGCCAAATGACAATATTACGATATCCAAAATCCCAGATGATATCGAGTCTCTTATCACCATTGGCAACATAATATCAATATATTGCCCAGCCCTAATCACTGGGAAAGAAAATACTCCAAGAAAAGCAAGGTGAAGTGTGTTCAAGTGTTTGCAGGTTTTTCGTGCACATCATATAATGATGTCGCCTGGCAAGAGTATTGACACTCCCCTGTTGGGAGAATTTCTCTTACACACCAGATCTGCTGAATGAGGCTTTTCTGAAGAGTGACATTTCATGGTTTTATGTACAGCGCCGCCACATTGCAGCTGTCACGTACACATCTGTTGTATAGCGAGCACAGCGCTACCGAGCTCCCTGCGAAGAAAGTCGTACGTTTAAAGTGGCTGTATATAAAAGAAATGAACAGCCACTTAAAATCCTGTAACCCTCCAGGAGGCAACTAAAAAAACAGCGATGGTGACTTGCGTTCCCTCTCCACAGCGGGGGCACGGCGATACACCGTTCATGGTCACTTGCCCTCGGCGCTGGTTTTAATTAGAAGTGTCCGATGGGATTACCATGGAGCTAATTATGCTGGCTGCCCATAGAGGCACTAATGGCCAAACAGGCGGGTACAAACCAGAGGGCAGCACACTGACCTAGGTAAGCGGATATGAGGCAAAAACACAGAAAAACAAACAACACTGAGTGGAGGAGACACTCCTTTACCCTTCTCTCAGACAGTTTATTGACTTTCTGAAACTGAAATTACTCGATGGTCTGCCCCGCGCCCTGGACTCTGTCATTCAGACCTCAGTTGTCCATCGAGCTCAATCAATTTTCAGGGTGCCTGCAGTGAGATAGATCCATGTGTGACGGACAGTTAACAAATGAAGAATCACTGCCAAAGGTGGAGAGGGGGTAGCTTCAGTATCTCATGATGGTGTAATGTTGTTTCGTATCTGGTTCTTTTCCACCACCGATACAATTTCTGAGAGGAGACAATAAATCCTCGTAATTGTTCGGCAAGAAAACGAAATTAAATCAAACATATTGGATTTTTGGCCTCGCATATCAGGTGAATGGTGGCTTTCATATGAAATTATCGGTGTCTGTGTTCAAAAAACACCAAGTCTGTCTGTTTATATTCCACTCATCATTCACCTCTGTCTGAATTATGCCACCGTTCCAGCCTAAATCGAAAGTTATGCTCCAAAACGAGATATCCACCATTTGGAAAAAAAAGTGACACCTGCTCCTTGAAAACCCCTTTTGAAACATGCAGTATAGGTTTTAATGTGATCAGCAATCTTCAAATGTTTGCTTCAAATTTTTTTTTTTTTTTTAAGGAGGCAATTATCAATGTTGTTGGAGTGTTAAGTCATGAATTTCAGATGACAACCTTGGAATATGAAACTCGTCAAGTGCAACTAAAGTTAACTTGATTAGGTGTTTGAGGATTAATTAGAATGCCCTACTGATTAGATTAGTATGCATGCCACAAATCTTGGCGCGCATCAGACGTGAGTCAAATGGTGATTGAAACGACTATCGGAGCTTTGTTGGCTATGACCTCTGGTATTACAAACGACATGTTCTTTACATGCCATTACCTTCGGTGTTATTAAAAAATGACAACAACATCAACTTTCTGCAGCAGGAAGCAGAGCCAAGCACTAACTACTGTCTTGTGTGATATATGACTTCGCCCTCCGGGGCGGGAGTCAACTGCAGGTGACTTTCATGGCTTCTTTCCCAGTAAGGGGAGACGCCGAACCAGTTGAGGTACAAAGCCTCGCAGCTCTCACACTCCTTATACACTAACAGCTTTTTATTCCACAGGGAAGACAGGGGAGAAAAAGCTATACATATTAATAAGTAGAAATGCATACTCCCACACCTTTACACAGAGGAATCAGTGTGGAGGTGAACCACTGTCAGTTTAATGGGAAGCTCACCCTCTGGTGTGCACAGTGTATGTGTGCAGTTTTTTTTTTTCTCGTGATCAACCTCTGAAAAAAATAGTTTGGTGAGAAAATTCTACTCAGAATAATGATATAAATGCTGCTAAGAAGCTCTCGTCATCGGGGTCTCGGCAATGACCCCGTGTAGTCCAGGAAGGCACTTCACTGTCAAAAACTGAGGCGTTTTTTTTTCCCTCTTGAGCCTACATTATGGATGATTGCCTACCAGGTCTCACTGGTTTAATCGTCAAAGTGACACACAGGAGAGATGAGCCGGCTCTGAAATCTTCACACCTGTCCCCCAATGCTTTCTGTGGCACCGAGTGATCGTGGAGTGGCACTTAGGAGGAGACATGATGAGAGAAGAAATTCAAGTTTCAGCTTTCCCTGAGGACCAAAATATCATCAGACACTTATCTTTTTGCTGCATCCTTGTTTTTTTTTTTTTTTTTTTAGGATTATTAGATACCAGAATATTGCTTTAAACAGAGAGGGAAATGGTCAGTCTTGCCCAGAGCATTAAATGTACCGGGTCCAGTTCTCAACAGAAGCGCGTGAATCACCAAATGTTCATTTTGTGCACATATTTCCTATTCCTGTTATAGCCACTGGAGGATATTGAATGAGAGGTCTGCAGTGAGTAGTACAATAAATTTAATAAAGAGTCAAGTAACAATGGACTTATTGATACGTCATTCATGGCCGTATCAGCACATCTCAGTCTATTCAAAACTAATGAAACAGTCATAGCTCACGAACTCGTAGCCTCGCTACAGTACAAAATAATAAGAGAGATAGACTTCCTGAAACCATTTTTTATTATTATCATTATTATTATTATTTTGAGCAGATGAGGTGAATACTTTTGTACCTTTAACATGTTTCTCATTCTGCTGAAGCTGTTAAATTATAGAGGAAAAAATGGGAAAGACAGAAAAATAATAATGGAAAAAAAAAACAAAAAAAAAAGCGCCCCTCATGGCTCAACAAAGCAGCCGTTTGTGGAAAATGAGGCAGCTCATAATCAGGGTCCATTAGCCGGCACCCGATGATATGATCAGCCCTGCTTGGCTACACAGCCACGTGAAAATGACTTCCTCTCTGCCTCCGTTTCTCCTGAACTCTGTGTGATGATCAGCTGATAAGGCACCCTTCTTTTCCAGCCGCGTGGTACTCAACTTATTATTTTGAACATGCCCAGTCCAAAGAACGCCAACTAGTCCAACAACAGCATCAGGTTGGCTGACTCACACAACTCACTCAAAGACATACAACAGCATTTAGTCTTTTTAAGCCACTGTGCTTTTATGACCTTGACAAGTTGTGTTTAAGTCATGTAGTCACAGGTGAAATCACCCGAAACCAATATCTCTAAAAATGACCTGACAGGGCTTTATTTACTTTTTTTTTTTTTTTTTCTTTCAGTGTATCCCCTCACAGCTCTTGTGATTGAAAATGAGGGCGAAGGTGTGTGACACATGTGACTGATTGATGACCGCCTGACTGATTTCACTTGAACGCTCACAGGGAAAAAGACCCTTTAAGGTGGGCATTATCATGTCAAGTTTATTGAGGAAAAGCAGCTGAGATATTGAGTGCAGCTGTTGTATGGCTTATTATTTTTGCATGCATAATTTCCAATTTCACTCCACTTCGGTGTTTCTGGAGATGAGCAGTTTGATAGCAGTTCTCTCGGGGTGCAACAAGGTGTGACAGTGTTGTGAAAATCAGATTCATTGTTTATTGACCTTTATTCTGGTGATATTTTGTTAACCACGTCCGGCGCTCCCCTCCAGCTCTCCCCTCATCACCTCGGCATTAAGGTTTAAGGTCTTTAAGGTTGTGACTCTCCGCTCGCACTTTCTCACATAAACCGCTGCATGACCTCCAAATCATTTCTAGGTCTATTTCTGTCCGTTTTTATTTCTCTCTTTCTCCCTCTGTCTCGTTTTTTTTCCTTCTCTTTTTTCCCTCACAGCTCGGTTTCCAATCCTTTTGAGTCTCCCATGCAATCACTTCTCCTGCTGTCTGCCCCACCTCTCGCTCTGCCTCTCCCCTTCTATCTCCCCCTCCCTTTCTTTAATCGTTCTGTTTTCTGCTGAAGGTTACTCTTGCCTGCAGGGCTATGAAAATGTCAGAAAGGCCCACTCCATTTTCAGCTACGTAAATAGCCATTTCCCGCCAGAGCAAACCCACTTTCCCGTTTCTGACCTGCCACGTAGCACATCACACTTCCCACCTCCCTCTCTGCACTACCTGAGCCCACTGGTGGAAAAAAAAACAAAAAACAAACAGATCTCTCTCTTTCATTCTTTATCTGTCATTCGAATATAAATGACTGCTACCGTTGTCCTCTCTGTACTCGTCTCCCTCATGTTTTCCATTTGCACCGACCAGACTTGCAAGGGAGAAAATTAGCTCCATAGATTCTGCTGAAATTGCTCTCATTATGTGTGCCAAGGAGGTGAGACCTCCACCGGGGGGTCATGTGATCACCACTGTCTGTCAGCAGGATAACTCAAAAAGTACTAGACGTGCACGAAACATAGTGGGAATGATGACGGGCCAGTGTAGAAGTGATAAACTTTACATGCCAATCAACCTCAAAGGGAGGGGTGTGTGTGTATGTGTGTGTGTGTGTGTGTGTGTGTGTGACAACGTGGCTTAGAACAAACAGGGTGGTAGTGTCCAGCTAAGACGTTGGTTTTTGGGTCAAAGTGTCACTGCCCAAATTCCCCTGCTGACAACAGCATTCACAAGAGGAGGTGGGGCGAAGCATGAACCAGCATAAACAGGCCATAATTTCCAGTTGCATTCACTGAGCACCGTGAAACCCAGTGGGGAGTTTCAGCCGCCCTCATGAGGAGGCATGGCAGTGGGAGAACCTTTACACAAACAGGCCCATAGTTTTCAGAGGCATCCAGCATCTTGAACGATGACAGGTAAGTTGGTCTCGGGCCAAGGCATCACTGACCACCTTTCCCTGCTGATTGGCCGAAAGGAGCATTTGCTATGTGCGTCCAAATGCATCTACGAAACATCACCAAAACCAGTGGGGAGGTTTTTCATGGGTTAAAGGAATACTCCAAATGTTTTGGGCAAAATACCCTTTAATTGGCTTACCCAGACTGCAACAAGATGTACAATACCATTTTCACCTCTGTAATGAATGTAATGAAAAAATAAACATAATGGCAACTGTAAAACTGTCTTATTTACACAATATATTGTGTATTTGAAATGCATGCAAAAACAAACTTAAAGTTAATTTGTGCTGGATCTATTTATACCTTTAACAGCACATGGCTCACTGTGGAAGGATAAATGTGTCCAGAAGTTACAGTTCCACCATCTAATTTCTCCTAAAATTACTATTTTTTTTTTTTCAACCCACGATGTGTATTTCATATAGACATGATACATTGTGTAAACACGACAGCTTCGGTATTGCTTTAAGGCATCACTGCCCACCTTTCATCCCTGATTGGCAGGAAGGGGCGTGTCCGATGGGGGACATGGCGTAGCACAAGCAGGACTGTAACTTCCAACTGCAATCTTATATTCAACCTACAAGACTATCTGAGGCCCCCGCTAAAACTGGGCTAAACAGAGTAAAATGAACAGCAGTCAATGGGACTTTTCCATGAAGTCATCTCTTTAAATGCTATATATATATATATATATATATATATATATATATATATATATATATATATATTTTTTTTTTTTTTTTTTTTTTTTTTTAATTTATTTATTTTTTTACTGTGAATTGGTGAAAATGGCCACACAGTGGATTAGAAGATACACATTTCTATGTGCTTAGATGGATTAAATCTGGAAGTTCTTCTTTACTTAATGTTGCTTTTCAGTATTTGCATCCTTTTATGAGTATATAAAGTACTTTTAATCACATCTTCATTATAACTGGTGTGAAGGGGTCGAAATATTCAAATATATTCACAAAAAGCAGCCACACAGAAAGAGCATGTTCATTTCACTTTCCAGCGTTCACAAAGGAGTCTGAAATGGACTTATTAACCTTGCATAAAGCCACTCTTTATTCCCAAACCTGAAATGGCCTATTCATATTGTAATAATGATTTATCAGCATGGGAAGAAATATAGGTGTTCATCAACAGACAAAGAAAGAGCACTTGCAGTGTTCAGGAGAATGACAGTCAGAGAAAGGAAGCTTCTCTCCCTCCTTCAAATCACTGAGAGCTTCAAATCAAATTTGGGTTCCATTAAAGCTTTACTCTGAGTCTTTTAACACTCAAGGGACAAATGCTCTTTTGAGGCGGAGTGAGTGTGTTTTCTGCGATTCCCAAAGGTGTAAAGTGTTTTCTATGAATTAGAATAGGGCTTCTGATGCAGTGGTGAGAGGAGGCGTAGGCTCGAGGCAATGTTGCAGAAATATTAAACCACGAATTCTGCCCTGTATTTTTGTCGTGAATTAAAAAAAAAAAAAGAAAAGAAAAGATCACCCATTTGGATCCCTGGTGTTTTCTAAAACAACTGTTGTTGCTTCTCCCACCTGAATCCTCACAGTTTCCAAGCAAGCCCCCGAAGGTCATGCAAGACTAGTTCATTTCCGTGTGCTGTGTCCCAGAAAGCCCTGACGTGTTGCGCGTCACTCTTGTCCTCCACCTCTTCTCCCCTCCACTAACATCCTCCCCTAATCTTCCCTTTCAATTTCCTGGAGCTCAGCAAGACAATGGAGAGCTACATCAAAGGCCTGCATGAGGGGATTGATAGGTCGTATCAGCGAAGAAAAACTCACTCACTCACAATTCTGGTTCAGCAGTGTTTGGTCTGCTCGTCGTCTTGCCGTACATTTACAGCATAGCTTCCTTTTTCTTTAACCTTTTTTTTATTTCAAGACAGTCAGAGACACACTGTTCAGACAGCAGGTGCCAGCTGCTTGGACCTGAGAGTGGAAAGCATTTCCTAAGAGTGGTTTTAACCCCCTACGGTTGATCCATTTCCACAGGCAGCCAGCAGATCTTTAAATGTCCAAAATGAGGTATGACCCATGAAAATAGACAACCTGGCCTCTGGAGAGATCACATGAATTTCAGACATCACGTCACAAGTGTCAAAACCGCAGCATGGACTGGAAATATCGCTCAAGGACTGGTATGTATTCCCCTCGCATGCAGACCGGTAAGTCATCATGCTGTAATTCCTCGTAGTGAAGAAACAGCACAGAGATCTGGCCTGTCTGGAATATGCTGATCCGCGTACAACCTCACCGTGTGTGTGTGTGTGTGTGTGTGTGTGTGTGTGTGTGTGTGTGTGTTTTGCATTGGATTTGACAGCAACACAGGTGGGCGTGTACATCGATCCACAGACTTTGGTTTCTCCTGCTGACTTATTTCCCTCAAACTTGCGAGATGGAGCAGAGGACACGGGGAAATGATGCACACAAAAATGTAATTGAATGGTCCAGATATAAAATTACTCCTGGACCAATTCAGGCTAATTTGCCTTGCTTTACTTAGTGTTGTTCCTTTTCTTAACAATGGACGTGGTGATTCAACGCTCTCAGTCTCCCACTACCCTGCTGCGATTGAAAATGACTTTCGACAGCTTGATCGAATTAATTGGCTTGACTGTTGGGTGGAGGGGAATAGATAGACCATTAGCTATTGAAAAGGAAAAGATTGACAAGCATGCTGTTTCTCAGAAATAATTGACAGGGAGGACTATGGCTAGAGGGAAAGTGAACAGTACAAAGAAAGCAGGCCTTAGATGTGGACAAAAGAATAGATTTTGCAAAAATGAGGCCTCTTTGTTTCCTCTTCTTTGGCTCGAGTCAGATGTTTTGCTGCGCTCCGCCTTGTGAAGCGTGACTCCCTCTTCTCCTCACACACAAAACCTATCATTTGGACATTTATGGATAGAAGAGAGAAAAGCAGCTTTACACAGAGACAGGAATAGATGATTCGAGGGATGTGGAATACGGGGGTGTGGTGACAGCATGAAAAGTATTCACGGTGGAAACATCATTCTGGTAGTAAAGTATACGACTCGTGCATGACTATTTTCTGAACGCATACGAATGGAAGAAATGCAAAAGAAACAATGGTCGCGATCATGCTAATTGCCGCTGGATTCATCAGTGAGGTGGATGATCTGCAGCAGTACGGATGCCATAGGAGTGTGGATGCACGGCTGAGGCGGCCCAGGTCGGCTGAGGGTCGCTCCGAGGGCAGGGCGGCGGCAGAGGGATGGAGCCCATTCTAATTGGATCTGTCAAAACTCTCCCCCAGTTAATGTAGTGCCTCTATTAGGCAAACCTGCAGCCCACGGCCTGTAGCTCCCCGAATATGACTGATAGCCCTATTTGTTACCGCGCCGTCGTTGTTGTTGTTGTTGTTGTTGTTGTTGATGATGGTCACGATGATGGCTCTGCGGGTTTTTTAAAGAGGATGTTGATTGCGGACACATGCGAAAACATTTTTTACTATCTATTGCCAAGGTGCTGTGGCTCTGAGCCTTGCCCGCCTTGCTGTTGTTCGCCTTCAACAGTGCAGAGTCAAAAATAAAATAAAATAAAATAAAATAAGATTTTGAAGTGGTTTTGATGAGCCAAACAAACTCCATTCTAGACAAAATTCACTTTGCTTATTAAATTCAGCTTTATTTGCAGAAACACCTTATTTTTTCCCTTTAAACCCAATTTCTCATGCACCTCTATCAGTTGATACTACTTGGTGATTTATTTATTCTTATTATGTTTATCCTTATAGCCACTGACTGTGTTGTACAATGTGTAAGTACGAAGATGCACTGGTGTTGGACCCCCTCAACTATAACCCTAACCCACCTCAACTCAATTTATGCACTTTTCAATTTGATCCACCTTTAAAAATAAAAAGGTGCATAAAAATTGAGTTGAGGTGGAGTTACAGTCCATCTCTGGTTTGCTTGTAATTTTAGTAATCTGTGAATTCGAGGCTCTGATGTTGCACAGCAGAATTACACAGCGGGTGACTCTGGAAAACACTATCAGCTAAACACCTAAAATACAAAATGCAAGTAAACTATTCCCACTGTTCTGTGAATGGCTCAGCTGGAGGAAAAGATCAATATCACACTGTGCCAGAGCCTCATAAATCTGGAGAAATTGGAGAAATCTTTTTATGCTGCATGACCCTTCTACTTATCTCCGGCTCTAACTGGCGCACAGAAAACAAGCTTTCCCGGTCTGAGTGGGCTCCTCGCGGATCGTAACGGTCTGTATCACCGGGCCCTCGGAGACTGTTGTGTTGTTGTCTCTTTCTGTTTACATCATCATGTCTCCGTGAGTGTGTCCTGTGTCCTGGCAAGGTTACGAGTGATGAACGACTTCAGCCAAAAGACTCATACAGCACCGTTCCTCCTCCAGGACATATGCTGCTCTTCCTCCTCTCTGATTCATCCTCCCTCCCTCTCTCTCTCTCTGTTAATCTGTCTCTTCTTATGCTCCCACCCAATCCGTTGAATATTCAACCTCTTTTCCTCTTGCACCCTCTTCTCTTTACCCTCTCCTTCTATTTCCATCTTCCTGGTGCATAATTTTCAGAAGCACTTTGCAGGGCAGATGAAGTCATACCCACTTCCCTCATTCTTCTCATTTTTTGAAGGATGGTATTGGCTTGCATGTTTGAGTTTTGCCTCCTTGGCATGCTACCGTGGTAGTAAGGGTTTTTCAGAGCATAATCAATACCCTCAGTGCCAACCTCAGGGTTAGTGTGTCATGGTCAAATGCCTCTTTACGTTCCTCTGGCGTGTTCAGCCTCTTCAGTGATTCCTTGAGGATGAAAACACACTTTCTCACACACACACTCTCCCTCCCTCGCTCTCCCACACACAACTGCGCACACGCATTTTATATTGTGCTTTTTTAGAAGGTAAGCACTCATCCAAAGTGACTAACAATGAGTGAACAAGGTTGTGATTCAGTGCTCAATTGTAAGACGACAGCATTGAACTGATTATCATAATGCTATTTTCTTCAAGTCTCCCTTGAATTTTTTTTTTTTTTTTTTATTCTCATGGAAGAGCTGGTTAAAAAAAAAAAAAGGTTAAATGAAACAAACAAGACAAATGGTTGCTAATGGACATCCAATGGCTGTTGTGGAGATGCACACACACACACGCATATACCTTCAAAAAGATCTCAAGCCTCACAATAAAAATGGGACAACTTTTGGCCAGCAGTCTCCACTAACCCATATGCTACTCAAATAGACTTTGATGTGAGGGTTTGTGTTCGTGCTGCTGTGTCACCGTGTTTAATGAGCTAAAACATCAACATCTGCACTTGTTTTGGGCGTGCAGACTGAATTAATACGTTGTTTCCTACTGGCAGTGAAGCAGCCGAACGGTACTATGCAATCAATCTGTGAGGGGAACATGAAGAAGGGCCTGGTTAAGTAAAGTTATTAGGAGCTAATCACTTCCTAAACTTTAATCTAGAGAGCAGCTCTATCTGAGGGAAGACAGCAGAATAAAGGGGCAAGACAGTGAGAGAGCAGACAAAAAGCCCAGCCACAAAGAGGCAGAGAGAAAACACAAGCTCCTCTTTTATCTGCGCTATAATAAAGCATGAAATAGGCTGGTTAACTCTTGACTCCGGCCTGACACCAGCGTTCAGTCCACTTCAGAGAGCTACATCCCCAATCAAAGGAGACTCCACAACAAAGACGCACTCTTCATGGACTATAATTGCTTTCATGTTGCCCTGAAAATACACAAGTAAGTACGGCAAATGTGTTGTCAAGCGTGTGCGAATTTGAAAAAACGGAATGTACCCAACCTTTAAAACGCTCCCTCTCCTGCGGTCCAGGGCGTCATGATGGTGTGGAAAACAGGACGGTCGTGATTGAGGTCAAATGGCATTACCAGACAGAGATGTCAAAGAAATCCAGACTCCCTGCAGACCACGTGCCTCCGAACACAGATACTTTACAGTGCTGCACACAACATTGTGAACTAAACCTGGCTCAAACACACACACACACACACACACAGACAACATGCGTAACAACATAGATGCATGATTTTGCGAATGTCATCACCTATCTTGTCACCGAGGGTAACCGGATCCACTGCTGCTTTCATGTTGAAGTGCTGCTGCCTCTGTGGGAACACTGGCTACCAGTTTAATGTGAACACAACAAACTCTCAGACTCCCAGAGCAAACATCTCACTGGACACACACACACATCGTACAGTATATCTGCGTTAGTGTCTCTGTGTATGTGTGTGTTAGAGATAGCCCTGTGTGAACTGTGTGCAAGTAATAAATGTTCAAACATTGGCAGCATGAGGGAGAGTGTGCTGCTTTGTGTAACAGGTGTAACTTATGCCTGCAGCCAAAAAATTGATCTAGTGATGTGCCTCATCCTCTTAAAGTCCCACTCCTGGAAATCTTGTATCACTACAACGATTTGAGGCCAACCATTTTTACCATAATGTGCTTGACTCTTTTAGTTTGATTAGTTTGAACTAGATCATTCTGGTTGTAAAGTATACGACTCGTGCATGACTATTTTCTGAACGCATACGAATGGAAGAAATGCAAAAGAAACAATGGTCGCGATCATGCTAATTGCTGCTGGATTCATCAGCGAGGAGGATGATCTGCAGCAGCGTGGATGCCATAGCAGAGTGTGGATGCACGGCTGAGGCGGCCCAGGTTGATTAGTTTCAACTAGGATTATCAACCAATATGAAACCAATATCAACATCAATATCAGTGCTGACACCAGTGCTGGTACTTTTCAACAATCAAAGCTGCTCATGCAATGACATGAAAGGTATTTCTAGTAATATATGCTTAATTTAAGGAATAAACGTACAGTTAAACCAAATCTGGAAATGTTAATATTAACATATTTATGATACTAAAAATTAAAAGCAGGGTAGGTTTTACCACCCTTTTTTTTTTTTTTTTTTTTTAAAGATTGACAAAGTTAGCAATTTATCTAGATAATATAGTTGCAAGGTTTATGCAATAAATTATAAAATAAAATGTGTTAATCAGATAGGGAACAGTCGCTTTATGGTACTGATATGTTTGCAGCTCATGTTGATATAAAGATGTCAGGATCGGTGGTGTTGATTCGCCCACCAGTACCTGCCTGTTTCATATTTGTTTGTCCCCTTTTGCACCTGACCATGTTGGGAGGTGGGATCCCTCTTTGTGAGGTCCTCACGGTTGCTTTAATTTTTAATCACCTTCTGAGGTTTTTGTCAGAGTTTTTGTTGTTTCAATGTGGGGGCTGAAACCCTTTCAACCTGTAATTGTGATTAAAGACTATATAAATAAACTTCACACCTGAATGTAAATGTCTCTACAGTTCTGCTTGATCATGCGGTACATCTACAGTCTGCTGTTATATTGCCATGTTTTGATTTTTGGCACAGGGTTTGACCATTTTTATGTTTAATTTATAGATTAGAAACTGAAGAATTTGTTTCAATACATTCAAGAAGTGAAAGCTTGCATACCCTCAGTCCCTCAGATGAGATGTGTGAGGCGTAGCAGTTGGCCATCAAATATCAGACATACACCAAGACACGCATACACATGTACATATAGGTAGATGTGTATGCTCTGAATATCAATAAATATAGACCTATTATAAACGGGCACAGAGTTTCCCAGATTCAAATGACTCAATGCTGACATGGATTGATAACAGAGATTAGAGTGACACAAACTGCAGTCAAGGCAGAGACGGAGGGGGGACTGAAAAAAAAAAAATCCATTTTATTCTAAACCAACCAACACACACACACACACACACACACACACACACACACCGCAGCGTGTTATCATCCTTTCCTCAACTACTCCAAGCTGCTTTAATTTTAGAAGAGAGCTAATTGCAATTAAGATGCATGGGGTGTTGAGCTGGGAAGTAAAGGGAAGTAATCAGCGCTGATTATAGAGCCTAAGCTTGATCAGAGTAAATCATACACTGTATGGCTCCCATCCACCCACCCTGCCTGAATCTGAGTCAAGCATGACACCCGAACACAGCCTGTTTTTAGTGTGATTACGACCAAGGCAGCCATGGCAGCACTAGCTACTGACTTCAGCTCTCTGCTAGATTTGAAAGGATTACGTAGCATGTGACAGGGCGAGGCTGACCTAATCATGTCTTGCCCAGAGATACGCAGTAAGATGTGTTGTGGGTCAATAAGTGAGTCTGCCCAACACAGCTGGCGGTCCATGCTGCCAGCCTGAAATTAATGGTTTCCTCTCCGGTTGCCTCTGTTTCATAATCTGGGTTTGTTTAGGAAAGTGCTAATTATAGTCAAAGCTAAGCTATAGTCAGCTTGATTCATGTATGAAAACACACCAGTAAAATGAAACTGTGAATAGTTTCAGCAAAGCCAAGGCTATATATTCTGCGGCAATAACTTTTCTAAATCTATCTTTCAAGGAAAGCTAAAACCAAGTGAGTTTATGGTCAAAGACCTGAGAATCAGTGAAGTTATGCAGTAGAACTGATCTTTTTTGATGCGGGTTGGTAGGCGGCCAAGTTTTTTAATTGCGCTTAGCCATGTAATAATAAAGGCTTTTAAAATATTTTTTCGATGGAACAGTGTGCCTTAGACGTTCTTTAGGTTTGCCGGTCTTATTCTACACAGGTGGCTTATTTAAAAAGGAGACAAACATATTTTCCATTGATCTTTTCTAATTTGGGCTTTTGCAGGCAGTGTGTACTGCTAACAGATAAACTGCATGTCTAATGAATCTTTGGTTATGTTTACACTGTTCTGATTGTGTTAAATGGCCCAAGCTGGAATATATGACCCTGCATTGATCTAGTGATGTATAGGCACTGTAGGCAACTGTAATCACAAATATTTCATATTTAAACATTCAGAGTGTACTTTTATTCCCCCATAAACCACACAAAAACCAATAACTCAGAAAGCTCTATGGCTGTTACCAAAGACCTAGCTCAGGAATCACTGGGTAATATCCTGGGCTCTGACTTTTTTAAAATCCTTTCTTGATATCAAAGGATGACCATGCTTTTCCCTTTTCTAGAAGTCATAGTCATACACTTTCACACACTCACACCACACCAAGGAGCTACACCGTTTGCAGCCAGTCCTGTACTGCTGGCCAAGGCACTGCTCCGAGGAAGCAGTTGGGGGTTAAGCATGTTGCTCAAGGGCACTTCAGCAGTTATTGTCGAGGGAGGAGAGATATTTACTCGTTCACCTCCCCCACCCACATCCTCCAGCTTGCCTGGTTAATCAAATTGCTGACATCCCAGTCAAAAAGCCCACTTCTCTGACCTTTAGGCCACTGCAGCTCACTGACCCCTTGAGGGTGGAAAACACTTGAAGACAAGAGAGAGAAAGCAGGCATCCTGGTCTAATCCACACCCATCAACAGAGTGCACGCCAACAAAGCTGACTACACAGGGATTCTCTCACATGTGCACAGGGAAAAAAATAGCAGAGCCAACACTGACACCTACTGGTTGCAATTCAGAAAGGCAAAAAAACAAAAAACAAAAACAAAAACCCAAAGGTCAGCATTGAAACATTATCTTAAGGTTTATTTGAATTCCCTCATTAAATTCATTACAATTCATTATTACAAATTCATATTACCCTTCCTTTGTTTATGTACAGAGGTCATGCCAAGCTAAAAACTGTGTATTCGTGCTTCATTTTTCTTCATGGTGGAATATTAATTGTTTATTTTGACTATTCATGTTGCAGCATAGCTCATTTTCTACTGTTTTTGTGCATGACTTGAGATGGAACATAAAAAAAACACACACACACACACACACAATAACATGCAATGATGACATATGTGGGCATAACCAAAGCTGGCATGCTGATTCCAACAGTGATTGATGTGCAATGTGTGTTAATATTCTGCTGCCTCATTGGCCCCTCAGAACAGAAGATGTGCTAGTATATACAGAATGGATCATGTGTACATCTTTTAGCTCCATGACAATAAAAAAAATGGCTAAGTTAAAATCAATACATGTACATAGAAAACCTCTTTTGTTGATTTTTCAATCTAAGAGGTCAGGGAAGCGGTCTTTACAGTAATCACTTAAGTCAAAATCCTCAACAGGGAACTGAACATCTTTCCACTTCTTAACGAGGACTTTGCCATCTGGGGTCTCCAGCGCAAATTTCTTGATTTTCATATTGGGCAGTAGGGCAACCTTCTTGTACTTCATTTCAAATCCCCATTGCTGTGAATCCAAAAAAGACAACACTCAGGGCCACAACTGAAGCATCAACATCAGCTGAAGTCAATTCTAAATTATCCTTGAGCACAACAGTGCCTGATTCTGAGTTTATAAAGTAATATTTGGCACAATGAAAGACTCACTGTACCTCACTGCATTTACGGCAGCTGATCACACGGCCAGGTTCCCAGTCATCAAAAGTCCTTGGTATGGGCGCCTGCCCACCAACCTTGTAGTGCTCTCTGAAAACAAAGACACAGAAAGGTTAGCGTGCAAAGGGTTTGTCAGGTCGGTAAGATCTATCTTTAAACCTCTAAAGATAGATCTTATTTTAACTAGATTATTGTTTACACCACTATGAGCAAAACTCACTCAAATTCACGGCTGATGTTGACATAGTGTTCATTGTCAAGAAGTTTAATGTCACTGCCAGAAGCCACAATCTTGAAACATCTCCTACATGACAGCTGGATATCGGCTGCACTGTAGCGACATCTCTTCGTTATCTTGAGGGTTTCTGCGAGCCGATTAGAAATCAGTGCCTGTGTTTGAAGCTCAGTTAGCTGGAGGACAGAGAAGAATAGGAAGTGATGTCAGAACCACTGAACAGTGATGGCTAGGGATAATGAAGCTGTAAAGAAAGGAGCACCTTCACCTTTGCACGAAACTCTCTGTGACTCATCTCTTGGACTTGACTGATGGCTTTAGCAGTCAACTCCTCCAGGTATTCATTGGTGAGTTCTCGCCGCACCTCTGGTCCCCCTGCCATGGCAACCACTGAATATTCGCTGTTCCTTGCTCGGGCACGTCCACTAGCTTGCTGCTGGGCAATCTCGTTGGTCACCAGCCCATAGCGCACCACTAGATTGCATTCTGGGATATCAAGGCCTTCTTCTGCCACACTGGTGGAGATAAGGAGGTTGAGGATGCCCTTACGGAAATTGCGAATTGTGTCTTTCTGCTCATTCTGTCAAGCACCAAAATGCATAGAGAAATTTAGAAAGTCAATCATAGGAAATAACAAAATACCGCAAGAAAAGTCAACTAATTGAACAACTGCAGTAACTCAAGATGAAAGATGAACATTACATTACAACATACCTGAGTCATGTAAGTGTTGCCATTGCCAGCACCAGTTAGGATGGCTGCCTTGATACCGGCATCCTGCAAGGCTCTGTTGTTGCAGACCCAGTCATTGAGGCAGTGGATGCTTTTACGGGTCTTAGAGAAGAGGATTCCCCTTGACATCAATTTTGGATCAAACTGCCTTAACAAAGTGCTCTGAAGTTTGGCCATCTTTGGGTTCTCAAAGCGAGCATCCATTGCCAGTTTCTTCAGCTCAGCCTGGTTCTCTGTGTAATGCAAGGGCAGTTATTATGGTTGCTTGCATGGTGAACTTCCTGAGCTACAAAAAAACTTCCTAGGACAGACAACCAAAGGAAAAAACACTTCCCAGGACAGAAAACCAAGTAAAAGTTCTGCATTCTTACCATGGAAGAGTATCATCAGGAAGTCGTCTGTTTCATCGATGGCTGTGAGGATCTTGGTCCTATAAAAATCCTCCAAGGATGAATATGCATCCATCATTCGCACAGTGTCATTGATGAGCAAGGCGTCATTGTATTGCCTGAGGTGGAGTGCGCATTGTGCCAGCAATCTGTTGTTCTCCCTCACCCCTACTCCGGGAAATACACAGGTAAATCACTGATGAGTATCAACAGGTGACAGTTTTCAAACAGCATTGTTTTCTTTCTCTGGACATTTGCCGCCTCTTGCCAGTCACTACCATTACTATTTTACATGATCGTAATAAATACAACTACCTAATCTGAGTGTATTTTGAGGTGAAAAAAAAAAAAAGCATTTCTTACCCCGTTGCTCTAGAATGACCACATCTGCCTCATACTCTTGTGTGCCAGTCTCCCTCAGTCTGAAGTCTGGTGGTAACACCATGTACTCATGGATCTGCTCCATTATCAACTTCAGATGATCCCCAAATGGATCCTAAGAGAAAAAATCTCACACCTTTGTTGTCTCTTAACTTCAAAATAATAACAAATTAAAACTGTCAGAAATTTGTCTCACCAGAGGTCTATCGTCTGCAATATCAAATTTTTTGATGGGTCTGGGGACCTGCTCCTTTAGCTCAGGGGCATAGGTTTTAGAAGAAACTATGGCTGAGTCCATGTTGGCACATATCTGAGGGAGATAAAGATGGAGAAGAAAAACAGATAAACATGGAGGATTGGTTAAAACAGATCATATTAGTTAAGGCAAAGAAAGCCAGAAGGCAAACAGGTAGACTCTGACCTCCAGTACATGGTCCACGGCCTTTGCCAAGATTCTTGCACCCCCTGTCCCAGGTGATGCAGTGAGGCCCAGGATTTGTGGCAATGGTCTTTCTCCTTTCAGCTTTTTTTCCACATAGCGCCTCATAATCTTATTGTAGACAGCCTCCTTGTGGGTGTGATGACACTCATCAATAATCAATAGAGTGATGTCTGTAGGAAGGAAAAGCATGAAATACATCTAAGGAACAATCTTTACATGAGTATGGCTTCCTAGAGAAAGATCTCAACAAGAATGCTCATTGAGATATATCCAACAAACATGTCCAAAGTTGAGTCACTGCATCATCATACATAAATATGCAGTTACTAACCTGAGAGCTCAACATGTCTGCTGTCCTCTCTATCAATCAGGGCATTCTCTAATATCTGTGCTGTGCAGATAACCAGGTCTGAGTCTCTCACGACATTGCCAAAGAAGTCCTTCCTTTCGCATTCTCCACTGACTGCCACCACATCGTAGGTACTTCCCAGTTTAGGATTGAACTCCTTGCTGTAATGTTGGTCAACCAGATGAACCTGAAAACCACATTAATAATACATTTACTCTCAGGTAATAAGACTCAGAGAGGCTATGTTGCAACTCATGAATGTTATGGTAATGAACTCTGTATCCTTGTTCATTGTGTTTTCTATATACCTTGTTGACCAGTACCACCACCTTAGCATTCTTAGTGGTCTCCAGGTGTCTTTTGGCCACATACACAGCAGCTCGGGTCTTCCCACCTCCAGTCGGCAGCCAGATAATGATGTTCTCACCCTCAACAGCCCTTTCAACCACTTCCTGCTGGTATTTATAGAGCTCAAAGTCTGCCATCCTACACAGAACTTTCGTCTGCAAATACGTAAGAATTACAATCACTTTATTTGCAGATTGAAATAGATTTACAGATTTGTTCATGGTGACACTTATGCAGTCATTATTGACAGCTCAGGTACTGACATACTGCCACACAGAGTCAAGGATCCCACACTCATTTCAAGACAGTACATGTCACTCTGCTTATGTACACTCTACATACATGCACTCTACACTTTACATATACTCATTCATTTTGAATGCATCAATGCTCACACATCCTGAGTACATTTCTTGTAAATGAGTCTCTCACTGTATCTAGCAGTGGTTCAGAACTGAAGTTGGTCTTTTTTCAACTCACCAGTCAGCTGGGAAGAAGCTCTGTGCAGTATCAGCTGCTTCTCATACTCCACTGACACCAGGAAATGTAGGTGGTGGGGGTTTTAATACGGTTTTGATCGGCTCTATGACATCAAGAAAGGAAAACGAAAGCAAAAGCCCTTTGCTCACTTTCAGAGGGGCCCTACTGAAGGAGACTCTGGAGGTATGACAGATGCATTTCCTTATCCAGTGACGAATAATGAAATGCAGTTGGGGTCGTGTGGGGAGTTGCTGGAGGTGAAGCTGCATTACATAAATAATTACAGAACAGGGGCCTTAACAACTCTTTCAGTATCTCACTGTGCACAGCCCTAAATTCTTCACATCTTTTTGCCTAGTATGTTGAGTAATGAACAGCAGCTTGAGATTCTTCCTCGGCCTTTGAATGTACCCTAAGAGGGCCCTTTTGCTTGCTCTCTATTTTCTCAGTAAAACAAAACCTACAGCGCACTGTCTACAGCTGATCCTGGGAAACCCCTTGACTCTTTTAAACGGCTCTTTAATTACCTGCTCTAAACAATGTTTGTCCACACCTTTCTATACTTTTGGGTGTTTTCCCATTTTCCAAAGCTACTTGAACCCAGTGTTGCATAAATAGCCTCTGGCAGGTATCTGTATCACACAACTTAAAAACACACTGCTTATAAAAAAAAAAAAAACTTTTATTGTAATGAACGGTATTACAGTTACAGTAAATCGCTTTTATACCATAACTAGACAGTAGCAGTCCTTATATAACTGAAAGGTTCACTCAGACAGTCCTTATAAGAGAATATGAAATGCAGCATAGGTAGATCAAGGGAGAAATAGGTAATCATACAACCCTGAATAATGCAACACTGACATCACTTCAGTTTTTCAAAGCTAGTCATGGTTCAAGTACAAAATAATCACACAGGCGCACACACTCTCTCTCTCTCTCTCTCACACACACACACACACACACACACACACAAATATATATATATATATATGTGAACAAACATACACATAAGTCAGTGGTACACTCAACAAGCAGGCTGAACCAGCATTGATCAGTCTCTTCCTGAAATGTCTTCCAAAGAACTGAAGGCATCTCAGGAGGCATTCAATCAGACACTGAAAATTGAACAAAAAATGTTTTTATGGCAACAACAGGGGTCATAACTGAATACACGTGGGATTGTATATTTTGAAAAACAAAAATCCTTGACTGTCCGCCATGCAACAACAGCCGTTACAGCTTGTGTGTATGGAGTGATAATAAACCAGAAATTAGATCTTGTCTACAACTAGAACATGTATCCAAAAGAACAGCCCAGAATTACTTGGTGGACTGCTGATCAGCTGGTTGTCCCCCATCCTTTTTAATTTTTATTTATTTATTTTTTTAAGTCTGTCTGATCACTGCAAATATGTAGCTGTACACTAAACAGGCCTACCTAGCAGATCTGTGGAAGTGACCTATAGTCTATCAAAAAAACAATGCCAAGAACTGTCATCTGCTTGCATCGCTGAAAGCCAAGCTACTACATGACTGCCTCCTAAATCATCTGGACTAAAACCCTACACATGGAAAATGATGTTTCAGTTACAGTATGCGTCATTTACTGTATAGATAAGTGTCTATGGTGCCGTTGTCAACATGAAAACAGTGGGGTTTTCCTGAAGGCAACCTTTGGGGAACTGTTGTGGTTAAGCATGCAAAGTGCTGGAAATCGTTGACGCCCAGTCCATCACTAGCAGCCTGGCACGGTCTCAAGCTACTCAAGACTCAAGTTACTGCCAATCTTTCAATGTGAAAAGTCTAAGGAATCTGCGGATTTCACCCCTCAAGGATACTTCCAACCCATGAAGCTGACTGGCTTGTTCAAGTGTCTGTCAGTAACGGAAGGCAACGTGGCTTAGGTCCCAAGATCCTGTATTTTGAAGAACTCTAAAATATGTACATCTGTTTGTGTGATGAGTTTTGGGCATGAGAAAACTGGACAAATGTCTTTAAATGTCACAAAACCAGGTCGATCACCCTATACTTAAGAAAAATGAAAAAAAGTGGCAACATTTTAACTGGGACCTGTCACTTTGGTACACTGAATGCAACATATATATTAGGATTCATCATTGACTCATTGTGATATTGTAAAAGAGAAAGTAACTAAAAAGGGGAAGCTAATGGCATTTTGACACTGTAATGCTTGACTAGCCCTCTGGAATTTTCAAACCCATCTCCTTAACGTGTGTAGATGCCCAACATTTCCAAACCATACCTATTATTAGTCAGTCATGTGCACAAACGTGTCTACACAGACCTGTCTAAATACACTTTCATTAACCAAAGTATGACAAGAACTGGCAATGATTTCCTGGTGATCTGCTCCATGTTTCTATGTGGAAACCGTCAGTGTCCCTCCTTGTCCATCTACAAAGAAAGCTGTTCATTGGTCTATGACAGACTTCATTTGTCAATCAAGCCTCCATCTTTCAACTTGAAGTAGAAGAACTTCTCCAATGTGTTGGCACACTTGCAGTACTCGCTGTCTGGCGGGTTGTACTCTCGACAGTTAGTAATGATTCTCTGCAGGTCGGCGATGAAAAGCTTCTTGGTCACATAGTATCTGTTCTTCAGCCTCTCTGTCATAGTCTTCAGGTCTTTGGGGACAAGAAGGGAAGAGGAGGACAACAACTTGTGAGCATGAATTCCTCATAATGTGACAAATGAATAGTCATTATAGAGGGGAACACGAGAAGAAAATAACAGTGTGTCAAGAAGAGGATAAGCTGTTGAATAATCAAACAGTGACCAGCTCACCAATGGGGAAGCGGATGATTTCGTAATAATCCGGAGCCTCAGATTTCTTCACCGGTTCCATGAAGGGCCATGCATCTGGATGAGTCTGGTGATGAGACATAGAAGGCTCGGTTAGTTTCGCTTTTTAGCACTTACTAGGTATTGGTGTGTTCCTGTCGAGTGGGAAGAGTCCCTTTACCTTAATCTGTGCCAGGAGGTTCTTCAGCATGTTGTACAACAGATCCGGGTCTTTCACCTCTTTCCTACAAAACATTCAGTCAATGATACAAATGAGTCACCATATCCATGACAACAGTTAGATGCACCATGTGAAAAATTTGGATACAACAGGTGTCAGGTAAACAATCTAATGCTACTTTGTTAAAGGTTTCAACAACATTGTGCATGGTAATCCAAAATTGTAATAAGAATAACTGAATCAGGAAGCTAATGGTTATTGTCATAAGTTTGTTGCCACTGGTACTATGCATTGAGTTTACCCTTTCTCCTTGTTACTGGGTTTCCAGCCAGTCTCCCCTAAAAACAAACAAAAAGAAAATGATCAAATCTATCTTGATTTTTGAATATTCTCTTATGTATGCATAAGAAATCCACAATCCAAAATCCAAACACTCACTGATGCCTGGGATACTCTCAACGGGGATCTGTCGTACCCCCTCTTTGAAGCAGGTCAGGCCTGGGTAAACCTTCCTGATCTGACTCTGCTTCCTCTCGATCAGCTTCTTGATGATCTAATATGACATTGAAAAATACATTTGATAGTAAAAAACACAGGGATTCAACAGAAAACTGGCCCTTGCTTTCATAAAAAAGTCCCACAGCCTCCCATACCTCCTTCTGCCTCTTGATGATGTGAGAGAGCTCGGTGTAGGGGATTCTGGGGTTCAGCTCACACTCCATGAGCGTCGCTCCCTCGTAATCTTTGATGTAACCAAGGTAACGACTCTTCGGCACTTTGATGTCTTTGGAAAATCCCTGTGAGGAAACAACAAATTACAGAAAAAACAAGGCATATAAAGTTGGGAAACAACAGGCTAGATTGTAGGGAGAGGGGAAATCAACAGATCATGCCCGTAATACCTGCTTCTTGAAGTAGCCGATGGCGTACTCGTCAGCGTAGGTGAGAAAATAGAGGATGTTGTGTTTGATGTGGTACTCCTTTAGGTGATTCATCAGGTGAGTTCCATAGCCCTTATATGGAGAGAAAAAAATACAACAGAGGTGACGCAAGGTTCTGAAAGCCTGGTCATTCAGGTTTGAACTAGTTTGATCCAAAATGGAAAAAAATAAAAAGAAGTATCTCAGTGAAAAAAGTGCTGTGCCCAACCTACTCATACATGATTTTACTAGTTTCATTTTTCCACGCAAAGTGAAAGAAAAACTGTCCATGTGGAAAAAGCACTGAGCCACGTCTTTTTTTTTCTTTTCTTTTTAAGGCAAATAGCAGAGCACCTTCTAAAGTTGAGAAGTTCAATTTTCTAGAGGTCACATGTGGACTGTATTTTTTTGTGAGCTAGTGATGGTAGCACAGGCCACCTTGACGCACAACACATGGTACCAGGTACCAACTGGTGGAAGGCTTATATCATGGATTGCATTTTACTGAATACAACAGTTACATTTGTTACTTAACTTAAGAAATAATCAATGAATTGCATGTCTACTTTATTCATTTATTCATCTGACATAATGAATTCTGTTAAGATAATACTTTCAAACCTTGTTAATGTATTGCACTACACCCAGCCCCTTTTACACTTAGTGCACATGGGTGTGGTTGCCCTCAGATGAAAGAAAATAGAAAGCGAGTTTAGACACATCTTCACTGACCGTGCACTAAAACACAGTGCTGGTTCTTGTGATTGTGGAGTTAAAATAGGGCCACTTGTCCCCTTGGTTTGTTAGATGTAGCCCTACCTTTTGCACTCGTGAATCAAGCTTTGTAGCTCAATCTGCACGTCTTATTTGTATGGACTGGCTGCTGCCTAGAATTTATTATTATGATACCATTAAAGTAGAAGAAAATAAATGCATATGGCTATTTTATCTCATGTAGTAATAGATCTATTAGCATTATACTGTGTGAGTAAGAGTTACCTGTAGCCATTCACTGACAAATTATTTTGTGGCCCATAAACACCAAATGAATTTCCAATTCTGCCCACTTGCTGCTGAAGTTGAATAGCCCTGGTATAGAGCATGTTGGCTGTTGCACCTTACTACTGTTTCCTGATATTGGCAGCTGCTGTAGCTGGTTAATGTGGCAAAATCTGCATTGTGCTACTTGCTTTCCATTTGAAAAAAAAAAAATGCTGTTGAGGCTATACTTTTTATAATGAGGAGAATAGTGTGAACACATACTAGGTCAGTTCAGACCAGCTCGACTCTTGTGTAAATAACATGTACTATGTACCTTAACTTGTTCGTTGGATGTGACGGCACAGAAGACAATCTCTGTGAAGCCCTGAGTGGGAAACATCCTAAAACAGATGCCTCCAATGACGCGGCCATCTTTGATAAGGGCTAGGGTCTTGTGCTTCCTGTGAAAGTCGGAGAATTCAAAAACTCAAAAAGGGCAGTGATGAGGCAACCAACAGCCAGGCGGTGCTGACAAATCTACTCACGGGTCAAACACCAGTCGTGTGATGTACTCTTTGGGCATGCGAGGTAACTGGTGAGAGAAGACGTTCTGCAGGCCGACCAGCCACATCAGGATCTTCTTGTTGGACTTCTGGGAAAGTGAGTTTCCGATGACGTGGAACTCTATGATGCCCCGCCTCTCCTCCAACCTGGCGGTCTCATCACGGGCAGCATTTGGTGTCAATAGGTTCGTCTGGCAAAACAAATGAATAAGTATAAGTCAGTGTCAATTTAAATCTTTGACAAAAAAATGCATCTTCCCTTACTTCATATTTAGTAAGTCATACCAAATGACCCCAGATGAAAAGACTTGTGTCTGTGCTCACCTCTGGTCCCAGCATGGCAGCGGGGTCAGTGATGGTCATCATGACCTCATTGACCAGCTCCATGGGAATGTCTCCCATCACTCGGATCCGCTTGGCATCTTCGAGGGTCAGCGCCTCTGGAAGTTTACGCTTCTCTCCTGAAGAGGACAGCGAGACCCGTGATGCACTGTGTGTGATTTTGTGGGCACAATAAAACCTTCTTGACTGTTGATTTATGGTTTGTTAATCGGTTTATTACTCTTATTAAAATAAATAAATAAATAAATAGGCAGAGATGCACTAATCAACTTTTTCTCAGTTCTGATCCAATTCTAGAATCCTGAATTATTTGAATCCAATAATATTTTTGTGCAAAAAAGTTGGAGTTAAAGAAATTTGAGCGGGCACATATGCCCTTAGTTTGAATGGGCATGATGCCACTGATGGGAAATACTCGCTATCTTTGTATAGTTGTTTAATTACTAATTATGTGCTACAACATGTTGGCTATGGGCTTCAAACTGCATTGCTACACATTTATAATTCCTAAAAACTTCAGGCTATGGAATGTGGATCAGTAACGTCTGTCCAATATCTGATGAGTGAATAATATCAGTACTGGTATCCGCCACTGATAATGGTTCAGATCAGTCCCAACTTTAAAAAAAAAAAAAAAGGCAACAGTGCACATCATGCTCAATGAGTCATTTTGTTTTAATCTATAAACAATAATAATTTAAGGTTCCTCATCCGCTGAGCACTGCAATTCGTCAACAGCAGCTGAACAACATGGCTGCTAAGCAACACTGAGTACGAGTGGTGATTTCCTGATTGAACTAAGAGATATTTGCAACACCCCAATGCACCTAATCAGGATCTTGCCAATATCTTGGAAAAGGTACTGAAAATGAAGAATGACAGACCTGTGATTGGCTCTGCCCCCCCGGCGTCCATGCTGCCCAGTGAGGATCCGCTGCTCATGCCCTTGGAGAGAGAGGGGGAGCCTGACACTGAAGCAGGACTGATCACTACAACAGAGAAACACACAGACAACAGTTAATAAGATACAAACTCCTGGGTCTTACATTAATAAACAGCTAAGGCTAGAGACTCTACATGCACTTTTGTACTGTCATTGAGGTTAAATGTAAAATGTTCTGATGGTGACTGTGTCTGTTAAGGTAAATTTTAGGACAGTTCAGAAAGACAGAAAATTTTTCTATAGTACAAGAGGATTAACAGGGATAACTTGACAATCATCTTAACCGATTACCGTATTTCACCAATTAATCGCCCGGGCGTTTAATATGCAAAATCGACTTGGACCCCGGGCGTTTAAAAGAACCAGGCGGCTATTCGCTGCAGGCCTTTATTTATGTTTGCACCAGGACATTATCGTGATGACAGCTGCTGTCCAATATATTTTCAGTCGGTTGATTTAAGATTACGGTACACCCTTTTGTTCTAACGTTAGCTAGCGCTCTTATTTTGACAGAAAACGGAAGTGCCGCACTGTAAGTCTGCAGCTAACTGTTAACTTCTGCAAAAATAAGGTGAATAGCCTCATTTTGGGTTACCTACATATAATGCAAATAATCGCCCCGGCGGTTATTCGGGTGGGCGTTTAATACGCAAAATGGGTGCAGACCCCAGGCGATTATAAGAACCCGGCGGCTATTTGCGGCCGGGTGATTAATTGGTGAAATACGGTATTTTTAGTCTGAAATGGTGCAGCATTTTATGACAATTTTGAAAGTATTTACATTTGCTCCCATCTTATCTCATCATCATTAAATGACAAGTAAAATAATTGTTAGTTAAAGCGCTAACCATTATATGGGATCATAATGTGCATGTTTTATGTTTCTCCTTTTTGCATTGAAAATTTGTCTTGATTTGTGTAAGCACTGAAATAAACAAAGCTCGCTTCATATTAAAGTGAAAACAGACAAAGAAAAAGTAAAAGTAAAAGAAAAGCATTCATGTAAACCAAAAAAAAAAAAAAAAAAAATGAAAACAAAACCATACCCCCTCCCCCACCCCTCCCATCCTTCCACCTCCCCACTTACTCACCCTGGATCTGGGTCTCTATTCCAAAAACATTTTTGTTCCCTTTACTTTGTCTGCTGGTGTGTTTTCTTTGAAAATATGACTGTATTGCTTTAGTAATTTACCCCCTGGAACAGCACATACTGCACACCTGCCGCGTCTTCTCAAGATTCCTTCTATTTTTTTTTCCTTTTTCATCTGTGGGTTTTTTGAAAAGTTTCTCCTTGCCCACTATGAGGAGTAAGTCTGGGGCTGTAATCCTACTTTATTTGTTGTAAACCTATGGACCTGTAAAGACCTGAGACTGTAAACAGTGTTTTGGGGGTCTAAATAAACTTAAACTTCAACCATTAAACATGAAACATCCCATACCACTTTGTCTGACCAGCAGCTGAAAAAAAAAACAGTTTTGTTTTACAACATGAAATGGAGAAAAGGAAGCAAATTTTAGCATTTATGAAGCTGTAAGCAGCAAATGATTGATATATTTCTTGATAAACAGCCAGCCGTTTAGTCCGTTATCAAAACTGGAGCTCATTCATTTTCTGTCAACTGACTAATCGGTTGATCAACTAAGTGTTTCACCACTAACTAGGGTCCTGTCCCATCCCACAGCAAAGGTGTCAGTTCTGTGGACACAGTTCTGCACGTGCCCCTCACCTGTTTGGTGTCCCAGCTGTGTGCCGTCTGAGGCGGGCATGGTGAAGTCAGCCTCCCAGATGGGTGAATTCTCCCCATAGATTTCCTCCTCCAGCATGGACAAGAATCTGGCAGCAACACATGTACATTCATGATAAATGCAAATGCAGAGAATACAGAATAACAAGCTTTTCAGTGGCAATCCTTTATAGGGTTTATACACACAGACAGAGCAGAATACAAAAAAAGGACCTTGGCCATGCTGAACACAGCCAAAGGGAGAGGAATTAAATCTTCAGAAGTCATGAATAAACACTGCTGCATGACAGAGGAAAAAAAAAACTTCTTTTCAGAAATGACTGAATGCAATTTTTGTCAAAGAGCATCAGTCCGGCTGACTGACAGAGGTCATTCCTGGTATAAAAAATACAGACCTGTGGCCAGTTTGAGCACACTGTGATCTTAAGTCTAAAGCTTGTATTGTATTGTATGTAGTCAATAATAAAGTCCACCAGAAAAGACAAATATGACTATGTGTTCCTAAAAATAGCAAGAATCTTATTTTTGTTACGATGCATCTGAAGTCCCAGTCTTTTGTGTGGTATTTTTGGCTTTGCACAGCATGTTTACATAGAAAAAACAGTTCACAGGTCTGTTGGTTTTCACCACAGAGCCGCTTTCAGTTGTTATCATCCAATAGTATTAAAATTCAATGTACTAACAGTCACAGACACGATGGCAGGCACCCACAATGAGAGAAAAGTGAACATTTCTCTCTCCTCTGTTAATTTATATCCATTTACATTCATTTATACTGCTAGTAATGCATTAAAATTGGATATTACACAATACACACATAATTTCAGGTGTGGCTGCACTTACTTGGGGAAATGTGTGAGGATGAGTGTGCGTTTCTCTGGCAGCAGTTTATCCTTCTCTACTCTGAACTTCTCCAGAAGCTGGCGTCGGGTCACAGTGAAGATGGACTTGAGCAAGCTACGGCCAAACACCTGAGTGGTTTCATAGCGCGGTAGGCTGTCGTTGCTCTGGGGGACGTGGCAGTAACACAGCCACCTGGGAGGCACAAGATATGCTGCTGTCCAGATTGGTAACATCAAAACTCACATGCAAACTCGAAAACTACAAGGATACTCCAGAATAAAAACTGACGAATGAAATACTGACAAGATAAAACAAACAAAAAAAGGTTCTCTGTCACTGTTTGCCTAAAAACTTCACTAAGAGCTTGACCATGCGCACACCTCGTATAGTCAACTTTGTATGCCGTGCCATCATCTTTCTGGGAGCGCTGGCGATATTGTGTTGGCGTCTCCAGCTTCCAGTAGTTCAGGCACAACAGGAACATCTTTGAAAGCTCAAACATGGTCTGCCTCTCCTTCGGTGCCAGATGGCTGAACTTGTACTGAACGAAATTCAGCACCCCCTTCGGAAGAAAGAAAAAGCAAAAGTCATTAAACAGCTTAGCAGGGACGACATGAATGTGAAAGGTGCTGATGGAGAATCCTAGAGGACGCACGCCATTGTTCAGACACCATCCGCCCTTAGTGCTCTTTCAGCTACAGCTATGCATCAGGATAAGAGATGAATAAGTAAATAATTTCAGGTCTGTTGACGCTCACCTGCTCAATATTGGGCTTTTCAAAGGGCGGACTTCCAAGAGATCCTTCTACAATTGGCTGGCTCATCTGCAGAATGCATTTCCTCAGCAACTAAAGGGAACAAGGGAGAATGATGATGCATGAAATGATAAAAACTATTATAATGCTAAATATTTAACTGTGCCAAAGGAATGCTACACTGCGCGTTGGTTACCTTGAAGAGGTAGAAGTAGACCTGCTTGGTGTCTGTGTCTTCCTCTTTGTGCACAGACATGAAAAGGTTTTCCACGTCCACCACCATGCCCAGCAGCCTGTTTATCTCGTCCTCAGACACGTTCTCCAGGTGGGACACATGGTCAGCTACACACACACACACAGCATTAGTAGACATATTTATCAAGTCCAAACAATGCACTTTTTCACTGAAACTGTGCACAGGTGAGGTGTAAGGTAAACATCAAGCCTCTAGCAGATAGATTTCTGTGTCAATGCATATGAGGCTGGGTTGAAGGTGGGATGTGTCGGGGTGTTAGTTAGTACCCAGAGCATGTCCACAGCTGCGGCAGGGCTCGCTCAGGCTGGCCGCTTGCTGCTGCAGGTCCATACGGGTGGCTGTCGGTGGGTTTGGGTTTTTCCATCCATTGCACTTGCATGTGTCACTGGCCTGAGAGCACGCAGAACATGTATTATATTATTATAGCAGCAATATCATTTTATAATGTCTTACATTCTCCCCAAAGCAGTGCATGGCTAAACAACTAGCTATCGTAAGTGCATGTTTATAGATTTACATGCAACGTACAGAAGCCACGAGTTAACGTTAGCTTATCATGCTTTTATGTTGCTGCTTTTCATTTTGTGTCCCCAGTGTGTCAACATTCACTACCTCCCCCACACACACTAGTGCTAACAGTGCCGTAACGGTGCTTTGTTGTGGTGAACTTTAGCTAGCTAACGCTAAGCTAGCTAGCTACCTTGCATGCAGAGAATACGCCAAGTTTCTCAAGCTTTTTCGCCCGTGGGAAAGCTCGGACTTGAGCTTTCTTCTGGCTTGCACGCTGCTGCTGGCTCAGCCCCGGTCTGGCCGGATCGCTACTCCCTGATCCAGAGCCTGTGGCGGCGGTGTTGGACCCAGCTGACCCGCTAGACTGGGCTTGGAGAAGCCGGGGTTGTAAGGCCTGTGTCGCCGGGTCCGACATATCCACGCTGCGGCAGACGCTTCCTCCGCTTCCGTTTGGCTCTGGTGCTGCCTTCAGGTGCCGTCGGACAGATCAAAACCAACAGGGCAATATCGAAATCAGGAGGAGCAACAGCGTCTGCGAGCGGCAAACACGACTAAGAACTGAAGTTGAATTTCATTTAATACCTGAGTTGCTGAGATGAGATGTGTAGAGGGCAGAAAGCACAAGAAGATCACATATGATGATTCAAATGATTTCTCTCTCTCAATTCACAATTTAAATTCAAAGAGGCTTTATTGGCATGGGAAACAGGCACTTACATTGCCAAAACAAGCGTGAATGTATGTATATTTATATCTATACCTATATACATATATAGATGGATTTATAGATATAGACACATATATGCACTTTTTACTGTACCATAGCCAGTCTACATCCGATCAAACGTGAAAGTGAATATAGTGAATATTAGTACGTTGTCGTCGGCAGAGCTTCCTCAGCGCACATGAAAGCAGCATTGTTGTCCCCGCCTCGTCTGCCCTGAAGTGCATTATGGGTTTTTAGATTGTTTATTTATTTATGTGTAACTGTTGACCATTGTCCTCGCTTAGAGAATCGCTTAATTTTAATAATGATTTCATTTTAGCATATGAGCGATATGATTTGCCAAAACTGCTATACAGCCTAGAAATATATATGTATATTATCTTGTGCATGTACATCTATCTATCTATCTATCTATCTATCTATCTATCTACAGAAAGAGAGAGATATATGTATAGATAGATAGATAGATTACAGTACATTACAGATCAGTTTTTGCCACAAACTGTCAAAGTTGATCTGGTGAATTCAGGTGATGATGCATAATGTTATGTTTTCTCTGCCTTTGATCATAAATAAGCTGTGTATTAATTTTGAAACTTGAGAATTACTTTTCATTATTTTAATTCATTATTTCAAAATACGATTGTCATGATTTCATGTCAGTCTGGCTGACATGAAAATTAAATCAATATGCATGGATTGATAGAGCAACAGAAGATTAAGTCAAACCTCCAGCCTAATTCAGTAAAAGTTAATGTTACAAAATTTCCTCTGACATTGGTCCCATTCACAGCAAGAGGAGAAATGTAGTTAAGAGAGCAAAAAAAAAGCAAAAACTGACTGACCTCCCTGTTCACCAAACAAAGACTTCAAAGAATTTAGGATTGAGCCCAAGATCAAGACACTGGTGGAAATCCCAAATCAAATCTTTAAGGTAGTAATTCTTTAACAAACTGGTTATTTTCAATCCCTGGTAGACAACGCCACCTGGAAAAATCACCTAAGTCAACTTGAATCAAATGATTGAAATAAATGTTACTGGAAACTTAAAGGAAGCTGATTGATCAGAACGATGACTACCGGTGTTGGTGTAGTAACTGCTTATGGCAATCATCAGTACATCAGCTTAGATGTGAGCACTGCCTTTCAAATATTTAAAGAAATCAAACAAGCTATCGATATATTTTAAGTTGTGAGAAATAGCAGTGAGCTGTTGTAAATGTCAGCCAAGAAAGTGAAGTTCATTTGCTTTACCGTCACATGTCAAAGGGCTTCTGGCCAACGAAACCCCCCTGGGATGAGGCAGAAACAACTGGAAAAGGAATGCGAGGAACTGAGCGAGGGCAAGTGACACGCTAAACAAATTTTACACTCCCTCTAAGCTCCAAGTCAGACACTGAGATCAACCGACTCATAAATTTAACAGGTATAACGACAGCTTCTGAAATCAGCTTCCTCTGCTTGGAGCTCATTCAAAAATGAGAAAAGATCTCTTCAGGCTAAACTGCTGATCAGGTCTGGTTTATAACGTGAAATTTGGCTCTGCATTCTCCCTTTTGTGTGATTATTGTATTTCTGTGCATTCATATACAGTAGGTGCATGTTACAGGTCGTTACCAGGGTTCTCTTAAAACATGCGAATATTGGTGTAAATTGAAGTTCAATAATTACAGGACAGATTAAAAAAACAAAACAAAAAAAAAAAAAACCTGTTTGAAATACAATTCAACACTTGTCATTGTTAATACCAAGATGAAGCGAAATAATTAGACAAACAGACGTTACCTTCCCCTTGTTTATTGGTAAAATTACAATTTGTTTTTTGCTCTCTTCGCCCATGACCCCACCCTCCCCCCCATATCCCCCACCTCACAGCTGTGGCTGCTGTGCAGGTACTGTTGTGCTAGTTGTTAATGCCATAACAGAGGATGACAACACTGGTCAAAGTAATCCCTCCCTGATATGAAAAGTACAAATAAAAGAGAGAAAAAGTAAAAGTAAAAGGAAGCTGAGGATAACATCTGAATTCACAAAGATGATGAGACAGAACCAGTGCATTTAATACCATAGATCTTCAGAAAAAAAAAATCCAATACAAAAAGAAAAGAAAAGAAAAGAAAAGAAAAAAAAACATTTGCATCACGTAAGATTTGAGGATGACAAAACATCATGTAACGATCGGGAAGATATTGTTTTGACAATAACTACTGATTGGTTATAAGCTTGCAGAAAAGGATGATACAAATACAGCAACATGTCTTCAATACACAATTGTGATTTTGGTCAGGAAAACAAATCTTGTTTATGCATTTGTCATTGTACACTGATGATTCAAAAACATTACATTTATACTAAAATGACTTATTGGTGACGATGTTAATAAGGTACTATTTACTGTATATGGTTTCAGTATCATAGATGATTGACTGTAAAACCTTAGGTGGCCTAGGCTTTAAAATCATACTGCCTCAACAGCCTGTGTCAAAAGAAGTTGAAGTAATAATAATAGTGATACCTATAAATCAAAGTATTAATTCAATTAATCTACACAGCTGCTATGAAGAAGGAAATAACTGTCCATTCCCCTTCTCCTTTTGAGAACCCTCTCTCATCATCTTTTCCAGGGAGCAGATCAAGAAAAACAAAGACAAGTGAAGGACTGCTGCATGCACCTGTCACCAACCTAAACAGGATCCGAGTTTGAACAGTGACATAGGACTATGATGGAAATACTGTAGAAATTTATGGTGCATGGAAAAGAGGGGCTAGGAGAGAGGCGAGGGCCAACAAGCCTGTTTTACATTCCTCCAGGTTGCATTTGATTTTTTTTTTTTTCCTCAACAGAGATACAAGGTGAGCGGATGGCTCTGTGAAGTGTGAATGGTACTGATTGATCTTTTTTTTTTTTTTTTCTCCTTTCTTCCATCACTGGGACCTTTTTGTTTTCCCTGGGGTGACGTCAAATGTCCATCGTCAATTGAGAGGTCATGGGTCGGCATGTCCTGGGGTTAAAACATGTTTCTGTAAATAAGCCTGTTGGTTAATTTCTTTTGTCTGTTGGTTGGTGTCAGTTGTTTCAACTGATCGTCGGTGGGATCTGGCAGTTTACTGGCCAGTGGACTGGTTTGCCAAACAGTTGATTGGTGCTGTGTTGCTCAAAGGGTAGCTGGTCTGACCGTGGCGTGGTTCGACCAGTGGGATGTGTTTGACAGCTGGCTGATATCTGGTCTGGTTGCTCGATACTGTAGGTTGGCTGGATCGACTGACTCAGTGTGTTAGTTAGTTCCCACCCCCACAGCACTGGCCGCTCCTGCCCTGTGGTGTAGCTTCCTGCAGGTCCACGCCGCCTCTGGCCCGTCCGCCAGCGCTTGGGCCACCCTGGGGCTCGTTCTTGGGAAGCTTCTTGGCTATTTTAGAGGCGAGGAAGAGCAATGGATAAATTTTTGCACTACGGCCCTGTTCACATTAGAGTATTGTTTGAGTCGTATTACTCTTTCATACATGCCAGAATTTTAAATCTTTCCACAGACACAGAACAATAGTGCCTCCATTTAAAAACTTAAAAAGACAATGGTTACAATGATTGACACCGCAGAAGTGCTACAGGTGAGAATGTAATGCATACAATTTTTAAAACAATCTCTGTGGTTCAACTATGTGCCTGACATGACCTGTTTACAGTTAGCATGACAATGACAGAGGCTGCTGCAAAGTGATGTTGTTGTAGACAATATGTCAGAGACTCTAAATATGTAAAAATAAACAATAATATACACTGGAACATTAGATATAGACATCTCTGCATTCAAAAACACAGGGCTCTGGACTGGCTGGTGGAGATACTACTGCCCGGATACATTTCAAAGACGCCGCCTGATGTGCCGTCTCCTTTCATTATCAAACTGTCTCTGATGTGTGGTTTCATCACTACTTGATTTTTCTTTGCTGGTGAAGGGGAACACTTACCTATAGCCATAAAAATCTCATTGACGTTCATAGCAGTCTTGGCGGAGGTCTCCATGAAGAGCAAACTGTTATCATCTGCATATGCCTGTGCTTCCTAAAGCAATAGCAAGAATACAGATGTCAGTAGGCAATGTAATAACTTTCTATTGCAATTAGGAGTTTCATTTTGCAGACGGTTTTCAATATTGCCTGTTGCTGTAAATGAAAATACTGTACTCTGGTACATAATTTATAATGCTTGCTCTGTACCTGGAAGTCTACAGCTCTCTTGTTGGCCAGGTCTGCTTTGTTCCCTGCCAGTGCAATAACAATGTTTGGGCTGGCTTGTCGCTGGAGCTCCTTCACCCAGTTCTTTGCACGTGTGAATGTATCCTTTTAAAAAGAAAAAGGCACAACATTTGTAATCATAAACACGATGCTTTTAACCTTTAAATCGCTGATATGACTATTACATATGACTGGTGTGAGAGTTAAAAGAGCAAAGGTTTGTGAGCTGTCTACATAATTAAGAAATCATCAACCCAGACTGCAAGACAAGGGTCAACTCCGAGTCTTTTTGGTGTCTTAGCCAACGTGCCACAACACTTACTGTGTTGGTGATGTCGTAGACCACGATGGCGGCCTGGGCTCCCCTGTAGTACATGGGCGCCAGGCTGTGATACCGTTCCTGTCCTGCAGTGTCCCAGATCTCAAACTTGACTGTTGTGTCATCCAAACATACCGTCTGTGTGAGGAAGGCAGCTGCAGAGAAGACATACAGCATACATGAGATGTCGTGAAGCTACAAAGCCAGTTCTTAGCAGAGCTGGTTGTCTTCCAAGATGGAGCAGGGAGGAAGGGAAGCATCTGTGTTGATGAAACAATCACAGATGCCTGGATGACAGAGCAGAAAATAAGCCAGAGAAAGAAAACAGGGCTGTGTTCCTCGTTCCACCGGTCATGGAATTTCTCTAATACCAGGAGGAGGTTTTGAGTTGTATTCCAGACAGTGAAAAGTCAGTGGAAATAGAAATGTGCTAAGGTTGTGCAACAACAGGAAATTTTATCTGCTGCTTTCTTAAAATATTTCACTTGTCCAGGAAAAAAAAGGCAAAACAGGTAACATAAAGGCCAGGTTTAGCCCAAAATGTTTTGCACCACTTGAGTGGAAACACAAGTCTTTCACTTAAAGTCATAACCCTGTGGGGGGAAATTACATCTGCAAGTAGAATGCTGTAAAAAGAATAGTGTAAAGGATACAATGAGTACACTCTGGCTTGGACGGTCTGTATTGTGCCAAGAGTATAAAATAAATGTATCCCTTCATAACTTTCTGGAGTTGAAAAACAGCATTTGCGTGTCATGGAAATACACATAAAAAAGGGAAATTGAAAAAATTGAACATCAGGCCTAGAGTGAGAACTTAGATTATATAAGGGACAAGAGAAGCACAACTGCACATGCTACTTGCTTATTCAGTCTGTCGTCACATGACAGAGGAAAATGTGCACCCGTTTGAGCACCGCATACTTTACAGCTTTGTACCCTTTGACCAGGCAGGCAGCTGACCACATGTTCATCAGGAAAAAAAAAATGCTGACTCGTTTTAAGTCTTTGGCTAGTGTAAGCACCGAGCATCCTGTCTGTACATCCTTACGCCCTCTTACTCATAGGCCGCTTGACACAGGCAACTGGAAAAACTGTTGCCTCAACATGAGACAGAAAAGAAACAATGGACTCAAAATAAAGGTCTGTCGCTGGTAAATATCTGAAGCTCTTTGTAGCAATAATTGCAGACGATGGTATATACCATATTTTACCTTATTAGCTGCACAACATTTATTTAGTTACTCACAAACAAACCTGTGTAACCAGGCGAAATGGACAAAGAACACTTTTACATAAATCAACAGCCTGGGGATAAATATGAGACAGGACTGAGGCCATGGGAGACAAATAGGAAAAAATATGGGGATAGCACATGCACATTAACAGAGAGATGAACAATGAATCCAGTCTCCAGAACATCCTACAGCAACCCAAAAGGCCTTCTGGTTATCTAGCAGCACAACTGAGTTATTTGGCAGTCAAGTGGCTGGCTCAGGAGGGCTATTTTCAAAGGTGGTCCCGGGATTTCTACGCAACTTGCCACTTGCAAGAAACTGACACATGACCCTATTTTTGCGGTAAAAACTGACACGAATCTTTTGGCCATCTCAGTTTCACTGGTCGACAGCAGCTCCAGGAAACCTCCATTGTTGTCTCACTTCCTTCCTGTTTTAAGTGACCTCACTCCTTTGCTGCCTTGAAGGTGAGAAATACCCTTCACAGACAACAATCTTAATTCTTTTCAGTTTCCTTCTGTGTATAAAAATTAGGGAAGGCAGTTTGCCGTGGAGCCAGCAGGTATGTTTGGGATGTCTGTCTGGTGCATGGTGGCTCAAGGGAGGGTCAGCTGATCTGCAGCCAAGAACTGCTTCTGCTGCTCCTTCTCCTGCACAGGCCCTGACCACAAAAAAAGATTAGGAGCTGCGAACTAGCAGTTACTCTGCACCAAATAGGACACAGGGGTGTTATTCTTCGATCCAGCCCGCACTCAGGCAGTGTTTTTTAGCCTTATCTTGAAAGAGCTAGTCAGTATAAGGCAACGGATAGCCTGTAATTATGGCAATGATGTATAGTTCCTTCTGAATATGAGAAAGAAAAGTGTGGGAGTTGTGTGATAATTCAGGCATTCAGTTAAGATGTGAAATTTATAGCTGATGTTAAGTTTTCCAGTAACACATCTATTTCAGTTCATTAACTATATGCGGCTCCATAAGAAGAGATGATTTATATAAAATTATTTCTTCAAGGCCTGTACATTCTGATAAAGTTTGATAACACCCAGTAGAGGTCTACTGCAAGGTGTCTCACCTTTCACTGTGGGTAATCTGAATACACTCCTTGATGATGATGATAATGATGATGAATGTAATGGTAATAAGAAAAAAGCTCTGTTCAACATCAGTCTTGGATGATCCAATTACAAGTTGACAGCTGAGACAGACAGCCATTCACACCTGCATCTCAAATGAGCCTCCAGTGACCATGTGATCACATGTGTGATCTTGACCGCAGACGCAGCAAAATCACCTTTCCTCTCTTTGTTTACTTTCCTCTATAACTCACTCATACTCCATCCCTTCTCTTCTTCCTCTCTGGCCCATTCAACAGTTTTGCTCAACCTCTCTATCATTAGATTAGCCAACAAATCATCTCTGTTTTTAAATATCTCATCCAAATTTGAATTCCACACCCACAGTCTGCTCTGTCAAATCCTCCCTACTGTTTCAAAGCAACTAGGAAGCAACTACTGGGACACATTAGCATTCACACTACAAATGCTATGCGTCCCTGATCCTCCTCTCAAGGCGCACACACCTGTACCTAATCTTGTCCACTTGTGATCCACTCACTTGAGACGGATGTTAACACCAAGTGTGTGTACACAGTCAAAAAAACAATCAGGTGGAGAGAAAAGGAAGTACTGGGAAACAAGACGAGGTAAGGATTGCTCACCTCCGATGGTGCTCTCCTGGTACTCCTGGAACTGGCCCTTGACGAAGCGCAGCACCAAGCTGGATTTGCCCACCGCTGACTCTCCCAACAGCACTAGCTTGAACTGGCAGATCTTGCTGCTTGCCGCGGTGCCGTTGGTCCGTGCTGTTCCGCCTCGCCCTGCCATGGCGCTGTGTTAAGAGCTGGGAGACGAGAGGAAGCCGAGAGAAGAGGCTGGGGGTCCGGGCGACTCAAGGCTGACGCTGGGTGTACGGGCTGAGAAAGGCTTGGCGAGGCTGAGCTGAGCCGGGGCAGCGCAGGCCAGGCAGAGAATGAACCAGAGGAAGAGGAGACCTCACCGGTGGGAGCTGGAAAAGATGACACACAAATTAATTTGGTTATAAAGTGTGTAAGGTTTCCAATTATAACCACCACGTTGGCTGGTTGGCTATTGTGGTCTCAGCCTACACAGTGTACTCTTAGGTCTAGTCTGAAATCCAAAAAATGAAACTGAGATTCAAAATACTTCCTTGTTCCTTTTGGCACTTGTTTGAATAAACAGGCTGAAGTTTTATTATCTCATCAACAAGTGACTAAAATACGCGGAACAGTCAAAATAGTCTCCTATAGCTGAGTGGGTGAAACATGCTGGGCAACACATAAAGGAGTAAAGCTTTTCTTTTAGTCAAAACTATTTTCAGAGATTCATTTTCATATTGTGTTGACACAGAGGCCTACATCATTCAGCCCACCAGATGAAGGAGTTTAATCATTTAATCATGTTTACCCTAAACAAATGCTGTAAGAAATAACCTGCTGTCCAATTTGAAGCTGTGTCTTCTGTCTAGCTTCCAGAGCATGTCGCTGTGAAGTGCAGACTACATAGCAATAGTGACTAAACTAAAGAACCAAAGGAATTTAGCTTTGAGTCGTTTCCAAACACAGCATAAGCACATCTGTTCTTGTGATGCATATCTTAACATCTGACACTTTCTACAAAAAGATGGTGTTAAGCTCTTTGTGGCCATTTATACGACATTATCAAAACCACATAATGCAGCCAAGGATGTTAAATCACTTTTCCACACTGGGGCTAGAGGGCTAGGGCCAAAATATACTAGTAATAATGTCCACACTGAGAGCTATTACGTTTATTTGAAGGTTTACCTACATCATTTAAAGAGGGACCGAGTGCACGCTCATCCAGGCAAATTATTCAGGTGCAAGACAGAAAAATGTTCAATGCAGGATACAAAGGAGTGAGGTCTACACACTGTTAAAGTCCGGACACATCATTTTATTGCCTGTATGTTTTGACAGCAAAATGCTGGTATGACAAGGTGTGAACAGCATGACTAAAATGTAAACCTTTGTTTGGCTCAAACCTGTAGTGGAACACACGCTGCTGAAATGTTAAGAGGAACTTATAACACAGTGGTTGAGCTATACAGCCGGCACTTTCTAAAACATTTCATCCTGCCTACTTAGGCCAAAGCAAGAAACCAAATATCAATAAATCAACACAATCCAGTGGGCTAATTATGGTTCCTTGTTGTTTAGGCCTACTTTTGAGTATTTGTTTGAAATCTTGCTTCATATTGTTTCAGTTGGGTGACACACAAGAGGCCAGCCAGCTTCTGCTTGGTCAGAGGGACAGGAAACCCAATTCGGCTCAAAGCAGGAAGTGAAGATTGCAGAAGACGTTACCCTGCAGAGCATACTGAAGTGTACGATAGCCTCAACTTTGCAACTGGGAAATATAAATGCAAGTCCAGGGTGCATACTGATGATAGTCTAACCTAGTGGTCCTCCAAGTTTCTGGCGTCTGCTACCCCTTTATTCATTTACTTATTTTTTCCAACCAGGTACTGACTTGACTATTTAAACTTTAACCATCGGCAAGTGGCAGGCTCTCAATGTGTCTGAAAGATGAGAAATGCAGAAAATGGGAGTGTGTGCAGTTAGTCCAAAAAAGTTCAGGCCTGAATTAGGATGTGCATGGCTTTATTCCAGCTTCTGGCTGGGCAAGACTTAATCTTTAGCATGTGACAGAAGATCATGGCTCTGTCTGAAAAATATTCACAATTAGCATGCTGCACTGGACAGTACAACATCCATATCAAATACCGTGTTGTAATAATGTAATTGTTTCTATGCTATCTGGAACAAGTCAATTTCATCATTTAATTTGATGAATAATAAAGGCAAAGTGTTGATGCAGGCGGCAAATAGCATGTTGTTGTAATTAGTTTAGTTTAGTTTACTAGCCATTATCACACAGCATCATGGATAATAATGTACTAGTTAATGAACTGCATTTTCCTTTTTACTCAAACACAGAAACATGTAGAGTATAATAAAGTACTATTGCAAACATTTTTGTGATAAAGTAATACTTAAACTGCTGAAGCAGTGTGTACTGCTGATACAGTGTTTTGACTGGCTGCATGTCTGTGTTAGTAACCAGCATGAAGGTGAACACAGACATCAGCAGCAGGGCACCAAAGGCCTGGCTGGAGTCTTGAACTACTGCCCGAGAGGTGCACAAAAACAGAAACACACACACACAAACAGAAACACACACACACAAACAGAAACACACACACACACACAGGACAGCGGCAGAGCTGAGGGAGTTCTTTACAGCAGCGGAGGTGGAGGAGGAATAAAGACACTCTGTTTGCTGGGTCAAACAGTCGATCTGTGCTCATCTGAATGCCAATCATGGATGTGAGCCTTCACCTGTTCACATTCCTCACTGGAGGAAGCAAAGAGAGAGGAAGTAAAACCTGACTGGATGTCCCACTTAGCACAAAATAGGCCTACAGTTTACAGAGGCATCCAGATTTTTTTTTCAGGCCTCAAATCTTTAATTTGTTTTCTCAACTCCTCTTGAAGAGAGGATGCTTGACATACTGAAATTTTTGTGAACCATGAAATGCAGTGCAATTTCACACAGACCAAAGCTTGGCCTAGTAAAAATATGAGTTGCATATGCAAACATTCTGAATACAAGGTCTTTTTTGTTGTTCTATCTAGCTGCATATAAATTAGAAAAATGTATAACTCATTATATCTACTTGAACAGAGGCCCACTTTTGCACTGGCACATTTAAGAGTTTTGCAGGGTCAAACCTACTGGTTTAAAAGGCTTAGATAAGAAAGGTCCTGCTGTGGCTCAAAATGTTTTTGTAATGCAATACAGCCACTTTGCATTAGTCATTGTAAGCAAACCAACAAGTGACTGACTGCTCTTTCCAGTTCTGCCCAGCATAATTATCTCACGCTGTAGACTTCAAAGTCAGAGAGGTGGAAAGTGTGGATTAGGATTGCAGAGTTGAATGGCTTAAAAGCCTCTGAATGAATGTCGCAAAAACATGAGAAGCACAGGTGAATGATACAGAACAGGTGAATGCCCCAGGACTGAACATTTGTTAGAATTTTTATAACACATTTTCTGCCGTTAACACTGTATTTTACTTAATGCTGAATAGCCTGCACAGTACACTGCCAGCTAATTGATAATGTAACACCAGTCTAGTGCACAGATACTGTAGTATCAAAAATGTAGGCCGAGGCGAAGAGCACTGTGCAAAAAGACAGCAGAGGCCTCCAACAGTCTCAGCTTGCAATCAGAGGCTCTTTCTTACACTGGGTGAGACAGACCTGCATGCATCTCAAGCAGTATGCGACGGATGCTTTGATGGCATCCTTAATGGGCTCCAGAGACCTCCACAGGCTCAGGGAAGTGGGTCAGAGAGGCAGACTGCGGGACATGGGTCAGAGAAAGGGAGGCCGGGGTACTAGGGCAGGAAGAGGGAGAGGACTAGAAAGAGAGAGTCTGTGAAATATTCATAGAGGCCTCCTTTATGGTCTGCAGCCAGCATGATATCCACTCACAGCGAGTGCAGTGCACCGACTGCCTGTACACATTGTACGGCACTACAGTAGTACAGTCAGATAAAACTAAAAGCCTGGGAACAACGAAAAATGATCTTCCTGTAAATTATGACTTCATTCCTTGTAAGCCGACACTGTGTCCTCCAACTATAAACAAGGGGTTTCCTTATTGTATTGGGTAGACTGTAATACTACCCATTAATGACTGCAATAAAAATCCAATATATAGCACATCATAGGCTCAAGCTCAGACACTGCGTGCTTCTGCTAAATGACCAAGTGAAACCAACAGTTAAATAGGAAACTGATCACACTCTCTTCACTACAGGGAAAGTGTTCTGTTACAGCCTATTTTAATCACATCAATGAGGTTTCTTCTTATGGCCTCTGATATGATTTAGAGTGGAAATGCCAAAATAAAGATATGTATAAGATGTAAATAGTATTATTTAGAAATATTTAAGCTGTAAAATGTGAGGTCTAGTGATGAGCAACCCTGTGCCATGGTTTAATGTCCACAAAACCACCCCAACTAGGTGATTTCACTGATGACTTCACTTTAGATAATAAGTCTTTGGCTGGAAATAAAACCTGCATACTCTATTTTACTTTATTTTTTCACCGGGATGATGTGCCAGAGTTTTTACAGTTTTGTATTTTTATTCGTTTTTATTTGATATTTCATTTTTAATTTTTGTTTGCAAATCAGCTTAATTTCAGTTAGTTTCCAGAGTGGGGGTCCTTGTTTCAGTTTAGTTTTTATTGTTTCCAAATTTTTTGTTCAGTTTTTATTAGTTTCAGTATCGGTTTTAGTTTGGGGGGAGGAGGAGGGGGTATGATTTAATAAGTTCAGAAAAGTGCGCTACTTCTGTGAGATAAGCACCAGTGAAGTGCGCATATAAAAGTGGACAATGACAAAACACTAAACATGCAAGTCTGGTGAGTGCCAGGCAGTTAAAATAAACATTCAGAAACAGCAGAAACCAACAGTAAAATACCACAGATATGTATATAAACAATAATTAATTACAAAAGCATACAACAAGCAACAGTCAGGTAAACAAACTAATAGCAGTTCGGAGCTCTTGGCCCTCCATTGCACACAGCTGCTCATTCCTGGTGCTGCACAATGTGGTCAAAACTGTCGAGAAGACGCTGTGTTTCCTTGACAACATGTGATGATCTTATGGTCTAATTAAAGACTGAATCACACAAACAGGGAAGTCCCCTCCTACCTAATGAGCATTAGGTGTCCACAGACAAACTGAAGGCTAACAAGAGCATGTCTGTGCCCTATGGAAATGTCAGTGAAAAAAATAACTAAATAAATACAAAGCATGCTGATGGCCTGCAATGCATGTCTGACATTTTAAACAGTATTATTAATGATGTGGCTTGGCTGCAAGATAATTAAAACATTTTCTACAAAAGGGAGTCATCTATCTGCCCAAAGACTAGGATGTCAAGCTAAGATATTCTCAAACTGCCCAGGTGTGAATGTGTGTGAGTGTGTTTGACATAGTATGGTAAATGATGTGATGTAGTTTATGAAGTATGTGGAGTCCAAAAGTCTGAGCCCACTATCAAGAATGGTGTGTTGTCATTACCAAAAATTAGCCTATTATTATTATTATTTTAACTCAATCATTTTCAAATAGATCTTTGAGAAATGCTTGTAGAAATCTGAAATGTATCATAATATGTTGTTCCTACACCTTCTGGTAAGGTTACCACACCATATATTTCATTCAAATATTTATCTTTTATGCATTTGTAAAACACAGGGTAATTTGTTTTGGGCTTTTAGTAAATAATGTGAGATTCTGACTACATTAAGATGGCCCTTTACACCGTACAATATTGTCAGTACAGCTGGTTCTTTAAAAAATGACTTCAGTTGAAAAATAATTTCCAGTGGTTTATAACAGGGTCAAAAGAGCTTTGCAAAGCAGTTCAAGATCAAATTGTTCTCCTGAGAGCTGAAAAACTATTCCTGCATCAAACTGAGCTAAACTGAAAATCTCTGTGGGACACACTATAAAGTACACCAGAGAGAATTTCACAAACAAAGTCGTTTTCATCCAAAGCAAGACCAGGCAAACCTAAAGTGACCACACCATCTGAAGACCTGTTTATCAAGCAATTATCTTTATGTGACAGAACAGCAACTGCATCCAAGAGACAAAACCAACTGAACAAAGAGTGCCATACTCCAGTTAGTAAAAGTGCATTCACCAGATAATTGGCAAACTGCAACCTTAATGGTAAAAGTAGTACTTTCCAAACAAAGTCTTTAATGAAAAAACAAGTCTAAACTTTAAGCATGGGCTACACAACACCAGAATGTTTACAGATTACTTAAAATGAGAATTTTATAGTTGCAATCAGTGAATTTATGAAGAGAATGCAACAGTGCATGAAGCCTAGAGTCAAAGATACCTACAGTCAAACAAGTGGAAAAATTCACGCTGTGAAGAGGCAAAACATCCACATGTTTTGCCTGTTCTGGAGTGGGTGGATTGCACAGGATAAGCAACACACTCTCACTCTACTGACCAAAGAGAAGCAGGACTCTACCATGCAGAGACAGGCCATCTCCTCTGCCTTAAAAATTGCATGGAAGACGATTAATTTTCCAGCAGAGCAAAGGCCCTAAACATGCACCTCAGATATCTTAAGTCCAAGGAAGAGCAAGGACTTGGATGGCTTTTCCTCGACTCAACTGATGATTTTTGGGAACGTTTTAATACAGAAAAGGCAAAACATAATCTAACAACACAAGACACCCAACAGGATGCTGTAAAACAGCACAGGAATAATATGGATTCTCAAATACAACAACAACTTGTAGAATAATTGCCAGACAGTGAGTGCAAGACGTGATTAAGGTAAATGGTGGACATGCTTAGGAGACATTATGAATTTCAGTAAATAGTAACAAATATTTTGGCTGAAAAAAACAACAACAAAAAACTGCCATTTAGCACTGGTATTAGTTTCTTCTAAAAATTATGAAATAGAACATTCTTGGAAACTCAGATTTCTGCGTGATATGTGCATGTTGTGCATGATGATGAACACGTATATAGTCATCTATGTAGTGCGCATACAGTGATGTTGTAAGCTATCTGGCATTAATATGTAAAATCCATCAAGACTTGCCTGTGATAACAAGCTAAATAAACTAAATAACTTGCACTTGAGCGTCAGTTACAGAAAATGAGCGAATAATCGTTGGCTTACACAGCAAACCAACCAACATTTAATCAGTGTGCAACTACTTGAATTAAGGGGTGTGCAATATGGCAAAAATATAATCACACTTTTTTTCAGACAAGATCACAATACGCTCTTGATTTTTTTTTACGTGTTGAAATTTTGTAAGTTACTGACCAACACAACCAAAATGATTAGTTTATTTAAGAAAATATAGCCCAAGGAGAAAGAACCTATGAAAAAAAGAATAACTAAGACTATATATTGTTTTATTTTTTCTTTTTCTTCATTTATTGATGACATCTGTGCTGAATGCACTACAGATGAGTCTAGCTGTTCAGCCGCAAGGCCCGCAACATGTTAGGCCCACTGTCTTGTGATGCAGCTCATGTTCTCTTCTTTAACAACTGGACATTGTGAATTTTGTGTTCAGTCTTGATGCAGCATTACATGTACAACCATGGTTACCTGTTTCTAGCACTTACTGCTCTTGTAATACAGAGTGCCTTGCTCAAACACCTTTGTTAAAGCTGTTTGTTTTGGTCTTGTATCCTCTGGCTGTGTGGTTGAGGCTGATGCACTCACATGATATTCCCCTGTAGTTTCACTTTAGCCATGCTCTTTGGGTTGCTTGCCTTTTGAGCTGTTTATAAAAGGTCTGTTGCATTGCATTTTAAAATGCAAACCGTAGACTTTGCAAATAATATCAACTTTTATTTGCACTGTGTTGAATTTGGAAAATTCACACAAGTTCATATTACTGATGTTGACTTTATTTTAGGAACCATCTCTTCCGTATTGTCAACTATGCTGCTATGCTGCCAAAAAAGGGGTAGGGACACAAATTCAAGGTTCTAGCTACTGCTTGCTATTTTTGGTTTATTGGTGTGTCTGTCAGGAAAGGTGCAGAATCGACCAGTGAATAGTGTGATTTGAGGTCTGACTGAGGAAATAACTTTTTATGCATGTACGAGCAGGGTCAGGACAGCTGAGGAATGTGCAGTGTCACTGTACTGCACCACAGTACTCCCAATCTCTCAATAAAGGCAGATCATGGACATATTTTAATCGTTAAGAATCTAATAACATAGCCTATCGCTCACCCCTACTTGAATTAGTCATCATGCCATGGAAGTGATACTGAAACAATTTGCCAGGCAGATCTCACGCTACCAGTTACCACAAAACAAGCAGTGACATGAGACATTCTCCCTTCAATCCCAGGGCGGTGTCTGCCTCATTTTTCTGACAGGTGTGTGTGTGTGTGTGTGTGTGTGTGTGTGTGTGTGTGTGTGTGTGTGTGTGTGTCTGATGGAGTAATACGCTCTAGAATATCAAGGAGCTACAAGTAGTGGCTCTTGGCATCATCAAACCACCATGTATCAGCATCTAGCTCTCATATCAAAAGAGTAGGCTTTGGATCATTGGTAGCCGGTTCTATAATCAAAATGTTCAGATTAAAGTTATAAGCTCAAGGCGGTGGGTTACTGACAGGGGGCATTCAGAGGTAATCTTTACCCCCAAGAAAATGTCAAAGCTACACAGATGCCACATCGGTTCTTCATCTCACCGCAGGAGGAGCTCTTGATCAAAATTTAGGAGCTAAGTCTGGTTCAAGATTCAAGCAAAGGATGGCTTTGGAAAAGTGACAGTTTGGATTGAAAACCGGTGACAACAGTCAGAAAAGGCAAACAGGCCAAACAGTCATCACCAGCCAACAACAGGCACATAGGAAATCACAGGCACTTCCCTTTCTGGCTAGTTCTCTGTGAAAAGCTGGATGAGTCAAAAGTCATTGTTATCTTGCAGCTTGTATCACATCTTCCCACAATATCAAGTAAATTTCAGAGTGTACCATAAATCTGATACAGAATACATCTAAACAGGGCATTTGGAATGATAGTAACAATACTTTATTTCTGTGATTGTCAACTGGTGGCTCATGGGTCACATGTGGCTCCCATCCAGCCTGCAGGTTATTAATGCATTCAGAAAATGTGAGGAGGGAAAATGTATTATGGTATTTAGGATATCTAGCATTTTTTTTTCTTTGTATATTGAAGCAACCACTCAACCCGATGCAGACGTCAGGCCCAACTCTCTCACAAAGCTGTGCTTGCTTCGCTGGCTGTGCACTGAACAGCAGTGGCTTAAGATTAGGTTTATGAATGGAATACAGCTTGTGCCATATATCTTTATGCAAGGATGGGGACAAATTCATAGCTCTATTTAACCTTTTTCCCCCTGCATGCTCTCGTTTAAAAGGACATTTTGGCTTCTGCTTGCCTGACAAAAAAATTCAAAAAGCTTTTCTTTCTGCAAGCGGTTTCTGCAATTATGGAAATGTAGGTTTTGACCATCACTCCTTGCCACACTGGTGGAGGTCTGAGCTCCACTGAAAGCATCTTCTAGTTAAGGATCTAGTTATTATGGATTTCCATGTTTTATGAGTGTCTGTTGCCACTGATATAGTCTAATAAAAACATGACTAAAGTAACATTTTGTAAGAAAGTGAAAATATTTAACAATTATTAGCTAAATAAATTTTGTTCAAGACTGCAGTGCCTCACAAAAAAAAAAAAAAAAGCTGGGTACTATCTGCCCATGTGCAGGCAAAAATTGAAAACAAATGTATATTCCAATACAGTTGCAATACAAAAAAAAAAAAAAAAAAAAAAAAAAAAAAAAAAAATCCATCCGCACCTATGCTGGCTTTCCAAGATGTGGCCTTACACCTCGTCACCGTGACCCAAAATACTCTTTGTCTCAAAATACACTTTGTCCTCTTACATTTTTTTCCGGGCCGTTCTTGTTGAGTGATAAGAAGCCTGCATGTGTCAAACTATGCTGTTCTCTGCAGAGATAATGGGAGGTAGTTTAGGGTGTAGTTGGTGGCAGCTACCAGTGTCACCATCACTGGTTGCAAAACATGCATACATTTAAGGAAACTATGCTATACCATTTGGCCTAATACTTCTGTCACATTACCTAGTCCTAAAATGACGACCTACAACTTCAGATAACTATCCCTACTAACCAACAAGCCCCTGAGTAAGCACCTCTGCAACGCCACTTTTTAATATAGCCACAAACAAAAATTTACTGTGTGATGGAAATATCCTGCATAACACAGCGTGAGTTTGTCAGGATGTGTCACCACTCTAGAAGGACAAGGTCCATACACCATAAACATAACAGCAGCTTAGGCATGCTACTGCAAATCCCCACTGTGTCTCAAAGGTCTTAGCTCACCTTATTGAGTCATAAACACACACTGAACATTTCCCGTTAATAGCGAATAAATAATAAATAAACTGGCCAAACTACAATACAAATTGCGTCTGTGACTCAGCTGTGACATGTTTGATTCTTAATTCTTCTGCTGATTTGTTAACCTAACTAGGGGCATTTTTCACTGACTTGAATATGAGGAATGAGCCTGGAACGAGTTAAGTTATCAGGTGAGCGGCTCCGTCAAATTTGCACCTCAAACTTGCCGGTTAACGTAAGATAACGGCACAGCCAACTACAGCCATGAGAACAAATTTGCATGTAAACATCAGATATTATATCTACAACGAGTTGTGTGTGGACTTTAGTTGCAACGTAGCTGAGTTAACAAGTTTTACTCCGGCGATGATGCGTAACTTTAGCCGCTAACAGTGCCACTTAACGCTACTACCGTTACGCTAGCTTGCTAACGTAACCAGGTACCTTGCCAAATAGCTTCTCTCTCCAATGTCATAAAAATGTGAGATATTAAACATAATGGTGGTCGTGTGGCTAGATAAAGTTAGTACTCAAAGTAAACCAAACACCACCGTTAAGTTGGGTATAGTTAGCATAACGTTGGCAGTTGTAGCAAGCGGGTAGCTAGCGATCATGTTAGCAACTGACCTCGTCACATAGCTAATATTAGCATTAGCTAGTTAACGCCAGTTCGCGGCCAGAAACAAACCATCTAAACCCGAGCAAGCCCAGGAAATCAACTAATAAATTCCAGCTAGTAAATGTTAGTTAACATGGCCAGGTTAGCACGACCAAGATCGTCATTTTCAACTTTCCTTTTCACGGCCCCCACGTCGTCAGCTGTTTGACAGTTCAGAGAGCTAAGGGGAGATTGCTTGCTCTTGTGTCTGTGGCTGACAGACCTATTCAGTGTCAGTTGTTTCTCATTATATATATATTTATTTATTTTTTTGGTACATTTGGACATTTCGTGTGGGCTTCCTGGGCTAGTCGCTGAAGCTCACTGCTAGCGTCTGGGTCCAGTTTGATGGACATTTCAACTGAGTCCCGGAGTCTGGACTTGCCTGGCTGGTTGAGCAAAATCAGAGGGAATCCGACACCGATTGAGGTTAGCAGCTCGCCGGTAATACGGGGATAAAACTCTAATCTGCATTCAACGCCACCCCACCCTCCACAATGTCAAGCTGTTTGACTTACAGTACTTTTTCTTCTTTCGCTGATCACATCGGCAGCGGCTGTCTTCTTCTTCTTCTTCTTGGGCCCTGGCCTTCCTTTCCGGTTAGTGATTTTTCCGGGAACCTCCCACTTTGTGTCAGTGGCTTTCTGACCAATGGCAGCGACCGTCTGCTAGTCCACTGCTTCTCAACCTGGGGTCCGGGGACCTCTAGGGGTCCTTGAGGGGTTTTTAATTTCAGTATTATTTAATTGACTAGAAGTTAGCCCAAGCACAGAATGTATTAGCATGACTGTTCTGTTCACAGGTTTCACACTCTTCACTGTGAAACAGCCCAGATTATAGACAGTTGTGGAATAACTAAATCCTATCTGATGGAGATCCCTGAGACTACATCTTGTCAAATACAGGACCGCAGCTGCAGATGTGAGTCCTTGACACCTAAAAGGTTGAGAGCCACTGGTCTAGTTGATGCTTTGAAAACCACAGGAATTTTCCCAACGTGTAAATAATCAAGGCAGATGGGACAACAATGCACATTTAAGCTACATGATTAAAGGAATAACACACAAATAAAGGCAAGGCTAAAATGGAAAACACATGAAACAAATAGAATGATAAAAGTTGTTAAAAAAAAGTTGTAAAATAAGAAGTTAAGCGAAACTGAATAAAACCAACACAAGATTAAAACACAGTAAAAGGGTGTTAATGAAAATTTGAAGAGTGGACTGGACAAAGAGCATGGGACAATCTCACGCTGGACTAAAAGCAAGAGTAAAAGGGTCGTATTTTTAATTTGATTTAAAATTGTGCTCTCTTTGTAAAAAAAAGAAGGGCTGAACAGGCAATGCTGAACCAAACACAGCAGGCATAATGCTGCCCCATTGTGTAATTGTACAAAGCATTCTGGCATTCTGGAGGTAGAAAGCACCACAGGGCTTGACATGTAACACAACAGTGCTGACGTGTAGTGTGACATATAACATACGTGTTGGGCAGCAAGTAACAGTGCTTTTTAAACAGTGCTTTCCATCCATGTTGCATGCTGATTGACCTCGTCGCCCTCTGCCTGGAGGGTAAGAAGCTCCCAGAGCCCCTTGTCTCCCCAGCTACCGGTTTACCTCTGCTGCTGGATTAACGCTGGCTAACGATGTCCCTCCATTCCATGTCTGTACATTTTACACAGAAGTGAGGCGGAAAAATGGTGCAAGATTCCCACCTCGTACAGTCTGTGTAAAATAGGCTATAGATGTCACATTTCTACATGTTGTGTTCATTAATAAAACTCCATAGGCTACATAATTTAGATGCTGGAGACATGAGCTTACACTGTTAGGAGAGGGTAGAGGTTTAGTGGTAGGTCTACATGCAGGACTGGATATTGCATGGACTGACTCTGGACTTATAGCCTATTTACAAGATGGTCTTTCTAACTGCGAGACAATCTTGTCTTCCCAGAGCTGATCACTCGTACTTAGAAAAACACACCATGTCTGCAGTTTTAAATAACAGGGCTGTAATGTTTGTGATTTGCTAGGTCTCAAAGAGATGAGACTGACATCTTCAAGTACTTGATACTGCAGAATGTGCAATGCAATGCTAAGCTCTCTTTATCAAAGTTCATTTTTGTTTTCATGTATCTCTATCAAAGGGAACACTTAAATAAATATATTTCTTGCTTTCTTTGCTGTAATCACTTAGTACCATTGGGTGTCACTGCAGGCTTGTGTATCCTGTGGCCTGCATTGCAACGCTCCAAAAAGTCAGTGATAGCACACACACACACACACACACACACACACACACACACACACACACACACACACACACACACACACACACACATTGAACGGCCATGATGACAACACTGAAATTTTTAAACCCACCTTCTGCAGATGTCCTGAAATGTCTGTGATGCCAACAAGTAATATTCAGTTTATTCCAACCTGCTTTATTTTTCCATTTGATGTACCCAACACAAGACATATTTTCATGAACGCACAAATTCTAGAGAATCTGGAGCATATAACTGGAGGACATTAACGCCTTGTTCCTTTAATGAGCCATGTAGACTAGTGAGCCATCTCTACCCACTTATACAAAGTATGCTCATTATCATGGTAAACATATTAAAGGATATACAAGTACTTATGAAAAGTCGCTTTTCCACCCTAATTACCATGGTAAAGTAGTTCCAGTGACTACTTTTCCATTGCTATCTTCATTCCCACTGCGATCTTAAGACCCATGAAGATTAGGCAAATGAGTCTGCATCAGCTATGAAATAATGACAGCTGTTTTACCTGTCAGTTTTCACAGTCATGAAGCATCAGGCTATTTAACCTTTTTTAAAACCCCTTGTGGACAGATTACTGACTTTTATTATTAATTTTCACAGTTCGCACAATTTTTTGTGGTTACTGGCTTGTACTTTGATTTTGTTCCTATTTTGTATATCAAGTTTTGGAGCAAGTTTAGCATTGGGGTTAGGGTTAGGCATCAGCTGGTTATGGATAACATTAAGGAAAGGCTGTGGGGAATGAATGTATGTCAATTAGTTCATACCTTCACCATCCTAGGAAAAAAAATATTGCCCCCGAGCAGGGAATTTTTTTGGGGTAGAAAAACACGTAACTAAATTTTGACTCTAGTACCTGCGCAGACAATTATTTAAAAGGTGCCTAGTCCCTGGGGAGAGTTCCTGCAGTGGAAAAAGGGCTAAACATTTTATTCACTTCTGGCAGTGTTTTTTTTTTTTTTTTTTTTTCAGCAGTAGATGTTTCTGGGTTGGAATCACTATCCTGTACACAAAAGTCTTTTGAAGGTACAATAAAGTCATTGTTATCATGCAGTAATGCAACAAAATACTGTTGTGTTCAGAGTGGAGCTTGTGCCATCTCCAGGTCCCACAGCGGTTCAACATCAACAGTCAGAGTACCGCTGCTACTGCCCTGACAATCCATGATACCGTTGTCTGTCCTCTCCGGTCTGGACGTCACATCTGGATACTGGGAAGCTCTAAAGTCTTTTCCTGTTGATTGCCCCAGAACAGAATGCACAAGGTCCTGTGTGTGTTGGATAGGGCTGGATCCTACCAGGTCATTTTGTCTGGGACTGCTGATTGACCCCTGCTGGCTCTGGTTGTGTGCTGTGCTTACCGAGGTGTAGACCCCTGAGGGGGTTAGAGAGCTGAAGGCAGTGTGGAGCTGGGGCTGACCTGTGGGGGTGATGGAGGAATGGATGGGTGTGGGGGAGCTGGCCTGAGAGTGTGCGAGATCAGAGTTGGCTTGCACACTCAGAGAGGGGTGTGACTGGCTAAGATTTCCTGAAGCATACAAAGAGTGACAGCTACTTGTAGTGGGGATAGAGGCCTTGAATCCCACCTGAGACACCTGACAGTTCACTGGGAAGCCGTGAAAGGTAGAACTGAGACCCAGGAGGGATGGACCTCCCCGTTCATGAGAGTGCGTCATGTAAGGAGAGTTGGGTGTTGTTCTGGAAGTTTGGAAAGGGCTACACTGGCTCTGCAGTCTGTGACCGGTGGCTCTGTCCCTGTCAGAGCAGCATAGGTGTAAACAGGACGACATGGGGCTAGAAGAACGGAGCAAATGGTCCACCTCAACTTTTTGCCCCAGGGTGGAACTTCTCCCATGGGTGGGCATCCCACTGCAGCCCCACGCATTTCTGGAAGGATGGGAAATTGCCTCATGATGGAGGTGTGGCCTGGTGGCTATATTATACGGTACCTGGGTTTGCCATTCACTGGAAGAAGTCACACTGGCATTAGGAACTATCTGTATGCCATAGGAATATGTGGAAACTGGAGAGGTATAATGTGGCATGCTCATATGAGACTGCAGGAAATGCATCATCTCATGGAGCTCCTTGGTCAAGTTGGATACTTCTTGGTTCAAGTTGTTCACCTGAAAAGGAAAAGACATGTTAGCTGTAGGGGCATGTCTATTTGATTATTCTGGACTACTCAATGACAACAATCAGAGATAAACTTGGAGGGAGGGGGATAAATGCCTAGTTGCTTCAAAGACTACAATTAAATTCTGAGCATTACAGTTTACTTTGGCAGTAAAAATCTTGTCCCCACATAACTTGAGCATTGCACTTAAAGGTGCGCTATATAAAATTGCCAAGGGTCAATTGACAAATGATGAAATGACAATTCAACTGACAAAAAAAATGTTGACAGAGCACATAATTTGATGGTTGAGTCAACATGGTTTTCATTGCCGATCCAACTCATTGATAGATTATGTGCTTATTCCTGTTTTTTGGCAGTTGATTCTAAAGGGATGTCACTTCAATCGGCCTTTTGCATAGTTCACCTTTAATAACTGAAAGTGCATCAAGAGAGGCCTGTTTTTAGATGTGTAGCCAGCAGCGATTTGTCTTATGTTAAGCCATACCTCTTTGTTCAGTTTGCTGATGTTCTGTCTCACTTCCTCTGTCTCGAGAAGCAGGTTAGCACTCACCTGGAATGGGTCTGTTAAAGATAAAAAACATATGAAAGACACATATGGTTGAAATATCACCACTTTGTGTCTTTAGTCATAATGAAGTTTATGCTACCATGTCAGATAACAACTAATCCCAAATCAGTCATGCCATAAATAGCTTTGATATGTATAGATGCTGATTAAATGTGGAGACACAACAAAATGTCACAGATCTAATATTTTCTTTGTTGATCCAACCTTGTATGAATAATTTATGATGAAGCCCTTGCTGATGCAGAGTCTTTTCAATCAAAGCTTTTGTTGTCACAGTCCTGGACAGTTTGCTGTCCTACCTTTTCCATCAGTCTTGGCCTCGCTTGGTTCTACATTAAATTGAAATGCATGGCCATTGTCCTCGATTCCATCCACGACCCTGGTAGAGAGACAAATTAGAGTTACATAATTCTAAAATAGATGCAAACTGATAAGCAATTCATATTTGAATAAAGCAGATCGAATGGGTCACCTGGGGCTCAAGTCCAGTGGGCTGACACAGTGCAAGGAGGGGATGAGCAGCTTGGTCGGCCGATGGCTCAAGCCTGGCTCATCAGTAAGACTGGGAAAGGTAGAGGGGGAGACCTCCTCACTGGTGAACGGCTGAGGGGAAAGGCTGCGGCCTCGACTCCCCTGAACAGGTGATCGACAGAGGCGAAGTGCATTGACGCGGCGGAGATCCTCCCCCAGTGGCGAGCTGTGGCAGGGCTGGCGAACAGGACTACCCATACCATGCAGCAGGGGCAGCCTCTTCTGATGGGCGTGTCCCATGTCCTCTCCACAGCCCACATCATCTGTCTCAATAATGAAGGGCAGTTTATGGTCCGTAGCAACACAGCCCTGGGGGGAAGATGATTGGAAAGGCTGTTAAGTTTTCTCCCACATTTTTAGAATTGAATGGAGGTTGTTAAAAGAGTCTGCACTTGGAAAGGCTTTTTTGTTGTGTAATAATGTACAAAGAAGAGCATCCCATTCCCTTTAACTGAGACACAGTAGATTAACCCTGTTAGCTATTTTCAGGTGTGGCCACTGATGGGAAATCTCGGTGCACAGGAAGCAAATCAAAATTTAAGCACAAAATATAAATCTTTCTCCTGAATAGCGGTAAGTAATAAAGTCAAAATTGCCTGTAATAGTTGAATCTACTGCAATTTTTTCCCCACGATTTCCACACCTACCTGCCAGTTAGAAGAAATTTAGGTCCAAGAAGCACACAGTTTTTTGACAACATGTTATTTCTGGGTAATAGCCATTTAAACTTAAAAATTCAAACATACCTGGCACAAAATGGGCCAGTCTTGGTCAAATGAATAGCACTATATTTTGCTAGCTACAATCTTAGAAATTAATTGTCACTGTACTAGCTAGCCAGCAAGATGACCTTTTGCTTAGCTACTAATCACTCACATTTTAGGGTATACACTGTATAGACTAAAGATATGCATCCACTTGTGCAGAGCCATAATAGGATGCATATAAACACAAATTGCAGAATGTGGCTTTAAAGATTTAGGGTCCAAAGCACAAGTAAACACTGCTATCCTAATTAAATGAGGTCCGGGATATAAAAATGAATGCTTCTCATTATTCACAGGTGAATTCTATGAAATCACATAGCCTATCAAATGAAGAGTCAAAGAGCACACATTTTCAAGTATAAGTGTAAGAACTGTACAGTTTCTCCATGCAGAACTCAGAAGCTGAGTGGCACCAAGATATTCCCATTAAGCAGCAGCCTTAGTCTGTGACCTCGGAACTGTCAGAATACATTTCTCTTTTCACTGAGTGCAGCCTACCAGAATAATACCACAGGAAATTAAATCTCAGACACACAAAACTGAACTGAACTTTTTCAGCGTGGGTACATGCATTAGGAGTGGACATAAAGAGTTTTGAGTAGACTTGGACTTTCAAAAATGCACCCTCACAAGGTCATCTGGAGACATCATCGTGATATCCAGCTCAGTTTTCTGCCCAGTTTGTTGGGATATGAAGAAAAAAAAAAAAAAAAAAAAAAACTTAAACTGTTCATGAGACGTTTGAACAGCAGCATAATGTAACACTGCTGTTGTCTCTGTCATTATCACCCGGCGACATCCGCCACTTATAACATCACAGCTAATTAGCACCATTTATTTGAGGTTATCTATGTTATTTATCGATGTATCATTTCATTGTTTATTTTGTGTCATCATATTTATCTTGTATTTCATCATTGTGACCTTAGAGTTTATTCTGCTATTTCCCTCTCCATGTGCAATTATCATGTGCAGTTATCCAATTTTACAATGCAAAAAATTAGCACAATACTATAAAAGTGCAATATTTTTGGTTTAATGTTACATAGTCATATTTGTTTCATGTGAAGGGTGTACATAGTGTATATAGTGTGTATAGTGTGTATAGTTTTTATTTTTATTTACCTTTATTTAACATCTATAATCTTACATCTATAAGTAAGCACACAAACCAAATATATCTTCAGTTCTGATAGTAATATTATTGGCAGAGACACATTTCTCTTAGAAAAATCCTTTGTTGCCTTTCATGTATTAGCACCATGTATTACATTTCTCATCTGAGTTTTTATTTGATGTTAATCAAATTCTATTTGGTCGTGACTTTGCTTTGCAGTTTGTTTTGCAGGTGGTTATTTTTTTTTAGTTCACTCAATGATTTAATTAGGCATTAAACCACAGTTTTTAATTACCAACCCTAATTGTTCAGACTGCTTGGTAGTACAAAGAGAGGGTTTGGAGATATATGTTCACATGAGATTTTTATTTTTCACAAGAGTAGTCTCTAAATGTGTATATCTGGTGTGAATTTAGACATGATGAGTACAAGATGGGTTACGTTGTAGAGTTCTCTCCAGTACATAATCTATTTTCCTCTCTTCACTCTCAGGTCTTCAATACAAGCTTTAGACACAACTTGAATAAACACTGAATAAAATGATAAAAATGATAATAAACTTGCACCAGCTTTCTGGGAAAAGCTAACAGGCTCATCTATCACTTATTTATCACAGTTTAGGATGACAGTGTGTCTACACTTTCTCTTAATTTCTCAGTGAACAACAATGACTAAAAGGGTTAATTTTTACACTAACAATTATGACAGTGCCATAAAAACCCAAGGATGCCTAGGAAGAAGCTTTTCAGGTTCAGCAGTGACACAGCTGGTATCTCCAAATATCAAACTACTTGGTCCCAAAACCTATTTGACATGTAAACATTCTTTAATCATTATGAAAAACTATGAGGAATAGGAATATTATGTGACTGTGAATTCTGTGGGAACTAAGGGATGCCTTGAAACACAAACAGGGAAGAGAAAAGGGAGGCGACATAGACCTCAGGCTTTCTATTTAAAAACACCCTTGCAGTTTCTAGTTATAATGCAAATTGTCATGAAAGATCTCAGGGATCAGACCGTGACATGATGCCTGCATTCACTTAATAAGACAGATACTTCTCCGCACCTGATCAATTATTCCAAACTTTAAGTGAAGCAGGTTATGCATAAACAGTACCTTATGATGTGAAAACAGATTGTACAGTAGGCGATGTTTGTCAAACAGAAAAAGACTGCAGTAATAACCTCAGCGAGGCACACATACCTGAGACAGCCTGGGGGACCGTGGAAATCGTGTTACTCCCTAGAGATAAGAAGTCAGATTTAACAAATAATTACAAAAGTATTTGTGTGCTGTTGAATAAAGGCAATTAAATAGAATACAGGTATAAGAAAATATTCCCTCTATTTCCCCTGTGTGCTTGTTATTGCCTAGGTGTGATGGCACATGTCTTACATCAGCTTCACTGCCTTCTCTCAGGTTGTAGGTGAGGTTGTGGTGGATGTCAGAGCTGAAGCGGCTGCCGTACTCCGGGTAGAGTCCGAGCACCTCTCTCAGAGCCCTGACGCTGATGTACTGCAAGTCACAGTAGGTCAGCGCCTTCACGTCTGCATTGGTCTTGATCACCTGGTCGTGTCCCGGCAGGTCAGCCCCGATAAGGTCACCTTTGCCTGTGTGAATAGTGGGTAAAACAGAGGGGTTAGAGCAGGGCTGTCACATTCAGATTAGGTAGAGGGCTGCATCCTTTCAAATGAGACCTCACAGGGGCTGGATGATTTTTGTCCGGACGTGAATATGACCCTAGTTGACCCATGGACATTTTAGGCTACTTTCTGATTTAAACTTCCATCTCGAAAAATTCTACAATCTGTGTCAACCTTTTGCTTTTTTGATAGCATGTCGTTCACTAGTTTGCTACACAGTTTGCTAAACTAACATAAGGCAGCAAAGGTCAGTGCAGGAACTAGCCTGGTGGTCTTTCCTATACTTCTAGCCAGTTCTACTTCCAGCTGATGGATAGTTTGCAGCGGTAAGGCTAATTAATTTATTATAATTTATCATTAATCATTAATTTGTCAATTCATCATTGAAGCCTCTTATTTTTCTTATTACACATAGTTGAGAATAATTGGATGCAAATATTTCAATTTAATTCAGTTTAACTGGATTCAGTTGAAACATATGTTTTTCTTCTTTCCCTCAAAAACATCTTGGGGGACTTGCTGTCAGGCCTGATGTAGCCCAGGGGCCGTATCTCTGACTTCTCTGGGTCAGAGTAAGAAGCACTTGTGAGGGGGAGCGTTTGACACTTGTCTTGCACTGACCCAGGATAGCGAGAACCATGCCGTCTTTGAGAACCTCCAGGGAACCTGAGCAGACAAAATAGTTGGCTTGCAGGGCATCTCCCTGGCGGATAAGGTATTCCCCCGGTGCACAGAAAGAGGTCTTGATGTGCAGGGAGAGGGAGCGCAGACACCCTCTGCTGGCCCGCTCAAACACAGGCAGCTGCAAGATGTCCTTGTTCAGATGCATGGCAATGTCTGCTCGCAGTTCATCTGGGAAGTCATGCAGAAGCTAAAAGAACGGAAGTGAAAAACATAAAGACCATTACAAGGCAATTTGGTAGTCCCATGGGTGTACTAAAAAGAGAGTGCTTGAGAGGGAGACATGAAATAGCTCCTCCTTTCTCACAGATATCACTACTGTCTCTTTTCATTGATCAAAAGTTTTAACACTTGGCATCCTCGTACAGAACACAAGTGTGCTTCCTCACACTGCCAACTGCCTAAGTGCTTTGCCAAAAACTATTGCAAGCTTGGTATGAAAAAGTTATGAATAACAACACTTGAATGACACTCTCCCTCTCCTCCCCAAAAAAGAAAACCCTATGCTCTTTTGAAATGCTGCTTGGTTGAAGACTTTGCTGAAATATGTGGAGCTCATATGGTCAATAAAAAAGCCTCCTTCAAAACGACAGGAGTGCTGTTATTATCATGGCTGTCATGACTTGGTAGTGATTGATCCCGGTAGGTGGTCCTGGATCTGGATCTGTTTTCAGAAAAACATATCTTGTCTTCCAAGTGTACACACTAATTGTAAAACAAGGTAATATTTTTAACTTGAAGATATGAATCATACCTGAACTAACTGTGCACAAGCTAGGAATATCGGTACTGAAGCGGAAATACATATTTATATGATATTTTTATCAGGTTTGCTTTAAAGGAAAAGACACATAACGCTGCTTGCAATGCTACTGTTCGAATAAAATATGAACAGCGGCAAAAAAAAAAAAAAAAAACTGATTTAAAAGGAAATTGCATGGTACTCTAGCCCTGTGTGGGTTGCATGGCAGAGAGGTGAGCAGAGTGCAAAAGTGCACATCTGGGGTTTTTTTCTTTTCTTTTCTTTTTTTAATCTATCTGTTAGTCTTTATAATATGGTTTGATTTTATCCAGTGTGCTGTACTTTTCTAATTCATAGGCATTATATATCATTTAAAGGGCATATGTGAGAGGGAAATTGCCCCTTCCATGCTTTGATTGAGCTCTTGACAGCTCTGCATGATTTTTTAATGGACTTAAGACTTCTACATGGAACAAAAAGCACCAACATTTTGAGATATGTTTGAAACATAAAGCTTTGAAGAAATTATTTCCCATCAGGTAGCCCTGACTCTTTAAGAATTTCAGTTCAAAAACCCGTAATTGATGTTCCTTGATGAATACTAAATAAGGCACACACTACGACTGCGGCTTGAAAGGTGTTTGAGCTCACATGATGTGCTAGGCTACACAGACTCGAGGTGTCAAAGCCAGCATGTTCTCACAAACCAGTGGCTGTGTAAGTTATCTTCTGCAGTGAATAAATTATCTACAGATGGCAGCATACGAGGGTGTTAATGAGTATTCTCTCGTTTTCAACTCTTACCCTGGTAATTATAGGGTGCTGCTCCTAGGTCTGCTTTGGCTTTGTTAACAAAGTTCTAATTTGTGCTAAAATTTCATCCACTTAAGGAAATGGAATGAGACTCCAGTGAATTTGAGGTGACCTATATTTAAAGGATGAGACATTACTCAATCTGGAATCTAGCACCCACGCAAATACCAACATGATGGCTTGCTTTTGTGCCTCATGAAAAGGACATTACCACAGCCCACACAGTCTCAAGAGTTGGCATACGGTAGTTAAGTCGAAAAGATATGTACTTGTGATCACATCGCCAATCTTAACACTGTTTAAAATTACTTTAGTGCAGCTATTCTCACTTGTAAATGCCACAAGCACGTTGTGAAAGCTTTATGGATGTAATTCTTTTTTTTTCCAATTTGAGATGTGGAGATTTTTTTTTTTTTTTTTTTTTTTACATTTTTGTATTATCAGTTGACAGTGGAGAGAGTGAAGAGGGATGACCAGCATCAAAAGAAACAAGTCATCTAAGGCCAAAGTATGCCATTAATTTATGTGCTAACCCACCTCATTGGCATTGATGCCATTGTTTACAGACCACGTGGCCTGGAAATACTCGAGCATCCTCTGCTTCAGCTGTTGAGGTAGCCTGTGGACACGGATGAAGTCCTTGAGGTCCTTCATCCGCGTGTGGTAGAGTGAGCGGCGTGAGTACATGCGCTGGATGATGGCTGTCACGTTACCGAAGACAACCGCATGCATCAGGGCTGCAGGTGAGATGGAAAGCAAAAACAATAAAATAAAATAAAAAATAGGGCATCAAAACTCTTAAACTGTTCGGCATTGAAGGTGCGCTATACAAAATGGCCAAGGGCCGCCTGAGGTGAGGGCCCTGTAGACTCCACTGACTTGAGAACCAAGTACACTCAAATATCATGTTACTTGCATATTCCAAGTTTTGTGTCCTGTACTGTGTTTTATTTATTTATTTATTTATTTAATTATTCCAGCTCTACTCTTGCTCACTTGTTCCAATTCAGGGCTTAATGCTGACTGGCTGAAATTGAACAATGTGTGCATGAAAATGTGTGGCCCCAAACTGGATCAGGTGTACAAAAGTAGAGCTGCAACGAAAAAAACCTGCAGGACAGGGGACTCTTGCGGAATGGGTTGGGCACCACTGAGTTAAAGCATCATCCCATCAAGTGACCATGGTCAGTTTTGCATAGTGCACCTTTAATCAGTGTTTCACAAGAAGTGATTACCATTAAACTCACCACCCATAAGCATGATGCAAATGGAGAAGATCTTCTCAGCATCTGTATTGGCACACACATTGCCAAACCCCACACTGGTGAGGCTGCTGAGGGTGAAGTAGAGAGAGGCAATATATGCACTGGGCATGGAGGGCCCACCCATTGTGCTGTTGATGTAGGGTGTCTCCAGGCGCTTTCCCAACTCCTGAAGCCAGCCTGGTGGACCAGAAGAGAGAGGCAGAGGTTGAGAGAATAGCAAAGGAAGTAGGTTGAACTAAGCAAAGTGGGGTGAAGCTTACTTGAAAGGAAACACAGTGAATTAGGTAAGATTTTTTTTTCTATGTGACTACTTGAGTGAATGTCCCTCTCTTCCTCTGGTGTGGCATATATTGGAAAGAAATGCATCTTTGTGCGCAAGCCAGGTTAAATTGGATTCACACTCTGAAGGGGGGAATGGCTGTGCCCAATACTCTGTGAATTGCACTTCCTCTGGCCTGAGAGGATGCACGCTAAGGAAATTTGAAGAGATTGAAGCGATGCTGAAGCAACCATGCATGGCAAGAGATGTGTAGCACGGGACCACTAAAGCTAGGCAGTATGAAATGGCCCAGTAAAGATAATCAAGGAGAAGGAACTTGATTTTTGAGTGTGAATGCTGCCCAATATGCACACAGACTCACAATACACTCACCTATATCCCAGGTGACAGGGTCACTGCTCTCTATCTCTTTGCGTCCGATGACATACCAGACACAGGCCATCCAGTGGGCCAGCAGGGCAAACACAGACATAAGCAGGGTCAGGACCACAGCGCTGTACTGCGAGTAGCGGTCCAGTTTCTGTAACAGGCGCAGCAGACGCAGCAGACGAACCGTCTTCAACAAATGCACCAAAGAGGTCTGGAGGGGGAGCAGAGCACACACAGTCATCACTTTGGAAGGCCTAAGTTATTTGGAAGTGCATTCATGCACTGCACAGAGATGTCCATCTAAACTGTCTGAACAATCTTGCTAAGTATAAAACAAGTGAAAAAAAAAATCTGCCTGAGGGAGAGATAATCGCACTCATTTCCAAAGCTAATCAGGTTTCCAGCATTTTGTGAGTCAAGTGTTATTTTCTTGAAACTAGTGGGCTGATCTGCATTATTTTGCTTTGTTTATACAACTCTTTTTTTTTTTTTACTTGTTTTAAGGAGAACACAATTTTAAGACTCAGTATGAAACTAAATGACTTAAGATAGAGATTTTATGCAGTGTGTGATGACATTTCCCTTTCCAATATTGTTCCAATTGCTTCGACATAAATGCTACGCATAAGCTGTTCTAGTGCTATTACATTAGGTGCAGGGAAGGCGTTAATTGAAATCATTATTGACAACACTAAGTGAGATTCTGTTGGAGTGAAATTGTTTTTATGGGTGAACTGAGGCCTGTAACATGGAAAGACGGATCCAGGACAAATGACAGTGTTTTTTTGTGGATGGAAGAGGAGAGGGTTGAGAACCGGGCAGAGAATTGGGAAAGCTCAGTGAAGCGACAGGAGCAGTGATAGTCATTTGTAGTGGGACTAATCTTTTACAGTCCAGTGCTCTTGGGGGAATAACAGTATCAAAAACTGCTCAATTGAACAGAACAACTTTAGTTTCTGCTCTGTTTTAGTGGGGAAAAGAGTGGCTGCTCTGACATGGCAAGCAAGATTGGGAAACACACATCCAGACACACACATACTGTATACACACACACACACACACACACAACATCTCACCACTGTGATGTTGAAGGCATAGAGAAGGTCAAAAGGCAGAGCGGCAATCAGATCTACAAAGAACCAGGTGGTACAGTAGTGGAGGTAGATGGATCGGGCATCATACACAACCTGACCAGACTGACTCACGTAGGTGGTGCGGAAATTCAGGATGATATCTGAAAATAGAAAAGAGGAAACATGATCAGCATACAAGGGGGAATATTCAGTTTTACAGCATTCTGTCTTCAAGTCTAGGCGATTGCATGTCTTGAGACTGCTGTATTGTGGATACAAAAATAATATTTGGGAAAACTGAAATACTTCAGCAACATAAGTAATTATTCATTGCATTATTAAAAAAAAAATACATTTGTGGGGAAATAGCATTTAGATTGAAACAAACAATATTTAACAGATCTTGAAATAATAGTTGTATCTTAAGCGGTTAAATATTGTGTCTTGTGGAATGTTGTTGTGTTTTGACCCTCAGGGCCACCATATAAAGGGAATAGATAAATTTTTTTGAATTATCTTTGTGTAACCAGCCTATGGATTTTGCAAAGTAAAATTAAACTAACTTGACATAATCAGGTTATATGCATTCCTGATCATTTTTAGGTCATCATTAATTTGCAGTTAATTATATTTTAAAGTAACCTGTTCCAACTTTTAGTACGTTCAGAACATCTGACTTCCATAGCTCGAAAACAGACACCTAAGATTCCAGTATGTGCTGCAAACAAAGATCCTCCTCCTCCTCCACTGACTTTTTGGAGAATGTTAGATCTTTTCTGTCCAAATGTTTCTCAGCTTTATTTTACTGCAGCATTTCTGATAATAATGCAAAGTAATACTTCACTGATTCCTTTGGGGAATTTTGAGGACAGAGCTCAGGGTTAGCTACAGAACGACATCTCTGGAACTGGCAGGGATACATGGCCTGCTGAAAGACACTTAAGCATGGCAGATTTTTTTTGATTTTGTGGGGCTTTAAGCAGAGCTCTCCATTTCGTGGACACTCTCTCTAACCTCTAGACCATCCTTCTGTCCTTATCACACACATGAGTTAGTATTATGAGCCAGAAAATCTATAGACATGGTCAGAAAAACAGCTTTGGTCACCTCACAGTCACAGATTAAGTGTAGAACAATCTCCTCTCTCCTGTTCCTGGCTACAGTGGTGAGTGTTCATGAATATAAATGGAGCTGTGGCATAGCAACATCATTTCTGAAATATGAAATGCAGTAGCACTCCCCTCTTACTGCCCTGTTGCTGTATGAAAAAAGATTGGAAAAAAAAAATCTGCATCCATGAAAAAAGATTTATTTAACAAAAAGTGGAACAACAGGATGTGATTAGAGGTGAGCTAATTTTGATCATGAACATCACTGGCTGCATGGCTGTCACCAGACAAACTTGTAGAAAGAGAGAGAGAGAGGGAGAGAGAGAGAGCCTCATGACAGCTGTGCTATCACACTTCCTTTGGAGGGAAAATGGGACGAAGTGAGGAAGATCTAATTATGATTTGCCACCTGGGGCAACAGAGACACCCTGAATGGGTGAGGAAAGGTAGGAGGGATTTTATTCATGTGTTAGCCATTGCCAAGGAAACTACTGCAACTACATCATACCTCATTATTGCTGTGTCTTCACATGAACTAGCTAGCAAGTATAGTTAAAAAAGACTACCAGATTTGGAAATACGAAGTTCAAGTTACTGTATAAAAATAAAACATATTATCTATATCTGCAAAGTTGAACTACCAAGATACTGTAACATGTAGTTAAACTGCCATGTGATGAAAGCCCTCGCCAACGCTGCACCCAGCTCAGTGGATCATACCCAGTATAAACAGCATCTCCACAGCGATGTCACTGCCTATAGTGCTGCGGGTGATGAGAGAGTCCTGGTCACTGCCCTGATCATGACTGACGAAGCAGACATCGTAAGGCACAGTGACTGCGACGTAGAAGGTGGCCAGCAGGATCAGCCAGTCCCACAAGGCCTTGGAGATGCTGTAGTGGAGCAGGATGAAACGAGACTTCTTTACTGCCGCCACCTTGTACTCAGGTAGAGATGGTTTCTGGAACACACTCTGACAGAGGATGGACACATAATCACATAAAAAAAAATCCCCATAGATGAAATACATATTTAAATCTACAGCAAAGTTGGTGATTAAAATAATGTGGTGTTGAGGAAGAGATTTGAGACATAGTCCAGGACCTGAAGATCTTGTTAAGATTTTCTCAGTGGCCTCTAGTCACTGAAATATCTGGATTGTAATTACAGCTGCTGGGTGTCTGCAGCAGAATAAAGGTCAAATAAAGCAAAACCTGAAGATCAAGAGGGATGATCACAATCAGCATTTTTATCCAGTACCTACTGAGACACAGACTCTTGTGCGACCATAATACCAGTAAGCTCGGCATTAAACAATGTTCAGTCAAGCTTTTTTGACAGCATAGATGTGGGTTGGAAGACATTTAGAGATACTAATGAGATGCACAGTACATTTTCTGCTTTTATTTCACAAGTAATAAATGGGCTTTCAGGCTGAGCAGTGGCGGCCACACACAATACTGCAAAGTCTCTGCTGGTTGTGAAAGTAACCTATTTCATACCTTTATAAAAAGCAAGACTTGAGACGATGACTATAAATAGATAGAGGCTGACAGAGACTGATGTGAGTAAAACTTTTAAAAGGGTTAAGGCTTGCAAAGTTGCTGGCCCAGATGTCCTCAAGACATACTACACTCAGCCAGCTCAGGTGTTTACTGACATCTGTAACCTGTCCTTGCTGTTGTGTGTGGTTCCAGTGTATTTTAAGAGAACCACCATTGTGCTGTCTTGCCGTAATGACTATCAGCCTGTTGCTTATTATAAAGGGCCTGAAAAGATTGGTTATATCATATATAAAATGTACTATTCCTGCTATCCTTGACCCAATTACAGTTTGCCTGCTGTTCCAATAAATCTGTGGTTATCTCACTTGTTCTGCATACTGCTTTAGTACAACTTGAAAAGAAATATACCTACGTCAGAGGTTTGTTTATTGATTACAGCTCTGCATTTAATACAACAGTACCATCCAAACTGGTGGTGAAACTCAGAGGCCTTAGTCTGGGTAAATTTATCTGTAATTGGCTATATGACTTCCTGACAGGCAGACCCAGCGTTGTGAGAATAGGCAAAATATACTCAGCTACATGAGTTCTTGGGGCCGGGGTGCCTCAGGGCTGCTGTCTCGGCCCCCTATTGTACAGTCTGTTTACACACGACTGTGTTGCCAAATAGGACAACAACAGCATCATAAAATTCAAAATTCAAATTTCTAATGCACAGCTTTTTTTTATCTCTGATTTTTGTCTTTCTACTTCTTCAAAATTTCACTTATGCTTATATAGGCCTACATTTTCTCTTGAGAACTTGAACAACTGTAACTGACCCAGTGACACCTCGGGGAAAACGAAAATAAATCATTGACGTCAAAAAGATCAGCGATAATCAAATTCCTACTTCCATCAATGCATCATCTGTTGAAATTGTGGATAGTTTTAGATTTCTTGGTATACACACTCACGTGGTCTCTCAACACCGATTGCACAGAAAGCAAGAAAGAAACAAGAAAGCACAGCAGAGACTGTACTTTCTGAGGCGTCTCAGTAGTTTTGGTAGGAGTACCAAAGCCCTTGTGAACTTTTATGTCAGTCACAGTCAGTGCCATCAAGAGTTTCATGACAGGTTGTATCACAGTGTGGTTTGACAACGTGATTGTTCAGGACTGCACACTGCTACAAAAGACTGCAAAGATGACAGCAAAAATCATTGACTCATCATCAGATCTACCACAACTTAATAACATTTAAACCACTCACTGCAAAAGCAAAGCCTAAAACATCATTAAGGACACCAGCCACCCCACTCATTCTCTGGTCTCTTTCCTACCATAGAGAAAACATTACCACAGTATCAAATTACACACCACCCATCTCAGTAACAGTGTCTTTCCACAGGCAGTCAGGTTGCTGAACAGCTGATGCATGCCACATTTCTGTTGTATGTAATGTCATCGTGTACAGTATAATGTGTATATAGTGAATACATATGAATGCAGTGTGTTCATTTATGTTATGTAGGTTGGTAATGTTTTTAGGATGGTGTGTCCTTTGTGTTAAGGCTGAGAGAGCTTAAGTATTTCATTGAATTTTCAATAAACATCACAATAAAATTGAACTTGAGCATTTTTTTGTGTTTTCTTAAGTCTTTGCTCCGTTGTTTCAGAGCCATAAGGCTAATAGCTATTGCATCTTTTTATTATTTCTTTCTCTTTCTGAGAGGACATAAAGTACCATGGCAGGAACACATACACCATAGTTTCTGGTGCTTTCCATTAATGAGACAGATGAGACAGCTCCTCAATTTGTACAGGATGCAGATTGTGCCAGTGTTCACTGATATGCAAGCCTCGTGTTTGAACTCACATTTGTCAGTTTGCCCCTGCTCCTCTTGGGGAACAGGTTGGTCAGGTGGTACAGAATGGTCCTTCCCCTCTCCCTGGCTTGGGAAAGGTGGCTGTTTTTCCTGCTGTGGTGGCCATCCTCTGTCATACCTGCTTGAAATAAAAGATAAAACACGCACTAAATAAATGGTAATCATGAGTAAATAGTAATTATGCCACTTACTCCTCCACTGAGCTCCACCTTCCAATGTCAGGCGCTTCTAATTATTCAAATAACATTCGCAGTTTGACAGTCTGGGGTTAAAATAGTGTAAATTGGTCCACGAAAAAGTAGGGCTGTTAACATTCTAGGAAATGCAACCAGGTCTCACCGTCTCCCCGGCTGTGGTGATGGCTTTTCCCATGTGATTCACTGACGTCTTTGAAGGAGAACAGGAACAGAACCACCTCGCCTTTCTCATTTTTAATTGGCACGATATCCAAGAGGCACCAAAATGGATTTCCTGATGATATTAAAAATTAAATTATTAGATTGAGATTACCCACCAGCAGCCCTCAGACAATTCTTCCACCATTATGATTGGATTTCAATTAACATAGCTATTTCTCATCAATTATCACTTATGTAAGGAGCTAGTTTACGTGTAGGACTTACTATTACTTTATGGATAATATTAGTTGGAAAAGACAGGCCAGTGGTAAGGCTAGAAGTGCAACACCTACGCATGTGCTTGTGTATGCTTACTTGTGTATGTATTTCTGAGCTTGTGTTCAAGTGCTTGTGTCTGGATATTTATATGGATGAGGTCCTCACCATTTTTCCTATAAAAGCGGACTTCCCCCTGGTACTCTTGTTGGCCCTCCAGAGCTTTGTCCACCTGCTGGATCACTCTCTCGCTGGTCTCAGCCCCGTGGAGAAAGCGGCAGGTACAGGTTTTCTGCATCACCTCATTCCGAACAAAGCCTGTCAGATCGCAAAACCCATCTGAGCAGTACACGATGGGGTAGCCATGGCGCCCCTGAGCATTGCCCAGCAGGAAGTTACTGTCTGTGAGAAATAAAAGAGGACTAACTCAGTTGGAGGTGAAGTCAAGGAGTGTGAACTTGAGGGAATGAAAAGAGAATGATTAAACAGCTCGTCTCTCATATGCTGCTAGGAATCGATTTACACTTTGACATTTTTCCAGCCGCAAAAATATTTTCACCAGCCATTAACCACCAGATAACAGCAGCTCTGCAAAGTACAACTGCAAAGTACAATCAGACATGGGGACCGAGGGTGGAGCGGGTTCTTTGGTTGCCTCGCCTCCTTCCGACTTTGCTTTCTGTACACAGTCAGCTTGAGGTCTGATTCATCTGTCAGTTCACCAGCATAAAATATAGTTTGTTCCTTTCATTATCTGAGTCATTCCATGTGGGTTCAGCTCAGTACCCCTAAACCTCCTAACATTTGTCTAATGTACATCAGAGAGGGCTTTGAAGTACGCTGGTGTGTGTGTGTGTGTGTGTGTGTGAGTGTGTGTGTGTGTGTGTGTGTGTGTGTGTGTGTGTGTGTGTGTGTGTGTGTGTGTGTGTGAGAATGCCATGGATGTATGAAAGGACCCAGTTGGCTCTATAGGGGTCCAGAGCCCTGGAGTGGCTCTAGAAGGCTCCTCAGGGGCCATTAATGGAGTCAGGAAATGAGCCTGTAGAAAGTGGTTTGATCGTACCACTGGTGGTGCAACCTATTTTAGCATCACACACCCAAACACCCAAACACATTGATGTTCTATGAATACCAGACTCGATTTATTAAACAGTACAAAAATGTCTTTGTAACTATCAGTAATTTGAAATGATTCATTTATCTTGATTATCTCTCAAAAATTATGATAGGGTAGGTGAATACTACATGATTATTTGTGAGATTTGCCCAATAAGTATGTTATGTTACACACAAATTTGCTGGTATTGTTTTTTTTTTTTTTTTTTTTTTTTTTTTTGTGACACCCAAACCTGAAAATATTGGTTGGACACTACCTCGGAAAAATAATTTCCTCAAGAGCTTCTTGAATATTTATCCTTGATTCACATTCCTTTGGATTCAGTGAGGCAGTGGGCATAACGACACTGCTGCCATGGGTGATCTCAGGCTAATGCTTACGCAGAGCAAACCTTGACTTTTTGAGATGAAATGTAAATTTCAGCTCATACTTCTATGGATATGACCTCATCTCCATATGCATTATTTATACAGGACGTTGATTTCTTAATCCCATAATACTCCACAGTAAAAATCACTGGGTTTCCAGCAACATTATTGTTTCCATGACAACACAGAGGCATATTTCACCCAGAGCTTCAATAGATGGTAATTACATAACTGTTCATGTTCCCAGAAGTTGAATGAGAGAATACCACCCTGTCTAAAGGATGGTTTTATGCGTTGAGAAAAAGTGATGGAGAATATTGTCTTCCATTGTAAATTCACTCCAACACTTGAAATTAAAACTTGAGTCAGACCTGGTTGAAACAGTTGTTATGTCAGCAGCATTTAAGCTAATCACTGCAACAAGGAGACAACATGTTCTCTTGGAACATGAGGTGTAAGTGGGGGATAAGGGAAGGTGAAAAAAATAATAATTTCTTTATGAGAACAGAGAACCATCCTTTATCATCATAAAAAGGAGTACATGATGGAGCATGTTGTAAATTTGGACTGAAAACATGATGATGAACATAAATAAATATTTTGCATTTTGCTATTGCTGGTTCATATACCACAATAGTGATTCAACCCACATATAGTCCAGGGCAGCTTTTACATTTAAACTCTGGATACCCGGCATCTGGAAGGTTCTCCTGTGGTGAACAGGAAGTGAGCTGAGCAGTTATTATGAGCAATGATGGCCACTACGGATTAACAGAAAAGAAGGAAAGCGCCACCAAAAGATACACAGGCTTGAAGAACAGAAACAAGGGAAAAGGCATCACAGTGACTGACTGACTGACTGACTGACTGACAAGTGTATTGTGTATTTCCTTTTTAACCTTACCTATCACCTTATTGATCTGCAAAAAGCATCAAAACCCTCATTCTACTTTGGCCTCTGCCTCTGCAGTTGGTTCTCAGCAACCTTTTAGAAATGTTTATTTCCCATGCTCACGCCTGCAGAAATGCAAGGTTTAGGCTGAAACTAGTGATTGGAAGAGCTTCAGCATTCGTCAGCTCCATTCCTGGTGTGTTTCCTACACTCAAACACACTCTAGTTAAATACCAAAGACTTTGTTCATGCTGAACCATCATCCGCCATCCATCAGCCACCATCAACCTTCATGTCAGCACATGAAGACAGAGAATTTTCAAGAGGCAACATAAATGCACTGTCAGCCAAGGTTGACACTAAATGTGGAAAGAGAAAAACCCTTTCATTCCCAACATTTTATGTTATTCACTCTCTTATGCACCCTGGAGAACCAAACAAGCAAACAGGTATATTCCCAATGCAATGGAACAATGAAGCTGTGCGAGCAACATTATCCCCATTACGTAGCCATTATCTGTTAAGCAAACAAGTTGCAGCTGGGAAATTAACTACCTTCCTCCATTTTAGCCCATCCCTCACAAGCTGCAAAATGATTTTTTAAAAGAGATGATATTGGCTGTTGTGTGCTCAAGGCTTTATTGTAAAAGGAGTCAACAGTCAGATGTCAGCCAGCATTCACTTTGCTTTCACCTGTCGATAAATAACCCTGCTATAGAGAGTCAAATGTAAAGCTACCATGGCCTGTGAATGGCTTTTTCTTTCATTTCTTCATTCAACTGTTATTTGAATATCTGAATGCAAACAGATTAAATTTCAAACACGCTGTTTCACTTGTGCAGCAAAACTCTGTAATAATGATGTTATAGTAACAGAGACTATGCCGGACCTGCGCTTCAGCCCTGTCACTCTGAATGAAAGTGAGGTTTTGTATTCGCCCCAAAGCCAGGAGAGTGTAAACACGTGCACGAAAGTCAGTCAGTTCAGATGCATTCAGCCACTGATTCATTTGAGGCAGATGGATGGTGGTTATGGTTTTGGGTCCGCTAATCATCACATGAAGCAGCAGGAAACTTGATTAAATATTTCTTTCCAAGGAAAAGACATGCAGTTTCTGAGGTGGATATAGATTCTGCCAGACATATGTGGAGTTAATCACAATGACAAGCTAAATTAAGAAATAATATCTCCATGCTTGTGTTGCCATAGCAATTTGAGGAGAAAAAGCATATGGCAGAGCTGCTATTTGTATCTATGAGGTTACCAAGGCTGTCCTTTGGGTACACAAAACTATCCTTATTCTGTACGAGCGCATTCAGCCTTGTTCACTGACCCTAATCTCTCAAGTACTTAGGAGAAAGAATGTATTACCATACTCCAGGATGACCTCAGCTGTTTTACTGAGGCCCTTATGTGATGATTTGATAAGTTGATCACCTAAGCTGCGTGCATTATTTCTGAGGAGGTAGGAGAGCAAATCTACAAGAATATACACATTCTTGTCACAACTCAAGTGGACACTGCTTGTCCTTCTATGCTATGGATTGTAATTTTTACACAGAGGTATGCTTTACTCTGAACTTGTATTTCTCTAAAATCAGTCACAGTGTTATTCTCTGTTCTATTCTGTGAATGGTTAACACATCAGAAAGAATAAATTAAGTTTTTTGATCTTTTGTCATACCTCAAAGATAAAGGCCACACATGAATAATTACATTTACATAGCAAGAACACCACTGATCATTACATAACTGAGGGTTTTCATTTGTTAGTCACTGACTTGTTACTATCATATATCTTTAATTCATGGATTCCTAAACTGTGCATTAGATTAATTCATCGGCTTCCATTCAGTAAAATTGCAATCACTCAAACACTGTTCCTGCGGTGAGATGGATACATAGTGTCCTCAGTGGTCACGATCAGTAATTATCCTTGACAGGTCTTATGAGGCGGAGAAAGCTGCAATTGCAATGCCCACTCAGGCAATTAACACAACGCAGAGTGTTGAAAAGGGAGGATAACAAAGAGCTATGTCCTGTTGCTACTATTATCATCTAAAATGTACTGGATCCAGTGTTAGTCTGTTTCTGTGACACTTTTGATGCTACAGTCCACAGAGTAAAAGTAAAAAAGAACATTGAGCATGGATAAATATTAACCTACACCAATGAATTTTCAACCTCCCTGAACTGATTTCAGGATTATATCTTAAACTGATATTATCTGTAATTGGGAGTTGGTGATTGAGAAGATGAATGATTATGTTTTTTTTTTTTTCTTGCTTGCTTTCTTTTATGCAGTCTGGGGTAGACCTGCAAAATATTTAATTGGCTCTTGGCCTCTGCATAATTTATTGTAATTAACTGCGCTGCTCGCATATCAGGGTCACCTCAGCTGGATACCATCTACATTCCCCGGAGCTTAGTCTTCACTCTCATTCACATTCGCATTCACACTACTGTGTCACACCTCAAAGCAGCTATTTTTAGATTTTAATTGTGTGACAACCCCGTTCCCTGCCAGTCGGTCTTTTGCCTACCTGTAGATACCTGGTGGGTGGGGTTGGGGATCACCAGTGCCAACCAGGAGCATCTGGTCCCAGTGCTCCCAGGCTGTAACAGGCTGTTACCCAGGATCATTGCTGTGGGAACTCAATTGATTGGCCTGATGTTCAGTTCATTCTCTACAACATCGTTACAACATCAGGCACACTACCCCACATGCATCACCTGCACCACTGACTTTACTGACTTTTCCACTTTCCACAGTGTTTTAGTTTCTCCTTCATTTGTTGTTGGCCTCCCCTACTTTGTCGTGGCTTGTCGAGCCAGGCTATGACGACTGAAAATCAATAAATATCCTCTTGTCTAAAAAGAAAAGCCGCGCACAGAAAAGGCTTTGCTTCGTGATGAATTCAAGGTGATTTCAGGTTGGATAGTGCCTTGCTCTGAAGCCATCGCTTTTCGGTTAGCCTCTTCACCTCCCACTCAGCTCTTTGGTCAGTCCACCCTCCTCCACATCTGATAAAGAGGTAGCCTATTGTAGAAGCCAAGATTGGAAACTGTCTTCAGTGCTGGTGCATGTGTGTGTGTAAGGCTGTGTGTGTATGTGTGTGTATGTGTGTGTGTGTGTTAATGCTGTTCAGCACCTATTGCACACCTGTCTGGCCATGAAGGGGTCTCCTCTCTCTGTGGTCCTTGTGAAGATTTCCTCTATTTTTCCCTGTTCCATCTCTGGGGTTTTGGGGGGATTTTTTTCTTGCCTGCTATGACGATCAAGAGGATTACATTCCTTAATCACGGAGACAGTTTTGTGGACTTTCTCCAGGACTGAGTGATAAATGCTGGTGGTTTTAGGTGCATTATTTAATTCCTTTGGTGTGAGTCCTTGAAGATAAAGTGAGTAACCTATCATTAATATTATCCAGTCCAATAATATTTGATGTGTTGTGAAACATCAATATTAAAGGCCCCCTCCACTCAAAAAAAAAAAAAAAAAAAGTTTTTTGTTTGTGTGTGTTTATGTGCCCTAAAAAATGTTTATGTGCCCTAAAATGTCTGGACTGGTGGGATGATGCTTTCCATATCATTAGCACCCGCCCCACCAGTCACTTGAGTGTTTTATTTTCAAAAAACTCAACAACAACAACAACAACAACAAGACCAACTCAAAATGGTTGATTGACATGAACAATATTAATGAAACTCAGAGATTAGATAAAACGGTGTTGAGTTATATCCAAGCCATTTTTAAGGCATGAAGGGATGTTTTATATTTGAAAAAAAAAAAAAAAAAAAAATACATCTTAATATATTGCTAAATAGAGATTACTTTTTAAGGGGGTTAATCAATGGCTGGAGGGGGACCTTAAACTTAGTCCTGTGTCGCTGATACAATTAGTTAATAATGATGTACTTTCAACATTTAAAGCTGTTTGTTAGGATTTGGCTGGATGGTTTTCACTGTTCCACTCAGGGTTGGTGTGCGGCCGTGATGCAAGCTCTAAATAGCTCAAGGGTGCATCGCGGCGGTATGTGTGCCTCCAGTGGTGCTGTATACAGCTCCATAGTTAGGTTAAGGTTAGGATGCAATACATACAAAGATTTTAGGGAATATTTCCTCAACAAAATCAGTGCTGTTTGCCCAGAAATCCTCCAGAAGGTAAACTTCCCAACATTTTGGGAAAGATTACTGACTGCTCTTCTGGTAGCAAAATATGTTTCCACTTGCCACAACCAAAGGGAAAACCTGCTGGACCACCCTTCACATGATATGGACCTATAATGCTGTTAATGTACTGCAACTTCATCTGCTCACTTACACTGGGTGTTTCTTATTCTTTATTATTGTGACTGTATTATTACCTTGTCTTTCTTCTGATTAATCTTTTTTTCCCCACTATCACATGTTATGTGTTCAGACACACTGTGATGTCTTTGCATATATTCCCTGACATGGATTTGGCAATAATGTCAACCTCAACATTCATGCCATTTGAATTTGAGAGAGCTGGAGTGTCATCACGCTGAATTTTTCAATCTGTCACTTTGTAAAGGACAAGCACAGTCTGACCCGTATACACTCCATCACACTCCTCATAGTGTTCTGGAAAGAGTGTTTTGGTGCCTGTGAATGTCTCTTGTCTCTATACTTGGAGTGGTGAGTTGGGAATAAAACAAAAGAGCCAGGATGAAAATGCGAAATTGCATAAATGTCACGCCACAATCAGGAAAATCGATATCCCTCAAAATTCTGGTCATGTGTAACTTTGGGTGTAGTAAAGGCTATTGTTGATAAAAAATCGGAAATACAAGTGGGCATCTACTCTCATTTATTAAACCTCTGTAAGGGGGGTAGCTTTGGTTTTGAGTTGTGTTTGAGATTTTACGTGTGTTAGCATGTCCTATCAATGTGTTTGTTACCCTTTTTTTTTTTTTTTTTATATATAATTTTTAATTTGTCTGGACAAAGAACTCCATTTTGAAGAAGGGGAATGGTTGGCAGAGGCTCTGTATAGTATCTTCAGCTCACCATCTTCTTGCTGAAGGATGTTTTTTTTTTTTTTTTGTGCACTGAAATATTCTATTTTCTGAACAAAAAGTGGAATGACTCCTACACAGCAAGAATGCATGAATCTTAATAGCGGAAAGATGTCCTTCTCAAACAGCAGCACAGCCCAACAAGTGGCTCTTCAGCTACAAGGCACCTTTCTTGACACTCTCCATCACTCGCTTAGTTAATTAGCAGTGACGTGCCAGCTTATAAATGGCTCCAGCTACTGTTGGCTGCATTTCTCTGTGGCAGTGTTTGTCATGAATCTCTGCCAGAGTTTGAAGCTGGGTAACAGACAAGCTTAAATAGATTCAAAAATGATTCTGCAAAATGTATCAGACTCAACATGTATTTTATGACTGAAAGCCTTTCACTTTGTATGCGCTATGTTTATCAGTTTCAGTTTGCAAGCATGCAGACTAAAATCCCAAAGACAAGGGCTAAATTATTTCAGAATCAGGATGAGAAATACTTAATTGATCACTCAGGGGAAATTGGGTAAGGTAGTGGATTTGCAGCCTAAATAAATAAATGAATAACATCAGCAGGTGATTCAAATGTAAAGATGTAGATCCTTTTAGAAAAAGTATGAAACACACTGCCTACAGTTTGCCAAATGATGAAATATGCCTCAAGCAAAGGAAACCTATGACTGATTTTTTTTTCTTTTTTCTATTCATCAGTCTCACATTTTATTTGATGTGTGAGCTTATAATTCTTTCCAATGCCATGCACTGTCATACGCTTTCAATCATGGCAGAGCAGTTGCTATTCAAGATACTTAGACCTTGGCACTCTTGACACTGCTTTAAATGGAAAAAAAGGAGTTTTGTGCAGGTTTTTTTTTCTTGAAAGCCCATGGTGTATAATGGATCATAGCAGAAATGTCTTCATCCTAAAGCTAGAAACACAGAGTGAAGGAGAGTGGCAGGTGGGTACAGTTTGTGCAGTACTTACGGGTGCCATCAAAGTGGTTGGTGATCGTATCCAAGAAGGTGTTCTGAGGAGCGAGGAGGCCCTTCATCACAGGCATCTTGCCCAAGATTATGAGGACACTGCTGACTCTGCAGACATTCCCCACAGAGGACCTGAAAGAGACCACTGTGCGTCTCCTGGGGCTCGTCTTTAACACTTCCACGGGTGGTTTCTGCTCTGGGTTGCCTTGTGGAAAACCACTGGCTTTTATCGCAGGCAGGCAGGTGCGAACCGACTCCTTCCTTGGAAGAGACCTTGGAGGTGTTGTGGTTCTTCAAAGCTTCTTTTCCCCGGTGTTGAATCAGGAGTTTTTAGCTTCGCCACTCTCCAGAATCAGGGTGAAGTCTCAGCTTATTCTCAGTCAGTCTGACTCCACTCTCCATGCTACACGTGTTTCTGGCATCTCTGAGTCCCTCTGCCCCCCTTACCGTCCTCTCTCTCTCTCTCTCTCTCTCACTCACTCTGTCTCTTTCTCATTGTCTCTCTCTCTCTCTGTCAAACAAAGCTCCTCCTTTCTACTCCTTAATGAGTTGATGCATGCTCACGGTCTCTGTCGTCTATCTGTCTATGAACCTTTTTCGGATTTCACCTTACTAGGAGATGCAACACATTGCTCGAAGCCTGCAACCTCCTCCTTTCTGCTCTTCAGTGAATTAATGAGCGCTCACAGTCTCTGTCTTCTCTCTCTCTCTAACTCTCTCTCTCTCTCTCTCTCAGCACCCTTTTCTGATTTCACCTTACTAAGAGATGCAACACGTTGCTCCTCCCTCCTGCCGCACGCTCCAACCCATCACCGTGCTACAGCATGTGAGGAGTAGCACTATTCACGGTGGCCTTCGTCAGAGGAGGAGGTTGAAGGTGATTAATCTTTCTGAAAGGAAATTCGGTTTTCACTGTTTTGCTCAAGGATGCTTCAGCACACCTGCTGACGTGGGGCTTGAACCCGGGTCGGCCGCTTGAAGAATGAGCTCAATAACTACCCTGCTACTCGTGCTGAAATATCTGCAACAATGCTGCAATCTTCTCCGCCACTTATACAGACACATGCACCCACACATGTACTGTACAACACGCACGCACAAAAACACTCCGAGAGCACTTCTAAATGAGGACACAAACACTTTGTCCTTTTATGATGTTTTTTTCCTTTTCAGTTTACCTATAATTAGGCTTTCCTCCAGGTTCCATATGTAGGAGAGTCAAGCTGGATGCACACACCCACACATCCACTGAAACCATGCTGCAGTTCAGTCTTTGCATGAACTGTTATCCCTTATGTATTCCTGATTTGAATTTTGATAGCATTTATAACATTGCGTTTTTTGTTGTTGGTGGTGTTTTTGTTTTTGTTTTGTTTTTTTAATTGAAATATTGCAGTCAATTTTTAATTACCGGCTTGAGGCTTATGTTTTATTTTTTTGTTTCTATTTGAACACTGAGCTGGAGTTATTCCCTTGCCTTATACAAGCACTGTTTGAAGAAGGGGCCATGTCTGTAAGCGATGTCATGAGTGATCCAGGTGCTGCCATATTTAACAGCCAGTCACATTCAGCTATATTTCAGTTACATGTGTTAGTTTGTGGGGTATACTGTGTATACAGACAGCCTTCTGGCAATTCGTTTGCTTTTAGCCTTATTAAACTCATTGCAACCAGCATATTTTTCATTTTTTTTAAAATTTTTTTTTATATGATAATTATTGCTTGGGTTGAGAGTGCTCTCCACTCTTCAAATGACATTTTACCCTAAAAGGACTTATTCAAAAAACCCACTTCTAACAAATGCTGTCAGCACTGTCATTTTTTTTTATTACACCACAAGGCCTTTCATATGTACAATATTACACTCCTCCATGATATTCTGCAACATGTGAGGGAAAAAAAGCTAAACCTGGCACAAGAAAATTCCTCAAACGGACAAATCCAAACTGCCGCAGTTCAAAACATATATGCAAAATAAGAGATAATATATATAGTATGATGTGCACCACTCACCAAAATGAGTGCTTTTCTACACACAGTTAAAAGAGTCACAGTGTACTCATGCCATAATGTTTTTTTTTTTTTTTCAAACAGGCAGGGATGTGGTAGAGGCCGTGTCTGCTGGTGCCATCCAGTCCAGGTACTGCACTCGAGCCCCCTCTTCAGTCCTCTTCCCCATAGTCAAGATCCCTGCTGCCTGGTTCTTGGAGCCGTGGAGGAGCTGGTGCAGGCGTCTCTGGAGGTGAGTCTCCTCTCCTTTCCGTTTGCCCAGGGTGAGGATGCCAGCGGCAGCATCAGCAGTGAGGGGTGGTTGACCCGGGGCCCCGCTGCCAGAGCGGCACAGCAACACATAGAGGCGACAGGAGCGGGATGACTGTCTGCAGCACTCGGACAGGCTGTGAGCATCACAGGCCAGATGAGACACCAGCAACATCAAAACCAGCAGCAGGAGTTTCTGTGGGACCAAAGAGGTCAGTTTACACCCAGTGGATATGATGTCATCAGACATGAAAAAAGCACACTGGAGCCAGGAGTGGCAATGATCATTACAATGTTAGAAAATAAGCACTATAATTATACAATAACTGATAGGATTATACCTTACAGTGGACATTAGTAAATGTCCTAAGTTGCTGAAAATGCTGAAAATCATTTCAAAAGCACAGAGTGTCTGTTTGGCTTCTTAAAAAGTAGAGCCCAACCGGTACTGGATTTTTTGGACTGATACAAATATTCATATTTTGGAGATGAAAAATGTGTATGTGTATTTTAATGAATTTATAAAACACATTTGTAGCAAGAAATCCTCAAATTTGGTAGTCAATAGTTTTAATAAAGTTTAATAAAGACTTGATATTTTACTGTTGAACAGTAAACTTTAATAAATTAACTTATTAACTTATTAACATATATGCCAATATCACTATATCTGTGATGAGCTACTATCAGCCAGCAATATCTGTCGGCTGATATATATGATATCAATATTTAAGCTGTGCACAAAAGCGCACAAGATTAATTTTGTCTTTGCGGCTACTTTTGTGTCCTTTTTGGCTGCACTCACTGTGACACCACACCCACACCCTGGCTAGTTAAGATAATTGTATTTTTCTTGTTCATAATCTGTCATCAAGAACAGAACCAAGCCTGAATACACTATCAGCATCATCAGTTGCTGCGATAACAGTACATTAATTGCCTGTCCACACAGTTATCTATGCAAATGTAGGAAAAAGCTCACTGAATCTCTAATGAGATGATTTACATTTACTCTGTGTATACACTACAAAAGCTTAACCTCTAAACAAAGTGGGATTAGACATAAAAATATGCTCTAACAGTGAATTATTCCCATATATTCAAGAATGTAAAGCACATGTTCCGCGTATCCAACCAATGATGTTTAGCCCGTTATCTAACAACCCTAAACAAATCATTTGGTGGCATTTAAAATTAAGACACTCAGCTGTAAATATTTCAAGTACAGTACATTTCCTAACTTTTGGCATCCAATACATAAATTTAAATTTAAATTTATATCAACCCATGTTAAATGAACCTCTTTTTCTGCCTTCATTCTGGAGAAGTAAGCTAGAAAAGAGAAATGTGATTAAACATTTAGCTGTAAGATAGGTTTAAGGAAGAATGTTGAATTAAAAAATATGCATTTATCCATACTTTCAACAATGCACTATCAAACACAGCTCAATTACATTAACACTCAGCAGTACATTCATTTCAAGCAGAATGATGCCAAAGGAAACAAAGAGGATGCCGGTGAAACATAAGTTGCCTCACCCTGTTGCACATGTCCATCGCAGCAGCTTTCTGCAACTTGGTGGAGAACCACATCATCTTCTGCTTGTGTGGCGGTCTTCTGATGCCCCTACCTCTACCAGGGAGAGACCAGGTGTCTTTTATATTGTCCCAGGTCGTCCACACCAACCAACCCCGCATCTCGTGCACACGTCATCGATGCAAACAAAGATAACACAAATCCACAAATGCTCTTGTTTCTGCTTCCTGCTCAGTTGATGGATTCATGTCTTGTCTGCTGCCATTAATTAGTCCCCTGCACTGATCATCTCCAGGGCACGCCTGTGGACCTTTAACAAACTATTGGCATGTCTTTGTGGTTAAAAGCCAAAGGTTTGTTAAGACATGCCATAATGATGAGAGGTAGGAAAAAGAAGTCAATTAGCCAATGTGTCCTATGACTTCCATAATATTACACAAAAGACAAAAAAAAACAAAACAAAGCCAAGATGCCCTTTCCCAGTTTTAATGACAGACTCATTCAAGCCGGACTAATGAGGTGTTGTAACTATTGTCCTGTTTGTGGTCACAAAAAAGGTGTCATACTCACACACAAACAATGGCGTGTGCATTTGCTTACTCCCGCATACACAAGCTGCTTCATTTGGTGGATGGTAGACTGAAGGAATACTCATTAATAAAACCAAATGAGGATTAAAAAAAATAAAATAAAAAAATCGAAACTACATGTTATGGGCACAAGTTAAGCAAAAGTTATCGATCATCATCACATATCCATATCCATTCCCTTCCCTCACAGCCAGTTACTGAATATTTGTTGCCACCTCATGGACAATGGGTTGCATTACCTCAATAATGCACCTCTTCCTGTCAAAAATAAATGGAGTAATTGAGATATATTGATCAAGGAAGAAACAAACATCAGATGAATAAACAGCGCACCGTAATGCATGAGCAGTGATCAATAAGGCTTTAAAAAAAACAAAGAGCAGCTGATTGACTGCAATGGTTGATTGACTGCAATAAAAAAAATAAATAAATAAATAAAAAAAAGCCCTTGCAGTTTACGTCAGTCATTTATTCAGTGTGCTGTATAACTAAAAGATATTGTAAAATCAAGACAATATCAGTGCAGGTGCTGCTTGTATAGATTCGATTCAAATTGCCATGTAAGTGTATGTTTAAAATCACTGTAAAACGCATTCACATGGACCCCCCCCTCACACACACACACCTTCTGCTGGGGAAGAGGAGCAGTCATTAAAGTGCAAAGAAGGAGAGGAGGCAGGATAAACAATGAAGCCGGTTTTAATGGGCCACTTAAAGGAGCTCTTACAGAATCCACACTCACTTTGCAGTGAAACACAAGTCAGGTACTGGTTGAACCTCATCTTGCGGTGCTAACTCGTAACCTCATTCCGGTCCCACACACACACACACACACACACACACACACACACACGCACACGCTGTCCTGTGCTGCACCACACAGCACCAAGCGTCAAGTCACTGTATATGTCGAAGTAATGTTTATAAAAGAATTAGAACTAACAACAATTATCATAATATCAATCTGTCTGCGAGAATTATCACAGCAATATATGTTCCCTTCGTACATTTTACATACAGTATACAGCTATATTCACTTTGTTTTTGTTTTTTTTGTGTAGGTGTTTGACAGCAGTACCATTTCTCTGTTGACCTTGGACCCTCGGCCTCTCATGGGTCTAACAAGGTTTGAATGTTCCAGTTGTGATTCACTGGTGAGCTCTGCTGCTTAACACGGGCTAGCTCCACCCTGGGGACCAAAACACCGACTCACATGACATCACGCACACAGCCCCTGGGGAGGAGACACGGAAACCCTGTGGGCGGACTCCAGGAGTGACCACTAAGAAGAACTCAAGTCCTAAGGAATGACACTGTGCAGACGTGCGAGGCCCGACGGAGGCTGACGCGAGCAGGGGGGCGGGGGGGGGGAGCGGGAGCATCAGTGTGACTGAGAGCGCTCAGAGCTGCAGTTTGTTTCTCTGTTTTATGCTCCTCGGCTCCCTGCTTTGTGGTGATCTATAATTCCTATGGAGCTCAGCCTAAGTGAGCCGCTCGACTCTGTGAATGAAAATGACGTCCTCTAGGGAGAGGGGGGGGTGAGGGTGAGGGTTTGCACGTAGCATTTATGACGTCTAACGTGGAATATGGAAGAAGAGGAGCGCACACATGAAGAAAATAAAAGCTCAAAGACATGCCGAGATGTCTTGGGGAATCAAAAGGCAAGTATCTGCGGTATGAAATGCCAATGTGAGGTAAAGCCTGTACCCACAGAGCTAGAGTACATAGTGGATGGGCGCGTAACTAGCACTGCCCAGAGAGAGACAGGGATACCCGACTGACTGGTCCAGCTACTGAACACACCCCCTGGCAGAAACACAGACCACAACTTAGTCAACGGCTGTCAACCGGCTTTCCTTTGACATCAGTAGAGAACCGAATGCTTGAGAAGAGAGAGCGGACCTAAACATAGCAGCTCAGATGGAAGCTAATTCCATTTCCAGGATGGTGGAAAAATAAACATGGTCTGCCCTGTTTTCCATTCTTTTTTTTTTTTTTTTTTTTTTTTTAAAGAGCAAATGAAGCATGAGGTCAGGCTTTCTCTTCCTGTCTTCAGCCCTCTAACTATCCTCACACCTCAACATGTGCTCTCAGACTTGGGTTTCACTCCTGACACGGCGGGTTCTCCTCACCATCGCCATTTCTTTCAACCTCTCCTTTATTTCCTCAATCTCCCTCGCCCTCTCGGCAACACTGGCCTCCTCCTGCTGCTCGTTTGCCTTCCCTATCTCTCTGTCTCTGTCTCTCTTTGGGTAGGATCCTCTGTGGGCACAGGCTGCGGGTCAGCAGGACTGATTGTCGCTGGCCCTCTCCTGCTCTGGGATGGCGTCCAGGGGGCCAGTTGCCCTCTGCTGCTGGGTCTGGAGCTGCAGCTGGGGCTGCGGCTGAGGAAAAGCCAGTGATTGTGTAACAGTTTGAACCAGAGGGAGAGCTGGTAGCTGGGCCTGAGCCTGAGCTTGGGGGTAGAGATGGGGATGGGGATGGAGGCAAGCCTGAGGTAAGGTCTGGGTCTGTGGTTGGGGCTGGGGCTGGGGCTGGGGCTGGGTCTGGTACTGTGGAGGGGCCTTGGCCTGAGGCTGTTGCTGTAGCTGGGTCTGCTGTGGCTGGTAGTGAGGATGGTGCTGCAGCTGTGGGGAAGCTGCTCCATTCTTACTGAGGCCACAGGACTGAGCAGCGCAGTGGATCTGACGCAGAGTGTCCAGTGCCTCACTCTTAGCATGCTTCAGCAGGTCAGCCTGGCCCTGAGAGAGAGGAGAGAGGGAGAGAGAGAGGGAGAGAGAGAGAGAGAGAGAGAGAGAGAGAGAGAGAGAGAGAGAGAGAGAGAGAGGCAGCCATTATGCTCTGACTCATGCAGCAAACACAACTTTGTCAGCGCTATACAATCATATCAGATGATCACACGACAAAAATAGCAAGGGACATCTCTGGTAACTGTTCCGTCTCGGCTGTTTCAATTTACAGTCTATCTGAATTAGATAACATCATCCAGTGCAGGTACGCTGGAAGGGGAATCGTATTTTTTCATTGCATTAACTAATAATACACAGAAGGGGGCAGTGCAGAGCCACCGAATGAAGCCCTTTGGTTGCTTGCCAGCCCTTCGAGCATCTCAGGTGGTGAGTAATGTTCTCATATGGTGATAATGTTACACCGCATTTCTGCTCTTTATTTGTGAGCACCTCTGAGATGGAATACAGCCATATGTGGAGGAAGTGGTCAGGGAAGGCATCCCGCTTTATGGCGCTGTAAAGTCGCCCTGGGCTGCGTCCATGGCTGACTTTCCTCTTAGAGCAGAGCAGAGACTTTCCTGTCTCTGCTCTGTGGAAATGTGGTAGATTCTCCTCCACAGGCGGTTATTCCTCTGTGAAAGGTGCTTATTTTATTAGGACTGCCAACAGTCTCCTTTCCCAAAGCCTGGCCAGACTCTGTAACGTACTGTCGCCACTTCCGCTGTCTCTCAGACCTCGATTCTTCCCCTCATCGCCGCTCAGCCCTGCCACAAGCCCCTCTCTTCCAGTCTGTCTCCTCCGCCACTTTCTTTTCACCACCATTTCACCCACATCCGTTTACAAGCAAGCAGAAAGCAACAGCCCTCATGTCTGTAATTCTGCATGTTTTTCCTCCTTCCCACAAGAACTCCACTCTGGACTCTGTTTGACCTGCAGGCAGTGACAGCTACTTGGAGACTGAAGTCTAATTGTGAAAGGGAGTCAGTTCTCGTTGCCACAAGGCTGGCACAGCGGTCTGACATGTTGTGGGACGGGTTGCGGGTTCTGCTGCCCTGGACAAAATATCCGCCGTTCCACTCTCAGGTGATATGAGCGCGCTGCAAGTTGCCTTTTTACCTGCGCCGCTCCAGCACGCAAACCAAACGCATGAATAAGTCATGTATTTGAAAAACAAAGATTATGTAAGCCATGACTCATCAAGCACAATCTAAGCCAGCAGGAGGATTGTCCTGTGCTACCAGAACCAAATCACGACGGCGCTTGGATTTGGGTGCATTCACCCCTGCAGCTGGCCTATAGCGATCCACAGGGGGTTAAGTGCTGACAAGCATGGTCACCAAATCCCATCACAGCATCCCCATTAAATTTCATCCTTACCACTTCCTTGTTTGTTTAAATTCAGACCATCCTGCTTTTTATAGACCTTGTTGTTAAGCAGCGAGGGCAGTCAATAACCTGGCTTCAGTATGATATTAGTTTTCAGGTTGTAAACATAGACAATAAAAAAGGACAGGGGTGAGCGACGGTGTAGCATGCGCATGGATTTGCTCATCTACAGGACATTGAACTCTCTCTCTGTGAATACAATGCTTTCTCATTTGAGCTGTCATGTAGTGAACAAATTCAAATCCATGACATCTTCAGTGAGAAAGCACTAGGAAGCTAGAGTTGTGATGGATGGTCACCTACAGTAGCCCACATCTCTGGGTGAAGAAAAATGAACTGGAAAATTTAGTGTTTAACCCTCCTGATATGTTCACATTTTTGAACATCTTTTATGTTTGGGGTCAATTTGACGTCCACAAAATTATTATAACTAAAATTGTTATCAAAGTTTATGTGTCAAGTGCTTTATGTTTCTTTGTTGATTACCTAAATAGCCCTTTAAGTAAAACATAACCCCCCACCCCACCCCCACCCCACTTATACATCCAGTATTCCTATTACATAACAATGGAAAAATATTCAAATCGCCATAAAATCTCACTGATTGACCTAAAATTGGAAAGAAATATTAATTTTTGGTGTTTTAATGGCTTTATATTATTTCTAAGTACAGACTTTTGTTATTTATAACCAATGCATTACAAAGTGTGTACAGGACATTTAAAACATATCATCATGTCAATTTCATCTTTACCCGGTAGTACCCATTACATTAGGAAAACTCATTAAATATGAAGCAAAAAAATATGTTAATCATTTATTTAGAGATTTTAAACATTGGCTGGGGTCAGGAGGGTTGACTGTTTCCAACGCTAATATAAACTAGAATGGTGAGTGATGTGGGGGAGAACGGTGATGCCATGCTGTTTCTGGAGTTATGTTATCCTCAAAAGGAACACTGCAAAATATCTCTGCCTTAACAAGGCATTTGGTCTCATATTCAGTGTTGAAAACCTTGTTTTTTCTTAAAACAATTGGAAAAACATCGAACAGTGGGATGAGATATTCCCACTTGTTTCTAATGCAGTTTCACCTATTTTGGGCAGAATGAGGCAGATCAGTCCATTAGTATCAAGAAAACACTTGATTTAAGAAAATTCTGGAAACAAGGTAATAAGCATTTGAAACAAGCAGGATAATCTCATCCCACTGGCAGTTTTTTTTTCACTTGTTTTAATAAAAACAAGATTTTAACACTGAATATAAGACTAAATGACTTAAGACGGAGATTTTTTTTTTTGTTTGTTTTTGCAGTGAATACATAATGCCTGGCATTGTCTGTTTGCCTGTTTACCTCTCTCTTGTCTTCGCTCTCAACAGGGAAAGCAGTTGAGTGACAGAATAACATCACTGGCTGAAATGGGCAAATACCTTTATTCACCATGATAGCGCTGATCTGACTCTCACTGTCAAAGCAGAGGAGGAGGCTTGTGTGTGTGTGTGTGTGTGTGTGTGTGTTTGACAGACAGAGAGTGAGTTCTCTCTCACTCCTTTCCCCTGAGCTCCTTGCCATCCACCAGAGAGCCGGCAGGCCTGCTGAGGATCTGGAGAGCTTGACAGGTGAAGAGACTAGGCATGGCTGCCAGCTTGGCAAACAGGCGCCACGCTCGCACCAAATGTTCAGCACAGTGCACAGATTACAACTGAGGAAGGGGAGGAGGGGTGTGTGTGTGTGTGTGTGTGCACCAAGACCCCCCTATGCTGAGTGCGTAGCTCATCAAGGAAACAGGAGGGGAGCGGAGGAGCGGGTGGGGGTGGCAAAGTGTGCATGTGTGTGTGTTTGTGGAGGGACGACTGGGGGGGTGGGGTGCACAGAGGCAGGGTAAATGACATTTGGGATTAGGTTTTTGTGTTCCACCTGTTACATTGTTTAAGCATTTGAGTTTAGTTTAGTGTAGCCTACTAAGCTTAATTAAGATGCATCTGTCTGTTGTGCATGCTCTTATAGTGCACGCTTCCAAAAAAATAGATATATAAGTAAATAAAAATGTATGTATATGCACAGTGTAACAGTGATTTGCTTGCTCATTATTCATTATCGTCACTGCAGCGTTTTGTTCCTCTCCATCTGATAACACAGACACAGGAAGGTAAACAAAACCCAAGACATCAAACAACTATCTCTGCTTGTCCTACCAGACCCCGAGTGAAAAGGCCAGCCAAGGATGATTCTTCACTCAATGCTAAATGATTTCAGGCAAATGAGACGAGATAAAAATAGAGCGCTGAGCATCACATATCCGAGCTCCTCTGTTCTAACTTAGCTAACTGAGCACAATGTGCAGTGTGAGCAGCATGTTGTGTTTTATCACAGCTGGCGTTACCACAGGTATTCATTCACGAGGGGCGACGAGATGACGGCACTGAGCAGCCACGTCTCGAGCGTCGAAGCCAGAAAGAGACGAGGGTGGATTTTGCTCAGAGGCATTTTCAAAGTGGACCCAACGTGCCCCTTATGGAGAAGAATAAGAGCAACGCATGTGTGTGTCAAGACACGAATGCACACAATCCTATCATGTGTTATCATGTTAGTTGGTTGAGCCCGTCAATAAAACAGTAGATGCGATCAGCAACAGTTAATTAAGAGATTAGGGGATTATAGTGGAGGCGAATACAATTAGCCCAGAGAGCTTTCTTAAGACCCTGTGTAGCATAATCTCAACAGCAGGGTCTGGGATTGTTTATCCAACTGCCTACGACAATCTCTGATATAATCTCACATGCTGACAGAAGTCAGTAGCGTTAGTCATGAGACTGCATGCAAACCAGAGGTAGAGAGAGCGACACGGGGTTCTGCTGTGTGTCTCACCTTGAGCACGGTGATGTTCCACGCGTAGCTTTCCATGGCCTTCTGGAGTTTGCGGCCTTTCAAGCCCTCCTTGGCACCAATGCGATGCAGGTCCTCATGGAAGTCTAGCCCTGGACACACACACACACACACACATACACACAACAGATGAATTAAATGTACAGTGTACAAAATGCAAATGGCAATAAACTCCAAAAAGACAGAACACCGCAGAAATGTTTGTTGAGTTATCAGATTTGTTGACACTCTAAAATTAAATGCACCCCCCCTTCCCCGCCCCTGCACACACACACACACACACACACACACACACATACACACATAGACAACCTCACCAACACTTGAACTCCATGGCAAATTTCAACCAAGTTCAATGAAAAAGGCTCTATGACAAAAAGTTCATGAGTTATGAAAGGGAGTGGGGCTAAAAAAAAAAAAAAGGCTTCCAAATATAACTTCACCAAAGAGAAAGGAAGTCTCTGCTGAGTCCAGTAATGCCTCCCACAAGAATCTATGACTCTTATGAAAGGGAACGTGGCAAAATGGTGTGTGTGTGTGTATGTGTGTGTCTGTGTATAATTATTCTACTTGGAAGTTTTGCACCTTTTTGTTGCAGGCCACTCCCATTGCCACACTCCCTTTTTGCCACTTGGCCTGAACACTTAATCCACTATCCTCTGGCTCACGACCAACCTTTCCACAAAATCTTGTGCATGTCTGTTGTGCGAGTAATTTGGAAGTTATGTACCTTTTCGTGATTTGCCACTCCCTTTGCCATGCCCCCTTTTAGCCAACTGGCATCAACACTCTCACACACATGCACGTCCATGCCAAATTTCAGCCTCCAAGGATGAAGACCGTGGTTGCCAAAAGGGTGGGGAAATTTTTTTGGACCAAAGAACCGACCGACCAACAGAGCAGCTATAGAGCTGATGGCTGAAGCTAAAAAAACCCAACAACAACAACAACAAAAAAAAACTGCCAAGTGAGTTGAGATAATTGTCCAGTCTTTCAGATGAGAAATTTAAATATCTTAACACAGCAGAAGACTAACCACTCCACTTCTGTGAAAAAAAGGTCACTTTGCATTGTAATTTGCACTGCCAGCTTCTTCACTCAGGATTTAACCCGTCAGTCCTTGATCAAAATAACTTGTTGTTTGCATTGTATAACACAATGTATGCAGGGCACAATACATCTCGCTAGTTCTTTGGGTGCACAATGCCTTGTGGCCACAATAAATGACAAAGTGTGTGGAATAGCAGCTTACCATCCAATGTGCCACATTCTTAACAGGGGTGAAATTGAGGTACTGCAATGCAGGCTAACCTCTAATTAGTCTATCAGAAGGACTGGCTTCATTTAGCCCAAGTAGACCATTACTAATCCTTAGGGTTTGAGAACAAACTCTTGTAAGGCTGTAAGTCTCAGTCTATCTGTCAGTCCTTTACACTTGACCTTAAGTCTCTTCAGCTTTGGTTTACTACAAGGCTTTAACAGGACACACTATACTTCACATAAAAAAAAAAAAACTTTTAAAAGTCATTAAGTTCAACAATTCAAACACTGGGGGTTTATTAATCTACTTGTTTCCACAAGAACTTTCAGGAAACTACTTTAGGGAAGATCATTCCATTTAGTGCCAAAAATTAATTTACACTGGAAAAAAAGGGGAATTATCTCACGCCTGGTGCAGATTCATTTGCTTGTTTTGTGAAAAGTAAGAGTTTAACACTCTGAACAGTGAAGAGTACGCTGAGGAGACGTGTTAAGGTGGAAATCCTTGCAGGAGAGAAGCAACATGCATTAAGTAGCAGTCTATCTAACACCAAATAAACAGCGCCGCTCACCTAGAACACAAGATTTCTGCCTTCTATGCTCCACTTGGAAGTATTGCTGTAAAAATACACCTCGCTATTTCCGTCTAGTCAAGCAGGTACATCGCCTCAACAGTCCCTAGGCACATGTGCACCAACTCCCACACACACGTGTGCGAATGTGCATTCTCCACGCACATAATCAGAGCTCTTCATCTCATGCAGCACAATGAGGCGAGCAGAAGAGGATACTTGGATACTAGTTGGCTCTTGTGCGTACTCGAATTGATAACTGGGCCAAGCTACTATAAAAATGTGCGAGATAAAACGAACAGGGAACAACAATAAATGCTTGGTACTTAGCCCTTTCTTTTCTTTAGTTCCCATCTCTTCGTAAGCACTCCATCTTTTTTACTTCCTCAGACTCCTGTTCATAATGCTCCTGGCAACAACTCACTCTATTCCATTACCTGAACTACATCCATTTGATGCCTCATAAGTGCCTCAACTTAACTTTGAACTACAGTTCATGGTCACTCCATGAACTTGAGTTCAACCTATTTGTGTGTTTGACAGTGGCTACAAGACCATATTTCCCAACAAAGGATGCAGCACAGTTAAAACGGGCCACCTGTTAGTCAGCACATCCATTAGAGAGGTAAATTCTGCAGCGAGCACAATATCTGACCAACCGTACACGCCAGATGCACCCTCGTAAAAAGAGCCAAGATCCCCGTTGTGCCGTGATTTCCCCCACAATGGCTGATATATTATGGCCATTGCAGAATATCCATTTCGGGCCCTGAAAGTTGTGTTAACACATTTAGGCCTGATTTGATCTTGTAATCTGGCATAGTTAATGGGCTGCTGCTGGTGCTAAACCGAGCTGAGGCGGGTTGTGATCGGGAGACTTGGGGAGCTGCATGAGAGATGAAATTAGCTGGAGGCGGCTTGTCGCAACACAGCCTCTTCAAGCATTTAATTTTCCCAATTATTAAGCATTTCCTTCCCCCAACAGTCGCACACTTGCTGCTCCTTACTGTCACTTACAGTCTGTGAAATTTGAGTTAATAAACAAAATGTAGACCCCATGGCGCACGCTGATGAAGCTGGAGCCCATGTTTTGCCTTTCTGGTTGGAACGAGAGAGAGAGAGAGAGAGGGAGAGAGAGAGAGAGAGAGAGAGAGGCAAATCAAATGGGGGCAAATCATTGGATCTGCTTAGACAGCGACAAGAGGAATGAAGGGACAGTGACATGTCCCTCCTGAGTGCACATACACACACACATGCACACACACACACACACATCAGGGAAGGCTTATAGTCTCTGCAGAGTACAGAGAGCCTGTTTGCCTTTGTAATGAGTACTGCAGTAGCACCTCTTAGTTATGCTCTGTATACACAGAGAAAGAGGCGACTATGGGCAGAGGAAAAAGGTAAGTAAATAATGAAATCAAACAGAATCTCAACAAAGGAGCTGATGAAAAGAAATGACAAACAAAGAGCGCATGAGGAAAAGGTGCGAGAGGAAGAGTGAGTTTCATTAATTCATCGCCAGCTCTAAGCATGGGCAGAATATCATTATCGCGAGCAGCCGAGGAAGGGATTTTCAAGCTCCTGATGAGCTTGAAAACAATGAAGGCCCCGGCTTTTCCGCGGTAATGGAATGCACACGGAGCATCCGCTAACCATACTAACACAGGCAGAGTGCTCGGCCTGAGAGGGAGGCTTTGAGAGGAGCGGGACATCAATAAATAACCACGGTCAGGCAGGCAGTGCCTCTGTCAGTCATCCAGCCTGCACTCCTCCACCCACACTGTAAGCTCGTAAGCTAGCACCGGGCCTAAGCAGCTGTTCCCGGGCCCGGAGATAACTCGGCACGAGGATGGACTCACACTCCAACCAGACACCTGACCACGACGCTTCACAGCCGCCTCACTGGAGTGCAGAGAGCGGCGTCGATATTTGTATGCAACAGCACACAAGAGATGTTTGTGAGTGTTTACACACAGACACACAGAGACACACACACACACACACAGCAGCAGTAGCATCTGGAAGTGCCCGTGTGTGCGTCCCAGCTGTCTGTCTGGTCCCCCATTAGCAGTGTGTGATGGCGAGTCATCAATAGTGCCCAGGGGGGATCATCCAGCACCTCTCCATCCTCATCAACACGTCAGCTTCACTGCCCAAATTAAACTGATTAGCTGCGATAATGACTGGGCATAAACGAAACAGAGGAGGGGCTGGGGGGGGCGAAGTTAGAGCCATGGCAACCAAAAACTGTCCAGCACTGCCATTCTGCACGCAGTTTTAACAAGTTACTCAGTCTCATTCGTGTTAAAAACAAGTTTTTTTTAAAAAAAGCCAATGCAACGAGATAATCCCACTTTTTCTCAATGCAGTTTCACTTGTTTCAGGATTTTTGGGGGGAGAAATATAAAATGAGCTTTAGAAAACAAGTGGGATTGTCTCGTTCCACTGGCACATTCTTAACATTCAGTTTTGAGAACAAATGATTTCTTAAGATGGAGCCTTTTTTTTTTTTTTTTGCAGTGTGTGCTCTCCAAACGTGTGAGTGATGAATCTGCCAACGTGCCGAACCCTTCACGTTGCTGAGAGCGAGGTAAACTTTGGTTTCACTCCCGTTTCTGATCGCGGCCTCGTGCATCATTGTGATTACGGCTCTGTCACAACAGCATTTAGCTGATGAGCAGGCCGCGCTTTCAATGGCCGGGCGAAAGGCTTCGAATTAAGCTTTAGATGCAGCAGACACACACACACACACACTCACAAACAGACACACACTTCCCGTCTTCCCTTTCAACTGGTCACAGACCATTCACTAATTGCACCTTTTTTTTTTGCTTCTCATTCAACCATTAAACATAAATTATACCTTTAAGCTGCCATATCAATCATAGGGACAAGACCTTCAATTTGATGCAAATTCACCATCTCTCTCCTCCTATACCTCCCCTCTGTGATTCTCTTACTTTGTTTGAGCTGCTGCTACAACTGTCACCTTCACTCTGAACATAATCATACTGCTTGTGAGATGGCTTCTTAAGGCTGCATTCAAGTATCAAGCGCACCATAATTATGACCATATAACATCAAACACAGATTTGACACTACAATTTGTCAAAAAAAAAAAAAAAACACAAATTTTCACTCAATTTCCCTGGGACCCACTCAAATGACCGCCTGTGGGTCGCAGGGACTCGCTACACTGAAAACCCTTCAGCACCACCCAACATAATGCACTGGGACAAAGACAATGCAAGAAAAAGCTGGCAGAAAACAGTAGCAGGAGAAAGTGGAATATTTGAGTTTAAGACAGAAAATGAGACAAGATGTGCTGGCAGAAAGGTGAGTAAATATGATAACAGCACATCGCCGTCTAGCTGTCTAGTGTTTTTTAATTCCTGCTAGGCCATAACCTCGTGACTTTCACGGTATTTTTTTATTTATTTTTTTTTTCAAATTCAAGCCTTTTTAAGTACTTTTACAGTAAATAGTTCAGTTCTTCAGCAGCTGACAGCCCCTGCAATTTTTACGGCATTCCAAAAACATCAATTTTAACAAAAACTTTCTTTTGATTGCACAAGAAGTGACACAATTCCCCTTAATTGGGATAACCTAATTTGAGGTATTATTATTATTATTATTATTATTATTATTATTATTATCATCATCATCATTATTTTGCCCAGTGAATGTGCCCATTTTTGAAAAGCATTGTATTTTATGCCTTCATCTGCCAGTGGGCCATCATGATAATATGTTAATTCCACTACAGGAGAGACTTGATGTTCTCTGCAATTAGCTGCAAAAAAAAAAAAAAAAAAAAAAAAAAAAAAAAAGTGCATATATTGGCATTGCCATTGGGAATCAGTCAAAAGAGCCGGAAAATATTGTATCAGATATCGTCAAAAAAATCCAATGTTGTGAAACTTGTCCCTCACTTGACATGGAATAGGCTTTGCTAAAGGTGGCACTGCTCTATCCACCTTGCCCAATGCTGCGAAGCTAAACCCTGCTGGGGCATCTGTTTCTCGGCAGGGCTGCTGGAAAGTCAGAGTACAGTATGTCAGAGGAGAAACCGCCTCACTGAAAAAAATGCTAAACAAAACAGCTTCTTGTGTTTGTATTACAGCACAGACATTCCATTTTTCCTTCCGTCGTTTCTGCCTCACTTATCACCACCAAAACACCCAACTTGTCTGGGAGCATGAATGGACAAGCATGGGAGCTCTGTGTATCTCAGAATTATGCACAGTTTTTGTTGTTGTTGTTGTTCTTACATAATGCTGCTGTCATGCGCAAACCTTGTAACTCCAATTTTAGGGATTTTCATGTTTTCACGTCAGTTTCTGTTAGAAGGATTACATCAAACCTTGGTGCTCACGGAGCCATGTACGAGCGACCCGGAGGCCCTCCTTGTAGAGCTTTGTTGCATGTCATGCTCTGACCCTCCTGTCTCTCTCCACTGTACCTATCTAATAAAACAGAAATGCCAAAACAATTATCTAAAAAAGAAACGATAACTCACTGTGTAACCTTGAAAGTGCAGTTGTTGTTAGACTAAAAACACGGCCGGGTTCCTGAGAAGCAAACATTTTGGAGATACCAGGCTTTCGCTGGACCGCGACAATCATCTACCCATCACACTCTAACATCCAACGACTGACACCAACACACAGCTGTGTGTGTGTCTGCGGCAGTGTGAGGCTTAAGCTCTGCTTAGCCCTGCAGTCGTCGCCCCTGAGGGAGCTTCCTGTGGCGCTCTCCAGCTCTGTGCAGGGGGAGCTCTTTGATTCAAGCCCCGCCATTCAGCCCTCATCCCTGGGTAATTGCACAGCAGGAATATCAGCCCGGCCACATGAGATGGGGGTGTGGGACATATGCCTGCCTGTGTGTAACAGAGGGGGTGAGGCTGGTTAAGCAGGCTTAAACTGGCTCATCGGCCGTGGCATATTGGGTGGGCATGTGCCAGGGAGCCAACCGTCGAGCTCCAGTTTGCTCAGTTGCTCTCTCCCTTTACCTCTGTGTCTCCAACAAAACCTCCACACACACAAATCCACAGCAGTGACTGATCTCAGCCCTACAAACTACACATTTCTAGCTTTGTTTACACCAGCTATTTTTCCTCAGAGGCTCACTGTACAGAATCCTGAATTTCTAAAACTCTGAGTGTGTTTGCTTCGGTTTGCTTCATGACCCATCTGCTGCATCAGAGTCTGTTTTTGGTTACCGCTGGTGGCGGCTGAGCTGGAACGAGAGGTAAACAAGCGCGATGAAGGTCAGAAGTTTTGTCATCATTCATTCTCCGGTATTCAATCTATGTGATCCTATTTGTGAAGGTCTGCGGCAGTGGTATTGCTGCTTAGTCGCGAAGCGAGGCCAATAAGCAGCAATTAGTGCTCACTGCAAAAACGTCTGGAGAAGACAAGCCAGAGCATCTCTGATTTGGAGCCATTTCTCTACTAATGATATCATTATGGCCAATTTTATCCTCTTAAAGGATGAACCTCATGCATCTAGTACCCTTTCAAAATGGCACAGGCCAATTGACAAAAATGCTACTTTATTCTCTCCCTTCCTCTTCACTTTGCCATCCTTCCGCATCTCACTCCACACTCTGTCAAACCTTTTCAGCTCTCTCCCTCTCTGAAAGGATGTTTATGCTCTCTGTCCTCTCTCTCTTGCAGCTCTTTCTCCGTGTGGCTGGCTGATTGTATTCACCTGCCCACCGACATGATAACTATGCTGAGCTGACTCACTAATGGCCCGTTCTGACGGCAGCAGCCACAGATGTTGATGTTGATGGAACTGTTCTCGGAGTAGCCTGCCTGTTTCGATGCTACAAACCAGGAGGACACAAAGAACTTTTGTTGAGGACTGCAGATGTTACTTCCTGATCAGGTGGGATGCAAAAAAAAGGAACTAAAAATACTCAATTTAAATAAATGAACCTGACAGTGGGCCATACACTCTTATTAAAAGCTGAAAATACTACTGCTGCTACTACTACTACTAATACTACTACAACAACTACTACTACTAATAATAATAATAATAATGGAATACTACTACTACTACTACTAATAATAATAATAAGAAGAAGAAGAAGAAGAAGAAGAAGAATGATAATTTCACTTGTCACTTGAATCAAATATAATTTTCTTCATTCTAATGGACTTATTTAAAGATTTTTTTAAAATTTTGAAACACAGGAAACATTGAAAACAAGTATAATTATTTCACACACTACAAAAATCCATCTTAACAAGTCTTTCTGTTCAATCGTCAGTGTTAAAATATTGTTGTTGTTTTTTTTTCTGACAGAAGTGAAAAAGAATTGTCAGTGAGATGAAAAACTCCCACTTGTTTCCAAAGCTAATCAACCTGTTTCCAGAATTTTCTTGATACTAGAGGACTGATCTGCCTTATTCTGTCTTTGCTGAATCAAGTAGGAAAAAAAAAAAAACTAACAAAACAAAACATTGAATTACACTGAGAAAACAAGTGGGATTACCTCATCCCACTGGCAGATTTTTTTAAAATATAAGATCAAGATGAAGAATTTTTACTTGTTTTAAGATTTAAAATAAGATTTTATACGGGATTTAAAAGATTTTATTTAAGCGCGTTCTGCAGAGTGGATAGAATATCACAAAATGGGCTGTGCTGGGGGATTTACCTGCCCGTTGTGCTTGCGTGAGCTTGGAGTAGACGACATCAGCTGACTCAATCAGCGTTCGGCTGGTCTGGATCATCTGCAAGACAGAGGACATGAGGTTAGGTTGGATGTCATGCTAAATATCACACTGCGGTCCCCTGACACCTTCCGTGGCCAAAGCAAACAGAGAAAGCACTCGATCTGTATAACATGACCATGAAATAAAAGGAAAAGCTTTGAACTGAGGCCTGGCCAAACACAGGGGAAATCCATAATGAGTGTAAATAGGATGTAATGGGAAATACCAATAGTGAAAGACTGTTCTGTCAAAGTGTCCTCAGTAAGACACGGAGACAAAGAGTGTCAGCCTGTGAAACTGCTGTGAACACTGCATGTGAAAAACACAAATCAAAATTCACAAGGGAAGTGAGAGCTTGGTGGCAAGGCCATAAGTTCTCATTTTCATGTCTTTCAGCATTAACAAAATTATGAATTCCCACCTTCATAAAATCTGTTAGTAGCAGAGGAAGCCACACATGTACTACAGGCAACACACCAGCAAAAATACAAAATAGATTCAGCTTTTCTGGCTTGGATGGAACCTGCCTTCCTTCCTCTACTTCAGCCAGACACCCACTACAGCACATTTCCGGTGATACGGACATTCAAATTACATGGTTGCTGGTCCTGCAGGGAAACCATGGGCGGGAGAGCCACAGTTCTTCTATTTTCACCTCTAGTTCTGAATCAGACCAGCACACTGCTGTCGACGTTTAGCCCTAAACCTCCTCCCACAGGCTGAGGAGGAGCAGCTGGACTAGCCCTGCAGCACTGAGGAGGGAGCTAATGAAGTTTCACACTCCTGTTAGCAGGCAGGCAGACAGGAAGTTGGCTCTCATGCACGGTGTGCGTGTGCGCGTGTGTGCGTGTGTGTGTGTGTGTGTGTGTGCTTTCTTGTACTGCTATCCTCGTGAGAACTTTAAGTTTTTGACCTTGTAGTGAGGACAGCTTTGCAAAGGGAGCTCATTTTAGCCAGTCCTGACTTTTCAAAGGTCTAGTTTAGGATTATGACTTCTGTTTAGGGTTAAGACAGCAATAATTCTGAGGGCTAAAGAAAACAAAAAAACACCGTAAGATACTCTTTCACTGTTATACACCAATGATCTGTCTTTTTCAGTGTATTCTGGGAGTTATTTGGTGACAAAGTATTTTTTGATGTATGCATGTTTCCTCAATCTGCCTTGCCTACTTCTGTCTCAGCTAGGGATGTGCCACATTTCCTAGAGAGTGCATGTGAACTTTTTGCATTTAGCAGTGTGTTAAACGCAACTGAGGGACTTTCCCAGGCCAGCAACTCTCTTTTTCCAGAGAAATAGTGAGTTGCACCAGTTCCTCAAAATGTCGCATGTTTTTGCCACAGAATTGCATTAGGGGTAAATTAAAGCTGCTGTTGGCGCAGAAATTCCCATCTCTCTCTCAATCAGTGCATGACTGTGTAATGCTCTCTTTTTTATTTTTTTATTTTGAGGATCTGATGCCAAAACGTGGCATTTAAACTTGATATTTTAGATTGCCGAATGTGTTTCTGTTATCAGAATTCATTGTAGATGCGCTGGACCTTTCCATATGACATCATATTGTGTACATGTGCCAGGTTACCCACAAGGATGAGAAAAATACACAAAATACATGCACAAAAATCCAGAAATGCAAACTGCACCACTATTAGTTGTTTTGTCACAGTGTTAGTGTTTGATAGTGGGTATTTTGTTAAAGGTTTGAGAATTATTGCCATCTATAGACGTATAGAGTAAGGAAAAATACCTGTGTGTTTATGTGTATATATGTGAATGTGTATGTATGGGCTGGAATAGCTTGGCAATGAGGAAGCTGACCCTGAGTTTCTGTGTTGCTGACACTTTGCTGAGCTGAGGCTTACAATGCCTGGGCTGACTGCAGCACACATGAGGGGGGACTGAGGACACATGCCGACCGATACTGTACAGTAAACTGCCTGGTGATGACACGCATGGATCTATGAAATCACACACACACACACACAAACACTGGATACTAGACACAAACACTCCTCTGTTGTTGCTGAGTGGGGACTTTACCAGCTGGCCAGTCTTAGGGAAACACAAACACAAGCACTCAGCTGACCATGCCCAAAACCTCAGGACAAAGCCATAAGTTGCTGTTTGGTATTTTTTTTTTTTCCCCAGATCCTCAGACTGCAAAATCATCCTTGAGTACAGTAAAAATCTGACATAATACAACGAACATGGTGTTGAGACAAAATGAGTAGAATTGGGTATCTGTCCTTCTGGGAGGTCACAAGGTGATTTTGGTGGGAGTCGAGTTCATAGCCAATGTGAAACTATTATATCTCTATTGAAAATGAATTAGCCTGTTTTTGATTTTTTGGTATCTTTTTTTTCCCCCCTTGTGGCTGTCAAAAATAACAAGCAGGCGCTCAGTCGAATGCAGACCTCCACCACAGCTGCAGCAGGAAGTTATAGCCCTGTCTGTGCTAAGCCACGCCCCCTTTTCAGCAATGTTGTTGTCATCGGATACGCCTCTTTTGGCCAATCAGCAGGGAGAGGTGGTTGGCGCTGCCTTGAACCGTGATCAACCTCCCTGGCAGGTTTTGTGGTGTTAAATGGATGTGATTAGAAACTTTGGCCCTGTTTGTGCTGAGCGCAGTTCATTGCCATGCCTCCTTGAGGCTGATTGGCACAAAAAGTTAATCACTTCTTCATGGGCTCACCACCAAACTCACATGCAAATCCCTGCAGCACTTTTTGAGTTATCATGCTGACAGACGGATGGACAAACAGACGACCAGACAAGCAGATGCACAGCGGCAATCATATGACTCCCTGCCAGAGGTTTGACCTTCTGGGCAGAGGCAATAAACATAATTTGAACAACAGCTCTTCAAATAAATAAAATTCCAAGTATTAATCTAATACTTTGTAATAGACTGCCAAGACAAATAAACGTCATTTTGTACCAAAGTTCACTTTTCACTGGCTGGCGAGAACACCAAACTTTTTGACTGTTCAACAGCCAAAAAAACGTTGCAGCCCTCTAGAAGCGGGGACTTTTGCTGGTCCCCTTGAACATGTTTTGTGGACTGGAGCGTGAGAGCTGCTCTGACAGCGCTAAGCCTCCCGCTCGGCGCGAAGCCTCATAAAAACCAGAGTAGATGCTATTTGGAGCTGCGCTGCGGCACTCCTGATGTCAGCGCAGCCCTGTAGGTGTCAGCAGTGGGAGCGCTGGTGACCTGAGCAGTGTGGACACAACAACCTTGCTTCTCATTCATGACCTGATTCACCGGCTCCCACCAGGCTTGATAGAGAGGGGAGAACAGGACAAGGTGGGGGGGGGAGGAGAGGAAGTGGGGCTGTGGTGGTGGGGGGATAACTAATTACAGACGGAGATCTCTAACCCCCTTTTGGGCTGTACCAATGTCAAGTGGTGAAAAATGGAGTGCTGCTGTGAAAAAAAAAGGAGGCTGCATGAAATGGGACATCTGAAACTGTACAAGGCATAGCTTCAGCTTCATCTACACAGTCTGACCGGTCAAATAGATGGTTCAAGACAGGTTTTTAAGCGCTTCTAAAATGCACCAAGCCGCGTGAGTGTGTGAATCAAATGTCAAGGAAACCAGCAGTTAAGCAGGGGGCATCTTCCCAGCCTTCTACTGTTTTATTTATGTACGTGCAACAGCCAAGCAGCGGAGCATGGAGATCTCCGCAGAGCAGGAAGTGCTTATCACAGCACCACAGGGCACGCTGTGTTATCACACTTAAGTGGCTGAGTGCTTTGACATTTTATCTTACACCTTCTTTACCAGGAGGAGATATTTTGTGGGATGCTACGCGCCACTGCGAGAGAGCATTGTCATCTAACCATAACAGAAAATAAAATACATTTAAAAGATGTGTGTGCATGTGTGTCATGTTGTTGTCCTACTACTGTATTTGTACTGTATTTGTATCTGTGTAGAGTTTACTTTTCTGATGCCCATAATGCTCAGGTTTTCTTTTTGTCACAGTAATGGAGGTGTTCATTCGATTCTATGTTTGGCATTGAGCTCATAGTTAGTGGACTGCATTTTGTTGAGAGGTGTTTCCACTATTATGTCCCCCCTCATGTATATAAATAGGAAGGACAAAAAATTAGAAACACTCAACATAATGTAGTCCAGTACAAGACCTCTGCAAACTACAACCTCAATCATAACATTATTAAATTTATACATTACTCCACAATGTCAAGAAAAAATGAACATTATAACTGCATTAAACTGTACAGGTGGACCTAATAAAGTGGCCACTGAGTGTATATATGATGTTGCTGTATCTCCAATCATGTATCTCCAATTTTGGTGATTTTTTTTTTTTTTTTTTTAACTCAATCTGAGTATTTCCATGCTCCTCTGTGGGTTCAGAAGGTTCTACAACCCTCAGACTTATGAAACCTTTACAAAACTAATTATATAAACTGAAATACAGTGTGTATAGTTGTCAACCAATAGACAAGACTGTTTTCCTTAGTTTCTGAAAAGTTGATATTATGGAGACACAAGGTTCTGGTTGAACTCCAGCGATATACTGTATTTTGAAATTATTTATCATTTTCTAAATTTAACCTTTACCTCCACAGAGATATTGTGATTGCTATGTGATTCATGATTTTAGTGGGAATGGTCATTTGTGCATCATAATTTTCATGTTCACAGGAAAAAATGATGATGATGATAAAAATACTAACATGATGATGATGATGTTGTCTTACATCTGGAGAACAGGATTTGTAGACCAGAGCATCTCTATAGCACCACAATACTTCAGTTATAAGGATATTTTGTAAATAAAAATAAAGCAGGCTGATTGTGTAGTCCTAATTCTAAAATCGATAAAATATAAGATACGTATTACACTTGTAAAAACGATATTGGAGTAATATTGACATTTTGGTTATTCTGATATTCTGATAGCGTCCTCTACTTGCCTCAACACTGTCCCGGTTTGGTCCTGCCCTCCTCTCGCCCCATAGATAAATATACATTTTATATCATATAAATATACATTATTAAGTACTGCCGCTATTATTATTATTAATATCACATATACATACATACGCATGAGACTATAAAAATTTGTTTTTTCTGTATTGTTTCATTTTATCATCATTGTTACTATTACTATTTGTTTATCTACTTATTCATCTAACTTTCTTCGTGGTTTTGTTACTGAAACATACTTATCACTATCATATATAAACTAGTATCACTATTATTATTATTATTATTATTATTATTACTAATATTATTATTATAATTCATATTTTTTATTGTATCAGTATTATTAATCAATATTATTGTGTGTATTATTTTATTGTGGTTAATATTATTATTATCAATATTATTATCGGTACCACTCTTTATCAATACATACAAGGGCATCTCATTTAACCATCCAAATACACACACACACACTCACACACACACACGCACACACACACCACAATAGAAGCGAACATGTACTGTTATTTTATTATCTCTTTCTGTTTTTGTTTTTTGTTCTTGTTTGTCTTTTTTACACTGTGTATCTGTCAACATTATGTCATGTATGTCTAGTTATGTCAATGTCACCTATGTTAACTGTCAAAATAAAATAAAATAAAAATAAATAAATAAATAAATGACGGTTGCCTTACCATATCATAGGCGTTGAGCACTTTGCGCAGGAGCTCAGGCACGGGACCCTGAGCCTCCATGGTGGGGTAGGTCTCACTCAGGTCCACCGTCACCCTCAGGGCCCGCTCGCTGTTCATCAGCCACGTCGACACGGTGAGTATACACTGCTTCATGTTGGCGGCAGGGGTGAGGCCACAGAGCTCCTTGAAGGACACCATGGCGTTCTGAGAAGAAAACGCGCGCGCACACACACACACACACACACACACACACACACACACAGGTGGCATTGTGGATTATATTGCGAATGAAAAGACATAGTAAGTACGAGCTCTACATCCAATTCAGTAAAGAATAGAAGTGATTTATAAAGAACTCCTGACATGCTGTTAACCTGAGACAACGTTTAAGAGCGCACGGGTATAGAAGAGTTGAAGTGTCAGCCGGTTACTGAATCAGTGACCACAGAGCTGTGGTATCAGCAAGAGGAATGCAATGAAAATACATACCAGACCATAATATGTGTGTATGGTTAAGACCCCCATCTCTGGAAGCACAAATACCAAGTACCAAATCTCAGGATGAAAATCTCTCCAGGCCTCGTGCGTGGAAACGGCGTTCGACAACTGAAAGGCCAGCAGTTAAAATTTCTACAGCTCATTGAATGTGTTGTACTCTTTCATTGCACCATTCGGACCGTCCTTGTCCTTGTATAGGTGTCAAAACTCTATTGGCTGTCAGTTTGCATTTGCACCGACATTTCTGAGGAACATTCCTGTGGAGTTATTGTTCTTGGCAGCCGAAGTGATTCTGGTCTTAATGGAATGGCAAATATTGCAGCCACATACTGCGTGTTTATGACCTTGAGCTGGGAGATGCAGATTTGATGAGTGGGATCTTGATTCTGCCCCCAAGAGCAGACACGAGATAAGATAGCGATGAGTGTTTGTCTTGGTGAGAGCAAAGCTAGCAGTTTCCCATAACATCAGCCCGGTCAGTCAACAGCTCAGAGGCCTTGGAGCCAAATATCTGACCACAGCAGAGGCGCTAAAGTACATTTAGTGCCTTGACCCTCTCTGACTTTCTTGTCTTCACTCTTGCGCTTCTTCTCCCCCTGTCTCTAAATTTGTAGTTTTGCTCTAAACTAAAAATATAATCATGCATCATAATAGGTAATTTAATCAAGTATAAGTTAAGTAGATGGCATGCCATATCTTTAAGTGGACCATAGTGCATGACAAATCAGGTATTTTATGCAAGATTCGCTGTCTATTCTGTATTATTAGCTGTGCTGCATTCATGTCGGTTCTGTGGTCCAAAAACAAATCAGCATCTCAGCAGGTCATTTGATCTAGTATGGATTGAAAATGATGCTTCTTAAAAACAGCTGAAGGAGGCAAGACATGAGTGCAAACCTCCTTAAGTATTAGATATTGGCATACACCTGGTCAACATGAAGAAGAAGAAGAAGAAGAAGAAGAAGAAGAAGAAGAAGAAGAAGAAGAAGAAGAAGAAGAAGAAGAAGAAGAAATGTAAATGCATGCTTTTTCTATTTTATTATTAATTTATGTTTTTCTTTTTTGTTTTTTTGTTTTTTCTCATCCCTCCTGCTTTGCAGCCCATCCAAGCTGGAGCCAGCCTGAGCCCCAGCACTGGGGCAAAACCGCCTCTCACAGGACAGTATTGTTCTGCCAGCATGGGAATTGGAGCCACCAATTCAGGCCCGCTGTTTTTCACACAGCACCCCATCAGCTGGCGCGGTTAAATGAGAGAGAGAGAGAGAGAGAGAGAGAGAGTGACAGAGAGAGAGAGAGAGAGAAGGAGAAGGAGAGGAAGAGAGCAATCTGGGCTGAAGGATGAAAAGCAAAGCCTGAAATTGGAAAAAAAGAAGAGGATTGAGCAGACAATGACAAGAAGCGATGGGGAAAGACAGGACGGAGTGTATGTGAGAGAAGGGGGAGGGGGGGTCTGGGGGCTGTAGGAAAAAACAAGGGACAGAATGAGAGCGGCAGGCGAAAAACAATTTAGAGACAGAGTGAGAGAAAGAGAGCGAGTTCTGGTATTTGGGAATCAGTCCACACACTCGGTGCTCGGCAGTGTGGGAAAGGGCTGTCTCCCCGGGCTAGACCTCTGGGCTGATGGAGAGAGCAAGCCCCCCCCCACACTCCTCCTCCCCTCCTTTATCCCCCACCCAGAGGATGTGCTGTCACTGTGGGGCCCGACCTTCCTAGAGACAGAGAGGGTGGCCAGGGGACACAGTAGGCATCTGTATGCAGAGCCTCAGCCGCAGTTGTTAACACCCTGTGGGCCGATGAGCACGGCCATGGACAAACACACTGGTGGCAACTGAACTGGAGCAAAATAGCTAAGGGGCATTATTGGAGGATTAGACTGTGGATTAAACCCTGAAATGTCTGTGTGTGTGTGTGTGTGTGGAGTGATGAGGTATGAGCTTGTGTGACTGCACGCATTTATTCCTGAGCGTCTGCCACAAGTTGTTCCCATTCATTACGCTTTGTGTAATTCCATGCATGTGTTCCTGTGCGCCGTGCGTACGGGCACGTGTGCACGAGTGCTTTTAGATAATTGTTGTGCAATAAAAGCCATACTGTTTCCAAGCTGCAGTGCTACAAAACCCAGCATGAGGCTTGTGTTTTTAGTTACCCCCTTCCCCCACTTCACCCCTCTTCCAACATTCCCCAAATGAGAGCTGCGTGTCCGGTTACAACACCGCTTTTGTTTCTGTCTCTTACTGTCTGACTTAATGTCTCTCTCTCTCACTCCCTCTATCACTCTATCACTCCATGGCCAAGAACCGATGCTGGCATGCAATCTTCTCAGGGAAGAACAAAGATTCAGGCCGGCGTCCCTTTTCCAGCTCCAATGCCGTTTTACAGGGTCCATGGGCAGCAGCACCCAAAGGAGACCCAATTCAGTCTCCTGCTGAAACGCAATCAACTCGCTGCCTGGATCCACATATGAAACATGGCACCCCCTCGCTGTTTGCCCGCCTGTCAACACGCACGGCTCTCCCCAGTCTCTTTCATAGTCAGATGTACTTGTCTCTGTGTTATTGTTCAAAGCAGACCACCTGGAAGCACGGCACTTTGAGGATGAAAGGAGGTTTGTAACAGCTCGGCGACGTGAAATAACTCTTTTGGCGGCGCCATTTCATGTGCATATTTTGTGTGTGTGTCCTGCTGTTGCATCACTTACTTGGGTGGAGGGGTCACGCGCCCTTATTTCAGGGATCATGAGTACAGTGGATGTGTGCGGTGTGCGTCTTTGTCTCATGTTAAAGCCAATTTTCCTTCGCTTTGTTATCTGGTGAGGCTCGGGGGACACACGGCCCTTCATCGAGACAGAGTTCAGTGATGAAGCTGCCGGAGCTGGACCATGAGCCGGTCGCTGCCTTATGGGTTGTTGCCCGCAGGCAACAGCCCGTAAGAGCTTGACTCCACAAAGCTTTCACAATTTTCTGTTTATTCCATTTAAAAGGCCGGGGCCCCTTTCAGGAAGCCTTCATTTATTTTCTTTAAAGCCTTCCTCTCTCATTTTGTCTCCTCATTTCAATAAGGAAAATCTACATTTCAGATCTGAGGGAAATGTGATTGGGTGAGCGGCGGCTTGGGCCAGGTTGTTTGTCGTACTAAATAAATAAATGCCCTGAATATTTCACCGATTCATATCCAATCGTAAATCCACCTATCACCATTTTTCATACTGGCCTATAGATTCTGAAGACATTTGCTACCAACAAGAGATGATTCAGATCTGCGGAACAGATTAAACTGTCAGATGTGACACATGGCAGGCCTTTGATTATTTCCATACTTAGCAGAAGAGAGTTGATTGGAGTTCAGTCATAGCTAAGATGTGTTAGATTTGTGTGAGTCAGATTTACTGGCTCCACTTCACAATAAGCCATATTTCATGTCTTGTTCACGCCTGGTTCCCATGATGACTCACTCCAGCAAAGATTTGGGGCCTAATAAAGACAAATGCTTGCTGAATCGGTGGGTCACAAGTTCAGATTGTTCAAACATGCTACGATTTGGTTATGGCGGAAATGATCATGATCTTTTGTTTAGGCAAATAACTATCAGAGGCGTAGTTTTGGGTTTTTTTTTTTTCACTGTTATTCATTATTCAGCGGTATTCACACTTTTATTTCCAATGATTTCCCTGAAAATTACCCTCCTCTTATCCCATTCAGGCTGTAATTTACAAATGTAACTACCTCTAAAATTACAGGATCAATTTCACCTCCAGAACACAAACATGTCTCTCTCTGTATTGGGGTCTTGGAAGGGAAAATGATGTCCTATTTTAGAACATGCCATTTCCACAACTGAAAAATGCATGACAGCATGCCACAGGATCTCTAATCACATCTCTGCTTATTTGGTTTGGTCTGGCCTTTTGTTTGCCATGCCATTAGACTGAGGTTAGAAGAGAGAGAATGGGCTGGCTGGTAGCTACCGCAGCCTCCACCCTATGGATGCCCTGACTAAAGACAGATGGAGAGACTTTGGTATTTATGACCTGGATATGTAACATGGGATGTATCACATTACCCTCAAGTATCTGGAGGAACACACACTGTACATACATGTTGGCCTAGTTTTATACCTCCTCAAAGAAGACTTCAAGATTAATAGATCTCTCGCTTTTGTTGTAAGCCTACATGCTTCCAGTTGTGTAATGCCTTTCAAAGTCCTTGGAGAGACCTGTTACAAATCACAACCAAGCTGCAAGGAGAAATGGCTGTTTCAACACATCAGGGCATTTGTGAGAACCTGGCAGATAATGAATCAGTAAATTAACTCCCAAAGAAAATGTGAGGTTCATAAGGTAACATATCAGCCATAGAAATATTCATTAAGAAAGAAAATCTTCTTGGCACAGACTGAGCTGTTGTATTCACAAATCTATAGTACTTTGAACAAAAAAAAAAAAAGGAGCATTCTGCTTCATCCCTTGGTTTGATCACAGTGTACTTTAAAATCGCTGCCAATTCCAGATTATTTCAAACGGGTCTCCGATTTTAAAGCCTCCGCATGAAACAATTAGAGCACCGAAGATGCTTCAGTAAAGCTGCAAAGTATGAAGAATGGCAGAAAGACAGAATGCTTTGACGTGAGAACAATGAGGAAAAATGACAAGGGTAAAAAAAAAAAAGAGAGAAAGAAATAAACAAAAAATAGAGTATAAAAGAAAGAGAGGCGAGGAGCAAATCAGCCTGACAATGGGCTTGATGATGCACCTTGTTTCTCATTTCATTATTGTTACTAGGCTATTACATTGTTTTTGCCCATGGCTGTTATCTTATTTATTTATTTATTTTTTTCTCATTGGTGATGTCTTGCTTTTCCTTGTTTAATTTGCATTGTGTTGTTTTATGGCTGCATGTTTGCTCTGGCTTGATTTGTCAAAAGCACTTTGTAAAAATCTGTTTTAAAAAAAGCTGCTACGCAAAATGACAAACATGATAAGATGTATTATCTCACGTAATTATTTTCACATTTTAATTTACTCGCCGGTCTTTTATTAAGGAAACACAAACATTCCCCAGGTAGACGGAGCACTGTTGATGCAGCTAAATGGTTCAGGGAGTTTGAGCTGTGTCAACAGTTCAGACAGCTAATAAAGTTCACAGTACTGTATACACAGAGATGGATTCTATTTTGAAAGCTGTCAGACAAGACAAGAATCTGCCAGTCTAAACCAGACAACTGATGAGACACAGCATAGGGCAGGTAAACCACTTGCTTTGTTTCCTTATCTTGCTGTCACTAAACCAAAGGGACAAAAAAAAAAAAAGGACAGGCTTTACCGCATATCACATCCTTGTCAACATGATAAGCTGTGCTGGAAGGCCACTGAAATGTACTAATTGTCAACCAAATATGAAGTTACCGATCTTTATTTGGTTCATCAAGTGGAGTTTTAATGTAGCACACTTAGTACCTAGCAACCTGGCCTTCTCCCTTGAGCACTAATTGTCCCCCATTAATGATTACGCTATTCATAAACCTCTTAATTGTACAACATTGTCACTAGTGCTCCCTTCTTCTGCAATATTAATAGAGCACAATTAGCAACAGCAACAACCTCAGCTGAGCTCTGAGCCAACACAAAGCAGTTTTGTTCCTACTCACTGAAGCTAAAAGAGAGACAAAAGCGTGATTACAAACATTATTAAGTATACTGAGCTCTTGTTCTCTCTGTCATAATTGGTGACTTCTTTGTGATTCAAAATGCTTGCACAGTTTTATCACGCAATGGGACGCAGGCTGACAACAGGAGAGGCAGTCATATGTTCAAATAGGGTTAATTCAATTTCCAGCATGTGGCATATCTGCGTCTTTTTTTTTTTTGTAACACAGCTGCATGACAAAGCTGCAGATATTTGAATTGCGATAGTAATTGATTCAGAACTTCACATAATGACCGCTTCATGAGTTCATTATGTCATGGTAATGAACCCCCTGTAATGTACTGTGCGTCATGCAATAATTACTTTTCAATTAAACAATTAAATGTCTTTACCATACAATCTGAAATGACTACGCAGTTCCTCACCTGCACATTCTCTCGGAGATCTGTGGCCTCCCTGATGGGCTGGGTGGAGGCTCTGAAGAGCTCGTCCACTACCTTGATCCCTGTGGTCTTGGTGGAGGTGTACTCCCGGGCCTTCCTGCCCTTCCTAACAGACAGGCCTCTCTTATGTGCCTTGCCCCCACCCCGCCTGTTGGTAATGGCTACATGAACAAACAGGGTGGTGTTGGGCAGGAACTCTCCGGTCAGAGACTGGAGAGGGACATGTCTGTAGCCCGGCTGCAGGCACTCAAACGGGATGGTGTACTGGCCGATGAATTCGTCTCCGATGTAGTCATCATCTAGCACCACAAAGCGCAGGGCTGCCAGTTCAGGTAAGTTGATCTGGAATTCAAAACTCTCGTCAAAAATGGGGTTGTCACCATTCTGGGACACAGTCTTGGTCCTCTGCTCGGCACAGTCAGCTGGGATGCCATGGATTTCCACATAGATGTAGGGCTCCACCACATCGCCTTTGGCAGCGGAGCCACGGGGTTTAGGCAGGTTTTGGCCACTGATGACTTTGATGTGAAGGAGCTGGGCAGACACACCAGGCAGAGAGTCACGAGCATTGGCACTGAAGTAGGACACCTCTTCCCTCATGATGGCTGGCCGCAGCACATAACCACAGTTTCCATTCTGCCTGAACCAGCCAAGGTTGAGGTCCATCATCAGCCCAGGGGTCTGGTAGTTCATGGCTACAATCTGACAGCCACACTTCCAGAAGTCCTGGGGGTTCATGTTACTGGCATCAATGCGCATGGGTGTGGGATATACCCTGGAGAGAAAGCGCTTGTTGTAACAGACAAAATCTTCTGGGAACTCATTGGCAAACCTGTTAGCGTCCACCTCATTGAAGGAGCAGATCTCCCAGTATTTCTGTTCCCTCTTGGAGATTTCAAAGTCTTTGAACTGAACTGACTTACAGAGAGACACGAGATCAGACAGCTCCCTGCACAGCCTGAGTTTCTTACAGCCCAAGCCATTCAGCTGGTCTTTCTCATCAGCCCCCACTCTCCGGGACATCTCCAGACCCTCCTCCTCATCAGTCACCTCGCCCTCAGCGTCAGTGCAGCTGGGGGGCAGCCTTTTACCTTTCAGGAGGATTTTACCTTTAAGTTTCTCTGGGGAAGGCAGGTAGTGTTCCTCTTTGTTAGGGGGCTCAACATACAGCTTGTCCCCAAGAATCTTCTTCATGTGCTGGGCCATGACCCTCTGCTGAGGGATGCAGCAGTGGGTCACCAAGCAGAGAATCAGGGGATACTCAGAGCTCTCAAAAGCATATTGATTTATAATGTCCAGGACCTTAGAGAAAGCTAACTGTGAGGCTACAGAGCTGCCTACATACACCACTGGTTCATTATCTGGGCCGTCCCACACAATGACCTCAAGGCTGCGACAGCCCATCCTCAGGGCTCGAATGTAGCTGCTGATGTCTGAGGAGCCCCAGAAGTGGTCCTCCAGGAGGGAGGCGTTGTGTGACGAGTTGATGTAATAGTGAGACAGGGGTTGGGTCATGTCCTGGCACACACGTTTGTGCTGCGGGTCGAAGATGTGGCACTCAGACGAGAGGAGGTAGTGTGTGAAGCCATCAATGGAGAGGTAGCCCCGCTCCCTTCCCTCAGCAGATGGCTCAAATTTCTGAACAATATCCCTGCACATGTCCTCTGTCACACCCTCCACACCCTGTTCCACCTCTACAAACAGCATTAGATCTTTATTATCCAAATACTCCTTGTTGCTGGAAAACTGCACCAACAGGAAGAATATCTCTGGCCGTGTGCAGAGTTCACAGTATGCCTCCACAAATGTGTCCATGTTAATGTCCTCTCCATACTGGTCTTTGGCCTTCTGGAGCTCCTTAAACTTCAGCTCTATCCTGGACTCTTTCATTCCAGGGTTGAGCCCTTTGATGATTTGGGTGGCTCTGAACAGGTCTATATGTCCCTCCTTCTCCATATCCGCCAGCTCAAACACTGAACCAATCCAAGACGTTCGCAGGCTGGGCTGGCTGGGCTCCACCATGTCCACAGTGTGCCGGCCATAGGACACCAGATACCTAAGGCCCATCACCCAGGTGCTGACTACATCTGCTGTGCTGGCCACCAAATCTAATGATTCATAGTTATCCCCATAAATGATAGAGAAGGCACACTCATCAGGGAACTGGTCTGAGAGGCCATTGCTGCGTAGCACCGGGGTCTTCTTCCCTAGACGGACCTCCTTGATACTCTTGATTTCCAGTTTGGCTTTCTCTGAATCCTTTTTGGACGGCTCCCAGCGCAGCCAGTGCATGTCTGGGTCCAGTAAGAAATAGCGGTTGTACATGCGTGAGTTGGAGCGCACCTTCTTCATCTCACAGCCCTCCATCATGAAGGCCATGCAGGCAGCCGTGCTGTTAATCTTGCGGTCACTCGGCATGGAGCTGAAGGAAACCGTCTTCTTCCTCACCTGCCTCTGCTTGGAGCCATCCTGTGGAAACAGGGGGAAGGGGAAGGGTTTGGGAGAAAGATCTGTTGGTTACACTTTATTTCTGAAATCAGGAAAGAGCAATATTATTAAATAACTTATAATTAAACCTATGATTAAATAAAGGAAAGGTCTTTCTTTGGGCAGGTAAAGGAAAGAGCAGAGCTGGCTTTTCATGTACAGTGAGGCTGCACACTTAAATGGATGTGTACACAATGAATACTGAAAAAAAAAATTAACACTAAATCTAAACACATGCTGTTATGTTGTTAAAAGGTAAAGATGGAGATAATTTACCTCCTCTGGTGGTGAACTGTGCTGAGCTGCTAAACACACAGCTCTAACAGGCTATATTAACCACCTGCCATCAAACACCAGTTATCAACTGCGTGGTGAGAATCTGTATTTTCTTCCTCTTCTCCCCAGTGGCCAGCCAACATGTTGGGGCCCATTTTTATCAAGCGGGGATGAGGTGGTGGACGGGCCCCATGACAGGCACACTTTGACATTTGATTATTAAACCGGGATGAACAACCGAGGCATTTTGACAGATTCAAAGCAGCCCATTGTAAACTCAACCATGACATTAGCCTGGGAGATAATCACATGCCTGTTTAAAATGCATATCTCCTTGTCTGATTATTCTACTCATAGTTTAAATTGCATAACATCATGTGAAGGCAGCGTAACTCCTGCGGTTCTCCCACAAGACAAATCGTGATATAATGCATGCAACATGACGTCTGTTTCTTTTAAAAGAGTAGTGTTTGCTATAATGATAGGGTAAGAAACTGCACACGATTGTGGCTTGGCTCAAGTCTCAGTGGTTTCATTCCTCAAACAAAGTTAAGGGGCCTTAAAGAGCTTCAGAGTTTCACATTATAACTGCAAATGAGATTTGCTAGTTAAATATTCATCCTGTGGGCAACTCTCTAAATTACATACATTTCTTGCCAGCAGATTCGAAAGACATGGCAAAGTTTGTTCAAGCTCTGAGGGAACCAGTTCTCACAAGAGCATCTTACTCTGTCGCCTAACTCATGTGAAAACAGTAAAACAGATGCTCCACACACCACCTGCCTTGCCACTGCTGAACTTTAGCTGCTTGCAAGTCTGTGAGCCTAGCTGGTGCACAGCAGACAGACAGTTCTGCCCTACTTCCACAAAAAAACTGTGGTTAGCCAGATAGCCTGGATGCAGCTGGCCTCATTTGGGCTCGGAAAATGGACGTACTGAATAACACACACCACAGAGTATGGTACTTTGGCTAAGTTTAAATCTGAATTTACAGTGATCTTAAAATGACTGTATTTTGTATTTTTAAAAAAAGGGCACAAACCACTGAGATTGTGAATGACAAACAAATAGAGGTTAGAAAAATACTTTTAAAATGGGGACATGTTTGATTAGCTGAGTAAAGGCACTTAATTTCAACTGACCTTCGCCTATCTGTGTCTTTAAATCTGTTTGTGTTTGAATAAAGCCGGGGAGGGAGGGGTTAAGAAAGTCCCAGGGTGGAGGAGGACTGTGTAGGCCCATGTCTCGCCACAACACAATGGCTGCCTATACAGGTCTGATGGATCTCCTGAGAGCATGGTTCAGCTCTAGCCACAGTAAAACACCTCCGAGCCATCCATCTTCCACCTGATGGCCAGAGGCAGAAGACGCCCAGCACCTCATCACGATTAATGAGCGGCACTTGACGCAAAGCCGAGGAAATGACACAATCATCGCTCTTCGGCTTTGCCCTTGTTTGCTGACCTCTATCTCCTTTCTCTGTACACAAAAGCACTGCACATCCTCGTTCCTATTTTCCTCAGAAGTGAATTTAATAAAGCTGTATGATGCATGAAAAAAGAAAATAACTCTGAATACGGTTTCAATGCATTCGCCATGAATGAAAAGTAAAAGTTTGGGCTGGTTGGAAATTTTCTGTGTTTGAAGTTCTTTCATGCCCAGTCCAGAGACCAGTGGTCCTGGGAGCCTCAAGGTCAACAGGCATGTTCACCAGGAGATTAAGAAAAAAAAAACAGCCAGAAGTCACTGGAAGAACAAGCGAAAACTCCACTCGGCCACACAGTGGGGGCTGGGCTGTAAAACGTTCTGCCCTAAATCTAAGCAATTATTTTCTCCCGTTCAAGAAATACTTGATGTTGGTATGCAGCTGTTGCGTGAGGTGGAGCCAAGACCCAAGAACATATGGTAAAACATCAGCCAGGGAAAGGAGGGTAAGGCCTGTTGGTTCAGCTGAAGGAGAACGCTATCCCAACTCTCTCACAGAGTTAATCTAGGAGTAAAGAGAGCATGTCAACCACTTCATATAGCGAGACCCAGACAGACCACTGCATGGCTGCCCCCGTCTCCCACAGCCACTCCCTAAAGCTTCTGCTTCCTCCAAAATATCGTCCTCCCCCGCCCACCATAGTGCTTATATAGATGGAGTTGAATCTGCAGGCCATAATCATAAGATCACATTTCAATCTCCATCCTATGGGCTTTAATCTTGCTAGCCACCGTGTCACTCTCCTTTTTGCCTCCTGCGACAGAAAACTACGCCCAGCAGCTCTGCTGGTGGTCGAAAAGTCTATTTCAAAACCGGACTTTCCTCCGCTGAGCTCTTCCGAAGCTGTTTTTGAAGCAGATACAACCAGATGGAGACCTACACTGACTGGGGTTTTCACTTCATGAAAACCTCCATCTTAGCAAGTTAGTTTCGTAGTCTCACATTCAGTCTTAAAATCTTGATTTTCTCAAAAACAAGCGAACAAATCTGCCAGTGGGATGAGATAACCCCCACTTGTGTCCAATGCAAATCAACTTGTTTGCAGGCTTTTCTTGAATCTAGTGTCATTTTCTTGGTGCCAATCGGCTGATTTGCCTTAATCTGTATTGTTTCAACATATTTACACTTGTTCCAAGAAAAAATCCTGAAACAAGAGAAAATGCACTTGAAACAACAAGGACTGGCGGAATTTTTATTTTTTATTTTTTCACACTGAATAGTAGACTAAGTAGCGGTGTTGAAAGCCCTGTGAGGCAGAAAGCAGTTTGAGAAAGTGGGAGGATGGGGAGATAACAGGAAGGGCTCTGGTCAGGTCTGATTGTTTCCAGGCCTTCTTTGGGGAAGTGCCCAGGCCACAGAAGGTCAAAGGGTGCATGGGTGATCTGGCATTTCATTAACATGCTGTTATAATTAGTTGGAGAGCCAAGTAAGACAAGGAAGTGTTTGAACCATCAGGTTTGGCCCCACAATCAAAACCGTGCAGGCGAGACAAAGAGGAGCGTGCTTCTGCAAGTCCATTCATTTCCATCAATACTGAATACATTTTCCAATCACTGATGTTACACATGAAATCACACGGCCGACCTATAGTTATAGATTAAATACTGGTCAATAATATTGGTTCTGAGGGGTATGCATAAGTAGGAAAGGTCAGGGTAAAAAATCAAATCATTATAAGTTCATTTTCAGAATTAACCCTCCCACACTCCTTCCTGAATTATTCACCCTTATTCTTTTTTTCTATCTCTCTCTCTTTGCTACATACAGCCCCTCCCACCCCTCACCCCCAAATCAATTGCTCTCCTATCACACTCTCTCACCATTTTCTCACAGCCTCAGGGGTCTTTCCTGCTAGGGATGTCAGTTTTTCTCCCTGTGTGTGTGTGTGTGTGTGAGTGTGTGCGTTTCCTCTTCCTGCTTCTGGCTTGACTGCCTGTTGCTGTTGCTGCGGTGATAGGGGGTATTTTGGTAACCCTCCCCAACTCCCCCGCCTAATGCTGTGGCGGCGCTGGTTGCCCCAGGTGGGGTCAAACACTCCTTGATGGAATGATGAAGCTGATGGGGACGGGCAGGCTGTGAGACAAGCCACTGCGATGTCCTGTGAAGGGCGGCGGTGTGTCAGCGCTGTCACACTCCGGCGCTGAGCCGCACTAAGCAACACGGAGAACTTAACTCCAGGCAGGCAATTAGTGCAACACAAGCTCTCACTTTCCCTGTTGCACTGCATTAATGGAGTGTGCCAATATGACTGAAAAGTGGTGCTACGAGACTGGGAACAAGACCAATTATATATATATATATATATATAGAGAGAGAGAGAGAGAGAGAGAGAGAGAGAGAGAGAGAGAGAAATTTGTAGCTTTTATTGGCTCTGAAAGCCAAACGCCTGTGGTTGACTAAGGCCATCCTCCCCCAGCCTGGAATGCAACATTATCAGGAGGGCTGGTGCCTGCTGCACATCTTTGGTGTGTGAGTGTGTGAGTGTGTGTGTGTGTGTGTGTGTGTGTGGAACGTCAGCACCCCAAACAGATGCCCCTCAGGGCTTCCCCCACTGCCTGACCTCTGGCTGCGTATAAGTCCTCTCGCCCTGTGTGCTTACACAGCAGCAGAAGCAACTTGACCATATCGGTACACCACAAATAAATTCTCCAACTTAAGTACTTTAGTCGGATACACAGTGTTAAAATCTTGTTTTTTTCTTCAAACAAGCAACAATCTTCAAGAGCAATCAGATAATCCTGCTTATGTCCAGTGGTAATCAACTTGTTTCCAGAATTTCCTTGAATAAAGTGTAATTTTCTCGATACCAGCGGGCCAATCCGCCTTATTCTGCCTCGTTTCAACATTTTCATACTTGTCCTCAGAAAAATCCCTGAAACAAGCGAAACAGAGATGGTGGGATAATCTTACCCCCGTTGGCAAATTTTTCACTTGCTTTAAGAAAAACAAGATTTTAACGCGAGATACGGAGTGGGGCTTATGGGTCTGAGCCGCTGGGCTGTCAAATGTAAAAATGACCGGAGTGCTGAGCGGCACAGGCTGCTATTGAAATCTGGCAGATGAGTCCTTCCCCCGATGGTTTTGCTATCTCTTCCACTGGGACTATGGACATGCGGCCTCATTTACTACCACCCACCTTCCTTCCACGCCGTCCCACCAAAACCAACCGCCCCCCCCCCCAGCCCGTCCACCTCCTCTCATCCTAACTGCTCTATTCAACGTTATATCGCCGCCTGCCACCGACTACTCCATTCTCCGCTCTTATCGCTACTGTAAAACAGCCCTGCGGAAAGTACTCAGACACGGCTCGATTCTTCTCACCCACAGAGCTACAAAGTGATCTCTGTGTGTTGTTGTGCGTGCTGCGGATGGGTGAATAAGGCAGCAGGGGTGCGTGGGTAATGGGCAGAGATACAGAACAGAGCAGGACCCTGCTGATGACGTCCTCTCCACGCTGTTAGTCACTGCATGTGTGTGCTCTATGTGCCTGAGTGGGATCACAGCATCGAAGCTTATGCAGATACGCCCTGACAGACCACCAGCTACATCAGCAACTGCATGCATGCATGTTAAGCACACACACACACACATACAAAGACATACTCACTAGTAGCATTTTGGTAGTAACAGTGAATTCAATGCTGCGCTACAGTAATAATATCATTTTTCCCAGCAAGAAGTAGTGTCGCTAATCACAAGTTCAATTTGATTAATAACATTACAGCCACTAGTCATCTCCCCCTCTAATTATCAGATTGAAGATTCTCATCAGAGTGGCTGCCGTCCTCTCAGCTGATGCGAGCGCCGAGCTGCCTGGATGAGTTTACTTTCCCCTGGGTGGAGTTATTCCCGCTGCTGCGATTTTATCCAGCTAAAGGACGACGGCGACGTTTCAAATCAATGTCAATCAGGCAGGCGACGGAGTTTTGGAATTGGGAGAAGGTAAGAAAGGGATGCAATTGCCAGTTTTGAGTGCAGGGGGGAGCATATCTGCAAGTAAATATGGGCTGCAAGGGCAAGGGGATGAGAAACATACAGTGTTTTTGAGCACTGAGGCGTTGCACCGGAAGAGCTCGGAGACACCTTTGAGGATTTCGCATGCATCCGCGTGAGGCCCCGGTCGACGGGTGAAGCGGTGTGGGAGGTCATGACCACCCCACCGCCGCCATCAGCCCTCTAACCCCACCCACCCCGAGGCATCACAGCACCTCCTCCTCCCCACATCCAAGCCGGTTACACAGAGTGACATCTGAATTCTGCCACACGGGGCTTAAGGCGAACATCATTCACACCCTAACACGCTCAAACTCCTTGGGACCGGCACCAGGGAGCGGAGATGTGGAAAAAAATGGCGATGGAGTGAGAGAGAGAGTGAGAGAGAAAGAGAGAGAGAGAGAGAAGGGAGATCATCGCTCAGAGTGTGTGTGTGTGTGTGTTTGTGTGCCATGGTGTATATGAGACAGAGGCAGAAGAAAGAGACGGAGGGGGAGAGAGAGTTTAATGTTTATTCAATTGTGTTTAGATGCTTTGGCAATGCTGTTCAACATCCATGCCAATGAAGCATATTAAATTAAATTGAAAAATTAAATTCGGAGAGGGGGCAGAAGGGAGACAAAGAGAGGGAGAAAGCGAGCGAGAGAGCAACAGGGGGAGAGAGAAAGCTAAATACTATATCAATAACATATTCCCTTGGCAACATGGCATTTTTTTCCCCGTCATGCCAATAAAGCATCTTCGAATTGAATTGGACATTTGAAACGAGGCCAGCGCAACTTGAAAAATGCCAGATTGGAAGAGCGAGACGCATCATTCCCTTAAGCTTCGCGAAAATCCGATCAGCGGCGTCAGAGATGCCGCGTGTGACGTGAAAGAGAGGCAAACCAACATGGCAGCGCCCCTTCTTAGGTATCAGCGCTATATATTTTGGATGGGGTGTAAAGGAGAGATGACAAGGATCGTTTCATAAAGTTTCATCAGTGCCTCATCTGCTGTGCGGTGCGTGATGGACGCATGGCGGCTGTCATCCCACGGGGGACGATGTGAGAAGGAGAAATAATGGAAAAAGGCAAGGACCACAAGGAAAGACTGTAAAAGAAAAAGAGAAAAAGAAAGAAAAAAAAACACCATTTGTTACAGTAATCTCTTGTGTGGGTGGCTGTTTAAATTCTCCAAGCGGTAGCCTCAGCCGCACATTGTGCAACCCATCACACCATCTTAGTGAGGCTTTCGCAGAACACCGGCGCAACGTGTGAACAGGCGAGAAGGCGAACATCTAAGAGAGAATGTGAGAGAATGCGTGCAATGAGAGAGAAAGTGTGTGTGTGTGTGTGTGTCCGGGCGCACAAATGGATTTACTCCTTTATCCAGGTGGTCCGCTGTACATGGTGCTGTTTGTGCCTCGAAAACAAACCCCCAGATCTGCTGTTAACACTCCTTCCGTGCTCCGATAATGAGTGCAAATCCCCCAGAGAACTTTGAACGAGGCAAAGTGCACCAAACAATCCACTAATTACCGGGCCACCGAGAGAGTGCAGGTCAATGCTATTGAGCTGCGGAGCCGGGGCAAAAAGCAAAGAGGACTATGGGCTGTTTTGGACGTGTCCGTTGCGATGCATTGGCCTGCGTAAGAGGCTCCATTTATTTCATTTATATATTTATTCATTTATTTTTTATCAGTCATGAAAGCGTTCAATACGGTGTGCTGATATGACTGGACTTGCTTCTGGGGTCATAAATCATAATATGTCCATCTGAATTCACTGCATGTTTTACACACACACACACACACACATACATTACGCACTAAATGCAAGCTACTCTGTGGATGCTCTATTACACGTTCTCCCCAGTTGCCTTCCTCCTCCTACTTTCCATCACCACGCATCTCCAATGGGCCAATTATTTCCTGCAAAAGCTATGTTAAGGTGTGCTATATGTACTTCCTGTGTGTGTGTGTGTGTTCTGGGAGAGAGAGAGAGAGAGAGGGGGAGATGCTGTCATACAAGTTCACATCACGTCGTCCCGCTTAGGATTTCCTCACGGTCAACTACCTGTGTTTTATATCAGTCCGCCGTCGCCCTCCGTACACCAGCCAGCCGCTCTCATCCTCGACGCCAGTCATCTCCCTCACTCTCGGTGATTGACTGCGCGTCGGGTCACGTTGGTAATGCTGTAAATTCGGTGTTGAATAATGACAGTATAATCCTTTGTATGTGGGAGGGAGAGAGAGAGAGAGAGAGAGAGAGAGACAGAGTGGACAGTGGAAGAGGCAGCGTGTCCCGAGATTCCCCTCTCGTCTCCCGTCAGTTCCACTCTTGGCTTCGCTCCCTGATTTGGGAGGATGTTTGAAGGTTATTTTATCAATGCAGTTCACTATCACTATATCGCACCTCCTCCACTGTCTGCGCCAACTCTCATATAATCTCTGCCCTCTCGCTTCTAGCCTAATAACGACTACCTGTGGTTGGGTGTCTCTAAATGGGACGAGGAACTAAATCTGCCGAGGTTAGAGGGTCCGATGCCCGCTGGGAACCTACCTTCCCGTCTAAAAAAAAAGTCACGGTACTGTAAGAGAATCCAGTCAGAGCTGCATCAGGCGACTCCGCACGGTGAGAGGAAAATGTTTGAAAACGGTCTGAACTTTAAATCGGACGTGACACCGGTAAACAGCACACAGCGCGCTCATGTTTACCGACACGGGCGGCCTGTGATTGCTTTATACCGCCGGGACGAGAGAGGCACGAGGTCTAACAATGAGCCCAGCTTGCTCCGGACACAGCGCTCACTCACAGCTGTTTGGGAAACAGCTTTGTGCTTTGCATTTCAGTTTTGATTAGTCACTTCTCGTGGGCAGAAAGTGAAGTGTCCATATCGGCATGAGAATTTCATCTGGGCAAATAAATAAATAAATAAATAAAACTGGCATCTTGATTAGTAGGGTGCAGCCTGAAGACCAATAGCGGACTGGCCTATACCTCCTGACATTTGGGTTTCAAAATATGGATGATATTATTATCATTAGTACAGGAGTTGTTGGTTTTTTTTTGTAATATATTTTGGCTCATGTTATTTTTCCCTGCCATGGATTAAAACCAACCATGCCCGGACATTTTGACACCAGAGCTCAACCGTGCACACGCCCCTTGAATCAGGTCGTGCTGACAAAACTTAAAGATCCACGTGACGATGATTCACAATAAAGTTTGAGGGTCATGCAAATTACGGGAGTTTCCCAGGAGAAGAAACAAGGGCGTGGGGAGGCGGCCTCTAAATATGGGAGAAACCCGGGAAAAACGGTGTTGGCAGGTACGGACGGGCCATCTGGAGCACCGAGAAAAATCCCGGTGAGCTGCAATCTCCTGCAGGCCAACGGAGCACAAACTTTTTTCTTCACTTAGCGACTAATTAGTGGCTTCTCAGACACGTTTGTCAGAGACAGAGTGGAGGAGTCAGTAATGTCACTGCAGAAGCTCAGATAATGGAGAAGCAAGATGAAAAGAGAACATGTGGAGCATAAAAAGTAAGAGAGGAAGAAAAAAATACGTCTGCAGCAAAATGGAGAAACCTGTCCGACCTGTTGGCTATCTCTGCAGAGGAGACTGTGGAGGAGGATTCCCGACCCCCAACCCCCCACCCCACCCCACCTCACTGCCCCACCCCCAACACAAGCTGACAAAGGTGAGTGCAGTCAGTTTCTGAGACATTTCATCAGATGAGAGAAAGTTAGTCTTGCTAACCAAATAACAGGCGACAAAACCTGCCAGCCACTTAAATAGTTATCTTTTATTAGCTCATTATTATTGACTTCATATCTCATATTTTTAGGTTAGCCCTATAGTATATTTTAATTTTTAGTCTTTATAGTCTTTATTGTATATATTTAGTCTTTATTGTATTTTATTTATTTTACTTTATTCTTTATTATATGTTTCTACTGTTGCTGCTGTGACACGAGAATTTCCCTGGTTGGGATTAATAAAGTATATCTATCTATCTATCTATCTATCTATCTATCTATCTATAATTGAAGCCCTTTAGCAGAAAATGTGCCATTCTGACCACTATCACATAACATTACTTGTATAAGGTTCATTCTGAAAATGCCCCAAAATATCATCAGAGAAGGAATAACTATAATAATAATAACTATAATAAAAGTAATTTGTTTTTGTCACGTAAACTACAGGAATTAGCCACAACACCACAGTTTTTACCTTCAGATGTTACAAACTACAGGATTTTTTTTTTTTTTTTTAAAGGGGTGTTTTAATTGGAAATATCAAGTTTTACCCAGTGTTCATCAACATTACAAATGTAAACAAAGTGTAAGCCCTAAAAATGGAGCGAACGCAGTTGCGTCAATCTTTTCATCTATTTGTCATCGTTTTATGTGGTCTGCTATCATTCCTTGGATTAAGAGATTAAGATTCAATCAGTCAACTAAAGAATGAAAATATGCCTCGGCTGATGATTGTTGTTGTTGGTCTTGGTCGGCCTGACAATTTTTTTATTTTTGGAGCTCGGACCGGGATGTTCTTATGAAATATGAAGGCATTCGATGATGTGGTGAGGGTCAGTGGGAAAAAAAACAAAAAAAAACAAGTTCATTTGCATGTTCTGCTTTACATTAATGAATAGTTGGCCTCTCTGGGTCTAATGATGTTCATTAAGCTCGTACATTTGCTGTGATGCAGAGAGGCGCTTCGGGCTGTCAGGGGTTGGCCTATACATGCTTTGAGTGGGAGTGGTGAGGTCACCCTGGATCACCCTGCATTTCTGACAGTATACTCTGGAAACATTTCTCTGGCCCAAGAGTCATTCTCGCATCACCTTTCCATCCAAGTGGAGCCATAAAAATCACCAAAATGGTACTATATCTATCCTCCTCAATGAGTACACAGTTGAGGCGGATAAATATGGCTTCCTGGCGTTCTTTGGCAGAAAAAAAAAAAAAAAAAAATGATGATGGTTGTGGATTATGCCAGGCACTAGTTTTTTTTTTTTTTTTTTTTGGAAAGTTTTTCTCACACATTGTACATTTTTGACAGTTTGAGCTCCACAAAAGATTACTCATCCAGCCCCATTGTACTGTGGAGCTGGGAAACAGGGGAAATGACAACAGACTGGAAACGTCTCCAAATCACACCGAAATCGTCTAAATATGTATATTTTGTTGTATTTTAGGAGAAGTGTTCCTTTAAATAATCACCCTTGTAATTGCCCTTGGTGTCAGTAAGTCGCTGATGTACCTAAATGGTGTCGTCTCCTCTCCAAAAATTAGCATTCTCCTCGCTGCGCTCCTTAGAACAATGTTTTCTCATTTCTCCAGAAGGTTTTGAGCCAGAGGCGGCCGATCTCGGCTCTGTTTGCCCAGGATGTGGAGGATGTGTGGGGAGGGGGCGTGACATGAAAGTGTGTTTGCCCAACTCTGTCCTGATGATGACTGATGGGAGTATAATAGTTGACACGGGTGACTTGACACCTGGGTCTTGTCATCGCTACCCTCCCGGCTGTCAACCGCTCGCTAACTCTTTCACCTGTGTTTGCTTTTCTCTGTCGCAATCTCTCCGTCTACTTCTGTCTGTCTTGCCTTCCCTCTTAATTTCTGCATCTCTCTGTGCCTCTCCTTCTGTATCCCATCACACAGCAGCAATAAAGAGATGAGATTGATACTGGGAAACAATTAAGGCCGGGCTAGTGGTGCGCTGTACGCTGCCACCCTGCGGGAAATGATCTATCACTGCCTCAATAGCATTTGACAGAGGCAGCTGTTTTGAACCTGCACACAATGAATTGTCTGCCTAGGCCTCAGGCACAGGCCAGAGGAATTCGTTTGGGTATTAACACACACACACACAGACAGAGAGAGACACACACACACATGCAGGACGTGGGAATGTTGGACATTCTTTCCTGTTTCCTCTCAAAGTCTGGCACAGACACTCGCTGACTACATCTCACTTTGTACAGGAAGTGAGGACGTTGTGGTGGCTCTGATGTGAGACGCTACCAGATGTGGCCTCCCTCTGATCTACTTCCAAAGCAACTGCGCCTCTCCGCCGCCTTGACCAGACACAGCAGCCAAGCCTGCGGACCTCGGCGTAGCGGTGCAGCTGAGACTGGCGCGTTTTATCACGCACGGACCGAGCGAGCAGAGGATTGAAACGGGGAAGGCTGATTAACAGCAAATGTCACCCCGCCAGTCCCGTGCCACACGTCTCCACAGCCATTTACCCTCCACATCAGAGATAAGGTTTCATGCGAAATGACAGCCTGTCAAAAGATTACAGGTGCATCCACGGCACAAGAGAAAAGGGGAGAGATGCTATCTGTGCAAAGTAACGGAGGCAAAGCCGCTCGCTTCCGAGCCCCAGTAACATCAAACGCTGTTGCAGGAGCTGGGAAGGGATATATGCGGCAGCCAGTCTGCATATGAAGGTTCTCCGGCTATAAATAAATGCATTATGGGACAGCAAGGCCATGAGTTTCCTAAAGCTTGTTCACTGTCTCTGCCTGGCTGCCCCAGTGTCCTCAATACTTCAGTCTCTCACTGCAGCCGCTGGCATAACCTTGACTGCCGTCTGCATTGCAGCTGATGGCGGGGAGGGAAGGGAAGTGCCCTGCCTGCCACCAGAGAGTTGTGCTGCTGCAGTACAGGACACCTCTGCTATGCCGCCCCCTCCTCCTCCTCCTCCTCCTCCTCCTCCTCCTCACTCCACCTCGCCTCTCCTCTTTTCCCTCCTCTGCTCCCCAAATGGGACCGGAGAAGGGAGGAGATGGGTGGGGGAGGCGGCATCCTGTGGTGTCCTCTGACAGATGTGCCTCGTGGTGAGCACAGAGACACCCCCCCATCCCACAGCTCTGAATACATAAATGTGCTCACACACACACACACACACACACACACACACACACACACATAACCCCAGCTTGTCCTTGATAACGGTTCCTCATTTCTCTCTATCTCATTCTTTTGAAGTCATTGTCCATGATGGAGCGCCATAATAAATGTCCACGATTCCTGTGACAGAATCCCAATAGAGTCCCCCTCATTCTATTCAGCTTTCCTTTTCAGATCACACACACACACACACACACACACACACACACAAAGCACTCCCTGTTTCATTGTGACACTCTCATACTGTGGGAGCACAGACCTGCCCCAGTGTGTAGTATGCCTACTCTCCAAACGCCCACCCTATGTGTATTTTAAACCTCCGCTCTCTTTGTGAGCAGCGAACAGGCCAGGGTTGAGAATCTATTTAGATGCTGGAGGAGCGGAAGGGAGAGGGGCGCTATACTGTAATTGGCAAGTGTTCAGTCAAGTCCAGCCTCCTGTGTAGGTGCAGAGGACTCTGTGTGGGAAGAGGAGCAGGGCAGCTTACAGGGCACTTTTTCCCGTAAAAGACCGCGTTTTCTCCCAAACCCCTCGACTCCTGCTTGGCATTTGGCAAAAATAAGAACACGTCTCCGAGCAAGCTTTGATAAATGATGCATTTTCTCTCTGACACATTCCACGCCTGTGTCCGTGAAGCCCACTCAACTCTATAAATAACCCTTGTGAGCCTGATCCTTGCCTGGGCTCCTGCTGTCTCGCCGAGAGGCTGGCAAACCAACTCGCGGACTGTTCCAGTGCCAGGAGGAAAAAAATAACTCCAACGTGGTATCTGCACCAGCCTATCTTTGATGTGCGGTGAGATCAGACTCCTTACAGGGCTCCTTCTCTCTCCTCTTGATACGCTTTATCATTCACCGTGGCACTTGCATGGCTGATCAAACTCGGACTGTGCCCGACTCTAACGCCGCCTTTTAAATATCATCATCTCTGACGATACATATGTAGAGAAAAATGTCTATCAATAGAGATTTTTCTCAATCGTTTCGAGCGATACTGTTGCGAAAGCCACTTAAAAGCAACATTTCACGCCCTTGTGCTCCTAGTTGTCTTGAATGCACCGTTACTACACATGAGCCCAAACAGCAAACACACATCGAGGAGCATGACACAGAGCGAAACTCCCTGCAGGGATTCACCCCGACCAAAGATGAGGGACTTGAGGACGAGGCACTGTCTTTCAGACGGGGGGTTTTTAACCTGACACTGACCAGAAAAACGATACAGAAAAAAAAAAAAACAGAAAACAGATCGGTTTTCACTTCACACTCCAACCTCCTCTACCACTTTACCAAAGAACCATGAGAGGCAGCAGAGGGAGTGCCAATGAAAGGCAAGTGCTGAAAGCAAAAGCAAACCTCAGTCCTGTTCAATGTCACTTCCAAATAAAAGCAGAGAAGAGAAAGTGCTATTCATTTGTGTTTAGTTCACAGACGTATCAAAAAGCAGTAATGACGCATGTGGGTTTTTTTTTTTTTTTTGTACAGACAATTTTTTTTCTTGCATCAAATTTACAGAGAACATACAACACTGTGATATTTATTGTTATCAAGATATTAAATTATGGAAGACCTTGTCCATATCACACAGCTATATTATCATCCAAGCTTTTATGTTGCTGGTTAGGGATGATTTAGCACAGCCTGCGCCTGTCGTGAGAGCAGGGAGGGAGAAAGGCTGAATTAGCATTAGTGCTATCTGTACATCTAGTGGGCTGTCAAATTCCTAGTTAGCCTGAATCACTTTAACTGCGTCTGCCCGGTGCCCTACAGCTGCCGAGCTACCACATCCTGGTTGGAGTTGCAGATATGAATTACAGCTTTAGTCGCTTTTCCTCCCGGTAGTGGAGACAAATGTAGGACATGGCTGAGCAGGCGAGGCAGGGGGAGGAAGCATGTGTGTATGTGTGTGTGTGTGTGTGCTTGTTTAAATGTAGAGTAAAGAGAGGGGCGGACGACACGGGAGCAGCACGGTTCAACGAGCCCACTTTGCAGAAGAGCTCTGGGTGAAGGTGACCCCTGTGTTTGCCCAGAGAGACTGCCTGCCTGGCTGGACTGCAGCAAGGAGACACAGGTGTCCCGTTCTGGGCGGGCCGGGCGCCGACCGAATTTGACGGATCTGCAGTGGAAAAACCTGCGCAGAGGAACGGGGCTGCACGGTATCCGTCGGTAGAGAGAGAAGGGGGGTACACAAGGAAGGAACAAGGAGAACAACGGGCCCTATTTTTAGGTCCAGCCTCTCCCCTTCACAGAGACTCAGGATTCCCAAGGAGAGAAGTGAGCAGCAGGAGGGGAGGTGAAAAGCTGGCGAGGCTGAAGCTAAAAAAAAAAAAAAAAAAAAAAAAAAAAAAAGGGAAAAAGCCACGCTAATATCCTGGCCTCAATACAACCTGACCCAGTTTCACAAAGAATCTCAGGCCGCCATGTTGAACTGGAGTAGGCGGGGCTTCAAGGTTTACAGCAGGTCAGGTGAGGGTGAGAGCTGGGACACACCAAAACCACATCCAAGAGCTACAACGCCGAGGCTGATGGCGAGATTAATTATCGTCCCATACACCTCCGGCCACGCAGCCTCAGGATAAAGAAAGAAACAAAGAGTCCTTCATCCCTTCGTTTTCACACCACTCTGAATACGTCGTTGTCTTGTTATAGGAATTGCGAGTCTTTCTGCTTGTGGGAGAGGTTTTGTTCACTTCAACCTGCTCTCTCTGGTTAATTTGTGGTCGACTGATGTGGGTTTTTCCAATGGACGATGCCAACATTTTTTACAGAGCAGAGCCGTCAATGGCTGATATATAATGCTGATATCATGTTGTTGTTCTTGTTATTTATTTATTTATTTATTTATTTTACATCTGATAAAACACAACAACTTAACCCGTTTAATCCCACCGGCAACAATTCAGAAACATAAATCAGAAACAAAATCAGAAACAAAATTGAAACAGCAAAAAAAAAAAAATATATATATATATATAAAATTTAGTGCACTTAACAACAGCATTTATCAGCAGACAAGAGGGAGTGCCAACATTGTTCCACAGCAGCCGCACTGACAGGCTGCCTGCAGATGTGTCTGCAGACATTTTGTGTTTATCAGCATCATGAGTGCAGATATCGACCGATGCCAGTTATCTCAAAATGCCAGATATTGGCCTGAATAAACGGCCGACCGATAAATTAATCAGTCGATCTCTATTAGCGATCACAGGCAACGATGGGCTTTAGGGCTGATGGCCGACTGTGGGAGTGGTGTATCAGGGGCTTTAGGGTGAGGACACAGACCAGTGAAAGCATGCAGTGTCAGCTATTCTACTGCTGTGCTGATTTAAAGGTGCACTATGCAAAACTGCAGGGTGTCTTGAGATTCACCTGACAAAAACATGCAATACACATGTTATTGCATTATTTATTCCATTTTTTTTTGTTTCAGTTGAGTTTAAAGGATCCTCATTTCAATTGATCCCCTGCAATTTCACATAAGGCGCCTGTTTCCTATTATGTAATCAGGATCACCTACAATATCATCTCTGCTGTTTTTTTTAATACTTATAAGCACCAAACATGTATCGCATGTTTTTTATCAGATGAATCTCATGCTGAGAGGCTCAACTGCTGTTCTCGGCACAAAGTGGTGTTTGTGGTATAGGCACAACAGAAGCGAGAGACACGCTGCACGTAGTTTGATGCAGGGCGATCCGTTCTTGGTGCACAAGTTGCGGTTGTGTGCACAGAGGGAAAAACAAAGAAAATTCAGCCTGCCCTATCGATGTAAAAAAAAAGGACGGTGCTCGATCAGCTTTTCAAAGTCCCTGAAAACTCTGGGCTTTATCGGAGCTTTCTATCTCTTAAATCTCATTTTCTTTCCCTCTGTTTGGATGAGAGGCATTGTGTTTCAGCAGCTTTTCATTCAGGCTGATCTGTGTCACATGCAAGGTTTATTTGCTGGACTTGTGGCACAACCTTGAAAAGAGGATTATCTCCAAACCACTGCGTTGTGTAGATCACAACTGCAGATGCACATTTACGCACACAAACACACACACACCCCTGACATGGTGAAATCAAAGCGAGAGAGAAACTGATACAGAGGGAGAGTGAAGCACCCTGAGGCTCCTTTGGTGCCCGGTTGTGTTGGGCTGTGTTATCTCCCCCTGAGGTTGAGTTTACAGCGCCTTGCCGAGCCCCTAACAACCCAGTAAGACAGCAGCTCTGGTAGCAGAACCACATCCCTGGTGTTTATGTGAGGACGTGCCCAGGCCAGTCCCTCAGCCCCCTGTCATTACCTCTCTGTGGGGAGCTGCCGGGCCCGTTGCCTGGAGAGAATGCCTGGGAGACAGACAGCTGTTGCCCCGATCAACGTCACTCGTACTTCTCAACCCCCAAGCTGCAGTAATGCATCTTGGATCATGCACTGAGGAGGACAACTTGTGTGCAGTGTGAATGTGCATGTTTAAATTCTTATATAAAGTCTAATAGGGCGGAAAAATTTGGACAAAGGCCTCATCTGAAAGGCAAAAATTAGACCCAAAGTCACAGCACTGCTCACGTCTCTCTGCGGACAGTGAGGGCTTTTGTCGAGTATTTGTTTGTTTCATGATGGAGGGAAACACATACAGTAAAGTGCTTGATGTCCTTCAGAGAAGGCAAAAAAGGCAAAAAAAAAAAAAAAAAAACATGGTGGAGTGTCTGCTTTGACATAGCAGGCTGGTGTGTGTGGGCGATGAAGGGCATGGAGGGGGGAACTGGGGTCAGAACAGCTGCTCAGGGCTGGAGGCGGGGGAATGAAGCGGGTAGAGCGAAAGATGGCACAAAGCGCCACGAACTCAGCCAAACAAAGCATTTCCCCCCTGCGGCAACACCTCCCACTCCGCAAAGCCTTAAAATAAAGTTTCTCGATATCCATCCCGATGAAAGAGCTGTTGGTGATTACTCTCCCCGCCAGCTCCCTTCCAGCAGAAGTGATTTGTGTGCTGTAGTTTAACGCGTGCTGTATGAAATTCCTATGTGAGCTCCAAAAAAAAATCAATATGCTCGCAGCGAGGAAGGGTTCAAGGCCGCCGGAGTCTTCCCCTCAGATGAATGATCTTTTCCCTAGCTCGGTTAACTCGGCAGAATCCGAGGCCAGGCTGTGAGGACGGCCCGCATGCAGGTAGGGATCATACCGAGCGCTCCTCTCTTCATCCATCTGCTGTTTTCCCCGACTCCTCCCTTCTCTTCCTTCCTGCTCGCAGTGCAGCATTTCTCTCCAACTCTAAACACACTCGTCTCCAGGATGCCCCGTCCTCGCGCGAGCTAAATGTGACCATTATTTATCCTGTTTATTTTATTTCTGCTTCCCTCCGTCTGTGATTTTTCACCGGAAGTTTTCTTTTGACCACTGGGCCGTGCAAGTGGAAGCCCCTTTGCCACTTCCTGAACAAAAGGGGATTATTGTAATTTAACACACTGTGTCTGTGAGCGTCCTGGCTGATTTACTACACTCATTACAGGCAACAGCAACGTCAGCGCCGCACCGCCCTGCACACTGTGCAGGCTGCCCCGTCAGGAGGATTTAACATAATTGTAACACTGCAGCAAGGTGGTAATACCAGTGAAACTTTGAAAAGCTGCTCTGGCAGATGTGAAAACACGAGGGGAAAGTGAGTAAAGCCTTCCGTTGTGGTTTCTGTCTCTCCCTTTCTCTCCCATTCCCTTTGGTTCAGTGTTTGCATAGCGAGGGGCACCTGAAGGACAAGAGAGCATGCTGTGCAACATCCACAAACACACACACACATGCACGCACGCACACACACACACACACTCACACAAAACTGCACGAATGCTCAGCAGCTAATCTGATCAAACATAAGAGAGACAGAAAAAACAGCTCGCTCCCTAATCCTATAAGATTGTCATCAGAGAGCAAACATTATGGTAAAACAGCCACGGAAGGGGAGACAAGAGATTCATTCACCTTGAAGACAAACAGGAAGCAGAACATCTTCCGACAAGCACACACACACACTCCATGCATGCAGTGCAGTGCCCAGCAGAGGCAGAGTGTACCTGCAGCACTAAAACACCTTTCATCAAACCTCTGCTTCCTACTGCATTTCACGAAGCTTTCTGCAGCGGCACCCACATCCTATCGCAGGCGGATTCTTTCATGAGCCGCAAGTACGAAGCCTTGTCTGTCAAAATGCAGAACCCAGATTGAAATCGACTACCAATTTCAGGCGTATGAGTAATTAAAATTCATCGTGGGCGCCCTTTCTTCAGTGGAGCTAGGCATGGCTGCACCCAACATTTTTTTTTTTTTTTCCCCAGAAGCTCATCTGCAACAGATAGCAGGGAAATTATGGCCCGGGAAATGAAATGAGCCCTACAAGATACCTGACACAGGACTGATGCATTTTATCCCAGCTAAATTCATTTTTATGCCTTGTCATCATAAACATTTAATAATAATGTCAGCGAGAGCGGTGGATTCTGACGTGGTTTGCCAGACTAATGGAGGTTTTGCAGATTGTGCAGAACGCATCAGGTGACAGCGGTGAAAAAAAAAAAAAAAAAAAAAAAAAAAAAACGGTATGTGTGACAACGCAGGGCATGTTTTTCCCACGGCAGCAAATGTATGCAGGATATATGCATTAACCGCGAGTGTAACGTGTGATTTTGGGTGTGATGGCTAAGAACATTTTGCATAAAAACATTTTTGCTGTGATTTTTGCTTGCCTGGATTTTTTTTAGTGTGTGTGTTCGCAGAACTGTGCTCTACAAATGAACATATAACTGTTCCAGTACTATTAAAATACTTAAGATAGGCTCAAGTTTTATCTCTACTATTCTATTTTTGATTTATAGTTGTGTCTCTTTCATTACATTTGTTTTTTAATCATTATTTTATTCATTGGGCTTTCTTGTGGTGAGAGAGACTTTTACCTCTATCTGGTTTGCATCGAAAACAGCGGTGCCTTTGCTTTTTCCCTCTACCATTTGTTGATTTCTCTCTTCTATTTTTTCCCCATTTGTTGTATCTGTCATACTGTTTATATTTGAATTTTACGATTTGATTTGATTGCGGTATTTTTATTCCTCTGTCTCACAGGACGCCTCCAGGGATAGCTGCTCCTGCTCCAGTCTTCCCCGGGCTACAAGGTCATACAAACAGCAGGGATCCCTGATACGGGAATCCCTCTACATCATGTTACAGCCACCGAATCCCGCATTCAGACATCACAGGGGCCAATCCAAGATGGAAGATTAATGACCTCTGACTAAGACCACTGGGAATCAGCGGACAAGCTGACACTGTGATAAACAACAGGGAGAGACAGAGCGATGGAGCGAGGCTGATCTTGTCATCTGCTTATTTCTGTAATGGCATCTGTGTGTTTCCTGTATAAGCAGAGGAAGAAAGAGGCTTCTCTTGAGTAAAATTAGCCCGCTGCAATTTACATGATTGTCCTCTGTGAGAGCCAATATGTTCCACACAGCCTCAGCAGCCTCAATTCCCCAACACTGAGCTCAATTTATGGTTGTTTTTTTCTTCAACATACCAAAACAATAAATTGCAACAATAAATAAAGATATTCTGCGTCATATAGTCCACATTAATCTGTGTCTGCACGTTTAATTCTCCACATTTGTGTGAGACAGGCTTTTCATTTTAGGGTGTCTGCTTCGGGTGAATGTCATATAGCAGGGAGTCAGGGGTGAGCTGGATTATACCTGTCAAATTGAGACCAGCAGCCGCACAGCAGAGAACTCATCGAGGGAATGATGATCGAAAGAAGAAGAGAAAAATGGCATTGGATTTCCGAACTAGCACCATCTATACAAAGTCAGCCTCTTTGACGCTGGCCAGGTAGGATCCTAACCAGCGTGCTGCATTTTCCGCCCCATAAAACTTATCAGACAGCTCATTACCGAGTGGGAGGCATTGGTTGTGAATCTGGCCTTCTGGGGGAGAGGATAGGACTTGCGATACATGTGCCTGAGGAGACACGAAAACAGCATCTTATCAAAAGAAATTTTTTTTTTTCTTTTTTTTTTGGCCTCCACATCTAGGGTATCGATTCTGATTATGAGAGCTTGTTCTCTAAACTTATGGCTTTTCTGTCAGGAGGGGAAAGTGAAATTGATTGAGCAGCCATGTGGCAGGAAGATCCACTGACTCTGATCAATGGACAATGAAGTGGCTCCTCCGTGAGATAAAAGAGACATATTCATGGAGTAACATGGCCGGCTGGAGCAACAAATCACTGTCAATTTCTCCCCCCCAAAAACAAGCACGCGGTATCCCTGCTATGCCACAGTTTTAAAAGTATGCACTGTATTGTTTGTCTAGTCTAAGGACGCGACCTTCCCTCGATAAACTGTGATACGTTCCGAACAGCAGCATCACCATTCCAACACGTGCGCGCCGTGTATGCGTTCAGTCAGTCAGCATTTGTAATTTATTAATTTGAAAAGCAGAATGAAATGTGGGAGAAGGGTAATAGAATGGCTCGGTTGCCTAGCAACTCAGCAACGGTTTTCATCTGTTAATTTACACTCAAAGAAGGTCAGTGACTTGAGGGCCACGAGGAGGAGGAACGACTCCATTCTGACAAAGAGACAAGGATATTATTGAGATTTGGCAACACACACTTGGTGAAAACAGCCCGAGTAAACCTGGAAGGACACAGGCAACTTCAACCCGATATTAAAAATAAATGTAATATTGTAGTACGAGAAGTTGTAAGAGAGATTTGTGTGAACTCGGTATGTAACATTTTACAGGGACAAACATAATAACCTTGGGTTTGATCATGAAGTGTCTGAATGAAGTTTTGCGCACCATTCAGCTTTTTAATATCGGCTCCACGTTCTTTATAAGCATCATAGCGACACGCCTCAGCTGCCAGCCCGGGATAGAGGCATGCCTCGAATGCAGGTGAGAGAGACGCCCGGCTCGCTGGCGGGGGGGAAGAGGAGCTGCGAGCTCAGTGAAGCTCCACGTCGTCCGGCGAGTACATCCAGTCCCCGAGCTGTGCAGAGGTGGTCTGAAGGACACCGAGCTTAGTATATACCACTGATGCACAAGGACGACAATGAATGCTGCAAAATGAGTCATCCTGTTTTTTTTACGCTGCCTACATGGTTTGAAAAACGCAGAGGATAATCAATACATAGGTTTTTGGGGCTGTGACTGAGGTGGGTGCAACTTGTGGGTGTTTGCTTGTACGCCGTCCAGCGCGGTAGGTAATTTAGACGAATGCACGGCGGGTGCTTATAGAGGCATACATGGAACTTTGTTGGGAAACAGAGAAAGGAAGAAAAAAAAAAAAAACGATCGCACTCTCTCATTGATCTGTCACGACTGGCCGAGTCTATTTCTTCTCGCCACCGCATTGTTTTACCACATCATGTTACATCAGCGAGGAGGCAGGGAGGAAGGACTGAAGGAGAGCTGTCAGTGAGACTTCAACAGTACAAAGCGGAGAAAAGCTGCCAATAGTGGGTTTATAGACTCTCTCTCTCTCCCTCTCTCTCTCTCTCTCATTCGCTCGCTCTCACCCTCTCTCTTTTAGAATGCTGAGTCAGCATTCTGCATGCATGCAAAATGTCACTATCAAGCAGCCTACAAACCTTGCACAATACAACAGCAGTGGGTCACTAGACATCAACCTCACTGGTGTTTGGCCTCAAAGCAGCCACGTAATTTCACTTCCTTTGCATTTGAGTTATTGTTTGTGTCCTCTCGGCCTCAGCTGTCAGCCTGTAGTTTGTCCAGCACTCGCTCCCCCAACCCCTAAAAAACCCAGACACAGAGAAAACCTCATGAGGCATTACCTCACAGATGTCTCTCTCTCGCTCTCTCTCCCTCTCTCGCGCAGACACACACACACACACACACACAGACACACACACAGACGTGCATAAATACTGCCACGGCTCTGCTAAACAGTCGACTCGACACTTTTTCCGGCTGATTGTTCAGCTGCTTTCAACTTCTGCTTTTTTAAAGTAGAGAGAAGAGAAAACAATGCCCAGCTGCACATCCTCTTTCACTTTCTGTTATGCTGTGGTTTAACAGCATAACAGAAGTCATGATTTGGTAACCAGCCACACAAATAAACAACTGAGGAGATGACTTAACCTGACAACGTCTGCCACGGCAAAGCCACATGACACTGAAAGATACCCTTAAAGAAACGGGATTAAGAACACATTTTTGGGGGCTGATTTTTTGGCCCTTTGATAAACCTGAGTGATGAGCAAACAGAAATCAAAATCATCCATTTCATCCAGGAATAGTGTACCAGCATGCCAACAAACTAGTGATATGCTTCACTGTTTGCCTATCGGTGTTTACCCTCACAGTTGCTGTTGTTTGTTGCTTTGAGACTCTGATACTACGTCATGTGGTTTGTCTGTCTGAATGGACGACATGGCTAATGACAGACAGATGGTTGATCCAATCACCTGTTATGTATTTTTGTAAACACACACTGCTGCCAGGCCTCCTCCAAATTGTTTCAAACCCAACAGCGGCCAGACTCTGTTTTATGAAGAAAAATGAGTATGGCTCAACCGTCTGCACGGGCATTTTGAACGCACCGTCTCCAGCTGCTCATCACATTCACTTTAAAGTGTTCCTCCAGCTTGACTGCTATATAGGTCTGCCAGCCCGATAAGGCCTTACTTGTTACAAGGCATGTCAAAAAAAAAAAAATAAATAAATAAAAAATAAAAAAATAAAAAAATATTATTATTATTATTATTATTATTAATATTATTATTGTTGTTGTTATTATTATTATTAACAATAATAATCATAATAATAATAATAATAATAATATATTTTTATTTTTACTAATAATAATAATAATAATAATAACAATAGATCTGCACTTACTAGTATTTTTAATTTGTGAGGAATCAGTGTATTAACATTATATTAAAATGTAAGTATTTGCCACTATTCATTTACTTTTTCAATGTAATGCAGGTGAGTGTGAATGAGAAAGTAAAAACAAACTAGTGTTGCTGCCATTGTTTCGTTATGACTATACATGCACTTATATTATGAATTGTAAGTATTTGTTGCTCTAGCACTGTCGTTTCAAATTCACCGATATATTCACATTATCATCTGGAAAATTTGCCAATATATTGATGCATGACAGGGGTATAGACGACTTGCCTACTTGTTACCGAGGAATAACTTTAAAACGTTGTATATAGAGCCACAGAGCAGCACAGACACACTGAGTTTGCACTGCGGTAACATGCAGCCAAACGATTGCGTAACAACGGCTCAATTATTACTGTAACTGTGGACAGATGCAGTGCTGGAGTGGAGCGGTTGCAGCATAACCTATCAAGTCCCCCCCCCCCCCCCCCCCCCGTCATTGAGATGCACTGGAGACCATTACCATCCACTCTGCACTAGTCTGTGCAGAATGTGCCGGAGCAAGAATGTGACAAGCCGCTCTCCGACAACAACAGCAGCACCGACTTACCGCTTGGCTCGACCTGGCCGAGACATTTTCAGGACAACCGAAGCCGGGTCAATAACGCATTTACACAAAGCGGGGGCCCCCCATTTCGGTTTCCTTTCCAGTCAAGATCCCCGTCAATAAGGGATGAGGCTATTGACCCAATCGTGCTAACAGCCCTACATACATGACAGCCATAACATACAAGACAGGGGCAGGCAAACACGGTGCCACATCAACACAGCTGACTGCAAATCCCGTCGCTCTGAAATCAATACGTGAAAGGGGTGGGGAGGTGGAGGTGGAGGGCTGGGAGATGGTTATGACTGATAGCTGGCGGCCAGGGTCCTATATCGCCTCTGCAGCGTTGACTCTGGGAAATGTGATTCTCTCTGCTCTCGCTCTCGCCTGGCAGCGAGTCGGGCGACGGGAGGGAGGGGCCGAGCAGGAGACGGGGAGCAGGACACCCTCTCACAAGGACAAACTCTGGAGGGGAGACAGCTGAGGAGAGCGTTTAACAAGGTTAGGCAGCGGTGTGTGTGCCCGTGTGTGTGTGCCTGTGTGTGTGTGTGTGTGTGTCTGCATGCATATGTGCTTGTTCTTGTCTGTCTGAAGCTGCGCGCCCTGAGACGTGCAGGTTGGCCCTCGCCCATGTTCCACTCGGCGGCTCCTGGTCTCGCTGTTTGATAAACTCGCCTCTAATCGGATTGTTGTGCAGTTATCTCCCGATCTAATGGCGCTTGGCCAGCCTCAAGGTTTAGCTGACCACCACAGCAGCCTCAGCCCGGCGTCTTCCCGCTCCTGCTTCCCATTCCTATCACCATATAACTCTCCCTCCCTCCCTCAAGCTTTCACCTTGACCTGCTCGGTCTGCTACCTGCTGCATTTTTCATCCTTGTAATCCCTCCCAGGTTGTTTGTTTCCCCTTGTCATTTCAGGAGCATCGAAATACTCTCCCAACCCCCCCAAAATACCCCCCCCCCCCCCACACACACACACACACACACACACACACAAACAACATAAAGCCCCCTCCCTCCACCCTGTGTTTCACTTTCTCTGCATCCTTGGCAAGACCTCCTTCTTGCATCCTTTCATCTCCGCTCCTTTAGATTCCCTCCTCCGTCCCTCCTCTCCACCTCACTCTCTGTGTGTGATAGCAGCTGGTTCCATCACGGCGCCATTGTGTTGGCCAGCATGGCGTTTTGGATTTACACACAAACACACACACACACACAAATGCAAGTACACACACACACATTATTGGTCTTTGGGTCTCTCTGGAGTCTTGAGTGTAAGTGGCAGATAGGAGAGTGGCTGCACCACAGGGGCTGGCATTGTCGCCAGCACCATGCATGCTGCTTCCACAATATAAACAACACACACACTCACACACACACAATGTGCTCTCCTCATAGCCACAAGGGATGTAAATAAAGATGAGCTCATAGGAAAATGCACACCTGCTTCCTATACTAAAATATACACTCACACACACACATATGAGTAGGCCTCAGGGAGTTTTTTTTCTTTTTTTTTTTTTTTTTCATCAATCTCAGCATGAGGCTTCTATAAAGACAGTGTGAATACCACTTATCTGAGGCGAGGGGGACAACTGGCCTGCAATTTACATCAGGCTCACTGTCACCTGTGATTAACCCTCACCTCTCTTGCTTGTTTACTGGGTGCCTAGTTTACATGTTTCCTGGAATACTTCCTCCTGTTCCCTGAAGCGCGACTTCGACTGGCAGCAACAACAACCCCGTCTCTCTACTCACCTACAGAAACGCTTCTGCCAGCAGCCACAGAGTACACAAACACACGCACTCACATGCTCATCACCACCTAGTAAATAAATGTTATCAAATAAATATGAAATGGAGCCTCTACTCCCTCAATAAGTAGCGCTTATAAAATGGCTGACTCAGAGAGCTGCTCTCTCTCTCTCTCTCTCTCTCTCTCTCTCTTCCTCCCTCTGTCTTTATATCTGTCTGTCTCGCCCCACAGGCAAGCAACCAGGCACCCGTGGCTGTGGGCTTGATTGCTCTCGCCCTTGTTTTGCTTACTTTTTCAAGCTCCATGCCCCGCTGCCCTCGCTCCTCAATGGAACCCCCCCAAAAGAGAAAAATGGGGTTCGAGGAAGGGGGCTGTTACACTGAAAGGACTCCGGAGCGACACTAACAACCGCAATCATGCCGACAAGTATGTGTCGCCGTTATGTAAGTGCATTTTGTGAGTTTGTGTGCATGTGTGTTTGTGCAAGAGGGGGAATTCTGTTTTGAACTGGTTTCTAATTGGTCATGGATATATGCTGTGCATGAGGCCGGGTAAACAACATCCGATGACAGGGAGAAAGCGCGTGACTTTAATAAAATCGCGAAAATAAACAAGGAGGGGAAAAAAAAAAGTGGGTGGTGGATTCTGGCACAGAAACAGGATTCCTGAATGCAAACATCAACGGCCACAATATAAAACACACAGGCAGGGGGCTTTCTGTAAGCAGGCAGAGAGCCCATCTTCACCCTCTCCACTAATCTGAGGCCCCCAAACGAGATACAATGGAAAACATAAATTGGCTGTTGCACTGTAACCTCCAATATTTATGATTTTTTAGAAAGATGAAAGCCTAGTAAGTTGAATATTAACCCCGAAGAGTCAGGATAAAGTGTTCAATTCATATTTGCATGAATGTTCAGTGTGTGCAGTGATTTATTTATAGTTTAGTTTAATAACCAGTGGCGTGGTGTGACTTCTCCACTAGGTGGGGCTACAACCCGAGATAGCTTTGTGTATTTCGAGCCAGCTGCCCGTGGCTAGCAGTTTCTTTTTAAAAAAATATATATTTTGCTGGCGACTTGGCAGCTACTTTCACTTCACATTCATCATTCATCACCTCTTAAAACGATCAATGCAAGAAAAGTTGCCGGTACGATCGTATTTCCTGTTGTCCCTACAGCCGTCCAATATTAATGATCAACTGGGCGGAAAATCACCACAATCTGGCAACACTGCTCGCGTGTAAATTTTTCTGCCCCAGTTCTTTTTGGCGCGCAGTGTCAACCAAACAGGGGCCACCAGGAAAAGCCGATTACACACACACCTCGCCACAGGGTGGAGAACAGTGCACCCTGAGGCACACAGATCATTTGTAGGCAACACTTTTCCATTAGTCATCGCACATTTCTGTAATAATGTATGATTCATTTGAGAGTCACAACTGAAATGTATAGCCTACACACATGCAACACAAGAATAAAAAAAAAAATCTATTAATATGTGTATTTCACGATAGAAATAGCAGGAGGGGCGGTGCCTTAATGGCTCCCACGCCTCTGGTAATAATAACTCCCAAGACCTGCATAACCTGCTCAAAACCCACTGAGTATTTTCATCAGGAAGTGGTTGTTGCTTTGAAAACAAGTCGAGATGCCTTTCCTATGTTCCTCGGAAGGTGTTGCATCTCAAAAGCGAAGATAAGAGCGCCATTGAGATTCAGAGAAGTGTACAACCGCTCGCCATGTCTGCGCAGCCCGTTTGATAATCAGCACCCGCTTCGCTTAAGGCATCGACGTCTTTCCTCCTCAGGTTTTCACTTCAGGTGCTGTGTTTTTTTGAGGAGGGGTGACATACATTTTCTCGGCAGTTCGGCAGAGGTACGGCATGGTTGCCACGGTAACAGCCTCAGAATGCGGGTGCACGCCGACCAGACCTCCCCTGCAGATGACAGTGCTTAATGACAAAACACAGTTGCAAAAAAATGTCGCCGTGTTGCTGCTCTTGGCAAGGCTGCAAGGTTAAACATCAAGGAAGCCGGCGTGGAGTTTTTCAAATTCCTTTCCCCGAAAAGCAAAAGCGTCCAAAGACAGCTTTGACACAGAGAGAGGGAACACCCATCACTATGAGGATGTGATTTGTGGGACCCAAACGAGTTAGTTGATCCGCTGTGAGCACGTTTTTTTTTTTACTTCTTCATTCCTTTAATCATTTATTTAAGCATGGAAAGGCGCCGCTGCTCCGTTGTTGCCACGGGGTTAACGTAAGCGCTAGCTATACTAACAACCTGGATTTACATCTCAGCTGGATTATTGACATTTGTTCTGGTTAAAAGCAAACAGCGTTAGAGGCAGAATATTCATTATGTGGGTTAGAGCTGATTTCACTCAGTCTGTGTTTTCCATATCGCTGTTATTCCAGTAGCAGCAGAGCGTCACACAGTTTGTATAAGGTGGAACCCATAACTTAATTTCCACGCCAGCAGTTCCTAAAGTCGGCTGCATCACCTGGTCCAGACACAATTAGGACATTTTGAAACATTTCCTCAAGGACAAAAAAAAAAAAAAACGGCCATGTTTGTGTTTTGGACTAGCTGAGTTATGGATGAAGCTATCTTAAGTAATCTTATTTACTTCCACTGCAAAGGACTTTTACGCCATGAAAAATTGACCTTAAGGAATCCCTTAGTGTACAAGGTGCACTTATTTGGTTAAGCGTAACCTTATTTGCTTAAGGATGTTTCCTTAGTACATTACTTAACTTTAATTTGCATTTTTTCCTATGGAAATCTGAAACAAACTGCTAAGGAAATTGTTCTGAGAAAGATGTCTTATTTAAGATGTTTTATGCAATGCTATAGGACATTTATAGCCCAGATGTACCACAGATACACATGGGTCATCCAGGCTGGTTTGTTTTGTCAGCAGATTGACAAAATATCATAAAAAGGGTAAAAGAAATCCAAAATTATTGTAAAAATGTCCTAATCTTGTCCTGTTTGATTTGGATGGAACTGCAGCTGCTTTTCACCTGAGATTGCACCTGCATTTTGTACGTATCTCGATACTGCATGATTTCAGCTGGATTGCATTGACATCTAATATTAATATTAAATGCTTCTGGCATGCACACAGAAACAGTGTGTATGCCAGTTTCTGTGTTTCCTTGACCAAGAGTTTTACACACACATGCCACTTCTGCCCATTAAAACTGACAGGATATAATTTGCCTCACTTGTTTACCGTCAGCATCTCTTTTTTTTTTAAAAGCATATTATGTAAACAGCTAGTTACATGAGTAATTTCCAGAGATGAACTGGAAATTTGAATTTACACTTTGCTGATGAAATGTGTTTTGGTTTCATTTGCACCTGTAATTAATATGTTTTGCTTGATCACAACACCATCCAGTCACCTGGGAAGCATGTTAGTGTCAGGTGTGAGGTCTACGCTGCAGATATATTCTTTTTCTTTCTTTTTTCTTTTTTTTTGTTGTGTATCTCACCACAGTCATTATCTTCTTACCTCATCTCTGCTCTGCTGCTCTGTGTTTTCTCTCATCTGGAATATTTCGTTCCTCTGTGTTACAGAGCCCTTAACACTTTTAACCCGAACAGCCTATGAGCTGTTCCTGCTGACATCTCTGCAAATGCACATACAGACACACACTCACAAATACACACCAACAGTCATATGCACTTGCACACACACACACACACACACACACACACACACACACACACACAGTTACACACGAGCATACTTGCATCCACATGCTCCTAAAAACACACAGAAAACACGCACACACATGCTTACAAACGATCACGGCGGATGATGACCTCATGCTGCCTGCCACATGCACAGTCACCGCCTGACTATGTGACAAACCAGTTATTACACCGCAGCTGGCGACTGCAGGACGGTTTGAACTGACATGGCTTTGCTGAGACATCCTGCAAAACAAGAAAGAAAGACAGGAAAAAAACAGCACACACACACACACACACACACACACACACACACGCACTGGATTATCGCTCTGAGACTTTGTGCAGGTCTGCCCAGGCCTGACACAGCAGCATGAACACAGCTGGCGAAAATGGATGTCTGGATACATCAATGCATGTCGCCGCCTTTGCCACTTAGCACCTCTCAAGGACTACAAGGCGAGGCCGACTCGGGTTATACGAGGACGGGCAGACGGAGGAGGAGCAACCTCGTGTTTTGACTGTGCCGTGTACATGCAAAGTGTATGGAGGCACATGTTCTCTCTCTCTCTCTCTCTCTCTCTCTCTCTCTCTCTCTTTCACTCTCTGCCTCGCTTTCCACATCCTCCTGTCTTGTGAGAGCAGGCGGCTGCTCGGGGCTGCAGCCAGCTGAAGGTGCTAATGGCATTTAGCTGTAGCACAGACAGTGCCCTCTCACTTCTCCTTTTCCCTTTCCATCACTCTGCCTTTTGCTACCTTTCACCATCTCACCCACCCATCTTTCTCCTCCTCCTCCTCCTCTCTCTGTTGTGCATTAGCGCTCAGCTGATTAGTCTAGTCATTGATCTGTGCGTTATCTCCACACTGCTGGCCAAGCATGGGGTACTTACTGTCCAGTCACCTAAGGCCAATAAGCGGCACAACTGGGAGCATCACCATCAACAAGTCATCACAAGTCCATTTCTTTCCAGCAGAGCTGAGTGAGCAGGGAAACTTGGCTGATGCGTGTTTGGTCAACAAGCCTGTCGGCCAAGAAAAGTTGGCCAGAGCTTAACTTTTGGAGGCAACAGGCAGATTTCCATGCCTTCTTGCTCGCTTAACAATGCGACTTCTTTTCATGAACAATGCTTCCACATGGCGAATGCAAAATAGATGGGCAAGTCAATTCCAGCCATTCAACGTTTCCCAGATCTGTAAAAACTTTTATTTGAAACACGACAGGAATAAACATCTCAGAAATGATGCTTGGAGAACAGCTGGGTTCATTGTTGGACTCGGCGGTTTCTTAGGTTTATTTTGATTAATGCTAGCTATATTAACTTTAAAGCACGATGTAAAGTTAGGAAAAGCAATACCAGAGCAAAAAATAAAATAAAATAAAATAAAATAAAATGTTTTGCCTGTTCAAAACTTTGCAGCTACACAGAGGCGACTGGTGCCTCTCACACCGCCCACAGTCTTCCAGAATAGAGTGACCCGTTGACTAAGTTGCTCACAGTGTGAACGCAGGGTCAGACTGAAAATATGTTGGGGATATGAGCAGTAACACATTTCAAGACACACACACACACACACACACACACACATACACTGTGCAGTATAACTCTGTCCCTGACCCATTCTTTTGACAATCAGAGCTACATTGACCTCAATTCTTTCCGGTTACCAAACCAAGACCCTGTTCCGTGACGGAGTGACCTTTATCATGCAATCATGCACTCAATGTTACACTTGCACACACACACACACACACACACATTCACTCCCTTACTGCTATCACGCTCACATGCATAAAACACGCATTCTCACACACTCAAACACGCACATGCACACAAATAAAATTGGTTTCTGGGTAGAGTCCAACGCACGGCGCCCTCTCTCTCCTCCTCCACACCTCAGACTAAAAAAGGCTCGTGACAGTGAGTGCTCCTTTCCCTCACACCTACCTTGTCAAGGCTGTTTTTAAACTGGGTCACCCTGTGCTGAGTTTGTCCCCACTAACTCCGACTGACCTGCTCTGTTTAAGCTAATTGGAATCCGACATTGCGCAATGGCATTAATAAGGCGCCACACAATAAGGACTAAAACCACATGGTTCTCCATCCTCCACAGGGAAAAAAATAAATAAATAAATAAAAAAATAACACTATTCAACTGCCTCTCAGGCTTCACCCCTCAGTATCACGTTTCACATTGCTAAATCCTATAATCTATTCATTTTTATCACTTTCTCAAGATACCTGCACTTGGAATGCCAAAAACACATAGATATTTCTCTCCGGTGCTGCAGCAAAGCCCAGCTCTCACTCGCTCACACACACACACACACACACACACACACACACACACACACACACACAAGCTTGGATGCTTACGGAGTCAACATAATGCACACACTGATCTACAGTCCACTCAGAGCCTGAGGCCTGCTGGACTGGGAGCCCACAGATGATAGAAAGCTGAGGATAGCGTAAGACCATCACACCTAATCCTCCAATCCCCAAACTCATATCCTATATATTCTGGAGGCTCAGTCAAGCCTTTCCTCTGTCAGTAGCTACACACACATATATGCACAGGGCTGGGTTGTAACTTATTACATATAATCGGGAGTACGTGATCAGAGCACAAAAAATAAATGGCTATGATTGTTGCATGTCAATGCCAGGTGAAAAAGCAGCTAGATTTCCATCCAAAGCAAATTTCAACACCAATTTTGCATGATCACAATCATTGATTACTTTGGTTAAATTTTTGATGATGTCTTTTAATTATGGTAATATTAAAACGATTCAACTTTTTTCATGATAATGGCATTAACTCATGAAAACCTGTCTGGCATATCGTGGTCTTCGTGGACATGTGCTTTACTTTACGGTGAGAGAAAAGGGAACAGTGTCGAGTCAAGATGGGAGATTCAAGCAGCAGCAGTCCTTCCAGAATGCCCCTCTATTCACTTTGACTTCAAAAATGTGCAGCACAGAAACGTCTATGTCCAGTGCGATTTGTGCAAGCCAAAAATGTTTCCGTCATGTGCAACAACCGCAGCGCTCATCAGCTCATCTGCTCGTCTGCATCTGCCACAGTTGTATATAGCAGCAAATTACAGACATTTGATGTTGAAAATATGGATGTTGCCATGCATAATGTTACCCAAAACGATTATATTGAATCGGAGCATTCCTGTTGCTGGCTGTAGGCTGCTGTGTGCAACGTTTTCTGTCAGTGCAACATTTCAGGGGGACGAAACACACTCAATATTGGGAGAAGAAACACAGTCGTTACCTGTGAAAAGGATTTTTTTTGTGCTCAAAACCCTGCGACTAGACATAAGTAGATAACTGACATTTCTCTTTTGATTCAAAGAAAGCTCATTTTCACTTGTTAAGGTCAAGGTCAAGGTAATCGTTATCATCCCTGAGGGGAAATTTGTTGCGCAGCCAAGACACACACACACACACACACACACCAGTACACACTCAGCAATTCAGACAGAAAACATAGTTACATAATATTAGTCAAAAGGCCAGTAGCAGCAGGGACGAATGCATTTTTAAATCAATTGGTCCTGGCAGAATATATCTGCGGCCAGACGCAACCTGGACTCACTGAACAAAGGGTCACCGAGGATTGGCTGGGCCTTCTTCGTGCCTCTGTACACCTGAGAGAGGTCATCAAGATTTCTCCCTGCAATTTTGTCACACAATTCCCTCTAACCTGTTCCTGTTTTTCAAGGTAAGCGACCCTAACCAGCAAATAAAAGAGAAGGTTAAAAAACAGACTCAATAAATCGAGAATAAAACATTCTCATAGAAGAGGTGTCAACATTTCACTTTTGCTGGTCTAATTCACCGCCCTGTGCAGCACGGTACAGCCTGCATTAAATCTGGCATTACAGTTTTGAACATATTCACACTCAAATAATTTTTAAGTAAGATAAGTTTGAACTGTAGTAGTTCCAGGTGTAGAATGCACAAAGTACACCTGATTTGTACAATTGATTTGACTGACTGTAAACGATGAATATGCAAAATTCATTTTAATTTGCATTGAAAATGTTGAGATGTTTAACCCTATAAAGCCATTTGTATCATATATGATACACATTTTCAATTCCGTTTTTTGTTTTCAGTTTAATCAATACTTGACCAAAATACTGTTGTATACCTTTGAACACTTCCCCTGTTCACCCTGGACCATACCATTGGCACTTCAAGTACATATCATATATCATATACCAGAAAGGTTGTGTAATAACATATTTTTTGAATTTTTTTTATATATATATATTTTGTTATGGGACTAAATAAAGGGTTCAATTTCAAAAAATTTGAATTTTCTGCCAATTCTTTCATAGTTCAGGCTTTATAGGGTTAAAGAGAGAATAGAATATTTCCTGAACTAAATGTTTTGTGTCTTTTTTGTGTCTTTTTTGATGTGAAGTATTCAGATTACATTATTATCATTTTTTTATTCAATAGATTACGTTACCAATTAGAAAAAATGCCACGTAATTCAAAGGAACCTGACCCAAACCTGTGCCTGCATATACACATGCACATACATGCACATATGCACGCAAAGGCCATACACACACATGTACAGTACACCCAAACACACACCAGAGAGGGAGAGCTGGCCTGCAGACACACACACTGACACGGCCCTGAAATGCAGACGAGTCAGAGGAATCATTTAGAGTTGGATAAGGAAGCCCTAGAGAAGAAACCGCTGATTATGCATTCTGTTCAACCTGAGTAAAAAAAAAGAAAAGAAAACTGTCACTGCTTGGGAATTGCCAACATTAAGAGAGAGAGAAAGAGATAAAGAGAGAGAGAGAGGGAAAGAGAGGAAGAGAGAGAGCATCTGTGGAATGCCTGAGTGGCAGAGCATGCCTGTGCTCGCACGACCCTGCAGGAAGACACCTAGGGCAACACACACCAGGTCACAAACGGCATGAATGAAGACAGGGCTGCACAACAAACAGCCAGTGTGACATCCTTTAAACAAACCAAGCAGGCGGCCTGAGTAGCCATCTGCGCAAAATCTGGGTTGTGTAGTGATCACTGAAATTATCCCAAGCGGTGTCTCTGGTAGAAATGTTTCTTTTTTTCATGTGGACGGAGGGGAGCTTTGGCTTCAAGAGCAAAGTTCACTCCTGGGTCCATTTCAGGATCACTTACAGCGGCCGTTGCATTTTCAGGACGCTCAGCAATAAGGACAGATAATGAATTTTAAATGTATTTGCATTATTCTACCTGTGAGGGCAATTTCACGCATTTCTCTCATGAAGATCTTATGAGAAACCAGAGAACACATTTGTACAACTGACCAAGGAGATAAATACATGCATACACATGTTCCAGTGGTCAAACACTCATCAAAATACATTATGAAACACTTTTAAGAAATATATGCGAGCAGAAACACCAAAATCCTGAGAGGGAACACTCAATGGAAGCAGCACGGCTCTCAAGGCAACAGTGCAGTCCTCTTCTTTTACAATCTTGGTGTTGCACAAAAAAATACCCTCTGAGAAACCCTGAGAAAAACAAACAAACTGGGAGGCAATGTGATTTCAGGTTACGCAAAACCTCCACAAGGTCATTCACTGAATCTTACAGAAGCCCTAATAAAAAAACACTTTATCCCTGGACTACTGTATGCATGAAATGCCAAAAATGGGAATCTGAAACACAGCCCCTTTGCTGACATACCCACTCAGCTCCTGTGTTCAAAGCCCTTTTTTTTTTTTTTTTTTTTGCTCCTCATCCTATGCTGTCAGTGCCAACGCAAAAAGGAAAATGGCACCATCTGTGAATCCCTGGCAAGCTTTGTGTGCCAATGCCTATCATCAACCACAGCGGTAAACAGACGTATAATGCAGCAGACAGCAGGCCTCTCCATATGCACCGGCCCTGTCGTCCATAAACGTCCACGTTGTGGCCACTTCATTCATTGTACAGCTCAAAGGCCAGGGTGCGGTATCGAACACTGAAAGCATGAGGGGTTCATTTCCTTACAGCGTGAGAATTGTCTGCACTTGTAGTACTGTAAAAGCCCAATCAGTGAAGCAGGGCGGCCGCCTTGACTAGTTTTCTACGGGTAGGTTCGTAAATTCACTCATGCCATCAGTGCACATCCTGAGTGCTCTCCTTCAGACTGTTCAATGCCTTCCTGTTTGGAAATTCATGGCGTTGTGCTCTCAGAGAGCTCAGAGTGCTCACTGACCACTCCAGGTGAAGGAATGGTTTGTCAGCACGTGTGAATGAATATATTATACGTATATACATATAATATACACATTATTGTGGTAGCATGGCATTCACACAGACTACCTGCTGCTTATAGTGTCCCAAGTGTATTTCCATGGCCAGGCTTGTAGTGAAAGTCATTTGCAGTAAACCGTGGTTAAATTATTGCTAACCATGTTTAGGTTATCTTCTTCTGTTGTTTAAATTGTTCATATTTCTATTTTTTTTCTATATTCCTTGTTTATAATGTTTATATTGCTTTTTGCTATTTATTATCTGTTTATACTGTTTATAATGTAAATTATACTTCATATTTTGCTATCCACTTTGCTGCTGTAATGCGTGAAATTTCCCCACCGTGGGACTAATAAAGGAATATCTTATCTCTTATCTTATCTTATCATTACCCTTGCAGACCTTACTCTAGCTAGCACATTAGAAAGCAGCTGGTGGAGTGACTGACAGCTGATCGTAGGCTGATTCTGTAAGTAATAAGAAAACACGTGCTTTGTAGGCCTCAGCAACCACAAAAAACGCAGAGCATGCACTTTACATCATGCAACCTTTATCACACATCCTGTGATCGGGCCCTATAGCCTCCTTGGGTAAAACCTACCCACCATATGGTACATGTTATGTTGCTGTACACTGCTGCAAAAACAAAACTGACTTTTCTACAAGTCAAGACATTAGCTGGTTCAGCATGCATGATTTATAGGCAAAGGGTAGAGAGCTCTATCTGTCTATAATGTTTATCAGTTTTCCTGGTAGGCATGTACAGTCTATAAATAAGCAGAAGTCTGCGGTGTGCCGGGTGTTGGCACAATGCAAGGTTAGAGTGAAAGCAAGAGTGCAGGAGAGAGCGAGATAAATTAAAACACCAGGCCGATACAGTGCAGCAGGGCAGACAGAACCCAGGAACAGCTTCGGCATCACCACAGGAACAAAAGAGAGAAAACACAGAAAGCAGACGGCACAAGAGGGGCCGCACGAATTGCACGGCGACATCAGAGGAAGAGTTTCGAGCTCAACTCTGTTGCGGTCACGCCTCCAAACAAAACCTTATGCCCTCGTATAGCCGCTGTGTTTAACCTGAGGGGATGTGCCGCCACCACAGTATGTACTTATGGTTAAAGTAAGTGAGCAAACTGCTGGTAATGATGTCACTGGTTTTGATTTCACTTCCTGTGGTCGCTGTCGATGAAATCTGAGGGAGGGACCGTGGATGGGTTTCTGACTAATCATTTATTAAATCGTACGCCTGTAACACGCGGTATTTCAGAGATTTCAACTGAAACGGCAGAAGTAACCCATCTCGGCACTGTGTCACAGCATTTTCAGAATTAGACTGATTGGCCCAAAGCGGAGGTGCTACAATTTCAGGTCAAAACTAGATATATTTATTACTCACTATCCTGAAGAGGAACTGCATAATAAATGGGTGGCAACATCTTTATTTCTCTTTTCTATTGATGTCAAACCAGGCAACCGCTGTCCAAAGTTAGTGTTACCTTAGTCTTTTTAACCTTATGTGCACAGATTGCTGCATCTCCTCTGTCTATTGCATATTTTATCATTATATTGTATCCCATTATTTATTTACTTATTTGCATATTACTCTCTTACCATAGTTCATCACTGTGTAAACTTAAATTTACAGTCAACAGCAAACCAGATACTGAGGCTAAACACGTTTGAGAAGGTTCAGAAGGCGGCGGCTTACCCGGTTGAGTGTGTACCACATATCAAGGCTAAGTCCTTACCAAAGCGACCCAGGCTCGAATCAGAACCCTCTCTCTCTCCCCTGCCTTTCCTGTCACTACTGCATAAAAAAAATCAACTTAAAAAAGTCAGCAGGTCAGAGGTTGTATCATTTCCTTCTTCCTGTTATGGCCCATGTCTGGCCTTATCTTCCATTATTAGGTTTCCCTCAGGTTATTGTCTGCTCTGAGAAAATAGTTGTGAGGGATTTAGTTCTTTGTCATGATTATCTCTCAGTTAGGCATTTCTTTCGGTGTTGATGGGTGAAGCTGTTACAGCTTGTTCTGTAATATTCATCCCCTACAATCAATCACAAATGTCATTTCTTGTATGAGAATGACCACAGATGCGAGCGCACACAAACACAGACACTCTGGGCCAATCCATCTATTACACACCTCCCCCCGCCCCTCATTCTCTCAGTCCTGATCTCAGGCAGATAGCCCCAGCAGGCCACCCTTGGCAGCAGGAGTAGGCGGAGAAACAGAGGAATGAAATGGTGTGGACATGTGGACACCACGTTTCCTCCGGCAGGCCAAACCAAACAGATTGACTGTCTGGCTAAATACAGTGAGGCTGTTGAGGAGTCAGTGTTGCTCTTTCATGTCACCAGCCTTTTCTGCTGTTTTTAATTAACTTGTGTGATGAAAGAAAGGCAAAGAAACAGAACCTGGTCCATTTTCTGGGTTCCCTTGCCATTAGTGGGATTACCTGGGGGAACCTGGGGGTTCACACTTCCCATTGATACTGTAATAGAAGGAGATTTGAAACTCGAGGCACAAGGGCTACACATCACAGAAAAATGGGCTCAGTGAGGGAAACACAAAAAAGAAGTAACAGAACAGTGCGGAAATGATTCCCAGTGCCTCTCAAAAAGATTCAATCAAGAACAAACAATTGCATGTGTTCAAACAATGGACACATGCAACTTTGCATATTGGACAGCTGTTCTGATGATTGCAACACATTTAATCATCTTAAGTCACATTCTGTCCAGAGGCGACGGTTGTATTCCCTTCCTGTCAGGCTGACCGTTTAGAATGGGCAGAGGAACAAGAAAAATGTGATTAAAAGGAAGTGGCATGTGTGGTACAGGCAGTAAAAAACATGTCAGAGCAAAGCCAGGTGGAGCAGCTGCCCCAGAGATATTATCCTATTCATCCATCAAGTCTACTTTTCCCAAAGCCCAAATAAACCTGGGAAACATCCAGCCTGACAAATCTGAAAATTACTCATCCTTACTTAGGCCCTTAAAATGGCAACAGCTACCCTGGGAAGAGTCTAAGCCGTAGTCATCTTCTCCTGATCACACCAGCACCTCTGCCTGCCTATTTCGCCCAAAGATTTTTGTCAACCCTCCACCTCCACATCCACCTCCGCCCCCCCCGCCCGCCTTTGCCTCAGCTGCAGTGTTATCACCGTCACAGATGTCTCGCTAGGATCATCAAGATAAGGCATCATCACACACAAAAAAAAAAAAAAAAAAAAAAAAAAAAAAACACCCCGGTGTCCAATCAAATCAATTGTTCTTGGCTGAAAAGCGTTTCTCTGTCTGGGGCCCAATTTCACACATGGCTAATTGAGGTTCCTGTCCACTTAGCTCAAGTCATTATTCTGTAAGTGAACAGGAGACAGGGCAAGATTATAAGGCATGGACAACCTGAATGACCCTTCCCCCCGTGGAACAGGAGTAGGCAAGGAAGTGAGGCCGCTTTAATGAGGCTGTGTCCACACTGAGCCGGGTTCATTTGAAGACACATCTTTGTTTTTCTACATTTATTTCAAGTTTTACCTCGACAGTGGGAAAACTTTAATACGCTGGTCTGGTGGATGGATAAAAACGGAGAATTTCCAAAACGCTTACGTTCGACTGTCATGTGACCACACTCCGACAGCCGCCTTGTCCCTTGCTTTTAAGAGGAGTTCAACTTGTCAACTTCGTTTCTTGATTTTAACGCCCTGCTGGCACTTCGAGCTTTCAGCTGTCACCCAACACAACGCACAAATCAAACAGAAGCGAGTTCATGTCATGGATCAGGTGTGTACACATGCCAAATATAGTAGATCCCACTGATTTTGGGTCCTGGTGTGCACGTGACTGTGGACAGCAACCTTGAAAAATGATCTATTGTCAACAGGGAGCAAAAGACATAAGCTAGGGAAACAGTAGTCTGCTGTCCTCGCTCGCTCACTCAATCAGCCTATTACAACTGAATAAAAGTCAGACACGTGCATGAGAGTCGACTGGAGTTACAATAGAGGGTTGCCCACTGTTTGCTAATTAGCATTAATGCTTCGAAATTGGTGCCCAGCGGTTTGCTGATGGCATAAAGATGAGGTGGGCATGCTGATTTTTATTTAACATTACCCACCAAAATAAACTCTGCTGAAGCTTCGCTCGCCCTCGCAGTGGCACTCTGAGGAAGCCTGTAGCTAATCTTGTATGTTAATTTTGTGTACTATATAACAATATTTAGGTGGAGGCCTCTTCCTGCACTGTGTTATTTGTTATCTTTGTTATTTTTGTATATTTTAAACTGTGCAAAATAAAATAAATAAATAAATAAATAAAAATAATCCCAGTCACATCCCAAAAATAAGACTAAAGAGTTGAGAAAAATATATGAATAAAAAGTTAGTAGAGAAAATACCTCAATATTATCTAGTATACTGTGTTAATGCTGTGAGTGTCATTGCTGTGATAAAACACACTCCGAATCTAAAGTGTGGAGTTGAGCTGCAGGCTCTGGAGTTTGTCTCCAATTAACGCTCAAATGCATGGCTCTGGAATATCTGATTTTTGCTTTGTAATGAAGTCTTTGTCATCTCCCTGCTCTGATCCTAGACAGCAGACACAGAAACAGCCGCAAGGTAGGGGATTTTGGAGGGATTTTTTTACAAAAATGCTGCCAATTATGTTGGTTTATGAGGAATTTATTCAAAAAAAAAAAAAAATCAAGCCTTGTGTCATTTTCCTGCTTCCTCACTGATTTTGCATGAATCGGTGTTGCTTTTTTGTACTGCGTCTCGTTCTGCTGAAGTCTTCATGCTTGTTCTAGGGAAGTGGTTGGGGGACAGGCTGTGGCAGGGAATGTTTCTCTGCGGGTAAGTGATCACTTTTAATGCTTTTGCTCCCTGTTCTTGTGGCTCTGAACGAACAGAGGACAAGCTGAGATGTTTGTATTTCACAGAAGGCTGCATTGAGAAAATAAGCCGAAAAGATGGCTGACGGACTTCTGTAATCCCCTCACTTCATATCTTCCTCTGCCTCCTTTTCAGCACAGCGAAGACCTCTGTTTCACGAAAGCACCTAAGCATTCAGCCCACCGCCGGAAGATGTGCACAGGGGCGCCGCCGTTAGGGCAGACACACGGGGATTAATTGCGCCCTTAAAATCCGTATGTCTTTCTGGATTTCCATCCCGGCTCCATTATATTGAATTAAATTGCTGATAATGGTGGGCGGGAAACTGTCTGATGGGACTATTGCGCATAGAGCTTTTGATATGAGCAGTGGGGCACGGATAGGCGTTTGTTCACACCAGATCATCCAGCTACATGTAATCAGTGTTATTAGTTCAGGTTTGTACCCCAGTCTGGGAGAGGATCAACCAAATCCCGGGCCACACAGCGGCAAGGTCTCACTCACATTTGGGAAAGACTGCTATGTCCAGGGGGCCGAGGGGAGCCAGACAAGGGGATCAATCAGGGAACAGGAATTTCAGGCAGTGGGATCCTGTCTCAGAGTGTTTCTACAATTATGTTTCCCTCCAGGCATCAGGCTAAATTTTAAGTCGATGTTAGAAAAATGCAGTAAGAGTGATGTGCATTTCGGTCTGCAAGGTTGGAGGAAATCCACAGTTGTCCATATCGCTGCATGATAAAAACACAAGAAATTCAACCAACACACATCTAGAAGTGATTAGTGCATTGTGCATTGGTTTTGAGGGTTAGTGGATGCTTGCCATACTCTGTGCTGTCTAAACATGAAAATAGAGACATGTCCTGATTAGAAAATACAAGAATACCACGATAATTGTGACCTTGTGGAGAGAGTTATTCTCCTGTTGTCTTGGAAAGAGCAATTTTCTCATGAAGTGGGAGTAGGGAGAAGGAGCAGTTTGAGATGGATGGATGTGCTTGACACTGCATGCGTGATTAATTAAGACACAGCTGTGTATTCTCCCAGCTGTTCCAACCCACTCTGTGCTGAAGAGCGCCGCTCCAATGAGATGCGCTGTTCCTTCAGTGACATTTGGGTTTTTCCATTTGCTCTCGTTTGTCAAGTCACCATCCAAACGCATCCTCAGGTGATACGTAAACTACTGGCACCTGTGCTGTTCTAAAGCAGCAGCTGATTTTCATCGTGGCCTTCGGATCAGAGGCTAACCTCCGCCTGGGACACCGGGTGAATACAGTGAACTACCTGGTACGGCAGAAACAGACCGAAGCAAAGAGTGTCTTTGCTAACCAAAAGTCGGCACTGATTTTGAATGGAACTATACAAGATTCGGTCAAATAATGAGCTGTGGTTGCTTATTTTAGCAGTTCCTAAACATTTTAAATAGATCGTTAGGTAACATGAATAATAATCATGAATTTGGTTGGGCTAAATAGGCCATCATTTAAGAGCAAGAAGTTTAAATCAGAGGTGCAACCATGGTGCCTGCATAGATTCATACACAAACAACTGTTGAATATCTTCAGCATCGTGACGTCCATTGCCACACAGCCTCCACCCATGGCTCTACCCATTGATTAATAAGTGTTTGAGCGTAATCAAATTGGCTTTTTGAGACAGAGACGTCACCACACATGTGCCTGATAAGTCCTGCCTCCTGAAGCTAGCAGCAAAAGGGAACACTTTTCTCTAAGGAGTGGCTGATAGAGTTTCACATCCTCTAAAAAAGGATCTTTGATAGAAAGCCAGCAGTAGTCTGGGTCCTGAGGGTGAGGATCTAGACGACATACAGAGCAGCAGTGAATACGCTGGTGGAAATCCCCGGGGTGCAGGCGGTGCCATGGCACCTCTGCTCACAGGTAATGTGGGCCTGGTTGCAAGTAGTCCCATGACTGCAGTGCACAGATCCCATTGCCTTGTTAATGTTTTTTTTTTTTTTTTTTTTCCACTGAATGTGTATGACATCTTAAGGAGGATTTTCGTGACTGGATGTTTAATAACACACATTCCAGAGCATTAATGGTCTTTTTTTTTTTGCACAATGACACCGAACTATTTGTCAGGCTGATCACGCCAAGTGTACATCGTTATTTAACTAATGCATTCTGTATTGACAAAAAAATCTACTTCCACTGAGTGTAAACACTGTGTGATATTCAAGAAATTGTATTGATCTTTGAGTTGGAAAATACAGCCTTTCTAATTCGATACGGCATAATTTGCTTACAAATAGCTGGATCAAAACCCAGCTGTGGGTGAGCCCTGACGGGTGTTATTAAGGACCTGATTAGGGAATTGGGGGCTGAAACTGGAAGAGGCGTCTCAGAGCTGCTTGTTTGGAATGCAGTTTTCATGTGAAGGGAGGTCCTTATAAAAAAGTTTGTGTTTTTTTTGTTCTGCGGCGGAATGTGTCACTTTGCCAGAGGCGGGTTAGGAGATAAAAGTGTACAAAAATTTCTTCTCAAGTTACCATTTCTAAGCCACAAAGTGTTCTGTCCTTCTAAATCAAGCAGGACACCATATCATAATCTCCCATTTAAACTAATGATACCAGATTAAGTTGACCCAGATATGGACGTGAATTTGCAAAGAACTCTCAAGAGCTAAAGCTAAATCTATTATCTCCTAGACCTCCTGACAAATCAAAGTATCACCCTGCCATCTTCCTGCCCTTCTATATTTCCTCTTCCTTTTCCGCACGCAGAGGAGCTTTTTCTTTCGAGTTGACAGGACTGGCCACTGCACAAGACAGTCATATGTTAGCCTCCTACGGAGAATCTCAGTGAACTACTGAGCTGATGAGGGGCAAACTGGGTCAGTTGGCTGAAATCTATTATATGAGGTTAATTAATGAGAGGGTGAATTGATATCCCTGCCACTCATGGGGGCAGAGAGCGGAGGTGGGTTGGAGAAAGGGCATTATGCAAGCCAGATTGATAACCATGTGATCTTTATTCCCACTGGTCATTAGTAGTGTGTTGCATTTTATTACTTTTCCTCTGGACCATTTTCAACCTAACCGCATTCAACTGAGCTGTATATACTGTTTTTCTAGCAGATCTCAGAGCATAAATGTTTGACTTTTCATCTGCTTCTAAGGTTAAGGACTCACCAGAGTGGGTGGAAGAGAAGAAATAAAGAATGGGGAAAAAAAGAAGAAGACAGGGAGAAAAAGGCAGACACAAGAGAGATGTTATTCTGTTGAGCTGGGTTTGGTGTCATCATCAAATTCTTGGGGAAAATCCTGTTTGCTTCTCCACTGGGTGTGCTGGCTGACAGTCAGCCTGTTCCCTCCACCCAGCAGCCAGGCTGGAGCCGGCCTTGCAGCTGTCTACAGTCCAGCCTTACATAACAAGGGTGCAGCGCAAACCCCCCTCCAGCCACTTGACAGCCTCTCCACCCTGACACTGTCACCTCACAGGGGAAATGACAGGAGGACATTGTTTGGATGCTTGCTTCAGGGACAGACACGCAAACCCCTCTCTGCTAAGGTTTGCCTTTGAGGGCCAAGATAATGAGCTAATGCAATGTTAAAACTGCTCATTTACCTCCTTATTCCAATGGACCTCTATCCCCCTTCGCCTTCCAAACTTCCACTCAAAACACAAACACACATACAAGCGCTGCTGAAGTGTGAGTTGGTGCGCTGAAGCTCTTTATGATCCAAGACCACAGAATGGCTGACCCATTTTCCCACCGTGCTCCTCTCAAACGGCACGTGCATTGTCGTGACCATACTGTACACTGCACATCCACTGGTGCTCATACATTTGAGGCTGTCCTTGGCCACACGCCTTACCTCGTGTTCAGACTACAGGTGACAGAGCAACAGGGCGCCATTTCAATTTCAATGGACGCCAGCATCATGAAGCTACAAACAGACGCCCGACACACTGCGCTGCCTGACAGGCGCCACGGACTGCAAATCAGCGATCACATTTCTACTCCCCTTCTCTTCGCTGCCAAAGATTAGTTCCACCCACTGACCTATGTTAAAGTGGAGGAAGAACTTATCCTTGCAGTGTGCCAGCTTTCCTGTACTGTTTAACTTTAACTTGTTTCATTTACGGTGACATCAACCAAAAAATGAGGCTTGGCGGATGGTGGCATTAAGTGTAGGTGTACCGGGTATGTAAAGTTACATTTGGTTGCTAAAATTAACTGTGCATTTTCAAATATGCAGTGGGTAGCTGGTGGTAATATTATGTCACTTAAACAATGACTCAATGACACTGTCGTTGGCCACGCTTGACTGTTTTGTAGCTTTGTCACCCTCTGAAGATGGGGTAAGCAGCATGACAACTTTTTGCTGCATCGAGGAAAGGCGTGGGCACAGTGCAGCACGCCGCTTGGTGACACCTTGGGAGGAAGGCCCCGTGCTGGCAACACGTTTCCACAACAACATGACGAATTCATCCTGCTTGAGGTTTTGAAAACTTTAGCTCTGTCTTCTGGGGCTTCCCCAAACATCTGGTCAAATGTGCACTGAACCCAAGTGCAGCTCAAATCACATTGTGTCTGAATTAAAGGACCCTAACGATAACTGAATGTGAATGTAAAGAAAAATAAATAAAAATCAAAAGGTACAATACATAGCCTGACCTCTTAAAGGAATGTTTCACCTCTATGTCTCCTCTATGCAGAAACCTGTTCCCCAAGGCTACCATAATGAACACCAGTCAGGGTAAATCTGAAGACATTTATTAACAGCGTACAGTCAAATCTAGTGATGTCTACCTGAAATGATCCCTTAGGGAGTGTAGCTTGTTGGAGTAGAAAAATGTTTGGATGGCTGAAATCTGCAGAAAGTCTAGCCACAAATGCACTCATTGTATAACACCTTTGCAGATATGATACCCTCTGCTTCCCAGTTTTCAGCTGAAATACAGTACAAATGAAGGGAATCAGCTGGAACACAATTAATAATGTCTAATTTTAGAGGTCACATAATTGAAGTTTTACATTACATTATAATGGTTTATGCCTGGCTATAATGCAGCCATGCACAGAATGTGATGCAAATGGACAGCCAAAGACAGAGAGAGAGAGAGAGAGAGAGAGAGAGAGTTCAAGAAAAGTCAATGCACCCCGCACAAAGAGAATGGTGGATCACCAAATGGGTCACCACATGCAACTTTAGGGAGCCACGCTTAAGTAACATTAAATGAGTTGTCCACCAGCATTTCACGTCATGAAAGCCATTGACCCTAAAGTGCCTATGCTGAATTTTCCATTAGAAAAATCCCCCGCATATCACACAGATCATTTATTTCCATCTAAGCGAGACGGGTCAGTCATGGAAACTACACAGGACAACACAGACACAGCCTCGGCAATGCAGAGCGAGTGCGGATCTCTACTCTGAATTCATTGTTTACAGCTGTCCTTGGGTAAATGGGAAGGCAGTAAAAAGAGCACCGCAATATCGGCTGAACTTCATCACATCATTATACTCTGCAAAGCTCAGCAGGGTAACTGTACTGTATCAACGCAGCATTCAGAAAATCAGCAATGAAGATTTGTCAGTTGAATGTAGACAGCATGATCCCCTGAAGCTTTCCTGTCATGTTTCGCTCAAACTCAGTGAATTGAAGTGGTTGTTGTGGCGGAAGAGAAGAAGGGATTTAGGGCTTTTGTCCCATATGATATTCCAAGATATTTCTAGAAAGATCAAATACATTTTTCATAGTTAATAACAAAGAAAACCCTCAGGATGAAAAGAGGGAACACTCCAAGAGCGGTTGTGTCTCCCTATACCCCTCAGTGGAAGCATCAAACTGGAAAGCAGCAGACTGTGTGTGGGTGTGTACATACATGCATACATGTGTATCTGTGAGAGAGCGCGACTGTGTTCACCCACATCCACAGAGAATTCAATAATGGGGGTAACAGAAATAATTTGACAGGGTTTTGTGTCAGTTGCTAAGCAAACTGGGTCTGATATGACAGAATGCCATTCTCCAATGTATCCAACCTACGCAATACTTCTATTTCCACCAAAGACCCCGTGACGCAGCCTGTCATGCTAACAGATTACACAATGTATTGTGAAACAAGGCATCTTTGAGTGCTGAAGGCATATGTTAGGGAAATAGGATAAAATCATATGGGGAGACTTCTGTAGCTGTTTTATGTATACTTATGTGTGATAAAGATAATTAATCCCCAATAACAGGAGTATACTATTAGGGATGGGCAGCATTAAAAAACTTAAAATGGCACTATACCCAACACTGCAATAAATAAACTGCAAGAGATGTAATGGAAAATGGCCTGTTTGCAGAACAAGGTTGCCTATATGGAGATGAGCAGCGTCTCTCGCCCACAAATGAAGTTTTTATTGGATAAGAATTTCAAAATCCTATGAGGAAACATGCACTTACCCATTTTTTTGTTTGTTTGTTTGTTTTTGACATTTGCAACATTGTCAAGTGCTGAAAAATTCTCATCTAGATGTACATCTATGTACCCCTTACAAAAACAGCATAGCGATTCCATAATAAACCTTAAAAGAAAACTCAAAAAAATCATAACAAAACTGTATGCCACTCTAATAATAGGGATATTACAATGATGCCATGTGAGATAAAGAGAAAAACCACAACAAGGCATGATAAACAAAGTATAAACTCACTACTGCAGACAAACTTTTGGTGATATTTTAGGAACATAACAATGATCCTCTGAGATGTGAAAGGAAAACTATTGACTCGCATAAGGAGCAGTAAGCCAACTGCAGCAGCAGCTGACTACAAAGAATGCAAATATTGCCAGGCTCGGTATTCAAGTGTGCTGTTTTTTACTGACATTACAGGGCTGGAGATGCACCAGGCATGTCTGAACAGCTTGGGACGCTGGAACAATTGCTCTTTCTGCACTTTTACTGTCATTCAGTGAGGCACTTCTCTGTGGCCAACTTCTTGTGGGTGTAGCTCACAGTGTGCAGGGGGCTCCCTAACTTTCTCATGTGGGGGACCCATAATAGCTGTAGTCTTCAGGGATCCCCATTAGATAAGGTACCGTGCAGAGGAAGCCCATCTGAAAATATTTCTGTGATCTGATAGGGTTTAGTGCAATATTGGGGACTGATGGGGAGAGTATATTCCTTCTCTACATTGTCATTACACCAAGAAGCATCGGTGACAGTAAACTAATTCTAATTTTTCGGGGTGACCTCCTGGAGCCTCTTCAAGGACCCTTGGAGGTCCTTGGACCCCTGTTTAAGCACCACTGGGTCTACCACACCGTCTGCCACACTGACTATTGCTTAGTTCTTATGTGGCACTGCAAATTAGATAATTTCTCTTCTGCGTCACCTTGAGGATCCTTCACAAGATAAAAGTCTGGTCAACCAACCTTCATGATGCCGCACGGTGTGTTTCCACCTCCGTGACCTCTCTCGGCGGAATTATCACGGCTGCCACCTCCGATCCTTGGACTGCCGTGCTCCTTATACCGTCCGTTGGTGTAAACTCCCTCGGCTCCATAGCCGTGAGCGGCGGCCGACACCTCCAAGTACGCCCGGCTGCCGGTCGGAGGCAGCGCAGCCGCATCGCCGGTTATTCCCGCGGCGTTGGTCGCGCCCTGGGCCGGTGGGGCGCCGATGGCAGGATCAAAAAAATGTCCCGACACAGCCTCAGAAGCGTGCACCCCTGCCATGATCCGTTACAGCAAAACCCTCTCCGCCACAATACGAAAACAGCCCATTGTCTCAAAGCAGGGAGGGGGAGTCGTTGGAGAGTCTGCAGACGTCCGGAGCGGCTCGCCTTCTTCACCGGATCACCACCGCCGGTCCATCATCGGAGCGCACCGTAACGTCAAAAAGCCGGGGATCGAGTGGCCAGATTGAGCCGTCTTGGTGAAATAATGAGCAGACGGTGGCCCCCTCAGTGTAATCTCCGGTGTGATCAGCAAAACGCTGGAAATGCTGGCGTCTGATTAGGGGTTGGAGCTCTCGGTTCTTCTCATAGCTTTTACTTTCGTCTCCTTCGATTCAGAAATGTGTTTTTTGGAGCACCGGGCCGGCTTCTGGAGACTGTCCGCTGTGCGCATCGCCTCGCGTCCTGCACACTTCTGAGCTGCCAGCAGACGGGAAAGCTTCCCCACACACAAGCATCCGCGGGACAAATTCAAGACTGTGAGCGCGCAATCGCAATAAGCACACACACACACACACACACACACACACACACACACACACACACACACACACACACACACACACACACACACACACACACAGCCTATAGACAAACACGCAGCATATGCAGATCAAGAGCAAACTTTGAAAGAAGCCTACACGTTCAATAACTTTAGTAGTTTTTTTTTTGTTTTTTGTTTTTTTTTTTTACAAATGGGGCTAAAGTCGCTATAGGGATATTACTGCAAAGGACACTATAAATGTATAGCTGAGTACAAAATACACGTAAAGAAACACAGTCTCACTCAAACTCAGTCCCTGGGAATATTATAGGAATAGCACAATGTTCTTCTTCTTGTTCCTCCCCCTCTTCCTCCTCCACCTCCTCTTCCTCCTCCTCCTCCTCCTCTTCTGCTCATTATTATTAGCGATGAGGCATTTTCTCACAGCACCCAATGAAATCCTTGGGATTTGAGATGCTTTGGTTATTGGCTCATGTGTAATTGTAAGCATCACTCAGGGTAGTTGTTCATCCAATTTAAATGAGCATGGATGGGACCAATAATCATGGTTATGTCCATTTGTGAAGCAGTAGACATTTTTTCTCAAATTTTTTTTTTTCCGTAAAAGGTGCACTAAAGAAAAGTAAGAGCTGAAGACCTGTTGTGTCATTTCACAGATCTATTTGCTCCTCATCAATGATGCAAGGATGCTCTCCCTCTACCCCACCTCCCCTGTTCTTAAGTATTGATTTGAAAACAATGACTGGGGGCAAACATCACAGAAGAGACCATGAGTATTAGTCCCATTCATTTATGCAGACATTCACAATCAGCCGGAGAGACATTACTGATCAGGGATATCTGCTGACGTCGCTGTGGCCAGGCCAAAGTAAGGGTGCAACCTTCAACATCACAGCATCTCATATCATCAGCCAAGTCATAGCTAATAAGCAGGGTTAATACAACCCCATTTATATCCCACTGAGAGGGCAAATCAAATTACAGACAATTTGTATGAGGCGAGTCATGTGCATCAGCGAGCGTGCATGCAGAAGAGTGTGTGTGCAGAAAGTGCCAGATCAATCAGAGCCACAGCATGGTCAGGCTGGACAGTGGTGTGTCAATAAACAAACTTTGATGACCTAATTTAAAAAATCATTCTTTCTAATGTTGACACACACACACACACACACACATACTGTATGCTGTATGATTTTGCCAAAAGATAGTTTCTCCAACTGCAAGGGCCAGGGAGTCTTATGAATGAGAATGCATTACTGACATGTGACTGCTGTTAGAGCTGTAGCCCTGTTACTTTGAATGAAAGCTGCAAATGTGGGCTATGACATGTGACACAGCAAAAGCAAGGAAATGGGATGAAGAAATGCAATGCATGCTGTTAAATAAGACAGTAAATGTCTGAAAGCAAGTGGTTGGAGTGATGGCAAAGCCCACTCCCTTTCTATTCCACTCTCTCAGCCCCCACCTCCCTTTGCTCTCTCTCAGCCGTCATGTATTATGCATTCTCAGAAATAATTTAGCAAAAGTTCTGCTTTTAAAAGCCTCCCTGCCTGTCCCAGCTGTCTCACTTTAATGTGAAAATGCCTTTGACAACCAGTCCTCAAACTCAAACACCGGGTCCACATGGACCCGAGCCAAGGCGGGGATCGGTGCAGTTCACATGAGTCCACAAGATGTGACCACATTCAGCCTCGTTAAAGGGGCCTCTCATCGGCCCTCCCACAAATATGCAAGGCTGCACTGTAAAGTTTCTTTACTCAGTGAAAACATCAAGGCTTGGCAAGGAGATGGGGAAGATGGGGCTGTACTCTGGAGGAGAATAAAATATACATCATCAGGATTAAAAGATTGGGTTAAAATAAAACAGCAAGACAGGAAGTGACAGAGTAAGCTGTATCAGCACTCTTGAACACCAAAATGGCAGTGCCACTCTTTCTGTAAATAACGCCCTTGTTGTTTTCCATTGAGGTTTTCTGTAGTTTCCTGTGGCAGGATGTGAGCCATGACTGTGCTGCAGCACCTCTCCCTCCCGCTGCAGCAGCTGTCAGGTTCAGACCAATGGGTATCCATCCGCACCACACCAGCACACCTTCAGGCTTCAAACCACTCCCTCCTCCCACTCGCCCCCACTGACAGAGGCCTGGGGATCGTAACGATGACAGCTGGCTATTGATCACGTCCTCTAATCTCAGCTGGCTGGAGGGAAATCTACGATCCCAGGCCTCAGAGGTTACATACCCACAAAAGGAGAGAGGGTCACCAGGTCAAATGCGGAGGATTTATAACAATGAAAGCTTTTTGTAGCAACACATAATCCATCTGTACCTTTGCTCATTTACACGATGGAAAACACAAGTTATAGTGTAATTAGTTATTCTGGTGTCAAGGGCATTCTTGTACAACAATGTATGCCACTCTCTCCCCATTTTTGTACAGTGACTTCAGCAACACAGGGACGGAAACTAGATGTGTGTGATGGAAACACAAATTCGGAGACAGATTTAGGGTGAAGCGAATATTTTAATAGTGATGTCTTTTGAGGAAGTTCTTGTCGCTTGCAGACGATGAGCCAAGGGTGTGTCTTCCTCAGCCCTGTCACCGCACTTCCTGTGCTTGCTCATATGACTGTGTCTCCAGAGGGAACAGAAACCATCCATAAGGGTATTTTACGGTCTCATTCTGCCTTTATAGTTGCTCTTTACCTCCCCTTAGCCATGTTCGACTGACGTTCTTAATTACCTGTTGATGCTGATTAATGGGGTGTTCACCGTCGACACTGATACGGCTTAATTAAGAGAATAAGGCATGACAGGGAGGAGGAGCTGAAGGGTGACAGTGAATGTAACCTGTCACCGACCGACTGCTTTGATTGTACATGGAGACGTGACAACTATATACGGCTCATGCAGCGACTTAAAGGCCCAGAGAAAGCTGACATTGTTGGTGCCCCCTGCTGATGCATTACCACCCCACTACTGGTTACTTTCACAGTGATTCACTGGATTTAAAAATGAATTTCTCACTTTGAGCATCATGGTCTCATCCTTTGATTTTTGGAATGACAGAATGTAGCAGCTCCACATGTTAGTAATATGAGGCTTCACATGTTTTGTGGTAAGAGGTTTGTATTTTTTTTTTTTTTTTTTTTTTATTAAGCTAAGCTAGAATTTTTTTTATAGGTTACTAATCTTTGCATTGAGAGGTTTAAATGATTATTGTAATTAATGGCTATTATTTAATAAAGGTCAATGAATTGTTTTGATTTAATTTCTAAATTGTGACTCAGATCAAGTCCATTTCAATTAACCTCATTCTGACACAAAATGGGTCTCCTGTGAGGCAAACTGCACCTGGGTTTATTGGGGTTATGGTGTGACAAACACTGGAGCAGATGTGTATTCTGAATCATGATGGGTTAAGGACATTCCCAGGGAGAAAAAAAAGAAAAGAAAAGAAATCTAGGTTTATTTTTCATTTGCAAGTCAAACTGTTGAAGAACATACACATTTGTTGATTGCTGATTGTATCTTGAAGGCAGGAAATTAAATGTTGTTTGAGCTCTTTCACCCCCTCCCCATCAAATCCATGCCTCTCAAACTGACAGAAACACTGTGGATGTCTGCCATCTGCTGGTGATGTGGTTAAAGGAGCAGGATGATGAGCAGAGGAACACTTTAAAAAAAAAAAAAAAAAAAAAAAAAAAAAACCTGCTGGGGCTAAATGGAGAGCACTTCCTCTTTGACTGGAGTTTGATTTGCTCAAGGCATCACATGCAGTCAGCCAGTTGATGTCATGTGGATGATTTTGAGCTCTCAAGCCTCTGCTGCAGTCCTCTTCCACACCACAAAGTAAGAATTCAACATGGCCTTTTATACTTGGTTGGCCCTCCCTGTATCTCCGTATATTCATTTCACTGCACAGCTGGACAAATATGTTAGATTCCTCATTTTCACTATGCAGCTAAGAGGATGCTCAGGGAAAGTGTGATTGCTACCAGTGTCCATTAAGCCGCCTTTGAATTATGTCCATAACCACATTTTGTAAACCAAAATCTGAAAATGATAGCAATAACATGCATAAGACCTAGAAGCTATGAAATGTTGACTACACCATGGATTTAAGATATTAACTCTTTGATAAAGGATCCCAAAGTACAAGCACATTACATTGAGGGCCCGTTTAATAAGAACAGGCATTTAATAATTAATCTTCATTTTGATGAGGACTCTCTGGAGCCCCTTGTGACCCCCTGGTGGTTACCAGACCCCACTTTGGGAAACCACTGGGTTGAGGAAACGGTCCTGTAAATTTACATGCAGTTGTTTGTTTATCTTTCTCATGCTATTGCATCATTGATTTCAAGCTGCAGTGCAAGGGTCATCTTGTTATACAGTGTGCGCCAAGTACATTGAAAGTGCTCCTGTATGTTGTTCCATTTTCATTTTATATTAATCATCATCCTGGTAGAGAGGTTTCAGCTACATTGATTACATTTGAATTTCATCTATGGCCATAAACACTCTCGAGAACAAAGAGATCAAGCTCTTTTCACCAGTCTTTCAAAACAATCCATTGATAAGCTGCAATTAATTCAGAGCGCCGCTGCCAGGCTTTTAAGTAGAACAAGAAAGAGAGAGCACATCACCCCAGTTTTAGCTAACCTGTGCCGGTTCCCAGCATCTTTTAGGATTGATTTTTAAAGTTCGTTTGCTCGTTTATAAGGCTCTTAATGGCTTGGGACCGGCCTACATTACTGATTCTCTGTCGTTTTATAATCCTTCACAGCCTCTTAGATCCTCTGCTGCTGTTTTCTTAAACACAAACTATCACACCAATAAGAAAATCGGCTGCTCAGCTTTTTTTTTTTTAAACTATGCACCATATTTATTCAGCATTACTTTTAATTGTGACTCTTTCTTTGTTTCATTCTTATCTTTTACATATTATATTGTTCTCAGCATACCTGTTCTTGCTCTTTGCTGCCTCTTTCGTTATTTAACAGCCTATTCATTTGATTACTTGGTTTAATCACCAGTATTGGCACTTAATTTAATTTGTCTGTGTGTTTTATTACTCTTTTGTTTCTTCGCTTCATTGTAAAGCACTTTGAGTTACACCCTTTACATAATGTATGGAAGCTGCTGTATAAAGTTGTTTTATTGTTATTATTATTATGAGCTCTTGGGGCATCTTCCACTGAATTACACTGGCTGACCTGTGGACACTGTCAGTCTTTCTAAGTCTATAGATAATGCACAAATAATTAAGGAATTCCAGGTATATAGTAAATTCTAACCATTACAATTCCTTTTGCTGTTTAGGAGTCAGACAGTGGCTTCTCCAGCTGGCTACATTTATAATGAAATGCAATTAAACAATACATTTTATTGAATTAAATTCCCTTATCATTTTCCCAGGCATGTCTCCAGGCAGGTAGCTGGCTTTTTCAACTAGCTTTGAAATGCATGTGCTTTATGTCTTAGTCTGCCACCAGATGGCAGAAGTGAGCTGAGCCAGAACACTTGTAGCTGCATGCTGGGGTCAGTGCATAAGGCAAGAGAGGGCTGCTGTTGTGGGTTGTGAGAAGTAATTACTGTCAAACTGGAGAGCAGCTTGGGGGTGGACAAAGAAATTAAACACAGGTATGTACATATACACACTGCACTTATTAATAGCTGGAGGGACATATCCACCTATCCAGTTTTAAAAATTAATATGTTGCCCCCTCAGTGTGTTCCATCAATACTGAACATGTTGAAATAAGAATATGGTTTAGTGCGACAATGTGATAGGAGCTCTACATATTCCATATTTGTTCAGTTTCTGGGCTAGCACACCTTAGGCACCTAGTCAGCAAGGCATTGACTAATTAAATCAGACCTGTTAGCCCAAGAACTGAGTGGATATGTGTAGCCTAATGTCTGGAAGTTCTTTTAGACTGGATTGGAAACCGCTGTAATACCATAAAGCCTTTTAAATATCACAGAAGTCACTTCTGTAATGTTAATACAGAGCTCATCTTCACTGTCAGTGATGATGAGATTTGTATCCTTCCCCGCTTTCAGCTGTAGAACAATAACAGCCATCTTGAGCTTTTATTAAAGTAAAAATAAGCAAAAATGTAAATCAAATAGACAGCTATTCACAAGTTTATCATATTTCAGCAAAATAGTTGGTCTATCCTGAGCCCTGTGATTTTATGTTAAAAATGCAGGAAATTAGTTTTAAAGACACCAAAATTAGTGTCCATCCTGACCTTTCAACCACAATGTTATGAGCACCGGTTGGATCCAAATGCAACCACAGACAACACAGAGTGGATAAAGATGAATGATGTTTATTGTTGGTTTGTGCAGAGTGGAGACAAGAGCAGGGAGGAGGCTGACTGGCAGGGCTTGGAGTCCAGGGAATGAATGAGGAAGTGTGGCTTGGGGGCTTGAATGATGGAGAAGTTTCAGGCAGAACAGCAGGTGGGTGAGTTGTGATCCTGGGGCACAAGCGAGGCAGGTTAGTATCAGCATGGGCAATAAGATGAGGAAAAAACTCTGAAGAGAGCAGGCCTGAGGTATCTACCACACTGGCAGAGACAACAATCTGGCGATGAGAGGTGGATGAGCTGGTAATGATCTGATGGATGACAGGTGTGCAGGCAGAGAAGCAATCAGGATTGGTTGACGAGCCACACCCAGGACACACACACACACACACACACACACACACACACACAAGGAGAGCAACAGAACTATAACATACTGTTACACCCCTGATATTATACAGATTTCTCATACATAGTCTCTTTCTCTGGCTTTAGCAGACTTGTTTGGCCCATTGCCACAAAAGTAATTATTTACAAATAATTATGCTCTCCAAAACTGAAGAAGAATTATGATATCTCTTCACAATATGGGGCATGTTGATGCAGTGTTGTTATAGATTCTGGAGGATGTAAGTCCACTCAGTGAACTTGGACACTTGTTTGCCTGAAAACACCTTTAAAATCCAATTCCTGTAACACAAAGTCCTACAGTCAATCCTGCAGCACAGCTCTAATGCCTTTTTTCTCATTAAGTGCAATGTTGTGTTATAAGTTCAAATAAGGCAACTCATGCAGTCTAAAAAAAAACAAAAAAAAAAAACAGGCACTGCTTTCCAGTCAGTGAAACCACAACCACATAAGTATTTCACTGGCTGTGAGGAAGCTTGGAATGGGTATGATTCAACACATCCTTGTTTGTGTGGGGAAAGTCAGTTCACGTGTTACAATTGGGAAACCATGCAGTAAACTCATTTCAAGCTCATTTCATTGCTAGGGTTCCCTTGTAATACATTATCCATTGCAATCATATATCATTTTTGATGCTATAGTCTATGGAATAAAATGGGGATCAAATGTATTGTTGCTCTGTATCACTAGAGCAACAAGACATTTTTTGTATGAATACATTCAAATGTGTCATGTGTAAAAATGCTTTGATCAAATGAATTCAGTTGTTCAGATGTATAAAAAATATCTGAACAGCTGTGCATGACAATTTGTGAACAAATGGAAAAAAAAAGCATAAATAATTTCCCATGTGTGAGTGCATTAAAGAGATTTGCCCAAAGGATTGCAGTTATACATCAAAGGGTTGCAGCTACAAAAAAAAGGTTTATTATTACACATCAAGTTTGCAATTACACATCTGTTTGTGGGTAAAAAGAATTCATAAAGAACTCAGTTGTATGTGTGAATCCCAAGTTTACAGCCATGAATGAGATCTACACATACAAATCAAACCTGCAGGTATAAGTATTTAGAATAAAACTGAGGTCAAATAAATGTTTTTATGATGCAGCTAAATGGTAAATGGACATTTAGGGCAGAGACTATCATGCAAGGTGCTAAGCTGCAGTGCCCATCAGGTGCAGTTAGGGGTTCAGTGTCTTGCCCAAGGGCACTTCGACTTCTTTTCTGGAGGACTATGGGGTCAAACCAGGAACCCTATGATTACTAGTTGACTGCTCTAGCTCCTGAGCCATGCCATCCCAAAAAGTTCATTTCATCAGGAGTTCATTTATGAGGAAAACCCGATGCACTGAGCCGTGTGTTTAATACCATTCTTCTGGTTGTGTAGAACAGAGACCAGATGGATGACATCAGTTTTATTGTGAAGATAATACAAACCACTTCCGTTTCGGCTTCCTCAGATGCAAGGGCAGACCAACAGTTAAGCAGCTTTTGTTACTTGATGAAAGGTCTCTCCAGCTTAGTTAAGGGCTCAGCTTCTTCCTTGTATAGGTGACTTCAATTATGCTACAGCTGATAGGCAAAGCAAGTTTATTTGTATAGTACATTTCATCAACAAGGCAATTCAATATGCTTTACATATAACACAACAGGTGTCAAGACAAAATGTAAAATCAATGTAAAGCAATAAAAAGACATTAAATACAATTAAAAAGATTTAAATATGCAGATTAAACAGGAGAATAAAAGTTACAGTGCAGTGTAAGATCATCAAAAGCCTCAAATTTGATTTAATGAAACGTGGCAATTTAAGAAAAGTCTTCAGCCTTGATTTAAAAGAACTGAGACTGGCAGTTTGGTCCAGATTTGTGGTGCAAAAAACTGAACTCTGCCTCTCCATGTTTAGTTTTGACTCAGGGGACAGAAAGCAGACCTGTCCTAGATGATCTCAGAGGTTAAACAGAAGAGGCCCCAGAATGGAGCCTTGGGGAACTCCACGGGTCATTTTTGTCTGCTCAGATCTGTAATTACCTATGGAACAAAAGTAGTCCCTGTCCTGTAAGTAGAATTCAAACCAGTTTAGTACTGTGACAGAAAGTCCCAATCAGTCTAGTTATATGTTATAGTCAACTGTGTCAAATGCAGCATTGATATCCAATAATACCAGGACTGAGATTTTGCCACTGTCTGTGCTGAGGTGGATGTCATTAAAGACTTTAACAAGAGCAGTCTCATTGCTGTGGTGTGGTCTAAATCCTGCCTTGAAGACCTCAGAACAGTTTAGTGCCAAGAAGTTGTCAAGCAGTTGGAAAAAGGCTTTTTCAGTGATTTTACTTAAAAACGATAATTGTTCATCAGTGAAGTGTCTAGACTGCTCTTTTTTTAAGAGCGACTTGATGACTACAGTTTTCAGGGCCTGCAGGAAGAAACCTGAGAGAAGAGACGTGTTGACAATTTGTTGAAGATCTGAGGCCATGCAATTAGAAGCATTTTTGAAAAAGCCTGTTGGCACGATATCAAGAAAGAAAGAGGAGGATTTCAAATGCTGTATTGTATCGTGCTATTGATTTTAGGTGAACACAGGGACAAAACATACCCTGCGCCTGGTATGGAGGCCCTGACCTCCTGTGAACTTTGCCAGTGAAAAAGGAGGCAAATTCATTGCAGAAGTGAAGGAAATTATGCACAAATGCTTAACAGTCATGTATCAGCTGAGGTTTATCATTAAAATCATGTAGCCACTTCTATTCCATATTCCACGCTGATGTATGTTCTTTGTTCAAAATTTTGTTTTGAGAGCTTCTGCCAGTGTTTAGTTTACTCTGTCTGTTGGTGTGCAGAAAATACAAACACTCCCAGGCTATTCTGTCCTCGCTACACTTTGTTTTGTCTCTGGTCATGGTGAGACAGCTGTGTTTGGCAAACGGAGGAACTTGCATTAGGGATAGAGTTGAAGTGTTTTTTTTTTTGTTTTTTTTGGAGGGGGGGGCATTATAGTCACCACTTTAACAAGGAGACAGGAAGGCCTTGTTACCTCCTCAGCAACAGTCCTAACCATTTAGACTTTAACCAAGCCAAATGATCTGTAACAACATGTTAGCAGGAGGTATAAAGAAGGGGGACTTTCCCTACATTCTTTCAATTAGCCTCAAGATTTCTTAATGAATGTGGAGTTTTGTTTCTCTGCCACCGGCGTTCAGGTTTTTGACACTCTCTTTTTTCAAGTGTTGCTTTTATTTTTATGGGGGCAGTGGCATCAAAAAGATTTGTAATTTTAGAACCGTAGTTCTCGACAAGATCGATGTCGGAGGACGAAGGGAGGGCAAGAGTGGAAAGCACAGAAATGATCAGAAAGGGAAACATCAGTCGCCACAATCTCAGGAATTTTAAAACTGTTCCTGAATTCTGTTGCTGAAGCGAAAAAAAAATCCAAACAGCAAACACATCTTCTTTCTTGGCACATGTTCATACTCCATCTTTCTTTTCTGTTCTTGAATGTACAGTAGCGACTGAGCCTCTCCCAGCCATTAACAGACCGTTATCCTAGTTTTACTGGGCTAGCCAGCAAGCTGTAAATGTAAATTTTGCAAGAGTAAAATTATTAGCATTACAAACTGTTTTGTGTCAGAAATTCTGAGGTGCCATAGTGTTTTGCTCTGTTAAATAGAGTTACCTGTGGAACATTAATTGTTATGTTACAACCGTTGGTAAGAACTGTACACCACTAAAATGGGTCACTCAGGGGTGGTTGAGTGACATGCGACACCTAGTGGCAGAATGTGGTATTACCGATCTGGTCTGGCTTAATATCAAACCGGTTTGGAAAATTTTACACCGGCCCAGCCCTAAAAAAATCACCAGCGGTTGTATTTGTTTGACTCAGCGAAAAAGTTTAAAATATATAAAAATTAAATTAACGCCATCATGAAAAAAAATACCCAGAAGTATTACATCTCATGTGATGATGATGGTGATGAAATTAGCCGCCACTTAAACACTGAACAGAGATCTGCAGCCTTTGACCATCAGCCAACTTCTCCCTTCACATGTTCAACACACTTCAGCCTGGTTTTCTCACCTTAAAGAACCAAAATAAAAAGAAAATAATTATGTTTTGTATAATAATAATAATAATAATAATAATAGAGAGCAACATAGCATTCCAGTGTGATGTATAGGTATATTAAACAACCAACAAATCATCACAGCTTCCAGGTGAACAGCAATGAAAATGGAAAATTATTAAAGATATTTACAGTGTAACTTAGGTTCATGTGATATCATATTCTGGATTTTCTATAATGATATTTTACTGAGAAATATAGCTACAGCATTTATTAAGCGTAAACTTCAGCCCAGGTAGAGAAATGATTAGGCTATCTGGATATCCAACACTCACTAATAAGTGACATCAGTGCTTCATATGAGTGTCAAAATAAAAGCCGGCTATTTGTGCACAGACTCTGTAGCCCGTCTGTCTCTCTGTGGTCTCACAGCCAGAACCAGCAGTTCACATCTCGTTATATCTAGCTCTAATCTAGTGTTAATGAACTTCTCTGATTGTATAAATAGAGATGCTGCATTGCATGGTATGCCTGCTGTGATGGAGACAGCAACAACAGTTCAGCCTACAAACATTACTGACTCCATTTTCTTTTTCCTTATCACGTCAGTCAGGCCTATTTCACCGTACCACTGATCACAAAAAGGATGAAATGACGCCTGGTTTCTACTCGTGGTTTTGCTTCACAGCTGCTCACAGATGTCAGAAACACAAAGCTGAAAAGACAGCAGGTAAAACAGAAAACACTGTTAAAAAGACTCACCCTATTTGGTCCATGATTGGATAGTGAAATTATATTTGTTACTGAATATTCAAATGATATGTTAATCAGAGCCTCCCCACTGGCAATCCAGAAGGAAGCACCAAAAATGGGACAAAAGTGGGGCTACTTATACCTGTAGGTTTCATTTGTACTTATAGATTTGAGCTGTAAACCTGGGATTCACACATAAAATTGAGCTCTGTGTGAACTTTTTCTACCCACAATATAGATGTGAAACAGCAAAACTAATGAATAACTCCAATCCTTTGTGCAAATCGTCCTTTGTGCTCTTTTTTTTTCATTTGTTCAGGAGCTGTCACGAACACCTACAGATGTCGTTATGGATTCAACAAATAAATCTATTTTTTCAGATGTTTTTCCACACATTTAAACATTTGAATTCCTTTGAAGTGTTTTTGCACATTCACACATTTGACTGTATTCATGCAAAGTGTTGTCACACATTCAGGTGTGGTGACGCAGAGCTACAACACATCTGAATTTTATTCCATGCCATTCAAGCTTGAGTGCTGGCTCCACTGATGGTGATGACTGTCTGCAATAAAAAAAAAAAAAACAAAAAAAAAAAACAGCGTTTATTTCATACTGACATCAAAATCTTTAGCCCGTCTACATGATGAGTTCAAATTATTTATAAAACTTTATTTACTTCTTTTCAACTCAACAGCTTTAAGTCTTGGGAAACCTTCCAATAGTTCAACCCAAACCACAAATATGGAACATACATTGAACAGCACACAGCGCCATCTACAGCATCAAAAAATACACAGTTCTACAGTGAAACAAAGTTCAAAATGATGAGAATAATGTTAGTAAAGGACATACCACAAGACTGCCCATGTAGCTTTGAGATTTCAAAAACATCAGAGAAAGCAAGAAATACAAAAAAAAATGTGGCTGAAGGATTAAATGAAAAGACAAAAAAAGTGGGAATACTTTACATACTGTAATGTCTGTTTGGACAAGACAAAACTACGATACAAATGTTCATCTGATTCCTAGTTGCTCTGTCTTTTTGTTTTTTTTTTTTCCTTCATCTTCTGGTGCGTCTGGTGACACTGGATTGAAACGTCTGCTCCGACTGAGGAGGCAGCCGTTTTTAAACCCTCGACGGGGCCATGCAAGGGGTTACATTCAATTGGGGAGTGCCATGAACAAACACTAATAAAATAGAATTATGGTAGAGAAAATAAATTCATATATTCTGTATACATAGATCATTTTCTATTTGTCTCTAGTTTTGTTTATGATACATAAACCAAGCAAAGGGACTCGTTCCTGAGGTGGTGCAATGTGTGTGTGTGTGTGTTTGTGTGAGGAGGAGAAGAGGAAGGGCGGGGTTGTATGGTCACATCATGCTAGAGTGGACTACATTTTTTTTGTCTTGTGTGAGAGCAGGCAGGGTGGGTGAGATGTGTGGGTGTGTGTGTGTGTGTGATGTGTGTGTGAGGGAGGGGGGTTCGCAACGGGACCATATGACTGAAAAAGGAGTCCAGAATGAAAGCAACATCTAGCGTGAAAATGAACATGAGACTGAGAGACAGGGGGTTAATTGCAAAAAAACAAAATAAAAAAAAATAAAAAAAATCTCCACTTTATATCTCATCTACAGTGTAAAAATCTTGTTTTTCTTAAACCAGTGAAAAACCTGTCAGCTGGATGAGATAATCCCAGCTGTTTCCAGACCTAAAGACCAAGAATTTCTGAATCAAGTGTCATTTTCTTGATACCAGTTGGCTGATCTGCCTTATCACAACATATTTATACAAGAAAAAAAAAAAATCCAGGAACAAGTGAAACTGCATTGGAGCCAAGTGGGATTATCTCACGCCACTGGCAGACTTTTCTACTTGCTTTAAGAAAAGCAAGCTTTAAAGACTTTATATGACACCAAATGTCTGGTTAAGCTGGGCTTTTTTGTCTACACGACACCAAAGCTCGTCTTTTACTTCTATATGTGGCCCGGGGTATGGTCGGTCCATGCAAGCATTCAAAGACCGCACCTCCGGGCGCCTTGGGATGTCAGCTGCCGGTGTGGTCATGTTATCCCACGCAGACATGCACATGCAGGTTCAGTAACAGTGTCAAGACACGGGGACAGGGACAAGTGAACGGGCACACAGGTAGAAAGTCCGAGAGAAGCTGAAATACTGACGTTTGCGAGAGGGCTGCAAGCTTAATAAAACAGCCGACAGAATAACAAACAGCTTTAGGGATCTTCTCAGCACATCCTATAACTACAAATCACAAGAATGAACCCAGTGACCGTACCGACCGGTATAAATGTGGTGTTGAGAGTACAACGGTAACAATAGTAACCACAACGACTGCAAGAGGAGTAATGGAGGTAGCGTTGATGAGTGGAACGAAGGAGAGGGGGCCCGGAGACCTGAGAGGACAAACAGGCAGCGCTGGATAATAAAATGCTTAGATTTGCATTTCTGTGTAGAAACAGAAGACAAATAGCCCTGTGAGAGGGAGGGAGATGCATGAGCCTCCCTCCCACTCGGTTTCAGCTGGTGAACAAATCAGAACAAATACACTGTATACTTGCGCATGCGTCCCTACTGTACGTGTGTGTGTGTGTGTGTGTGTGTGTGTGTGTGTGTGTGTGTGCGTGCTGTCAGTTGCACGGAGAGCAGTTACATTAGTGTATACGGACAGGAACAGCTGACTGAAACTCATCAGAGCGGCAACTCTGGTTATGTCATCAAGAGCAACAGCAAAACTCTTTGTTAAAGCTCTTTTTTTTTTTGTCAAAGGGCAGGTTCATTGTCAATATCAAAATATTGATAAACCATTTACAAAGAAGAAAATATAACAAAATAAAAATAGTACAACTGTTAAAATGACTTCATACAGTAGCATTTCTCTTAAAATTCTGTTCAAAATCAACTGAAAATGCATGCACAATGAGAATGAGGATCTTTTTTTCATTCTTTTTTCACAATACTGTAACGTGGTAGGTTTTGCATTATAACTAGTCTGTTTTACAAACACTAATGGACACAAATAAAACTAAGAAGTCACCGACATGCATGCGTTCATGCTGAAAGGAAAACAAAACGATCACAACTATTATTAACATTTCACATTATAGCTATCTGAAAAAAAAAAAAAAAAAATCATGAGAAATGGATGGAATTAAGGAATTAAACCATGAGAAATGTCAGTGGGTGGTGGGCGAAGGGGGGCGATGTTGGGAGGCGGGGTTCATTTGGTGTTGTCAGGGGTTCAAAAGGTCAAGGGTCAGGACTGCTGGCCGCCCCACTGGCTCTCTACGGGCCGCCGCAGCAGCTCCTCCACATGCCTCGCCACGTCCATGGTGTCGTCCAGGTCAAACTCCCCATCTGCGTCCAACATGGAGTCACTCCTGCCACGGAGAGGAGACACCCGAGAGAGCCAGGGTGAGCAACAACACACTCACCACACACACACACACACAAACACACACAATCAGAGGATGTGAACGTTCAAATGCCTTGTGGACTCACATAGATGGGTATATGCTGTAGGTGTGAGGCTGATTGACAGGTGCAGGGGAGGCGCCGTGATCCATGTAGGTGGGGTTTCCGCTGCCCGGGTCAGGATTGGGTGTAGCGAACCTGTGAGAGAGGAGAGACCATGCACACACACACACACACATGCACACACATGAGACAAAAGCCTCTCACCCTATCTTCAGCAGTTGCCTGAGCAACAATCCTCAGCGAGTATCAGCGTGTCCTCCGGTCCACGCTGCTTCATTAAGGCCATTCTCTGACGGGCAGACGGGCAGGGAGCGGAGCGAACCAGCTAACAAGCCTAACTCTAATGATGAGAGGAACACACGCTCACTCAGGAGCCCACGCCAGCTCTAACCGGCCTCTTCCTATAATGACGGCGAGCTAATAGCTGATTTGAATTCAAGATCCAGTGTTTGGTGATTAACTCTAAATGTTGCCACAGTGGAAAAATGATGGGCTGATGGCAGATAAGAAGAAAAAGGAGGTGAGGAGGGACGGAGAGAGGGAAGGAGGAAAAAGAAGGATGGATACTTACTCCGGCACCACTTGTTTGATCTGTGGTTTGACATAGCCATCCACTGCTTTAGCTACATGAAAAAAACAGGGCACAGGGAGAGAGAAACAATTACCAGTCGCTATTTTCAGTGTAGCCGTGGCACAATCAAACCGCCTGTCTATTAGAGGTGTTGGCAGCTATAAATGGCATAACCAATGGTGAACATGTAACAGCAGCATTTAGAGAAGGAGGGCTGCGTACAGAGAGGCGGGGTGTAGTATTTGGAGAAGACCTCATCCTTGGGTCTGTCGGGGTAAAGGTACAAGAGGTGATTGAGATCGCTGATACGGTCAGCCAGAGAGCGAATGGAGAAGTCTTTGGTTGTGTAGGGCATGAGGTTCCACACCATTCTCTCTCCTGGGAAAAAAAACACAGGACATGCACCACAGCATCAGTGATGCAGTTGCAGTATTATTATTATTATTATTATTATTATTATTATTATTATTATTATTATTTTCCATGGCGTGTTTCAATAAGACCAACTAGGAACGGCATCAGCACGAGTTTCAGTCTCCACATGCAGAGCATCGGCTTCTAAGGTTGTAAAAAAACAGCAAAACGTTGCTGTAATTTTGCATTGTCTCTAGTCGAATACACAAATAAACTGAAAACCGCGATGATTTCTGTTTGTTATTGCTTGCTGAGGTTATACAATCCAAAAACATCATCCCACAACCATACCGTGACCGTTTTTCATCGTAATTACCCCTGGTTCTACATCCTGAGCTAACATGGATGAGAAGCGGCTCATCCCGATGGACCTCCTAACACTACACTGGGAAAAATCTTCAACGTAACAAGTAAGTCTCATATTCAGTGTTTAAATCTTGTTTTTCTTTAAGTAATCGGTCAGTAGGATGAGATAACTCCATTTGTTTCCAGTGCAGTTTGACTTATTTCAGGAATTGTTCCCTGAGCAAATATTAATATATGGAAACAAGGCAGAATAAAGCAGATGTGCCCAGAAAATGACTTCATCATGTTTTGCAGTGCCCTTTGACTTAGTTGAGCAAAAGGATGACGAGAACGTTAGACATCGGTGGTCTTTGGTCTCCTTGGACGTTCACACAGACGCGCAAAAGGTGAGGCAACAGACTTTTACGAGTAAAAGAGGATGCAGTCATAAATTCTGCCTCCTCAGTAGAAACGTTTACACGTTGTACCTGCTTTGTTGGGATTCTCCGCCACCCAGGCAATGGTGATCCCTCCGATCTCCGAGTCACTGAAGCGCAGCAGGAAGGTGCCGTTGGGTTTGGACATGAGCATGTCCTGAGCCTGCTGCTTATTCACAAAGCCCAAGATGGCCCTGGAAGAAAAACAGAGCAACAGTCAAAGAAATACATTAAATGCCAACTTTGTCTTTTTTTCAGCTCAACCCCATTTGCTGGTCAGATCTTGGGCTGGGTGATATCAAATTAAATGTGATGATATCTTTGACCAAATCCATTGATAAACATGTTCTAACAATACTGTAGGGATGACCACAAATTTTTTTTTTTTTAGAATAAACATCATTAAAAAATCATTAGTAACATGAATTTGATGACCAAATAATCACACAGCTAGAACAGTCCTGCAAGTTCAGAAAACTGCAGCTCTTTGCTGAAGCCTGAAAAGCAGGAAAAGAAAGCCATACCATTTCCCAGAATGTCATGTAAGGTCATGTAAGTGTTAACAAAAGGGGTTGGAAAAACATTCGCTTGCAGAAAACATGCAGTTGAAAAAAAATGCGAGTTCTGCCACTTCATTTCAACTGAAGACCGCAATTGACAGCGGCCTCTGTCTGAAACAGCAGTTTTCTTACCCATCATTCCAGTGTGGTTTGAGATGCTTTTTTGTCAGTTCCATCACACCATCAAACCACTGCCAAAATGTGAAGTTCCTCCCTGGCAGGCTTTCCTGTGGGGGAGAAGGTTTTGGAAAAGGGTTTAATACTACAAACCAGCACTATGTTATCTTCACAGTCTGAAAAGAGCATTCAGGACACATAAAAAACATGCAGATCTCAAAAGTTATCTGGGCCTTTTATGTCCGTCCAGCCAATAAATAAAGCGAACAACATGTCCTCATCCACCCGAGCTCAATCAAGATGCAGCACAACAACAACACCGTCATCCCAACGGTGTGTATATGATCTTGTGCATCTGTCGGTGTGTGTGTGTGTGTGACACGTTTGTGTGCGAGAGAGAGAGAGAGAGAGAGACAGGGAGATGGAGACAGGGGATGGAAGTGTGTGTGTTTGTGTGTGTGTACATGAGTCTGTGAGCCGGCTGAAATTTGATGTTCCAGTAATCTAATGAGACTGATGGTGTGTGGTGAATGTGAGTGCGTTTTCAGCCATCCCCGGCTGCTTTAAGGCAGCCAATCAGGCCTCAAGCCTTTAAATTAGCCTTTCACTGTCTGGACAAACAGACCCATTAAGATGAAGACCTAGCTGCCAATGAGGCGTTCTCATTGAGGTCAACTAGAGAATAAATCTGTAGGGATACTGCAAATGGAGCAAAAAATATTTCTATATATGAGTAACCAATAAATCACTCCCAACGGAAGATGCATGCAAGCAAAGTGGTTTACTGAAACGGGCCTGCGGGCGAATTAAAAATGCAAAAATGGAGCTAACTCTGTCTAAGTGCTGAGTGATAGAAATCCACACAACAAAACGGGTGATGACAGGTAATTGGCTTGCTCTAAGTGAAGGCTGTGGAAGAGTGCGGAGGGAAGAGAGAGCCAGGAACACAAAAGCAAAGAGACTGGTGCTGACCCTGTTGAACTGAGACCAGGTCATGGTCATGTTGCGGTAATCGTCAGGGTTGTTGCTGGAGCTGCTGAAGGCCTTTTGAGCCAGGAAGACCAGGTTCTCCTCAGATAGGCCTCGGTTGCTCTGCACCTCGGCCTTGTACTTCATGTTGAGGGCCTCGTACAGCTGAGGCCAAAGCACCTTGTCGGGAACCAGGAAGGGCACCCGTCCCTGGAGGCAGAGGAGAAATGTCTAGCACACCCAGAGCTATTTCCAGAGGTATTTTGTGTGTAATGTTTGAGATTTCCACACATATAAAAGCAACGAAAAAAAAAAAACATCATGTGGGTTATGAGAAAATTCTCAGACAAGGTGCTTAGACTCATAATTAAGGTTCAATGATCTCTCTTTGTTTTATTTACTGCTCAATAAAGTATTCTCATAATTTGTGCACTGAAAAAGAAAGTCATATTCAGCATTAAAATCTTATTTTTCTTCAAACATGTGAAAAAATCTGCCGGTAGGATGAGATAATGCCAGTTGTTTCCGATGCACCGAATTTTTCAAGGAGCCAAGTATGAGCATGTTGGGGGGAAATTAGGAAGAATAAAGCATTTCAGCCCACTGACGAGTGTCAAGAAAAATGACTCTTTATTCAAGAAAATTCTGGAAACAAGCTGATTAGCACTGGTATCAAGTGGAACTATCTCATCGCCCGGGCAGATATTTCCTGACTGACTGATCTGACTTTACATCTGATGGATTCAAATATAATATCACACAAAAAATGATCAAAAAATGACCAAATTTCCCCCCTGGGGACAAATAAAGTATGATTGATTGATTGATTGATTGATTGAAATGAATATACATTGTAATTTTTTCACTTAGACATTTGATAACTATGTCTTTATAACAATGGCAACACTGTGGTAAATTAGAAGTGTGCATCACTTTATGACCAAATGCTCTCTGGATGTGAGTGTCAAAACATTAAATCCATTAAAATCCATTAAGAAGTTTCAAACCAAGTGATGTCATTAGAAATGATCTTACCTAGATCAAATCAATGTTTTTTGCTTTGGCGGTTAAAAAAAAAGGACAAGCACACAAGGTTTCTTTTTACAGGGAGTGTTGATGTTGCATGGAACAACAAATCCAGCTTGTCCTCGAGGCCACTGGAGGTGAAACTTTCATGTGATAGATGTTTGCTCTTGTGAAATATTTAAAAGCACCGGCTTTGTAGAATATATCTAAAAACAGCATTCCAGCCGACTGGTATCAGAACAAACTTTGGTTGTTTTTCATAAAAATAGCATGTGAGAATGCAACAAACACAGACAGGAGACACAAGCACACACTCACCGGCTCTGCAAAAGCATTGTCCCACAGCACAGTGGCCGTGGCATTGTTGTCTTGGCTGCCGTGAACTATCACCACTACCGGGAGCGATAACGTCTGTTCAAGGAAACATGGAGGGCTTTCAGTGAAATAATCCTGTTACAATGCACATACTTTCATTTTTCTGTAAATGTAATTATACTGAAAAGTAACGTTTCTGTATGGCCTTTGTACGATATAGAAACGGCACACAGCTGAGCACTGGGGCTGTGTGGGAGTGGGTGAGATGATGTGCAATCGCTGCTCAAGGTCACATCCCTGGGACTCCGAGAACAGAGATTCCCACTGTTGTGTGAAGGAGGTGAGCATGGGTCGTACTTTGCGAGTGTGTAAAAGCCTTTAAATTCCTTCTCGCTGGTCTCTGTGTGTGCGCTCTTACCTTAACTTGAAACACAAGCTCATTGCCTCCAACACTAAACTGGGACTCGAACAGGATGGTGAACTTCTCTTCTGTGACGGACTCTGCGCCTCGCCTGTCCGACCGCTTGATCCTCTTCAAGGACTAACATGGAAGAAGACGTGTGTAAGATTATGTTTTGAGTATTTTATTTTTGGCTTTTTTTTTTTTTTTTTTTCCAACAGCAAACATATACCACAAACATAAAACACCAAGTAAGGCAAAAAAGCTACATGGTTACAAAGTCAAAAATGGCTTCCACATCTGCAGGAAAATAATGTTGTGAATTCCCTTTGCTACAGTAAATCTAGAAAGTATTTTGTTGAGCCACTTCCTGAAACATGGGGGTGATGGAGACTTCCACTTTAATAATATTAATTTTTCAGGAGCAACCGTGCCCGCACTGAGAGCCTGATTTTGGTGGGAGGATGACCTCATCCTGTCAGAGTAACCAAATTTTGCGAATTATATTGTTTGGAAAACCAGATTAAATATGTCACACCAGAAGTTACCTAATACCTAATGTATATACTTAATTCCATCTGTATATTTCATTTCATATTCATTCATGTATATTTTTAGTTTTTAGTCTTTATAGTCTTTATTGTATATATTTAGCCTTTATTCTATTTTATTTAACTTTATTATATGTTTCTACTGTTGCTGCTGGAACACCAGAACTTCCCTGGTTGGGATCAATAAAGTATATCTATCTATCTATCTATCTATCTATCTATCTATCTATCTATCTATCTATCTATCTATATCTGTCAATGAAAGAATAAGTGTGACAGTGATCCTTTAGCAATACCACATCCATCACACATACCAGAGACTGATTAAAATATCTTACTATGTTTAGATTTGGGACTTTAAATTGAATTAATCTATAAAAATCACTTGATAGAACAGCTCTGTATACCTGACTGGCCTTCCTCCTACCCAATTCTTTTAGAAATGATTGGCATTTACTGGCATCATGAGAGCAGCGACAAAATAAAGGCTTTTTTTTTTAATGATTACCAACAAGCTCCTATATTCTGAACTTGAATGCCTTAATGTTTATGTCAGGCAAGACTCTAGCCAGCATTCATTGGTATAAAGAGGAACTAGTGTGAAACCCTTCATGCTTTTATGTGAAACTAATTGTGTCATTAAGTGAGACTCTTTATCCAGAGCGCTGGGCGGGGCACGATGGCGCTTCATGTCCCGTGCTTTGACGCTGCCATCCAAGCCGAAACCACAAAACACTTCCTGCTCACCATGTTTCTGAAGTGGGCGCTGAGAGTGCCCGTCGTCTGGTGGTACTCCATTACACAGTTATTGTTGAGAATTTCCCCGCTGCTGTCACTGAGGGAGGAAAAACCAATCAAGGAGAGAGTCAATTAGTCGTGACGCACCTCAGCAGCGAGAGACATATTCTTCCCAGAACAAATGAAATCACGAAAGGACACACGCTGCTACACGTGGCAGGAACTGAGTGGAAACCAGGCAGGCAATGCTCGTAAATTAAATTCTCCCTCGCTCTTTTCATATCTGGCAAGTTTGACTAATAGAAAATGTTATCTTTTTTTTTTTTTTTCGCCGAGAGAAACAACACGCTGGTGCCTCTGAGCGGTGGACGAGGTTAACGCGCCAGGCGGTTCGGCTGAAAAACAGCAGAAGATGGCGGAGGGACAGCGTTTAACCACTGGCTGACTGGCCGACTGACAATCTTGGCAGGTTTCTATTAGTCGGGAGGAATGTGGGACGTGGCCGTGGAACAGGCTAAATGTGGATTCTCCATCCACTGGACGGATTCCTCTGAGGCATTGTTCAAGTTCCAGCCGTGTCTGTGTGGTGAGCCGGGGCCACACAGTAGGCCAAAGTTCATATTAGGATCCACTAATTTCTGCACAATATTAAAACTCCTTATCGTTAAGGAAGCATTGATTAAAAAAATATGTCGCAATGGAATGACATCTTGTCAGAAACGTCCACATGTTTTTCTGCATCTAGAAGCAACTTATTTACGGATTTAAAGTCAACCGTAAAAAAAAATAAATAAATAAAGCGTACTTCTAAGTAGAGTTGATTGTTCTTGCATTACTGAGAATCCAACTGGTAAATTTTGATTTTTATGATCTGGCACTGACAATCTTGGTGAATTCCCTGCTGTGTCTGCTGCCGCTGTTGACACACTTCTGCAATTTGTGACACCAACTGGGAGATTTCTGAACCCACAAAATAATCCCAACTGTCCTACTTGTGTTTACCACTAGGAGACGGATGATTTTCTTTTTTTTTTTTTCTTTTTTTTTTTTTTACTTTTTTTCTCCTCAGTCGACAGCTTCTATTTACTGTAAATCTGACGTGACATGAATGCGGCGACAGACTCACTTCCTCGTGTTCTCATTCTTCAGCAGGGCCTTGGCTTGCTGCTCGCTGATAATGGTGGCTTTGACCTGGGGAGGGTTCATGTGCACATTCAGCTTCCCCCCCACTAGGAGGCGCACTGTGGCGGCGAACTTGGTCTGGGTTTTCAGCACCTGTGGAGGCTGCTTCTCAATTATGAAGGTGCTGCAGGGAAAAGGAGAGTATAGCACATAAAGCAGAGACAGAGAGAGAGAGAGAGAGATTGAACAATTAATAAAAAAATCCTGTTGTAAATCTCCTGGAGGCTCATCTGGCTAAAACCAGTCAACAATGAAATCCTAAATTTCCATCCAGCCGGGAACCTTTGATTTTCCAGATACTTTCTCCCTGTCTCTAATAAAGGCAGAAATGCCAAAAAAAAAAAAAATCCTTTACAAAACTGCTGATTCAGCCCTATTGATGAATATGTCTTTGGCAATGACCCCAGACCTAACCACACACAACAATGGAAGGTTATGAAAGTAAAAGCCCTTGGAAGGATAATTACAGGTACTTTCTTCTGTCAGTGTCACCCTGTCTGACCGTATGTGTGTCTGTCCTCTGAGGCCGCAGTACAAGCAGCCTAATGATTACGCCGCTGTGCTCAGAGAGCTCTCAGCCATTGGTCTGAGACTTCCTGAGAGCCCGCCGGCCTTGCTAAGCTAAGTGATGAAAAGAACCTCCCGGCGTAAAAACCTCCGGGGGTTTACGGGGAATGTGAAGAGGATGCACTTTGGTTGGAGAGCAGGAGACGCAGGAGACAGGAAGAGGAACCGTGAGCCGTGCTTGCGGCGTGACAGCGGTGCATGTCCGTCTGTGGCCAATCCGACATCGCTATGACAGTGACACAGCTTCCCGGTGCATTACAGGTCCCTGGTGAGACGGGGAGGGAGCTCTTACGATCGCTTTCTGTTCAGAGATGGTGGAGGACTAAAAAGAGACCTGGCAGATGTGGCTTCAGGGTCAAAACACACTGTGCGGAGAACATGAGATGTGAGTGCTTTGGATCTCCTGCATACTGCATGCTCTTTGTCTTTCCAGCATTTCTCCAGGAGCTCGCAGCATCTGTCCTCCACCTCTGGGCATCGAGATCTTTCATCTTCGGTGTCTGTTTGTTTCTCTTATCTCTTTGTCCCTTCCTTCGAACCCAGTCCTCTTGCAAACACATCATCTCCCCTGCACTCCTCCACTCCTCCGCGGTCTATCTTGTCTTTCTGTGCTGCTCATAAGCCGGGCCATGATAAACAGCAGATTCAATAGCGGAGGATGAGTTAAGCTGACCCACCAGAGGGACATCAGGCCGCCCACTGTGTTATCTGCGCAGCGTGGAGTCTTTCACACACACACAAACAAGACGTACACACACACACAATCATATAATGTCGCCCATGTGATGCTCGATGGCTTATTAGGAGGATTAGCATAGAGCCTCGGTAATGTAATTTTGGTAATAGATGACGTCTCTCACTCTGCAGGCAAGGTTGTGTAAGCAGGACAGGCGGCTTGTGCAAGGGCCCACGCTGAGGGCAGGGCAGGGCAAGGCAAACAACACGTGCACAACGTAACCTGCAGCACGTATGTAATGCAATGTGTACATAATGTAGACACATACACACACATACACACACACACCTGGTGACCAATGCTGAGATGATGTCTGTGATGGTGCTGTTGAGTTCATTGAGTAGCTCTTCGATGGGACCGGGGATGGGCAGCTGTTGTCTGAGGTGCTCTGCCCTCCGGATCTGCTGCCTGTTCTGCCAGATAGTCTCTGCCAGCTTCTCACACCTGACACACACACACACACACACACACACACACACACACACACACAGAAAAAAAAGCAGCAAGACAGTTAGGTATAACGTGGTCACAGTGTGTGGTATTGCTAAGAGAAAGGTGTCCCGCAACAGGTTTTCCAAAGCAGCCGAGCCTGTTTCAGTGTGAACCAAACTAACTAAAACAGGTGTTAAATGTCTTTGGTTTAATTCAAAAACACCATCATGGCAATCCTGACAGGTTTATGTTCCAAAACAAGCAAATGGGACAACGGCGATGCTAAAACAAGAGCGGTTTAGCAGCTTAGACACTCGACACGTCAAGACTTTCACACTTGTGTCTTATGACCAAATAAAATTAGGAAATAAAGTCAGCGGAAGCCAGTTGCAAGCTTGTAAGGCTGTGGCTTCTGGCTTGTCGGGGCATCTCGCGGCTGTGATCCTGGCGGGACGTGGAAGGGGCTCTCACCAGGACTGCAGGATGTCCAGGCCTCCCTCGGGCGGGCCCCCGTTGCCCGCCAGCTGTTGCCGTCTCTTCCACTGGATCAGCTCGTCGTCCAGAATGACGGTCTGCTGCTTCCTCAACAGCTGCAGTGTTTTCTGGTGCTTCTCTGCCAGGTCCTGGACACCCACACACACACACACACACATTCACACAGAAGACAAATGCATCACCTCAGTGACAGAATCAGTCCAAAGCTGTTTGATTTTCCCCTGGTGGGACGGCTGACCTGCCAGCACACCCTTGCATGCAGTTGAAAGAGAGAAGCAACCATATTGTATGCGTGTGCACTGTGACGTGTCTGCATCGGTATATTTTCTGCGTGCATTTTTAGTCGATGAATCAATTAGTCAATCAACAGAAACTGAAATGACTATGATGTAGATAATTTAGATAAACAATTGCTTTTGTAATGCATCATGTAAATAAAAATATGAATAGAATATGAAACAGAACTAAAGAGGTTTACTTTGAAAGCAGAAATGTGAATATTAATTCCCTACGAAGCCATTATCAAAATAATAGCACTTTCATAATGTTTAATGTCAAATTAAACTCGTGTTTTTATCTGTAATTGACAACTGCAATTGTGTTTATTTATCTATTGTATTATTCACTGCATTTGTAGCATTTATTTATTTATTTTTCTGTATTCAGTATATCTCATTGTATTCTAAAAGCCTGACCAGGGACAAAGACTGCAAATTAGCTGAAGCTAGACGTCTTATATACATCACATTTTCCCTTTTTTTGTGGCAATGTTGTATGTATCGCCCCTGTCAAATAAATATTAAAATAAAAAAAAATAAAATGAACGATTGCTAGATACAGTTAAATGCTAAGATTTGATTGTGTTACTCCATTTCGTATCCCTATGAAATGAATACTCTGGATTTTTTTGGCTGCTGGTCAGAAGAACTTTTTGATTTATCATCATTTGGAACATCTTATAGACAAGATTATTAGTCAGTCAGCTGAAAATACATATTAACCTCTTCAGCTCTGATTTAGTGCCCTACCAGTCTGTATTTCTGTAGTGTGTTGGCCTCTCTGGTCAGCCACGCCTCCACAGTGGCTCTTTTGCTGAGAAGGGCGGGTTCTCTTAGCTGTCGGTCAGCAGGGGGCAGCGTGGCCAGGCTGGTCAGCTGGGCTGAGGTGGGGTGGGGGGGGGGGTGGGGGAGGTCGAGGGAAGGAGGAGGATGGAGGGAGGAAGGATCAGTTAGAGAGAGGAGTGGCAAAAGAGAAGGAAATAAACAGAGAAAGGAGGGGGGCAGGTCAGTAAATCTAAGTCCAAAGCACTTGTTATGTCTCCACAGACAACACACACCCACACACACACACACACACACACATACACACACACATACAAACAGACCATACATGAGCCCGTGCTCCCTCTTACCTGAACACATACATTATCCCCACAGTGGAATAATGATTAACTCTGCAGCACCATCTCTACCATTAGGCTGGCCTCATTTAGAGCCCGGAGATTTTTTTCAGTGAGGCAACATAAAGACAAAGCCTGAGTCATGGGAGCTCTGGATATTTCTTTTCCATTACTGGCTTATAGGATCTAGTGCAGAACATGAGATAGCTATCAAATATGAATTAACGTGAAAGATTTATTCGATTTTACACTTTTTGTCAATATTTCAGACCCAGCTGTACCATGAGTCATCGTCGCACAGCTGCACATGTTCACAAATCTGCTGTTCGCCACAGAGCAAAGCACCATCCACTCATGAGTGTCTCTTCACAGTCAACATAGAGGAACGTTACTTGAAAACATCTTTGTGCATCACTTGGATTGATTTAGCATTGTGATAAGTGGGGCTGAACAATTAATCAAGGAATTATCGAAATCCCAATATGGCCAAGTGCAATATCCAAATTGCAGGGGCTGCAATTTTATGATAAAGGTCAAATGTTTTTTTTTTTTTATTTTTTTTTTTTAAACCTTTATTTTACCAGGCAAAAATTGCTTGAGATAAAAAAAAAATCTCTTTTACGAGCAAGGCCTGGCCAAGAAGGCAGCAAGCGAGAAGGCAAATGTGTGACAAAATACCATTATAAATGAGATATAGTGGTGCTATAGAGATGACCTGGCCTACATTTTTTTATTCTTCAGATGTAATAAAACAATATTTGCTTAGTAGACACCCCAGGAAAAATCGCATCATCAACAGTTTAATAGATTTTTCTGTGAAAATGAAAAATATGATGCAAAAATCATCGTAATCACAATATTTGTCAAAATAAATTGCAGTATGCTTTTTTGCTACAACATGAATGCAGCCCTAGTAATAACCTCCTGTGGTCTCACCCTGGATGCGGAGGCTCTCCTGGTACTGAATGATGAAATACTCCTGGTTGTGCTGGAGCTTGCGCAGATCGTTCTCAGTGTCCTGGGTCAGGAGGCGAAGCTCCTCAAAAGCCTGATTGATCTGCTGGTATTTCTGAGACATGCTGTCCATCATTCCACCCACTGGGGAGCTCGACTGCCGATTAAAAATTGCGATACAGAGAGAGAGTGAGATGAGAGAGAGCGCCGGGCCTGGCGGCACTGGCTGGTGATGCTGCTTTTCCACTGGACGATGGACATCATCTATACGGTCTGCCAGTGGGTGGTTTATGGATGATTACAGGAAATAGCTGACCACTGCTGAGATGAATCATGTCTGCTCGCGAAACATGAAGTAGAGACATGAAACCAAGCCCTGACCTGCGGATCTGTGTTAGCTTTGCTGTGTGGCTGCGAAACCCCAAATGACCACGACCCTGATGGGAACACTGGCCTTGCAAAAAGAGAAGAGGAGACTGCGTTTTCTTATCAAAGGCAGACAGACTGCACGGTCAGTTAAAGCTGTAAACAGGAGCGCCGCGAAGACTAAAGGCTCCGAGTAAACAGAGGGGAATTCAATCACTCCAAATATGCATTGCTTTAATAGAAAAAGCATGCTGGGACTGGAAATCAATTCAACCCAGGAGTTATTGATAGTCAGATGTTTTACGGACTGCTGGGTTTATGGTTTTATAACTCACTCCTTGTTATGAAACATGACATTTTTGACTTTCTCCCATACTGTAGTCTGCAACTGGTGAGAGATACAAAAGCTCTCCTTTCACAAGGTCAATTCAGAGCATGGAGTGCATAGTGGGGCTACATTTCTAATTCAGAAATTAAACAGAAGGTATGCACTGGTTTATTTTCAAGGCGTACGGATGTTTCAGGTGGGTGGGGGTGGATAAAAAGCCATCGCATACTGGTACCCATTTCCATAAGTCACCATCATCTCTGAGAAGGTGTTTGCAGGCCTGTGACTGAATGAATAATGCATAGAGACGCAACAGGTGTTTGTCCATGTACGTTTACACTCACAGATGTGTGAGCGCTGGAGTGTTTAGACAACCAAGTGCATGTGTGTGTGTGTGTGTGTGTGTGTGTGTGTGTGTGTGTGAATGCATGTTGTTGTGCGTACGTGTGAACTCTACTCACATTAGTGGCCTCTCTGACGAGCCTCTGCTCTGTGTAGAGGATGTGTTTGATGCATCGGACCAGCTCAAGAGGACAGCGGTCATACGTGCTCTGAAAGACAAGGAGCACATGTGCCGTGTTAAGGCCTGTTAGCCGCTGACTGGTGGAGCGGCCGCCGCACACAGGACCGGCCAATTTAGTCGCATCAAGGCAGCTCGCTTAGTCCCAGAGCCCACGCCGAGGACACACTAGAACCCATTAGACAAGCCTAATGAGGCCCATCTCTGAAGCACAGAGCACTTCATATGAAGACATGATTCATTGGCATACACACACAAGCACACAGGCACACATACAAACACACACACAGAGAGAGACACACACACACGCACACACTCTTTGATATCATGGATCAAAAAGATGTAGCAAATGCGGGTCATCAACACTTTTTGATCACGCCGATCATTCAAGCAACCGAGTTATCCTGGTTTTTGAAGATAAGTCGGGATGCAATCTCCAGTTCTGCAGGTGTCCCGCGCAAAACACACTCAGAAGAATGACTCGTGGCCCTGATTGTGCTGTTAAGCCTTGCCCCCTAGTGGCAATGTCGTTGTCATAGAAATCAGCGTGGAAGCAGCCTCTGTCAATAACCTATCTCCCAAACCAAGCTTTATGATATGACGTGGATGCATTTGGACACTACAACCCTGTTTGTGTGCAAAAGCCCCACCCACTGCCACACCGCCTGGTGGCTGATTGGCTCAAAACACTAATCGCCTCTTCGTTGTTGCATGACCGGCCTCTCCACCATGTTTTAGGTGAGTTTCAAGTTATTCTGCTGACAGATGGACAAACAAACAAGTGTCCCCTGCTCAGGTAAACAGGTAAAGCAGCTTGACTTTTGACATGAGTCACAAGCACAACACGGCCACACCCACACACACACACACAAATTCAGACATATATGCCAGTCCCCCTTCACCTTGTTGCGCTGCATGGTTTCACAGAGGGTAGAAAACAAATACACTTAGAGATGTGTGTGGCGGGTGGTTGATCATAAATAGCAGTGTTGGCTGGCAACCAAAGCCCTCAGTTAGGCCATCCTCTGCTTGTTTTCCTAACGGTGGATACAACCTGTTCTGAAACACTTCCAGATGGGAGTATTTTATAGAGAAACGCAGCCGAGGAAAAATTTAGCTGAACAGTCGCACTCCTCCGACTGATTATCATCTTCTCACACTGCAAATGTCTAAATGTTGCACCTGCACAAGTTACTTTTTTCATGTATTGTTTATGCTCTTTTTTTCTATTGTGCAAATAAATAAAATAAAAAAAAAAAATCTGAAAATGTCTGTGTTTCATTGAAAACACGGCCAGTATTTGAACCAATGAATTGTGGTCAGCCTGTGATAGCAGCTTGCTTATGATCTCAGTCTCTTAAATATTCACTGTGCTTATGTTAAACTTTGTAAGGTAAGCAATCCCCGCTGCAATATTTTCAGTTTTTCAGACTGTTTAGGAATGGATAAGACAGTCAGTCAGTAAAAATAAGATGCAGGGCAATAGCCTGTTTCCTAATTTGAAGATAGACACAGAACCGGACTTTTTCTGAGCCGAGTGCACCGAGGATCTGAAAGCATCACCAATGCCGGTAAAAAATTGTGTCCAGCGGATTCATCAGTGAGGGTCTCCTCCCTCACTGGCAAGTAACGTTTTAAGTTAGGGACTTATGTTATTTAGAATGAGGGGTCACTGGAGGATTTTACTGCTCTAAAATAAAAAGCTGTGACCCTCCTTCTAACTGAAATATAGTTCTTCTTGCCCCCCCAAAAAAAGATTAGAAAAAAATGACTGACCCTCCTCCACCAAACGTTTCACTGTTTCCACCAGTGAAACAATGTTCACTGTATAATCAATAAAATATTTTTGTAAATTTATACGACTCTCCCCTGGACTAAAAATCAATGTACCCTCCTTCGAACTAAAATTAAAAAAGCATGACCCTGCCCTGTTCTCCTCCAGTGTAACGCTCCAATACACTTCGAAAGGTCCCTTAATAACATTTCAATGTCTTTGGCTTGTGCTAAATGTAATACAGCAACAGCATCCAAACTTCTGCAAGCCTCCCCTCATGTTTCTCAAGTATTTGGATGGTTTGAGCAGCTTTGAGACCAGAAAGAGAACAGTAAAAAAAAAAAGAAGAAGAAGAATTAAGACCAAGACCAGCATTCAATTTTTTAACTTTTCAAAATCCACTCTTGTCTCTGTTGAATTGGCTCTACTGTCACACAGTATCTGATTCTGAACAGGAAACAGTACTGAAAATGGGAAGGTGACGATTACTATGACGATTAGTACCTAGATTATTATTTAAAATGCTACTTTCAGTGACTAAGGGCAGCATTCAGCGTGTGCTCTTTATTATATTCTGGCGCTGTTGTCATCCATAATGGTTAAATTCCCACCGACGCACGATGACAGATTATCTCACCTTGAGCTGGTTGGCGTAGTGTCCTAGTTTTATTTTGAGTAGAAAGCCATCTTCTCCCACTTGGTGCTCGGCCTTGTTCTGCAGCTCCTGGATCAGACTGTCCAGCAGACGCTTGGCCTTGAACTCCTCCTGCGGGTTCTCCAGGTCTATGGCATCCCTGATAACACACACACACACACATATACACACACACACAGACACATGAACAAAGACACGTACACACATGCACACACAAACACAAAACAACCAAATGCACCACAAATACAACCACATTACCAAGGTTAGTGAATGCGCTTTAAAGAGCTGAGGGAAAAAGAAGATGACAAAAGGAAATTGTGCAACAAGTGCGACTCACCAGAGCTGGCCCTCTATCCACTGGGACAGGTAATGTCGCACCTCAATGGGGAAGTGCTGGCCGTAGAGAGACTGCATCTGGTGCAGAGCATCGCCCTGGAGCTGCTGGGCCTGGATCCACACTGCCATCTTCAACACCCTGGAGCGCGGACAGAGCAGAGCAGAAGGGTTAACTGGGGTGGCGGAGGGTAACAGGGTCAAGGTTGAAGATAAAGGGAAGATGAATGAGAGAAATGGAAATGGGACATTTGGGAGAGAGACAGAGAGGGAGAAAGAGGAAAAGAGAGAGTGATCACTAAACTTGAAGAATATTAAACACCAAGGCTCAGCTGCCTTAACTTCTTCTGACTTTGTAATGGGTTTGTCATTCCAAAAGTGTACTGTGGGGTAAAGCTTTGCTCAGAAATTAATTTGAAATTCTAGTGGAGATCCCAAGGTCTCCAAAGATACCAAATATGTCTAGATATTCTCTATTTGATATCATGGTGGACACATAAAACAGCGGCATCCTGGATTTAAATATTTGACTCAACACAAACGTGAGACTAAAAATGAAACCTTGCAACCTGCAGATTCAAAATATGAATGTGACATTGTCATATATTACGGGGAATTTCTTTTCCTCGAATTTTGAAGCTACTTAAGGGGAAATCTAATGGAAAATCAAAGGTTAATTGGATACAATGTACCCAATCGCATTTTTTACACAGAAGTGCGAGTGAAGTGAATTGCACATTGTGCAAGTAAAAAAGAAAAAAAGTGCAATTTATGCAACAATTAAGGTTTTACTTTCAATTTCCTTTCTTAAAATGCCGTTTGATGACACTTCACTTTGTGGATGGACTGAATTCAAAGTGAAGTGAATTCCAATTTCATTGCGCACCAACTCCCAGTCACAGAGTAGGTTTTACAAAAGCAAGCAAAGGCAGATGTTTCTTGGTTCTCTCCACTGAAGCAGCCCTAAGCCATAGTGTTAAAGGTCTGCCTGTGTGTGTGTGTGTGTGTGTGTGTGTGTGTGTGTGTAGTTTGTCCATGCTCTGAACATGCTGAGGGCCCAAATAGGCCTCTGTGTTGAGCCAACAGTGCCACTCAAGATGACTTCGTGACTTTGTCTTGTCTCGGGTCTCTGCTGCTTGTTTCCAGTTAACACACCCACTCAGCTTTCTCACAAGTGGCAGAGTCACTTTCAGTAAAAGCCTGATATGAGTGTGTCAGGGAAGTTTGTGGTGTTTGTGTGTTAGTGCTTATGTATCTGAGTATGCATGTGTGTAGATGGTTGTTTGTTGTGTAAAAGGCTGTGCCTTATGTGTGTGTGTACATCTGTACCGTTTGAGTGTAAAGAATAATTGTGTGCAAATGCACATAGAAAAAAAAAACATTATACATGGCTTTTTACATAACTCATATGAGAAAGGAAATCTCTGTCCTGTTCTGGCTCATTTCTTTATTCACACCTGTAGTTTACAATATCCACAGGACATTCCCCATTCTATTATTCCAACAGCTGTGGACAGGTTTACTTTATTTAGTGTATATTGGACTATTATTTCCCCTTTGGATAATGCATTCATAAAACATCAGAGAGGAAATGATTGCTAAGCAGTCATCAGCTGATATTTCTATAAAGAGGCTTACAATGGTCACTGCTGTGTGCATATAGATTGGAATTCCCCTGGTCATGGGTATTACAGGAAGACTGTTCCCTGCAGCAAAAATAACAGCAGAAGTCTTTCAGCAGTTTGCTGGATGGAGACTAAAACTGAAGTGGATCCTACGAACAGCAGAAATATCCTTCAGTAAGATTTTGACAAAAGATATGCAGTGAACCTCAGCTGAAGGAGGTCTGAGGAAGCGGTATTATGATTGAGATGAAAGAATAATTCAAAAATACCTGTAGCAGCGCCCCTGAGCCCACATCAGCTAAATCTCACCTTCACAAGCACACTATAAGACAATCTCCACCAGCACAAGGTCTTTTAGTCCAGTGCGTCTCAACCTTTTTGGTGCGAAAATTAAAAATCCCAGGTTGAACCCAGGTTGAGAACCGCTGACTTAGTCTCATATTCAGTGTGGAATTTTTTTTTTTTTTTTTTTTAAACAAGTGAAAAAAATCTTTAAGTGGGATGAGGTAACACCACTTGATACCAGCGTAGTTTCACTTGTTTCAGGTTTCTTTTTCTTTTTCTTTTTTTTTGATGTTGTTTTTTTTTCTGAGAACAAATTAAAATAAGGCAGATCAGCCCAGTGGTATCAAGAAAAAGTGACACTTGTTCTAAGAAAATTCTGGAAACAAGCTGATTAACAGTGGAAACGAGTGGGATTACCTCACCACCCCGCTGGCAGACTCTTTCACTTGCTTTAGGAAAAATACGATTTTTACGCTCAATATGAAACTCAATTACTTGTTACGATGAATATTTTTTTGCAGTGCACTAAAAAAAAAAAAAAAAACTCATCCTCAGTGCACACTAGCCATAGGGATAAAGACGTGTTAATCCATGCACCTGAACTTACCGGGGGTGAAGGCTCAAAAATCCTATCAGAAACAATTTCTTCTGACCTCACTAGGCACTCAGGTCAGAGTGTTTACAGTATGTGTGTTTGCGTGAATGCATGTGTGTGTGTGTGTGTGTCCATAGGCATGCATGTCTATGTATGTGCGCGTCGTCCAGGTGAGCTTAGAAGGATAAATCCACTCCCTGGTGACATTTGTGTCTACAGCATGACACTAATCCAGTAAGCATATGCTAATGCTCCCACACTGATATCACTCTGAATGTGTCCTGAACTTCAACCTTTAACCCTGCAGCAAGCTTTTATCCACTGACGACTTCAAACCACAGCGGCGGCACTCATGCTGCGCGCAGTAGCTGGGTGTTAGATCACAGCTGTTTTGGGTGGCTCACATCTCTATGAAATATGAAACACTGAAAGAGCTCTGATCCGGCAATCCTGAAAAATGCATGCAGTGTGCCGTATGCTGAAATGATGCACACCACACTGGACAGTTCTTTTCCAGGGAGTTGTGTTGACATGCATTGACTGTGTCTGTGTGGATCACCAGGAGAAATGTCAACAAACAGCAGCTTAGTTGGCAATATGGTACGCCCACTACTGCTAATGCCTAAATGTTTGAGGAACCAAGCTTCATGTAAATATTTGTGAAGTCCTTAAAATGCGTCAGAATGCATTTGATGGCACTTTGGTTTTCACAGTAAGGGGTGATTTTTCTGTATTTCACCTGCAGCTGCAAGACTTTCACTGAAATGTTCTGCCTTAAACGAGGTAGAACTTTTCCAAAATGATTAGTAAAGCCTCGCTCTCACTGTCCAATAATTGGCTGCGTGGTCTTGCACCCCACTAATGGCCACTCTTGTAGCCAGTTTACAGTTTACATAAGTGCACAGCTCTATAATGATTGTGTGCATCAGAGTAAACTTCTCATTTTCTGTTTTCGTGCAAGCTATCCAACGAGGCCTCAGGGATACCCGACAATAGGGCTGAGTCTAAATGAAGCAAGACATGGGACACCCTGGTGGCTCACCATGCAGAGCATCTACCACCTTATATTAAGGCTAAGCCGCAGCGGCCTGGGTTCACATGTGGCCAAGACCTCTTTGCTGCATGTCCTCCCCTCTCTCTGCCCTGTCTTTCCTGTCTCTGTGTGAAGCAAGACATAAAAAACATTCTTTTTGCAAACAGAATAAAACAGAAAAAAATGTCCAAAAGTAAAAAAATTTTCTTTGGCCGAATATTCTCATAATAACCACCTAAAATATGCAAAGACGGATATCAAGGGTCACCAGACAAAACAAACAAACAAAAAAAAAAAAAATTCAAAGTGCAAATAGCTCAAATAGAAATACAACACAAGGATCCCCAACCATCAGATTAAATGAAAACAGTAAACATCCATGCCAGGCAGGACCCTTCATGTATGAGTCAAGGAAACTGATTGCATATGGTACAGAGGACTTTCAGTTGAGGGCTTTTCAAAAGACTTTATATGAACTGCTCGTCGTTTTTCTGTCAGACTGGCAGGGCATTAGCAGCGAGCATCAGTGCTCATCAGCTGTTTGGGGAGGAACCCAAACAGGAAAACCAAGAGACATTTCCTACCAACCTCTTCACGTAACACTCAGGTATGAGCAGAAGACGGCTTGTGCCACTCGACGCCAAATAGAAGCAAATATGAAAGCTAAGCATGCTGGGAGATTAAGCTGAAGATGGTGTTTGACTGATTTGGCAAAAGCCAGTGGGTCCTGCTGGTGTCTTCTCTCCTCTGCCTGTCCCTTTAAAGCCACAGTGCCACCTTGCCCACCATTAGCACCTGCATTCTCACCTCCAGCAGGAGACTAAGATGCTTCCCTGGGGATGTCTCACTCCACCTCACCACAACATGCAAATGGCAACAGAGTGGACAGACACAGAGGTAACTGCGAGATCTGCTTCTCTGTCACTTCCCTCTGTTTACAACACACTATCAGGTCTCTCTCAACCCACCACTGTGGATAAAATAAACAGACCTTACCTCTTGTCTTCAGCTCTGAGTAACCATGTAACAGCAGGAAACTCTTAAGAGGAGCACCACAAACCTGAGAACAAGAGACAGGGAGGGAGGCAGACAGACAGAGAGAGAGACACACAGATAGTGAGAAAGAAAAAGCAAAAGGAGGAAGTGAGTCAACATTGGGTGCTTCTGAGGAAGCTGCCGTTTTTCACAGGGCCAAGACAATTGACAAAAAGTTGCTGAGGTACAGCTTAGAGGTAAATTTCACTAAAAGGGAAAGTCCGCCCCAAAACAGATTTCTCATGTAATTCCTGTGGTTTTGGATGCACCTAACATTGATTCATGAACAGGGACGAGTCTTTACCAAGACCTGGCACAAGAAAGGGTATTTATCTCATGATAATGCCAACAAGAAGCAAATCTCAAAGTTGCTCCAGTGCAAAAGAAATGTGTAAAGTTAGGGAGAAAATAGGCAGAAATAAAGTTTTTATGAATGTCAGCGTCTGAACAGACATTGACCAAAACGTTTTCAAATTACTTGTCTCACAAGGACATCAGAAATGAGCGATTTTTTCCCTTTTGAACTAGTAATAGAATAATATTGCGAGTGTGAAATACTAAATGACCCATCTACTGAATGTAAATATAGAAATACAAGGATACAAGGATACAAGGAAATGGCAGAAAATTTGTTTTTCCCCGGTGGATTTAATAGTTTTCTAAACCCTATCCTCCACCTTCCACATAGCAATGCTGAGTGTGCAGTAGTATACACACCCGCCTTATATTCAAGAACAAATATTTCATTTGAAACGCTAACTCCCCTGTCTGGCATGCGTGCTGCTTCTCAGGGGAGAGAAAGTGTTGGGCCACATCAACAGGCCGAGGCGGGTCATGGCAGCTGCTGTGGGCTTTGAACTACAGCTTGCTGGAAGGTCATGGCTATCATCCTGAAGCACACAGAGCCAGAGATGCCGGAGGAGGTTTTGAGAAGGCACGCTGCTCATGATTGATTTGAGACAGCTCCCTTTCCTGGCTGGACCCTGAGGAGGCAGAACATCAGGAACCCACATGCTGGCAGGAGCCTCCAGACAAATATGTGACTATCTTTACTTTAGCGTCTGGATCTCTCTCTCCGCTGGCTCTCTCCGTTTTAATTGCTCTGTCACCCCCCACCTGTTTGAGCTATGTAACTCTCTCATTACGCTGCAAACTTCATGAGTCGACACTGATGGGTTAAACATTTCCTCCTTTTAACCCAAAGCCGCAACAGACAAGCAGTTTAATCTAAAAACCTCGTCTAGACTTTTGCCAAGGTCTTTGTCGAGGTAGTGGAGATGTCACGTGACCATGATCCGTGGCCTGCAGGATTGCACTGTGCGCTGATCCACCTAGCGGAGCCCTCCTCATCCCGAGTCTCCTTCCAAATCAAAATACTGATCTGTCTGACAGTCTCATGACTCCGGTTAAATAGAACAAATAGCAGAAAGAGGATGCATAAGAGAAGAAATCGACTTAATGGCTTATGGGCCCCAAGGCAAGCTGCATCCTGACATCCATCTGTAACCGCTGATTGGTGATGTTAATGCAATAGAGTGAGGGTTACACTCAGCTATGAAACTGAATAGCTGGGAAATGGCCCACGGCAATGAGGGAGATTCAGTCATATAGCACTGGATAGCCTAGAGGGAGGCAGTGAGTCACACGTGTATGTGGAGTCATACACACTGGAGAGGTTAGCTAAAGCAATTATCACAGATGTTCGATCTGGTGCTCTTAATAGTGCTGAATGATGCGTTTCTCTATGGAAAAACAGACTGTATATAATAAAACACTGTTTTCTGGAAACAGAACGATTCTACCGAGCAGCATAAAGGCTCCAGACTAACGATAGCATCTACTTGCCTGACACAGCCTCGCATTACCTCAGGAGACAGCTGAATGTATGTACAAACATGCACACACACACACACACACACACACACACACACACACAAAACAATCCTCTCTGCTTGAGCTTTTTTACCTCGGTTGACCCTCCAAAGAACACTAGTTGTCATTCTCTTCTGTCTTTTTTGTCATTCTTTTCCAAGCGAGCGACAAAGACTTTGTCTCCGTCTCCAAAGCCATTCTCACACTCACACACACTTTTTTGTTGTTCGATTTGAACTTGTTGCAAACTGTGATGCCAATACATTTTCCCTGTCTCTCTTCCTCACTCACTACTCAGCAATACGCGCTGCCGCTAAACCAATTCAACGCCACCAGCCACTCATTTGACTCTACTGATAAATTACCAGTTGAATAAATAAGTTTACTCCCCTAACGTTGATTGATTTTGTTCTCACACACAATCTGATGCTACACGTTAAAAACAAATCTCCTCTCTCCCCCAGTTCCCCCTCATACAACTTTGGTCCAAATGTGAGAAACTGCGCTGGTTTTCTTTTTCACCCACAGTGCAGAACCGAGGCATATTTATGAGCTGAGAATGGCCAAACAAGAAAAAGGAGAGTGGGCTCCAGCCAGCATTATGCAACGACTAAATACAGAAAAATCCCCTACCCTATCCCAGCTGTACTGGGCTCTTCATACCAGTCCAGTGAGGCCTTGAATGAGGCTATACAATTGTCACTGGGATGTGCACAGTGAGAACACAGAGAGCAAAGACTGTTTCATTTTCATTTCACATAGCTGTGAAGAACTGGCACCGGTAAAAAAAAAAAAAAAAGGAGCAAGGTTAAGAGGAAGACAACCTTTCTTTTGACTTAAAGGTGCAAGGTGATGCTTTCAAGTCTCCTCTCCACGTGTGCTATACAAAGCTAAGAGAAATTTATTCAGCCTGAATCGAGAACCACCTGACAACTTTGATGAAAAAGTGAATATCTCCATTAGGACGAGGAACCGAGAGAAGCAACTCACATTCAGTCTCACTAGACTTGATATTAATCTTGGTCTCCTTAACCCTCAAGTGACTGATGTATTTCACATCCTGTAATGTCCAACTGGGGTCAGATCAGACCCAAATTTAAAGTGAGGGATTATTAAAATGCTATTAGACACGTAGCAGACATTTCATTTTCACCCAAAATTTAAAAAAAAAAAACAAAAAAAAACAAAAAAAAAAACATATATCTATTGTATTACAATTACAACATATTTACTCATCACTACAAACACAAATGTCCAAGTTATTCATATCTTGGAATTGGGAAAAAAAAAACTTCACACATAAAAAAAAGTAACTATCTTGATATCTTTTCCTTAGTGAAATCTTAAATTATCCCATCACCTCAAACAAAGGCAGAAACCTGAAACAATTAGTATTAGAGATAAACTGATTCACAAAGTCAAGAAATTTTTCTAAGGCTCACAGAAATCACCATTAACATCTGAACATTAGTATATGTCTGGGGTCCCAGTTGCCCGCTCGAGGGTTACAAAACTCTCTGAGAGCTTCCTCGAGACCACGACACAGTTCTACCTGTCGGAAACAGCACCTGGCTAATAAATCACTGGCAATCATATTGACAGACTTGGATGTCCTGTCATACTCACCGATTCCTGAAGCCAATGTGACCAACAAAAAAAAAAAAAGGAAACGCAGCTTCAGAGCTACTGTATGAGTCAGTCAACTCTAAAATAAAAGGGAGAAAAGTCCCACAGAGCAAGACTTAGCATTAGGACAAGTCAACAAAAGGAAACATCAATTTTTAGCCAAGCCCACGCTGGCTTGTATTGCAGCTCTCAGTGTGCGGTGAGAAAGGCGCAGCAAGACAGGGGAAGGATAAGAGTCTGTGTGTGAGCTTGTGCGACAAGAGAGAGGGAGAAAAAGAAAAAGCTAAGGAGCAGACATCCTCCTCTGCTGAGTTTGGTTGACTGACATGTTCCGATTATATGTCGACATTTCATTTGTGAGCCAGCGTGCATTAAATTACAACCGCAGCTGTCCAGACAATGGGCACAAGCCTACAGTCCGTCTTGCAGCGGCTCTGCATTATCCTCAGTGCTATCTCCTTCCTTGTCTTCACTCTCACTGCAGCAGTTACACGTCGCCGCACCACTGCCATCATCAAACAAGCTTCACAGTGTGCTGAGAGGTGCATCAGATACGCTCAGAGCCCAGCTGGGAGGCTTTTTGTCCCTTCTCAGGGTCTGTCCCAGCAGGACAGAATATGCACACATGTTCATCTAGGCAGCTCTGACATAAGCAAAATGAAATTAAACCTGAACTCATGTCACCCACTCTTTCCTCTGAGGAAAAACCATGCCATTCATCAGCGTAACCACTTCCTGTTAGGAAACTATGGCAACTGAAATGCCACCCACCATTCAAGACAATCTTACTGTTTGTCTTAACATCAAGCACCTGCTAATGCCAGCACCTCAACTGTACAGCATCGAAAACCAGCTGAAATACTGAGGAGGCATGCTGTTTCAAGATGGTACTATTCCTGCATGTTTGTGCATTTTGTTTTCTACCATCAAGATTTGTTGTTGTTGTTTTGGTATTTGACTCTTTGACCCTGCAATTTGTCTTGTCATTGTCTAGAGAGGAAAACACATGTGCTACAGTTGTTTCAATTAGTCAAAGTTCACTTAGACTGCTTTGATAATGCTAAAATAAATGGCACTTTACAACATATTAAAAGTAAAAATCAAGGACTGATTGGCTTTAAAAGCTAACAAAACAGCCTACAGGAAAAGCTGGAATATGGCTGCATATACAACTGGGTCCAAATGATGAGCATCACTATTACCATGCACCATGTTGTTGTGGTAAAGCCTGAGTCTTAGCAACTGACCCTCATTTGTGTGAAATATCTGGCAAGCAATTAAACTTAATGCTCAGAGGTTGATGATCCAATTAAAGCTCATTGCTTGGCTCCGTCTCAAGTTTCTAGACCAACACCTTCCAGCTACTATGTCTGGCTCGCTAGGTTAGTTGTGTTGTTCTGGTGTGAGACAGCTGGAGTCATCTCTGCAAAGCAGTGAGAAAACCGGAGAAAATGAACAAAACAGCTGACGCAGGATGCCAGCTGCAAAGAACAGCGAGACAGTAACACACTGCAAATTATCACGACTTCATTTGTTGTCTGGGTAAACAAAATCCTCAAATAACGAGCTGGCTCCACCGCCTGGCCTCCCCAGCCTCCCTGCAGCTTGCCACAGCTCCTGCACCCCTCCGCCTCTCCCTCGACCAGCTCCAGCCGCTCCTCTGGGATCCATGACAGAGGCAATGCATTATAACACTCTTCCTCTGCCAGGTTTATAAATAACATCTGAGAGTAAAACAGCTGAGTGTAAAATTAAGCCTGCAACCTACTTCCGGGTGCGCACATGGGTGCATTTATATTGGGATATATCAGGGTGGGGATGGTGGATGGGCCTGTGAAATAGCTATATTTTTTATATTGTCTGTAGCAAACAAAATAAAATCAAAGTGTATGACTATACCTAGGAAACAATGCCTAAATCTTAAGACATTAGGGTTAGAGTTAGGGTTAGTATTATCCTGAAAAATAATAGTTATTCAAGCCTTTTTTTTTAATGTAATTTCTTTCTTTTAAGGATATTTGAAATATGTCTTTAACTTGGCAGCAAATACTGATGAGATGGGACGAGATGAAATGATGAGCAGATGAACTCTGTTGTGAGAAATGTGGTTGCTAACCGGCACACAACAGGAAGAGCCTTCCCCTCCACACAAAAAAAGAGCCATCAGAGCTTCTGGCAATGGAAGATAATGGAAAAAGTGAACAATTTATGGTCGCTCTATCAATAATGGGATGGTATTCTTCTTCTCGCTCTTCAAAGCAATTTGGAGAGGGAGTGGGGACAATTAGTAACATGCCTTTTGCAGCACGAAACAACAAGGGCTTATGGGAAATATGGGCTCAATTTTCAGACACACCAGCTCTAACAATACCTCTGGTGTGAGATCGAGGCCGCCAATTGTCTGGGACTCATCAGTTGTTTAAGGTTTACAGCAACGTGTCATCATTTAGTGGACAATAATGGGGTACAGGGCAGATTCAGGGCCAAAGTTCAGGGTATGAACACGGGTTACGGTAACAATGAATACTTGAATGGTAGTGAGAGTGAAGTGCAACGGTCAGGGCAAAAAACAGTGTCACTTGGAAATCACACATCCTCATTACATCACCACCACCAGTCTGGTCAAGTACCGTCCTGCCTGCAAACACTAGACTGGCCAAAGTACATCTTGTCAACTCAGCAGGCAAAGCCAGACAGACAGACAGACAGACAGACACATGACGATATACTAGCCATAGGTTTCATTGCTATTGCTACAGCGCTGCTATGTTAACAGTAGCATGAGGACAATGTGTAAATTTGGTTGGCGTATATCAGTTATGTAAAACGCCAATTGCATTTTTGTGCTAAATTAAGCGTGCGGTCTCCATTGATTTCAGCTTGTGAAATCAAAGTTTCTCTGCTGGTTGAATGTTGACATAGAGCTGAAGAATGGCCACGTGTCTTTTTCCAGGAAGATACAATCATCATGAGTGATTATGTAGTGTCATGCCATGTATTTCTAGAGATATTCAAAGGAGGAAAAAAAAAAAGAACAACCTGCTCTCTTTAGAGGGACGTCAACGCAGCCATTAAATCTACTGAGACAAATTCTTTATAATTAGGGAAGTATCTCGCCATCCAGCTCGATGATAGATTGACATGAGGGCTCCTTGGACAATGTGGGATAAATTTAAATCTTCATCAACACTGCACTATTGGTTATGAAAAATGGAGCTGGAACACAACCAATGTTTCATCAGGACTTGTGCACTACATTTACTGCAGATTGTACTTACATACAAGATCAGCCGCCAAAACAACCACATAAAATCTGCCTACACATTTCACTCTGTCAGAGCCTTTCAACTGAGCATAAAGGAGCTGGGTGTGGGGTTTAAACGGGTTTGGAGATTAACTATTATTGTCACAGAATTCACAGTGTCAGATGAATAAATAAAGTACACTGTAATGTCTCCTCTGAAAAGTCATGTTGGCATCCTGCACAATTTAGAGTAGGGCTGGACATCACAGCATGCCACAAGGAACTCGCTGACTTTTTGACTTTGTGCCACCAAACATCTAAAAAACATTCAGCCTGGGAGTTATTTTCCAGGGATTGGTTTGCTTATAGATTTGTACCATAGAGAGGAAATAACAGCATTTTTAAAGCATGTATTGAAAAGGCAAAGTATTACTTGTTGAGGGGATCTGAGACCTTTATGCTGAAGGTCTACACCTGCAGCTCTGCATTTACTTTTCCTTTTGAAATGGCAAATCTTTAATCTTAAATTGAATTCTGTAACAAATGGGGGGCAGTGTAATTCAGCCAGGACGAGAGCAATGTGCTCCCTACACTGAGTGTTTGTGAGAAGTCTTGCTGCTGCCTTCTGCACCAACTGTAGACAGGAAAGGTGGACAAGTTGTTTTTGGGCATCACTGGTTTGACTATAGCAATATAGTGACTGTAAAACATGATTGGGACCAATAACCAGGGCCTCATCTTTGTCCAGTTGCAGGAAGTTATAAGCAATCCAGTCCTCAATGGCAGCAAGGTAGCAATGCAGAGAATCCAGATTATTACAGTTTTCAGGGCTAAATGACGCATACAACTGGGAGTCATCAGCATAACATCAGTGTAGGACACAACAGCACAATGGCGAAAGACATGGCCCAGAGGCAAACATAAAATCAAAATAGGGCCAAGGACTGAGCCCTGTGGGACTCCATGTGACATGAAAGCGGTTGTTATCAACAGTAACTTTTAATACTCTCTAGGCTAACTCAGTAACTGAGTAGAACTGCAAGATCAACTGTATGGAAGGCTGCACTCTTTGCTGCACTACAAGTCCAGCAAAATAAGAATGACGAGATTAAGAGAGTCTGCACTCATCAGGATGTCATTTGTTACTCTGAGTAGGGCAGTTTCTATACTGTACTTCTTTCTAAAACCAGATTGGAATTTGTCAAATATATTGTTTCCTTCCATTATTTCTAAACTTGTCAAGCAACCACCTTTTCAATTATTTTTGAAATCATAGGTAATTTAGATATAGGACTGTAGTTATGGAGGACTGTTGGATCTAAACCAGGACTCTAAAACAGATTTGTTTTTGGTCAGGTCAGACTACTGATGAGCTACACTGTTTGTCCCCACATGAACTATTACTCGTTTTTAGGACAGGAGTGAGCACAGCAGCCCCGGGAGCTTATCCAGAATGTCAGAGACCGTGGCTCCAGAGAAGCAGTGCGTGGCTGCGTTGAAGAAACAGATGTTCCTGATTATGGAATGGGAGAAGAGGGGACGAGGAAATGTGGGCTGTGGGTTCTTTCTGCATGATCTCTTTCCACACTGTGTGTCCACGTTGCCGACTGAGTATGGGGTGTCTGAGTAGGCGAGTGTTGTGGGAATGCAGCGACATCAGACTTGACAGTGGATTTCCCTGCTGGCTCAAGGCAAGGACGAATTCCAGAGCATCTGGTCAGGCTCTTACAACGGGAAGCGGAAGTCGTGACCCGGGATGAGGGCCGTTGATTTTGCTTCACAGTGGTGATGAAGAAGCTGCAGTGTCTGCAGGCATCGTTTTCGGGACTGGGTCCATATCAAAGAGCAAGGAGTTACAGTGTCAAAGGACCTCAGGAGCATTAGTTGGGAGGACTAGAGCGTTATCGAACAGGGTCACATTGCAATGGATAGGCTGAGGCGAGGAGGTGAGGCAGCCCCGTCCAAGTATCTCTTGCAACCGCAGACCATAGACGTGGTCTGTGGCCTCAGGTGTCAGCAGGTGTTCAACAGGAGGAATGAGGTGGACAAGTGGAGGGGTCTGACAGAACAGTGTCCTGGATGGCTACACTGTGAGAGGTAATCCATTTGGACTGCTCAGAAGCCACATCCATGACGCTGATCAAAAGAGTCTTTCTTCTACAGTTCTTCAGAAAGGCCATTGAGCCATTCTGTCTACTTCCTTGAGTGGTACACAGTTCTCATGTGGCACAGTTGGCATAGCTGTTTGAGTTAGCTTAGCCACCAGGCTACAAACAAGCCTGGCCAAGCAAGCAGATGGAACAGTAAACAAAGTATAATCCAATAGGAAAGCAAGCAGGGATGTCTCGCAAAGTGGTAAAAGACTCATAAAACCGCTTGGATCAATTCCAATTCCAAGTAGCTGACAACGTTAAAAATATAACTTAAAAGTGACTGATGAAATGATGATAATGATAATGATGATAAAAACAAACTGTGACTGCCAAATAGTTCATAAATAGTGCATAAAGTAGTACAGTCATAAAACAGCCATGAAATCAAATTGGTCAGATGGTCACAAGGAGCTGTTAAAAGTTGTTAAAAGTTAAAAGCAAGTAGAGCAACAAACAAACAAACCCCAGTTGTGGTTGGCAAGTCATGCTAAATGATGTAAATCAAAGAATTTGAAAAAAGAAAAAGAAAAAATCAGGCATGATAAATTTGTTGTTCAAAAGGAGCACATGACGAGGTAGTGTGACAGGAGATGGGAAAGGGGATAGGAAGACAACAAGAGGGTTTTTGTGCTGTCCAACCTGCCCTGAGGTTGTGTTGCTGGGCTCCAACTCACATCCTAGCGCCCTGTCAACATGAGGAAGATCACTCATTAGCTCAATAATGTGTGTGTGTATGTGTGGGTGTGCGTGGGTGTGTGTGTGTATGCGCGTGCAGGCTTGTCCATTGTCTCAGGTCTCAAGGCAGAAAAATGTTAATTGAATATGGCTCACAAGGCTAGATTAAGACTTCAAAAAAGCCCACCTTTGATGGCAAATCACATTGTGAGCCAAACATCTCTGCCCTGCAGACCTCTCCTGTCAGGCACAATGTCAGCTCCTGTTCTCGTTGCTTCGATGCAACACTCGAATCGAGGCCAGAGCAGAATATGGCTGTCACCTTCACATCCACACATTAGTGCCATGAGCTAATTTTTAATGTCAGTGACGTGAAGGCCACAAATACACAGGGCTGCCAAACACTTATATTCGGTCAAAATTCCCCAACGGTCAGGGGCAGTTAGAGGTTGTTTTTGTTTGTGTCTCTGTGTGGGGTGGGGCGTTATGAGGGTGTGTGTGTGTGTGTGGCTGCGGTCAGATTGGTTATAACAACTTCAGGGAAGGTGCAAGCAGAGACCTATAAGTTTGGCAAACGGCAGCACCCATGCAATAGCGCCCATGTCCCACATGGGGAATATCAGTTACTGCCTTTGGGCAGGAAGTACAGGGTATCAAAACACAGGAAGAGGACAAATAGGCATCTTTAACTCCAGAATCTATTAGACTGTTGAATAATACAGCATAGGCAGTGGGGGATTGATGCCTTTGTTAGCCTAGAGCCATGATTTTGTGTGTGGATATGCCTTGATATGAATATGAATATTATATATTCATATTTTTGACAATCTATTGATCTATCACTATGTGAATGGAGAGATGGTACTGCTGATTTGCTCTACTCTTAACAGAAACTACATGACAAACATGTGACATAGTTTAAGAGTTGGGTTGGGTGCTGCTTTAAAGGAAGAACCCAACCTAAAAACACTTACATGTACTACGGTATTTCCAGAGGTGCTACAGTGGAGTTTGACAGCAGAAAAACTGCAAAAGTCATTCACTGCAAAAAAAAAAAAAAAAAAAAAAAAAAAAAATATCTGTCTTAACAAGTCATTTAGTCTCATATTCAGCGTTACAATATTAAATTTGTTAAAACAAGTGGAAAGACTCATTTTCTTGATAACACTGGGCTGATCTGGCTTTGTCTGCCTTGTTTAAACATATTCATACTTATTCCAGATAAAAAAAAAAAATCCAGAAACAAGTGAAACTGCATTGGAGTCGAGTGGTTTCATCTCCTCTCGTGATTTCAGATGAGACTTAAGGTGGACATTTTTTGTGGTGTTGTTTCTAGACTCACCATTTTGCACTGATGTTCAGCAGTCACACAGAGAGAAATCCATGGCAGAAGAGATACCAATTCCTCCACTGACAGTAGCCTCCATAGACCAGAATGCAATGCCGCCACAAGACTGTGTTGACATGTTGACAGTGTTGCAACAATGTTGCAACAATGTTGCGATATCAGGGTTTCTCGACTGGAAAACTGATCACTATCATTAGCCTCACCTGAATCTAAAGTGTAACTTACAACTGAACGCAGCAATTACATCAGTTCTTTGGGGGTCATCAAAAGGCATGGGAGTAGATGAGACGGGCTACGGGAAAGTGGGTTTGCCAAAAAGTAAATCACATCACTTCATCGCAAAATAACTCCTGGAACACACTGAGGATCACAGGTTGATGTTATATAAGAGTGAAAGAGTAGCTGAGGGGAGAACTTTCCTTTAACACAGACACACACTGCTGAGGGTGAGCAGCAAAATCAAGACACTGACCAGGGGCATGTCAACACGCACTAAATGCTCTCTCTCTCTCACACACACACACACACACACACACACACACACACACACACACTGGATTTAAGATAACCAAGATGAATAAAGGTCATTGAGCATTGACAACATACCAGTGGCAAAGATAAATAAAGAATAAATCACATAGGGAACAACTGTCTGCAGACACAATATATAGTACTTCAGTAACTTGTGTGTCTGCTGTTTGAATACCAGACAGACTGAGATGATAGGAAGTGCATGATACAAAGGGGGCAGGACGGGGAGAGATATTCTCAGACAGGGCTGCATGTGAATGTCCAAAGCATTCACCTCCTGCTTTCCAGCGAGATCAAAGAATGACAAAATGGGAAGACTCTTTGTTGCTCCTTGTGTCAATGAATCAGATGGATCACTGCCACATGTTGCCAAGGAAATCGCAATTTCTGCCTCTGTCTGTGTCTCACGCACACCTCACAGCAATCACACTGTCAGTCCATTTTGAGGAGTCTTTTCTTTTCTTTTCTCTTCTTTTTTTTTTTAAATTTCACCTACAGTATCACATACAATATCATCCAAAAGTTGTGTGATATTGTGTCAGTCTTGCAAATAGTGTAAATATATTGCTTTCCCATTGTCGCACTTTGAATATTTCTGAAATACTAAATAATTATAAATAAAGACTGAAATGAATTGTAATTGATGATTGGCTATTGTAACATCTTGCAAGCAGATATAAATATGCTGTGCGCTAAATAACAAGCAACAAACAATAACTGTGCAATATAAAACGGCAACTTGTGTACTGGAAATGATCCTGTGGACAAGCATGGCCTTTAAGCAAACAGTACTTTTATGTGCTTTTGTATAATCATGAAAACATCTGTGATAAATCACAAAAAAACATCTGTTTCGTTAAGCTTATTAACTATTTATTAACCACTGACATGATACTTCCTTTCCCAGAAGTAAAAAAAGGACTCTACTGACATGCCGCATTGTGACTGAAATATATTTCATATCAAAGTTCATTCTTGGTGGCCGAGCAGACCGCAACTGCCATTAAACACATGTTGCTTTTGTTCAACACCAAATTCAACACCATTACTTCCTTCATTTTGATTAACACACATCAGGAGGGTTTGAAATATTATAATTTCCCACCTGGAAGCCAAAACCTGCTGCTATTAAGTTAAAACACCGGAATCCTATACAAAAGAGCTGTGACGTAGTGGCTCAGAATATACACAGAACACACACACACACACACACACTCACATACATTTAAATACACTTCAGCCTGATGGTCCAAGTATAATTGTATAAAGCAACAAGAGAAGCCTCCAAAAGCCCCCAGTTAGCCAGTCGCCCGCAGCGCTGCAGCGGAGGGCTGAGGACGCTTTTGTCCAGGCTGTGATGATGGGCGACCACATACAAAAGGCGGAGATTGTCTCCAGCACTGACGGATATTGTACTGACACTTTCACACATAACTGCTGTTCTGAGTCATGCGGGTGTATAGTATTACTGTCCACATCATGACAGACATCGATTGTACATGTACTGTAGTGCCTCCCAAACAAGTGGGCAGCAGCCTTTTGGCTTTTTGTTGTCCATGCTGATCATAAATGTCTGCTGTCTTACAACGGGAGGCTACTGTGATGAAAAATCACTATAAAATTCCTGTAATGTTCCTATAAGGACCTGCAGTGCAAGTTAATGGACCTAAATATAATTTGTTCTTTGTTTTTGTTTCAGTTTTTTAACTTCATATGGTAATCCTGCAAATTTTCTATGAAATTCATATATTGTCGGAGTACTACTATTCCATATGGCTCAAATAATTGTGTAAGAAAACTGAAGTAGATTTATTTTATAGTGATATTTGCACTGAATATCCTTATTTCTACTTATAACATTAATAAATAAGATTGCTTATAATTTCTTCTTTTGCTTCTAATTCATCATAGGTTTTATTGTAGCGCTATCTATTTTTCATAAGGTTAATTGTTATCATATAAACAGATGCTGATACACTTTCCATCTGGTCTATAATCAGTGGACAAACAAGCCTAAAGAGTGGGAGGACAAAAGATTGCACAGGAAAATGATCACACAGCAAATAGTGTGTGTGTGTGTGTGTGTGTGTGTGTGTGTGTGTGTGTCATTGTTGACACTGGCGGCAGGAAAACAAAGGTGGACACACATATTCACTGACTACATGCAAAACTACAGTAGCTGTGTAGTTTCCGTTCCAGTGAGAAAACCCTGTTATAATTGCCGTGCTGGTCCACAGTAGTTTCATTCTTGGTCATCAGTCGCCAAAGGTAGGAGTTACATCTTGTTATGAAGTGGACTGAACCTAAAACCCTCAGAGGGAGCGGATCAGAGACCACAAGGCTAACAGTCGGACTGCGAGATTAGCTGCAATCCTGGTTTTATTGATTTTCTTGTCTTTTGCAATAACAGGAAGAAGAAGAAGCAGCTCACTGCGTCTCACTGTGGCCGGGTGCTGCTCAGTGGTCAGACCTTTTACAGGAGAGAGGGACGCAAAAGATTACACTAAGTAGCAACTCACTGATAAAACTCAAGTAAACCCAAGATATGATGTTTACACTTCAGTGGAGAGGCAGATTTTAGCTTCCACGATTTAAAACTCAGCTCACAATGTCTGAAATATCCTGATGCAATACAACACACATCAATTTTCACTTTATCACACCGACAGATGGAATAAGGTTCCACCACTTATGGCAAAATGCCTCAGGACAACTCTTGTTGTCGCTCCTGCCGCCTCACTGTCCTGGTTTCCAAAATTCAAATAATAAACAGTATTACTTTTTTGGTTCAGCTACAGCAAGAAAAAAAAAAATAATTCACAGTATCTGTACTTGTTGATCATCATCCGGCCGAAAGGATGATGATGATCCAGCTTTAAAAACCAAAAAAAAAAAACTAAAAAAAAAAAAACATCTTCCCATCCTCTTTAATATTAGGCTGATTATGTATTTTCCACTTCTCTACATTTTTTCCAAAGATGGTCAATGAAAGGTCTCCTTGCCTGCTTCTGCATCTGGACTTTCGCTTTGGTCACATGGTGCACGCTGCACAGTCTAAGTTACAGTGGGTTGGGCATCATGGAAGTGCTTTTAATCTGGATTCTTCATGAACATTTAAAATGTAACAAACACTTCAATGTCCCAAATTACACTTTTCTTAATTCTTATACTATAGTGACCGTTTCAAAGGCTTAGACCACGTCCACATTAAGCCAGGTAAATCCAAACAATACTGTTATGCCCTTCCATCCACACTATGGTTTTCAGCGGCTTCTAAAAGCCCATCGTCCTTACTGAGAATGCCCAAAAAACACATAAAGTTCCCTGTCGCACCTGCCCATGCCACTTCCACCCTAAAACGTGGAACGCAGAAACACTCATGACGATCTGATGGCAAATGTCCATTGAGAGAGCACAGGTCAGGGTGTTGTGAACTTATTTTAAGGGAGACAGGGCTGGTGCACCAGCTGAATGCCAATCCCTGAAAAAACAAACGTAGAAGAAGAAGAAGATGAAGAAGAGGAAGAAATGTCCACCAGACACGGCCGATACAGCTGCCCCAAGTGTAGGTTATGCCTACATTTTATTTTCAAAATGTAAAGTGAAAGTAAATAAAAGTGAAAGTAAACAGAGATCAATAACTTACTCAAGAAAAGTAGATTCCAAACAAATAGAAATGGACCTACAGCAACTATGTACTTATTTACTTTACACTGCTAGGTAAATGTAAATGAATAAATACAGATATTTATATACATCTACAAGTGAATTTCATGCATCAGAGACATCAGCTGCTCCGTCGCAATCGTTTTCAGAAAGCTCAAGTTTCCCAATCCACACAGACGGGCCAAGCCGGCATTTTCAGATTTACACACCTTGGAGAACGTTTTTTGATAAGCTCTGTTTTTGTGAACAGAAATGCTGAGACCAAAAAAAAAAAAAAAATAAATAAATAATTTACTGGGCTTGGTGTGATCTTAGACTACAGTGGGTCAACTCTAACCGGAGGAGGAACTCCTGTTTCCTTCCACATTAAATTGCTTAATTATGGTTTTTAGAGGGTAGTCTAAAAGCATGGGCTAATGCTGTTTTTTTCTATGGATGATGGTGTTTGATTTATGAAAACTTTGTGAGTATTTTCGTGTATTTATGTTTTGTGCATCTACAGACTACATTTCACGGGGGGCTGGTGCTTATCTCATCATGCACAAGGTGAAAAGAAAGGAAACAGTATGGTTGCTAGTCTACCAGGTGAAATTAGTAGTATCCAGTCCACCTGACCTGCATGTGCTTGGGCAGGGAGATCTCATGGAGAACATGAAAACTCCACACAGGAAGAGCATTAAATAAAGTTGAACTGAGCTGAATATAGTCGGGTGTGATCAGACAGATTAAGATTACCCCAGTAGCTCGCCTGGTAGGAGTGTGAAACACTTGTTAAGGCTGAATCCTGATTGCAGCGTCCTTCGGTTTGAATCCGACCTCTCTTGCCCCCTCGCCTTTCCTGTCTCTCTCTGCGATGTCAAATAAAGCAGCAATCCCCCAAAAAATCTTTAAAACTACCCAGCTGTCTCAGTGCTCGTGGAACCACTGCATTCACCCTTGATGAAGCACCAGACCTTAGCAATCTGTTACTTCTGTGTCACTGGCTGGCGAGAGCAGCCTGCAGGCTGACTGATGGAAGGGCAGTCAGAACGGAACAGGATCAATCAGAGGGTACTAATACACTGCAGGTGACAGCCTCATGCTTGCCTCTGGGATCAAGCCTGGAAAATACCAATCGGCATACACACACCCCACTGACACACTCCACTGGCCATTGACGCCTATCAAAGCCAACCGTGCATGTCATGTGAATCAACCGCTTTAGACAGACAAGCAAAACGGTACATGGCTGGGTTGTGTCTGTACAATGTGTATAGCAAGTCAAGCATAGTAGCATGCGGTCACCTCCTGGTGCACTGTGTTGCGGTCAGCAGACAGAGATATACTTGCTGAGTCTTGATTTGGTAACACAGGGGCCTTAATTCACAGGTGATGACACATGTGGCGATGGTGGCCTTTTGCAACCTTATGAGAGAGGGCAGACTATCTAGGGGAGTCGGCCTGGTGGAGAGAGAGAGAGAGGCCATTATATGTTTCATTCTATTATTATCAACCAAATTGGTTCAGCTTAGTTCAGTTTAATTTGATTGTCTCAAGACGCTCAAAATGTCCTTAAACAATTTTTAAGACAACAAAAGAAGGGCAAAAAAGCCTGGAAAACAAGGAGCAAGGAATGCGAGGGAGCTAAAAAGGCAGTCAGAGGAAGAGAATGGAGCTGCTGTTAACACATAAACATGTTTATTTATTTTTTTGTATTGTGCCAGTATTTCAACAAGGACAACAAAAGAAGGGTTTCATTACATTCAAAATATCATGACTTAATTTTTACACATGAATGCTAGCTGAAATTCTTGAGGTAATATTTTATAATTAAGGATGACTTGCTACTGTTGCATAAGCCAGTGTCTTAGGTTGGCTAGAGGACTTTTTTATTGTAGTGTGCCATGCATAACAATAGTACTACCTTGTACCTTGTGCTTTTTTTTTTTTTTTTCCAAATGTCAAATGCGAGATATCTCATTTTGGAATGAAACTCTTCAACTGCACAATGTATCTCATAGCTGGCTAAATGCAGCATGCACAGTCACAGATCTGAATTCTCTACGCCGACTCCCTGACAGCATGGGGTCATATGATGACCTCATTGTGCTCAGCTGGCCCGCTAGCCTCTGAACACCCCCTCCACCACAAAACCTAACAGCGCCCGGCCAGCCAATGATGTGCTCTGTTCCCTTGGCTCGTGCTCTCCAACCATCTGGACGGGCGCCTAGGAGCAATGCAGGGTATCTGAGGTGAGAGAGGCTAGCCCCACTGCAGCTTGTGTTAGCACAGTGTGAGCGGTACGCCGTGCAGTTTTTAAATACTTCCAAGTGCCACGCAGTAAAAGTAGTATATCAAAACAAAAATAAAAAAGACATTTTAGGCTCTCTGTGCAGGACAGCGCTTGAAAGTGCAGATGAAAGCCTCTTTTCAGAGGGTGCACTCTGACAGCTTCAGGTTTACAAGAAAAAATGCCATAAAACAGATATGAAAAATGATAAAATCACAAAATATTCTGGCATAATGGAACTACCAACTTTCTGATAAATATACTCTTTGGCCAACATGTAGCAAGAAGGTTGGCAGCAGGTTCCCCTTTGTGTCCAGTGAACACACTGTATATTTTGTTATACAGCATGGAAATTTTCCACACTGTGTATATTTAGTGCACATTTATTTACATAATCTGAAAGATACTGCAGTAATACTGCATACACAATAGTGACACTACAGGCAATCTTTGTGTGCATGTCTGCTCACCATCAAGGAAAACATGTAAATATGACACAAGCGAGGTGGGGTACATCCTCACCCGAGCTTGACCCAGCTCGGAGGGAGTGTTCTCACTCCCCTCTCCGCTGCACTCACATGCCACATTTAACACCACAGACTGCAAGGATCAATGCACTGGAGTGCTTTATGCATCAGTTCCTCTGTGTGGGCCTGTAGGTCAGGCAGAAAGAGAACTCCTTACCTAAAGTTTTGTTTTGTCATTGACAGTAGAGAGATACAGGAAAGGCAGAGGGTTGGGAGGGAATGAAATGCAGCACAGGGTCCAGGTCAGATTCAGACCCTGACCGCTACGGTAAGGACTCAGCCTTGATACACGGTACGTGCTCTACCAAGTGAGCCACCGGGGTGCCCAAAGAGAAGTCCTTCCTTATAAAACTTTGCCACTCAGTCCTCTGTCGCTTTTCGCACCCCTTGAATCCTGCTGTCAACTGAGCATTGGTCAAGGAGGAAGAGGTCATAAGTGTTCAAGCGAATGAGAATGGCAGAATTAAGCAAAGCCCAAGCATGTGGAACTGCACAAACCACAACGTATTGTAAAATAGTGAAGTGTCTGCAACACTTAATTAGAAAGAGGGTATTTCTGTATTTGTCTTTCCTCTCTGTCAGTAACAATCCACAAAGCTTCGTCTTTGTCTTTTAAATACTGAAGTCGGCCTGTGAGTGCATTATTTGTGCATTTGTGCAAGTGCAAGGGAAATACAGTATAAAGTTTGTGTGTGCATTTGCATGTGTGTCTGCGGGTGTTCATGCATTCAGCCATTTGTGTTAGTGTGGCGTGGAGCAGACCAGTGGGTGACATTATATAATCTATGAAGCCCAGGGGGGACGTTAAATGTGGACACGGCCCGAAGCTCAAGTCAGCAGCAATGCAAGAATGCCAGCTCGTTGGAGCGGAGCCACTTTTGGACCGGAGCCCTGCAGCCAGACTTGAGTCCACATCCACCGAGCAGCGAGACAGGCAGCAGGGAGGACCGGCGAGCCAGTTGTCACCGTCCAGTAGTCGGCTATTACCAGACCACAGTGTATGCAGTCCACTTGTAAAAACAGACATCAGTCCTAAAGCCAGCCCTATTATGGTCCACCAATGGCCAGTGACAAGTCAGTGATGCAAGGTAGTAGTTTTAAATGTCGTTTTAGTTTTCATTCTCTAACTTAAACTGACCATTAGTTTCCCTCCATCAGTTGACTCACCCTGGTAATTTATACATAAAAAAGTTGGCTGGTCCTCTCCAGCAACAAGAAAGGAAATGCAAGTTCTCCATATTTTTTGATAAGGCTCTTCTTTTGAAGTGGACTCATGTTTGCACTTCTAAAATCACGTAATGGTAAAATTACCAGAGAATAAAAGAGAAAAATTAACTTGGCAAGATCTATTCCTGGCCCCGAACAAGCTTCAAAGCACTTGCCAGGTCAATAATTCTGCAGCAATATTTTCTAGCAATTTTCCTGTTGTGCTTTTTTTTTTTTTTTTTTTTTTTTTTTTAAATGATACATGGTGCTGATGTGAGGCTGCTAGAACACGTTACTGAGCTGTAATCTTTGTTTTGATCAATGTTTTCCTTGGTTCTCAAATCCCTCGTAAATAAGACTTCAGCACTGAGACAATGTCATCTGTTTGAAGACAAATGGACAAAAAAAGCATTTAACACTGTGGTGCTGTGGCTGTCGAGAACAAACTTAAGGTGTCAGACACTTTACTCCTCTGCGTCTGTGTGCTACCAAATTTCAAAGGATGCATGCAGATTGATGCAGTTTATACCTTTCTTGCAAAATTTCAGAAAAAAAAAAACTCCCTCAGACCTCTTAACTCACTCCGAAAGAACTTGAACCAATCCGCAGAAAGCGGACAGCGTGGCACAGACAGCATCTGTCATTTTTGTTTAGTCAGAGTCAATAAAAACTCACAACTTTTAGTTCAAGTCTAGTCACATCCAAAGTCGTAAAGCTTTCACTGGGGATTATTTTCAAAACATTTTTCCTCAGCAAACTGAATTAATCTCCATCATAACTGTTTTACCGACAAAACTTATTTTCGCTACTTTTGCTCAGATTTCACGCTGTTATGTTTTCATCTTATGCATATCTTGCAAAACAGGCTAATGACAAACAACTTTTCTTATTAATTTCTGTGTAATGAATGACAGTGTAAACAAGCAGCAGGGAAGCTGTTCCATCTGAGTAACAAATCCCGGGATGACAACATTCAGGGATCAGAAGGCTTTAGGCTCAGTGAGAAGAAAGAAAAACAATTTATAAAAATAATCACCCAACAAAGAAGCTTAACCCAAATACTGTACAAACTGGAAAGAAAGGGCTGGCGTCATATCCAGAGAGAGGAATAAGTTTATTGGTCCATGTGTTAATGGAGCGCATTAATTGTCACACCACCCTTTCCCCTTCCCGCCTCAAGCAAACACATGCAGTGAGTCTGCAAGCACTTAATTCTTAATATTCCTCCACAGATCGTGCATTTGTGTGTGTCAAATGAATGTGATAACAAATTAAAATTGTTGATATACTGCTTTTTATCGATTACTGGTTGCTGGTTACATGCTGAAGATGACCTGAGCTACATAAAAACAGCAGTGCAACTTGTAATGCCACTTTTATTTGACCGTTTTAGGGTTCCCTGATGGTCTAAATGGTGTTTCAGAGGCTTCGGCACCCTAACACCCTGAGCCACGCCGCCCCCAGTGGTCTGGTACTCACAGGGTTCCTGGTTCGATCCCCAGCTCCTCCACAGAGCATGTCAAAGTGTCCTTGAGCAAGACACTGAACACCTAACCGCTCCTGATGGGCGGCTTGCCACCATGCATGGCAGCATCTGCCATCAGTGTGTGAGATGTGTGTGTGTGAAGGGGTGATTGTGAGGACAAAACACTGTAAAGCGCTTCGAGTGGACTAGACTACAAAAGCGCCATAGAAAACGCAGTCCATTTACCTTTAAGCATGACAAGAATAACATTCTGGCTAGTGATGACTAAAAATATCCCGCAGTGGCCATCAAGAACCCATTTTGGTCAAATCCTACCAAAAACATTTCTTTACAATGTCATAATCATGACTACTAGTGCTTTCAAGATATTGAGAGATTTTTTTTTAAACTATCATTCAGAATTGGATAAGATGACTAAGCAGGCAGAGACAAATTGCATCCTTGTGCTATACTGCAGCCTTTAAAAGCAGGGAAATGATGATAATACAATATCCAGCTATATACTATCAATATATCGCCCCGACCTACGACATACACAAACTCAGTCCAGTGCAGAGACAATGACATGACAGTGACATTTAGGCCAGGTTTCATCTGTCTCTAATTAGACTGTAATCATTTTTCTGAGCTAGTGGAGCAGAGCAAAGCACATGGACTGGTGCTTTTGTTCAGGGTCAAGACAAGCCAGAGGCCCCCCTGTCCTCCAGTAGCTTTTCCAGGCCTGGACAAGGGGCCCCATACAGAAGAGACTAGTCCAAACGAGACACATAGACACACACACACTTACACACACACACTCACACAGCCTCATACCACTGAGCTCAGTTCAGCTCTCAGCAGGGAGCAGCAGGTACCGCTGCAGGGGGAAAGAAAATGCTGAAAAAGAACGGTTTTGTTCCTTTGTCATTAAAAAATGTTTTGTGGGAAAGTCTTTCAAAATATTGAGGCGGGTTTGATATAAAAAAAAAAAAAAAAAAAAAAAAGGTCTGGCTGACCATTCATGAAATAGTGCGCCTAAGAGATCTCTGCTTCATGGGTTTGCCTGCTGGATTCTTTACTAAAATAATATTATTGTTTGATATTATTGTCCGTATTATACACTATGCACAGTACGCATACTCCCCGGGCGCAGTAAATGGGAAGATTTGCTCTCCAAGACTGAAGCAAGAGATGTAATACTAATGAACTGCAAAAAAATATACATCTAAGCCAGTCATTGAATGTCATTGCCTTGGAAAATATTCATTTTTTTTCTTACAAGTGAAAAAATCTGCCAATGCGCTGAAGTAATTTCTGTTGTTTCCAGTGGACATCAACCTGTAAGACTATTTTACATGAATAAAGTGTCATTCATGAGATTTAAAACTGAATAAAACTGAATGTGACTCTAAACAGCACATAAAGAACATAAACTGCTTAACATTACCTTCCTTTATCATATTTAACCCAGCCGGGGCACACCTTAGCCATGTGCAGGGTTTGTTTTGAGTGAGTTTGATGACGACAAAATGTAAGGAGGTGTTAACAGCAGGAAGTGGCCCTCATGTGGAGCATCCCTGTCAAACAGAGCCATCTGTCCAAAAGGTCAGAGGTGGGCGAGGGTCGCCTCTGATCCAACCACACACAGTCTGGGTGGGATTCTGCTGTTCATATATCTGCCATTTCATCTTGACACAGTCCTTCCCGACAATGAAAAAATGTACAGCAGGTAACAGGATTCAAGTATAGTCATGCAAAAAATAGATGACTGAAATTCTTTAGTATTTTTTTACTGTAAAAAACATCATTCCAATAAAGTTTTGAAAAAAAAATCAATGATTTCTTGTCGCTCAGAAGTGTATTTGAAAGGAACATTACAGACTGTGAGATTACAAAATTTGAAAGGAATTTATCACTTTCTTACTTCCGGTGTATTCCAAAGGATAGCATGACGGATTACATTGATTGTTTCTGTAGTACACGTCATTTTGAAAATAAGCTCGCACACTATCTGTCAGACCCTTCATGCCGTCCCTGCATTCCCTCAGTCAGTTTAGCGGCCTCCCCTCTTCTCTAGGACCGACCATGTTTTCTTACCAAACAGCCTGTAAAATGCCATCTGACAAGTGAACAAACATCATAGCGGCCCTCAACATCTGAGTGTGACCAGACAGTTTGGGATGTCCCACATAGCGAGTGTAGGAGGGGGCAGGGGCTCCAGAGGAGGGCGAGAGGAGCCGTGATGAGGCCCCCGACAAGGGTGTTGTTTACATATCCCAGTGATAATGCAACTGGAGAGACTCCGCCGTAAACCCCCTGGGTTTACTGAATCATTTTCAGGGGCTTCTGTCTGGGCCACACAGGGGAAATGAAACTTACAGTTAGTCTGAGAGCAGGGGATACAGGTCTTACATCTAGGCCACCCTTACATTATACCTCAGCATGCAGCCACATCGTCTTCATGGGCTGACAAATAACATTCGTACGGCCGTGATGCACTTGGACACGCTTGAAAACAGGCAAAACAAAGAGCAGGTTTTTGTGGCCCAACTTGTTGCTGTATGAGTAAGGTGGAAGACGGGCTGAGTGAACTCAGTGATCAAAAGAACCGAATGAATCACTGAGGTGACTCGAAACATTTCTTAAAGCAAGCTGTGTTTGTTGTTTTCTCCTAAATGTGAAGGGTAAATGGCAATGTGGATGTTGTTGTTCCAAATCTAACTGTTGCCCAGCCAAATATATTACATTATTTTAATAATTAAGTAAGTGGACCATGTGAGAGCACTTAGGAATACAAACGACGACAACCGCTCCGTCTGCACATGATGCAGTTTTGGGCGAGCTGAGCTGGACTGTCTTTTTTTTTTTATGTAGAAGAGAGATAGAGCACACCCTCTGAAATTAGATGTGTTTTTCATTATAACAATTATTCCAACCGCCTCTATTATTGGTAGCCATACAGCAACGTTAGCGACTGGCCCTGGTGCAGATGACAGAATGATGAAACATGAAACATCATATAAAGAGCAGGGACGGGGGGTCTATTAAAAGCAGAACTGCAATTAGACCGCTTGTTGTAGTGAGTTGTCGGATGATGGGTGGGTTTGGAGAGCAGAATGGTCAACGGGTTAGTTTTGCCACTCGGGGTGACTAAGTCTGAGAGTCCACTGACAGCGTTTGAGTTCTAGCAGACACGTCTTTTTTCCTCTCATCATTTTCAATTGAAAGGGTGCGTTGCTGCATGATCCTACCAGCGCTGAGAGCACGGCATGTTAACTGTGAACAATATTCCAACGTTAAGCAAAAGAGCAGCAGCCCTCACGACGGGTTTTCAGTAGACGCTGAGCAACAGAGACCAGAGATTCATGCCCAAGGATCTGTTCAGCTTCACAGGCTTCAAAGGAACTGGCCGGTGGAGACAGAGGCTAAAGAAAGAGCTGGGGGTAAATTTCAGAGTGAGACCCGCCTTGCCCTGCAGGCTAGCTCTTAAAAAAAAAAAAAACACACGCATAAACTCACACACTCTCCACTGTGAGGATAGAAGGCCATCCTAGTTTTTATTGATCCGTGAGCTGGCATAAGCTATTATCATTAGGACTCGTCAACTGATGATATGAAAGACAGCATTAGCACCAAGTACCAGCCATTCACAAAACACATTGCTTATTGGAAAGAGGTAAGCTGATTGCCTCTCCACTCTCAGGGACAGACTAATATACACCAGGTAGCTGCCACTTTCTAATCTCATTGCCATTTAATTTCTCTAGCAGGCCCATTCTGTCACTGCTCTATTGAATACCATTTCTATCTAAGTGTCAGCGAGGGAAACCTGATTACAGTGAGTAAATTGCAGTCATTGCCCTGCAAATGTAAGGTAAGAGGATCATGCGGCATGCCCCTGGCTGGTGCACAGTTAGAAGTCCTGCTGTTTGAGGAGCAGAGATGAGACAGCTGTGCACTGTGTGAGCTCACATCGGATTCAGCGAGTTAAATCAATACTTTACATCACCTGGAAGATGCCTTGGTAACTCGGTTACCTTCCTAGAGCCAATATCTAGGACATTTATATAATTTAATTACATTAGTTGGCGTAATTGACAAAAAAGTTAACCTGAAACACCTTATTCAAAGTCAAAAGCCATTCATTTTTTTTTTTTTTGTTTGAATATGCTAACTATATTACTCCTCAGTTGAATGGCTCCTGTTACTGCCCACTTCCTCTGGCAGCCAAGCACATCCAGTCTGATCTGTGGGCTGTTGTTCTATGTGACCTCTATGCTTGACTTGCATCTCCACAGTTTCCTTAAAGGCACAGCGCGGGTCAAACATGTGCCTTAAGGGGCAAGTAGGTGGGTGGGGACGCAGGGCAAATATGGGTTATGTATTGTTTCAACATATTCAAACTGGTGTGGCGACATCAGTGACACCACCTGCATCGAACAGCACTCACCTACTTTTCTGCAATTTATGCATTCTGAAAATGAAAGATTTTATAAGGAAAGTGTTTTTCTCATTACTGGTTCGCATTTAAAAGCTATTATTAGTTTCAGATCTCCACATATAAACATCTAGGCCTAAAATTACTTGCTGCTCCACTATCACCTCGCTCTTGTCTTGGCTCTCTCCGCTTTCCTCCGTCAACACCCCTGTAAACAGCGACGCAGGCAGCTTTTGAGAGCTCTGCCCTTTGACCTTTCCAGCTTGTCATGTGTCAGAGGTCAGATAGCTGCAGTTTCTCACACACAGTATCTAACCCAGTCGCCAAGACTCAGACCCATCCCCCCCTCGCTGTTGCTCTTCTTACCGCGTTTCCCTTCCCTGCATGGCAAACTCAGTGCTCTCAGTAAAGGTCAGCTCCACCCAGCCTGCCCCGTCAGACCCCAGTCGCCTGCTTAGCATACAGTGGTCTTTGCTCCACAGACACAACAGCAGCAGACACACCTCCACAGCAGACAACATTGTTTTCAACAAACTGCAGTCCTTTTTTGCATGGGTTAGTGAGGAGGTAATGCAAAAGAGGCCAGTTGTAAGACTAACAGCGACATCTTTAACTCGCATTTGTGATTTTACGCCAGACTCTGGTCACACACCTTATGACCAAGCCAGCTGGTCTTGGCCTGTTATGGATGCAAAGCAAAAGCCTGTGACCTCGGCATCGACAAAAGTGCACTTTTATTCATTTCGAGGCCGTAGAGTAAGCGGGCATAAAAACATTTTGCGACGGAAAAGCCACGGTATCGCAAATATCACAGGACCCACAGAGCTACTACGAGGGGAAGTTTCTTATGAGAGGCACGTGTGTCTTGATAGAATTTTAAGAGTCTAATTCAAAAAGTACTTTGCACAAGGCCTCCGCTTTGTATTCACCACAGACCAACTCAAGGGGATGTCACATTACAATTGAAACACAAAGAAAGCATGGGATTCTCCCCTGGGTGTTGGCGTCTTCCCGTCTTCACAGATGGGAAACTGTTTAGTCAACACACGGGGGAATCCAAATGTCACACTGTTGCTATGTCGCTTCGCTGGCCTGGCACGGGGCGTGGCAGAGCAGCGAATGACAGGAGGACTGGGCTGCCGGCATGAAGGAGAGCGGGCACGACAACGCTATGGCAGGGCTCAAGCTACACAGCCCCAGCTCCCAGCTCGTAGATGTCTCTGCCACCTGCGACAGGGAAAACAAAGGAATCGACCTTATGGTTCTGTGTACACTGTAGCGTCTGAGTGATTACGATAGTGACACAGAGATAATCTGGATAATCTGAGCATGGATGCTGAGGGAATACAGAGCACCCAATCCACCCGCTCGATCCCCCACCGCTCCCCGACTCCCACTTCATGAGATGCTTTTCTAAATCACAGTGTATTGATGTGATTACTGTAATGTACCAAACAATATTATTATCAGCCTGATGTGGAACACGAAATGCTCCAAAACACTTTGCGCACACTCCATGTTGATCACATATTAGATTTTGTGACACACACTCCTCGTCCCAAAGTGGGGTTTTCCTCCCCGTCCACTGATTGTATTGATTTGCTAAAAGGCCTCTGTTTGCTGCTCTTTACGGTTCCCGGTAATCAGCTCAAAAAGGTGTGAGTGGCTGCCTGGCAGAACTAACAGAACTGGAGAAGCCTAGTGACCCAGTGTGCCAAGGGGGCAAGACCAGCGGTGTTCAACATGGGGTCCAGGAACCCCCTTAGGTCACCTTAAGGGGATTTGAGGTCCTCAGAAAAATTTTACTGCAAGTTAATTCAGAAATTATACCATAAAAAGTATGAATTTGTGATTTAATGTTCTTGTAACAGAACTGCCATGCTGACTGCAAAACTAATTCCCCCACTGGGACAGTTAAGTCTATTCTATTCTATTCTATTCTATTCTATTCTATTCTATTCTATTCTATTCTAAAGTTATGTTTTAATCTCACCTTACTGTTTGCTTCAAGTATAACAATCTAAATAATACTCAAACTAAAAAAAAAAAAAATACCAACCAATATATCTTTTCATATCAGAATGCCAAGGGCAAAATCATTTCAAATGGGTGATGATGATGAAGGGACTCTTCCCTCATAACTGAACGCCTATGAGGTTCACTCTCCAATACAGAAAAAGAGTAGAAGGGGCCACATCCAGCCCCCTGAGGCCAGGAGCTGGGAATACACATTCCATTTGAAGAATATGTTTATTTAATAGAGCAGTGGTACCTTGCATTGCAAATGAATCTTTATTTATTTTCCTGTTTTTCTCCAACTTTCAAGTAAATTGCAATCCATTTCTGTGGCTTATTCACAAATGTCTATTTTTGCGAGCGTAGTATCTGCTTGCTGGCTTCTGCCATTTGCATTCGCGAGAGGAATTTCATAGATATTTCTGTTTGCACGTGCGCAAACGTTGTCTCCATTCAACAGAAACGCTTACAATGCAAAGCAGTCCGCAGTCTTTTCCATAGCTAACATAAGGGCTACAGAAGTGGATGACAATACAAACCCTAGGCTATTCTATCTATTTATAATACACAACTCTCTACACATGCTGCCTCAAGCCTCGCTGTGTACAAAGGAAAGGCTGGAGATGGGTAACCATGAAATGGAAAATGTGTTTGATGAGCACCATGATGCGTGGTAATGATATACATCCTGTACCATGGTGATGTTACATACTCTATTTACACACTACACACACTTTCTTGTTCTCCCACCCCTCTATACATATATTTAACAGCACATGTGATTAGCTCACATGGCTACATGCCTGGAAGGGGGTAGCAGCGGTCAGTGAAGGCAGCGACAGAAGGGATGTAGAGGTCGAAGACGAAACCAGGCCAGCAGAGCGGGATCCCTTGGCTTCCTCTGGATGTCGCGGGGAGGGTTCAGCTCACGATACACATCACAGAAGAATGGTTTTAGAACAAACGAATGTGTTATCACAACTGAGAGGCATCTTTGTGAAATGGGGCACTTTGACCCCCTTAAAAACCTCTCTCTGACCTATATAGACACTATGCTATGTTTACCTGTACATCAGCACACTTTACCGCTCGTCTGCCCACGAGCACACCCACACACACAAATTTATGCACACATCTACATGCACTGAGACACACGCACTTGTATACGCACAAGCTTAACCCCACACACACACACACGTAAACAAACACACACGCAAAGAGCAGGGGCGGTATAACGTTATTTTCGGTGGGCTGTCGTCACACCTTTGCCTCGGCTTATTCATACACAATCTACACACTGATCCTCTGAATGAAAGTATACTTTTGTTCACCCAAACCAAACGAAAAGGGCTGGTGCTGCGGGGGGAGCAGAAAGACAACTGGAGCTACGCCGAGAGTGGGCCCTGTTAGACGGGAGCTGCCGGGAGCACAGATGAGCTACCAGGATCAATAAAGGCTGGCAGATCCACAAATACAAACACTGACTCTGCATTACATTGCGCCTATGCCTCAATAAAGCAGAGCGAGCAAGCAAAGGCAGTGACAAAGACAGGAGTTTATTAGCCTATGGCCTTGTATTAATTATGAAACTTCACAAAGTTTTCAAGGAAAATGGAGAACAATGTATTCAATAAAAGTCCCTTCCACTTCTTCGCATTAGAAGAGTAATAAAGGACTTATTGTGCGGAAAAAAGGGAGATTTTTACTTGATCGTTCTGCTCTACTGCCAGCTGTAATCAAAATGCAACAGAGTTTAAGCCAACATAAAGCGAGACTTAAATATAATATCAATAAGGGGGGAAAAACATTTTTTTTTCGTACTTCATCATCATAATCATGTTCTTAATCAGGGACTTCTTACAGTAATCTTTTACAGACGTTATTCCCGTCCCCAGATGTAAGGGAGCATCCATGACCTAAATCTGCTTGGACAAAACATTTGCATACATGCTGACATACCATTTGATTTACACACACACACGCACACGCACACACAGACACAAACACAAACACACACACAAAAATGGCTTGCATTAACCTTCATTAAACCCCATTAACCTTCCCACGTGCAAACATACATGACTTGTGTTTAACAGTAAATTATTAAATTTTGTCTCTGTCATCTGACTTTAATAGTTCTCTCAGTCCTTATCCATCATCCTCTCCCTCTCTCTCTCTCTCTCTCTCTCTCTCACACACACACACACTTACCTCCTTACCAACTATTTTATTTATGTAGCAGGCATCCACAGATTACCACAGCCGTGTCTCATTCACAGTAAATCTGCAAAAGGCTTGAACACAGTGGCTACTACTCATCCCGCTCTCGGTCAAAGCACATGTCTCTCTGCAGACCCTGCAGCAACAAAACTGTTTTCAGCAGCATGAGCGTCCATAGAGAATCAACAGAACAGCTCATTCAGAATACAGCCAACATTAAACCTGCATCTGCATCCGGCAAAATAAACCTGCAATATACAACTTTTTAACATAACAATAACCACATACTGCATATCAGTATGTGTCTCTCTATGATAAGGACAGAAAACAGTAAGAACTTAAAGTACAGTGAAATTTACAGTAACATTCAGCAGAAAAAGCCTGTTGAAAGACCAAGGATCACTTGGATTTTGGATTATTGAAATTGTAGATTGCCTGTGTATGCTGTATACTTCCTCAGCATCTGTGGTAGCTTTACAGATTTACAGTTGCCTCCCAACTCAGCTTCAGGTTAGATGAGGTAGCCAGATCATCGGGCTGACTGAAAAGTGTTAGAGCGTGAACTTGACGGACTGAGGGGGAGGGGAGCACAACTAGGAAACGGTGCGTTACTTCAAAGCCAAAGAAGTTGCACATCATCGTTTTAAAAACATCCCACAGAAAAAAAAAAAAACCCTCACCAAGTAAAAAATAACCCCATGAGGCACGCGGAGCATTCCAGCACAGGCTGTCATTGGAGGATGAACCTTTGACCTGGTGATGTCATCACTGACAAAGGTGACTGGCATTGGTCAGTGAAGGCTGAGTTTAAACGAATGAACTTTCAATGAACCACAGGAATGTGAGGCAGATAAACGGGGAGGGTCTTTACCACCCCTCGCCTTCTCTACTGGGGGAGGGGCAGGTGCACTTTTCAGATTGAGAAAATGAGCAACAGTTTCCAACGGGACTAATGCTCATCACCTATAAGCTCAAAATAGGGCTGGGCAATACGGACATAATCAAATATCACAATATCTCTGACTGACTCCCTCAACATCAACATTGTGGGGATGACTGTTGGTGCTTTCATCACATATTTACACATAACAGATTTTTGATAAACGAGCCATTAGTAATGTGGATATGATGACCAAGCAGGTAGAGGCAAATAATAGCACTGCTAAAACAATCTGCTAAGTGACACTTCACTTTGGCATCCACCTGGAACTACTCCAGCAAGCCTTCAAACTCCAAAGAGAAATGAGAATCATCTGGTATTGATAAGATGATGAGACAACAGAGGAAAGGAAGAGCACCAGGGCCAGGTTTCTTGCATAAATCTAGTGATATAACCCAGAAATATTACTACGTATTGAGTACCTGGTACAGAAACACTTTAATTAATTAGAAAAAAGAAATGTACTTAAGAACTATGTTGTTAAACACATAAACTATTTCAGTTCAGTCCTACTTGATGTTTCAAAGTTGTTAAATTCCATATCACTTTTAATTTAATTCCTTTTTTTTTTTTTGACATTTCTGCTTTATTCAGTAGCAACAGTGGAGAGATGTCAGAAATTGCTTTTATGCAGAGATTACTTTTGATGGGACGGTGAGACAAAAGTTTGAGGCTGTGTTCAAAACCGTAACATCAGAGTTCGTGCACCTTGACCGAGTTTCCAGGCCTACGTGGAAGTGCTCTGAGTCTGTGCCCTAGACTGTGCATGCTACTGCCCTTACCACACCCCCGTGCACTTGACATAACTCTTTATTATCACTGTTAGTGTAAATGCCACTCTCTGACAGCATCATACTGTTACATGGCAAAGCACTTAAAGCAGAACAGCACTGTGATCACTCAACCGGTTTAAAAAAAAAAAAAAAAAAAAAAAATACTATGGTTGAGAAGTAGGTCAAATTTAGGCTGCACAGGGTCATGACCCACAGCATGAACAGCCTGAGTATGAAAGGAAATATAAACTGTGAACATGCTCTGCAGACCCAGACGTGGTAATAACTTGACTTATCTCCACTATTAACACTCTCCTACACTCCGCCGCACTATTAACATCCAAGAGGGATGTCGGCATAACCCTGTGACTTCAGGCGTTATGGACTTAGCCACTTAGCAGCTTTAGCCCTGATGTCTGTGTTTCTCATTCTCATAACTTCTCAATACTTCACAGCTTCCCAATCAGAACTTCAAGTTCTCCTTTTGATTTAGCGCGCCTCATTTATTCCGTCTGACTCACCCAACTTGACCTTGCACGTCTCTGTCAACTTTCTCGGGACACAGGAGTATTTGTCACACTGATGTTCCCCGTCATTGCGGCTTTCGCTTTCAGACTCTTCATTACTGCCTGTTATGTTGGCAGTCCATTAATTACAGAGTATTCTCCTGTTGCATTCTTTTTGCAAAATAAATAAATAAATAAATAAATGCACCAACACAAATTCCTGCATATGTTTGTATTTTGCAAATAAGGTGTTTCTGCTTCATTTTCTGGAAGGAGACTTGACAACATTAATGGAACCCAAAATAAGTTGTGCAGTATGCCATTAAGTGAAGGACTTTCCAAAGCCATTGTGACTCATAGAGCAACAGGGCATTCTGCTTTATCTTGTTTTGACATCCTAATTTAACAAGACAAGACTCAGAATATACATGTACATTTACAGCAACAGCTGGAGGAGCTGGTGCATTGAGCTTTGGACTACCAGCTCAGGTGCGCTCTGCTGGCCGCTGAGCTGCTCCCCTGCAATCATTCTGGGTTAAGAGCCTCACTGAAAGAGCAGAGAGATAGCAGTTTTCAAATCCCCACAGCTCTGGGGATTTGAAAAGGCAACCTGCCGGTGAATCACAAGCTGGCTTTCTCTAACTTTCACGCTACCAAAACTACGCCGGGGTGTCCCTGTTACCAGTGAGGAGTAAGAACTCACTTTTAGACTGAGCCACTGGATGTGGGATATTGCAATATATTTCTCTGCAGGCTGGGGCCTCGATCTCAAAGTGAATATTTGAATAACGTAATGAAATCTTCAACATGAAGGCTGCTGAAGTATTTAGAGTCAGATGAACCAAGCCTGGTGCCGTGATGCCACCGCAGCAAGTTGCAACAGCATATTGATTCAGCAACAACAGAGGGGTATTGTGTAAAAAGAGGAAGAAATTATGAATCCCAACCATGAGTATCCATTTCTGTTTCTGTTTCTGGACTGTCCTTGCTACGTGCCAATGTGCGTTTTAAAATCATGGCAGAGAAATTGGAACGGTTTGCCAGAAAGTTTCAGAGATACTCAGGTGTCCACCGTTAGTCATCCTCGTCTTCCGATATGTGACTATACCTTCTTGCCCTCGAGCGCACTGGCTATTCTGGTTGTGTCACTGAGATAATACCCTAAGGCCTTATCATGCGTCTCAGGGTCTGGAACACATGGCTGTCATCCCCTCCCACTTACTCGGTGAGCTGAATGGACGGAGGAAGAGAGAGAGGAACTCAATGAAAGATAGCCTGAGTGAGAGAGAGGGATAGAATGAAAGGGAGCGACATCAAGAGAGAGAAAGGGGCAGAGAGGCGAAACTCGTGAAACTGCTGATAAGCCCCATCCATGGAGGAAGCTCACGCCAGTCCTCAAACTCCAGACTTGTGTGAAGCAAGCGGCCGTGATCATGGGGCAGGAGTGCAGGATATGGACGCCAACAATCAGCAACACTATTTGACAGATGGATCAGAGCACTCCAGTGCAGTGGCCTAGTCCAGACTAAAAGCTCACGGTCACATGACCAGCGGATTAGCGTTAGCCCAACTGAAAGGGGGAGGGGGTATGGGTGTGTGTGTCACCACATGCTTCCTGATCACTTCCCTTTGAATGTGTCTCTCTTTCTCTTTCACTCTTAAGCCTCAGCCTCATCAATCTTTGACAGTCTATGTTTCTTTATTCAGAGGGACATATCAGCGATGCGTCTCCACAGATCGGAGGGAGGCATTACTGTCTGGCCGGCGTCAAACCGTGGCATCCTGCTCTTGCATATGGAAAAGATTTTAATGCACGAGCAAGGAAGCCAGGAAGCCTCTCAAATAGCTGCATCTATGACTGAGTCCGCCACAATGCCTCCCAAATGTAACAGAGATCAGGTCCAAAAAACCTTTCACAAAACAACTGGATCGCAAGAAACCATTAGGAAAAATAGGCATAGGCTTAAAACTTAAAAATGATAAATGTGACACGTTTTTGTCTAGAGCTGCAACCATTAGTTGAACAATCGAAATTCTCTGATTCCAGCGTCTCAAATATGAATATCTGGTTTCTTTTATGACAGTACGCTAAATATCTTTGGGTTGCGGATGGCTGGTTGCAACAAAACAAGACATTTGAGGAATTCACCTTGGTCTGTGGCGAATTGTGATCAACATTTTTCACCGTTTTATGAACCAAATAAACGACAGATGAATCGAGAATGTTAGATGCGGCTCTATTTTCGTCGCAGGATTTGATCTGATTACTCCAAACATGACACTCACATGATGTCACACCTAACGCATCATTCTTTGAGAGCAAAAGCCCCTCTTGCCCTTGAAAGGTCAAAAAAACGTACACACAACTCATGATAGAGACAGAGAGAGAGAGACAGAGAGAGTGACAGTGTATCTTTGAGTGAGACATAGAAAGTTTACGAGCTGTTTTTCGCAAGGAATCAGTGCTCCATCGCGCTCGGCCCTGTTAGCGTAGTGGCTGCAGCTAATGTTACCAACACTGATGCTGATGACGATCACAGCAGATGACACCAGTAACTTATCCCTGACCACCTGCCACCAGAGAGAAGAGGTTATTACAGGTCATTCCATTACTGATGGCACTAACCTTGATGACAATGATGCTGATGACAGTGCGGACAATGCTAATGATTCTGATGGTTAACAGTGAGGTTTGGCACCTCAGCAAGACACGGGCAGGCACCGTCTGATGAGCCAGGTCTACATGATCTACAGCCACTGATCAACATATCATATCTATCATATCTATACATATCTAAAAAAAAAAAAAAAAAAAAAAAAGTAGATTAGATCAGGACTCCCAGCTGACACATGAAAACAGAAGTGAAAAGGGACATGTTCAAGATAGATACATAGATAGACTCATATCTAACAGCCATCTAAAAGAGCTATATATGAGATAGAGAGACACTTAGGTCTTTGGCATTTTCCACTTGAAGTCATTTAATATTTCCTAGTATTTGCACAGTATTTGGATGAGTTCAAGCACTTTTGTCTACAAAAGTCTACAAAGGAGCAATGCACTTGACTGATGATGACTAAGAGATTGTAGAGTTGGATAAATGGGTGCTTCACTGTATAGGGTTGTATGTTAGCGGTCTAATTAGACCTGAACCAGAAATACAGCTCAAAAACCACCAATATGTTGCAGCGTAAAAGATGGTTTGATGGTTTGATTTGCTCTGTGCTAAAAGGGGCAGCAGGTCGAGTGTCAGGGCCATTCCAAAATCAAGAAAAGAAAGCATGTTCAAATGTTGCCAGTGATGGCTATGATAAGGACGAGGGGTAGGTTGGCGAGGGGCCCAAACCACTCTTTACCCAGGGCCCCCAAATCACTAAAACTGCCACTCCACTGCCAAGCAACATCTGCTTCCCCTGAGCTCCTTCACCCCTGCATCCTCTCCTCCCTGTGCTGCATCAGATCATCCAGACGTTTCCAGTCTAAACACAGTCATAGAGTCGTATCCGACACTTTCGACTCACAGCTCAGTCAGATCAAAAAACCGCAAACATCAATCTAATCGGCCAGCTTCCAGGTAGTCATGACGCCGCTGCTGAGAAGATGAAGAAGTCAGCTGTCCTTACAAATAACAACGAAACTTAGTCAACTGTTTTCTTCGAGCCTTTCCAGTCTAACTGAACCCTGCACTTGCCTGGCAGTGGGGAAAGTCATCAAGCAGGAAGACGTGAGAGGCACAGACATGCAGAAGGACACGCCATGCTGTGAGCACATGGCACAGAAAGTTGAGAGAGAGAGAGAGAGAGAGAGAGGCACTGGGTTTCCCTGTCTCCCTGCTGCTTCTGACTCTTTCTGTGTGGGAGTGTTTCTGTCAGGACAGGTTGTGCCAGCCAATTCATGCCTGGCCAGCAAACTATGTCCCCCTACCAACACTGAGTGCCCCCCTGCTTTTCACAAAAACCTGGACAGCGCTGCCTTGAATTGCAGATTCGCTGATAACCTCTGCCCGGAGCTCCTTTGGTGACTAACAGAGCAGATATCTGGAAATGACCAATAAAGGCAACAAAAGAGAATTAACATTAAAGAGTCCTGTCAGCATGAAATCCGGCCAAGTTAAGGTCATGACACAGGAAAAAAAGGAGCAGAAAATCAGCACCCAAACAATAGAGCTTCAAATTAACCCTTCCTATTGCAGAGGACAGTAACAGGCAACAAAAACATTTGGTTCTCAATAATTGGGAGAATAGGAGGACAAAGGCGAGGAACACTGCTGGTTAGGGCTGGGCGATTTACTGACACTATATCGACACATGAAACTAGATATGGTCTGGGATTTAGGATATTGTAATGATGATGATACAGCATACGTGCTTTATTCCTGATTTAAAAGGCTGCATTACAAATTAAGTGCTGCATTACTTGCCTCTATTCGTCATCAAACCCACATTAGTAATCGTTGTTTAGCAAAAACATCTTGTGCCCAATAGTCATCCTTATGATATCATCACAATATCTGTACCGAAGTATTAGGTCAAAGATGCCTTGGCATTTGATTTCGGCCACATCTTTTGTCCACATTAGCATTCAAAGGATGTGTACCAGTAGGTTAGGGTGTTATCAATGCAGGTAGGTCCTATACACACGCACACACACAAACACACACACATGCACGCCATGTTCTTGGAACTGACACATCAAAGCATCACTGGCATTTCCCTCCTGTTTGTAAGCAAGCAGCAACGCCAAAAGGTCTTGACTCAGGAGCTGTGCATCTAGCCTCGACCTTTATCAAGCCTCATAACTTCATCCCAATCAAATCAACCGACTAATCTATCGAATTATGCAAATACGTTCAGAGACAATTAATCCAATCCGACTGTGTTTTTACAGTGGACTGCACTGTGATCTATGTGACCAAAAATAACTTGTATTTATGATCAAGCATGGATCACTACGCACGGCAGAGGAGGCACAATTTCAGCTGAGATCATTTTACTGGGGACACAGTGGCAGTGGGCATAAGAGCAGAGCTGGCATAGAGTCAGTGTACTGTGCAGGCCTGGGCACCTTGGTGGCACAACAGCAGGGTTTTTTTTTCTTCAGGAGCAAAGATTCAGGATACGCTTCATGAAAAATAACTATGCATTTCGCACAGAGACTCAACATGTGTCTCTAGTAGCCAGCAATGAGTTTAAAATAACCTTATGATGCCTTATGTTGATTCTCAATCTCCTAAGATGTTTTTATAAAATCCCCATAGAGGCTTATAGTGTGTCTGTGGTACCTAGGAGTCAATTTATGGTGACCTTTTTGTGCTTTATGGCAGAGTTAGGGTTGTTTTTATCACTCTTACCTATGCTTCAAGATGAATCTTACAGTGGCAACAGGTGAACGCTACGCCTACACAATGCAGCGGCATATGCACTGTACATTCAAATGAGTGTGAACGATAAAGTGAAGGCTTTTTCTTGAGAGCAGGTAATGACAGCTCTATCCAGCCATCAGACCTTCACTTGTCAGACTTGTGAAACATTCTCATTACACCATTGTTAGGCTCCCGAGCGCTGTCACAGCGACAGGCAAAAAAAAAAAAAAAAAAAAAGTGTCAGTGCTGTCACGGGGTAACGTTACGGTCCTGATGTACCTCACCTAAGATGTTAAGACTTCACAGGCTGTATTACAAGACAGAAAAACTAAAGTAATCCTGTAATAATAATAATAATAATAATAATAATAATAATAATAATGGTGATGATGATGAAAAATCAATCTATATCCACATATGCATACACACATACACCTGAGTAAGTCTTTGGTGGAGTAATATTATGGTACTGTAGACAAAAATAGAAAAATACGGTGTCTGCCATAAATAATGTCACCATATCCTCACTATCACAGCCATAACTCTCTATATAAATATTATAGGAGTATTATAGCGGCACCATGGGCGATTCAAAAATAACAATAGGCAACCAAAAAGTATCATGCGGTCATAACATGTCAACAGCACCACAGACATAAAGCTATAAATTCAATAGGAGAATTATTATAGGAATATTATCGTTTTAGGACACATGGTAGTGCCCTGCCTGTTGATTCAGCTGGGTTACTTAAAAAAAAAAAAAGAAAGAAAAAAGAAATGAATAAACAGAGAAAGTGAGGGGAGATAAAACTTACAGCAACAGCAAATTCTTGTGCCAGTGCCTCCAGTGACATTACATGCATGCAAACCGGGCTGGTGTCGCTTGAGGGCTGGAGGAGCGCTGGCGCTCCGGAGCCACAGCAGTTTGTTTACAAAGCGCTGTCAGAGCATTCTTTCGCAACAGAGCCCATCAGTGAGCGGAGGACCTTCACCCTCCCTGCGAGCACATGGACACACAGCAAACTGTCCGCCTTACCTCTGTGGGACGACACGACCTCTTGTCCTTTTTCATAAAACTGAGGGAAAGGCGCTGCAGCGACGGGAGCGACCGACACCAGGAATCTCTCAGTCAGTCCGTCAGCCGCCTAGTTTCCAACAGTTCGCTACGCAGTTCTGTGCTCTCTCTCTCTCTCTCTCTCTCTCTCTCTCTCTCTCTCGACGTCTCTCAACCGCTCTCAGCCCTCTGACAAACCGCCCACTTCCGGCGGCTCGTGTGTGTGTGTGTGTGTGTGTGTGTGTGTGTGTGTGTGTGTGTGTGTGTGTGTGTGTGTGTGTGTGTGTGTGTGTGTGTGTGTGTGAGGAATAACACAGAGTCAATTCAGTCAGTTCCTTCTAATTTCTGTCAGAGTTAATATCTGGACTAATTCTTGAGATTCTTTAGAGGAAGCCCTCAGCCAACTGACAGCGCTAAAATATAAACAAAACAAACAAACAAACAAACAAACAAACAAACAAACAAACAAACAAACAAACAAATACATAAATAAATATTTTTTTAATCACAGTAGTACCGTTATCCAACAAATCCTACAAACATTTCTAATTCAATTACTAGTATAATTAACATAAGGACACGCACCAACTGGCCCATTATTATTCAAATGATCATTGGTGATATATATGCACAATAATACGCAGCAGGCCTTGTGGTACAGAGAATATTAAATTATCAGAAACATCTGTGTGGTAGTAATCGTCATCATCATCGTCATCATCATCATCATCGTCGTCGTCATCATCATCATCATCGTCATCATCATCATCATCATCGTCATTATCATCATCATAGGTATAAGCATAATAATGAAGTAATGGGTATTTTCCCTCCTTTGTTTTCTCATTCTTATCATTGTAAGCATCTCTCACTTAATTTCTCTCCATCTCTCTCCTCACCAGTAAAATTAATTATAGCTACTTGTTGATGTAATAAACAAACAAACGAGGGGATAAGTCATTTGGACATATTTTTTTTTTCCTGATGAAAGAGAGGAAGAAAGAAAAGACAGAGGAGGAGAAGAGAGTTTGAGCTCTTAAATCTCTCCCGAGGTTTTTCAGGTCATTACTTTCAAACTCGCTTTTCTGCGGCTCGCTGTGATCAAAGGTGTTCTCTGCTGCACAGACCGCCTGATTAGATTAAAGTCTAATCTAAATCTTCAATCCATCTCAACGAACCAAACCGGGTCCCCCTCAGCCTGTAGTATAGCGACCCCTGGCGGCGCAAGGCTGCCACTCGATCCAGCTGATGGATATTTTGCGTTGTAATGCAAACATAAAATCATGGGTGTAGTAAAGGGTAAATCCACCTAAAATCAGCTTAGAGGTCTTTTTTTTTTTTTTTATTAACAGGCTAGATTTTACCCACTTTATACGCTGGCATAAATCTTTATGAGATAAATTCATCAAGGTAAGCAGCCGAGTAACAAATCAGGAATGAATGATTTTCTGAAAAAAAAAAAAAAGTTTTGGTTTTGTTTTGTTTTGTCTTGTCTGAGGATGATCACAGTATAGATATGTTATATTATATTTTATTATAAGGTCCTGTCTTTATTACTTGTGCATTTTATGAGTGTGTGTGAGAGATAAACAGACATGGGGTAAAACAAAACACAAAGGCAGAGAGAGAGAGAGAGAGAGAGAGAGAGAGAGAGAGAGATGAGGCAGGAAAAACAAAAATGAACTAAGCAAAATGGGTCAAATTAATTAGAGGATTGGCCTGAGGTAACCGGTGATAAAAGGGAGCCAAATAGTTGCCTAGGAGAGAGACAGTGAACAAAACAAATGGAAATAGACCATGGCAGCCTACACTTGTTGAACTTCAAAGACAGACAGGCATGTGGACGGGCTTTTCCGTGTTTTCAAGCATGTTATTTAGCTCACATCTGGACAAGAGAAGGGGACCATAATTCAGATCTGTGTGTGTGTGTGCAAGCCATGAATTACGTGTTGTTTGCCACCAACAAGCATACAAGCATACACTTTGTGATTTGTGATTCCCTGCTGGCTGTGGTTTATAGCTCTCTCTGTTCCAGATGGAGATATCTGATAGATTTTAATAATACACATCAATACATATATGTGCTTGTTCGAAGACAAAAAAAAAAAAAAAAAAGCAATTCTGCACACTCAAGCGTCTTTGCTTAGGTCTATTTCACCAACGTTTCGGTCAGAGCCTTGTTGAGGTTACATCTCCCAGAGGAAATTTATGGTTGAGTTATAAGTAATCTGTCAAGTTTCAGAGAGACACAAGTCAGCCGCATCTTCTCACTTCCCTGTCAGAAAGTTATCATTCACATCAGCACAATCTTTGGCTATTGATTCCTCTCTCTCTCTTTCGTGTCTTGCTCTCTCTCTCTCTCTCTCTACACACACACACACACACACACACACACACACACACACACACACACACACACACACACACAGGCAGACAGACACACACACAAACAAACAAACAAACAAGTCCATACATCAGACACCCCTGTGGAAGCTGGATCAGTTCTGTAAACTGATTGGCTGCAGGCCAGTTCGAAAGGGTGACAGTTTCCTGAAAAAGCTGAGTCAGCAGCTGCTGACGGTAATAGCTGTGGATCTCCACTCCCCCGCATCTCAGACTAGTGTGTGTGTGTGTGCGTGCGTGCGTGCGTGTGTGTGTGCGTGCATGTTCATTTCCTATCACAGAGACAAAGATATAAACAAGCCAGAGTGAGCTAAAGCTAGGGCAAGGCAGAGGCCTGGCAAAAGCTTTGTTTTCTTAGCCATAACCACTTGAATGCTATTAAGAATGACATATTATTATTATTATTATTATTATTATTATTATTTGGTTCAAGATTATTACATATTCTCCAAAAGGAATTAGGGTGAATACGAATCTCAGCAGTCAAAATGTTACCAGTGACATCAATGATGTATGTACCTTATTAGTGCATTCTGTCTCTTTTCTATGAAGAGAATGAGACATGGCAGATGTGCTACCTGAGGCTGTGGTGAACCTGCACACGCACACGCACGCACGCACGCACGCACGCACGCACGCACGCACACACACACACACACACACACACACACACACACAAACATCTGCAGTGATGTCATATGGGCTTTCCAGAAGCAGACAAAAAGGTCAGGGAAGGCCAAATATCACAGATTGAAAGGCTCATCAAAGGCTCTGAGAAAAATTAGTGGTTACGTTTTTACTGGAATCAAAAAGAAAAGAGGAAGTGTACTTTCCAGCAATCACAGGTCAGCTGCAGTCTGCGCTAGAAAATTGACTCTACCAGGAAGTCTTTTTCAGCTTCATTTTCCCCCGGCATCTTGAATGTTGTTTGCGCCTCTCACCGCTGTGAGTGACAGGACGGATACTGGGACTGGATCAATAAGCTATTGTCAGATCAATGTGTTCCTGATCAGTTTCGCGTTTCAATGATAATTTGCAAGTCCAGCAATTATTCACACATCTGTCTGTAACTCCACATGGAAATAATACGCATATTTATATTCTCACACAACTGGTTTAAACTCAAATTCAAATGATTTATCAGCTATTGGCAGAGTACTGATGACTTGTTCTTTTTCATCTGCAGGTCATGGCCATAATATTAAAAGGCAGACCTTGTAAAACAATTCAAATGTCAATGAATTTTAAGCATTTCAGCGACAAACACACAATTCAAAGTCATTATTGTTGGTGATCTTCCTGTACAAATGTGGCATGTTTTTGTATCTTTTACTCCCAAAGTCAAACATTAGAGACCAAGACATCGTTCGACTGATTTTAGTGCTAACTCGTTTATTACCTTATTTCAAATCATGAATAGTTACAGCATATATTACAGATATCATGACACACAGTGAAGTTGCAGAATAGCATTTCATGAAGATTCGTGCTGATGTGTGGCCTGCACGGTGCGATGTGATCAAATTCAAGTCGAGCTAAAAACTAACGTCCAATCCAAAACGTATTGCTGCACGCACTCTTATTTTGTCAGAGTGAACCATCACTGTTCAACACCTATGCTTATTTAGTTTAAATAACACAGAGGTTTAGCCAAAAATACATCATTCATGAAGCGAATAATTTGTATTACATAACAGATCGGGTCAATTCAGACACTACAAAAACATTCAATTGCAAATTTCAATGGCAAGTGCAATTCACATTATCACACCGTCTTTCATGAGGAAGGGGATGACAACCTCAAACAAAAACAACTGTTTGCTTAGCACCACATTACCAGATTTGCTGTAATGGGGCTATAATATGGATATAGGAGAAAATGTCACGTTAATTCACGACACGACACTGACACACATAAGAAAAAAAAATCTTTAAGGTTGACTGAAATTCCTTGTCAATTCAGTCTAATCTTATCGATTCAGGTTTCTCACATCATGTGGCTCTGGATCAGCTTCAATGTCCAGTATTTTGTGATGATGACTATAAAGAAACACATTATTCAAACAGCAAGCCAGGGCATTGTGGATTACCGACGGTATCACTTTTGGCAGGGATTAAAACAATGATGGAAAAAGACAAAATACACTGAAAAAGCCTATAAATGTTTATAAATGGAAGAAAGAAAAAAAGATAGCAGTCAAAATTAGCTTATACACAATTCTCTTTACATTTTCTTTCACAAAGAAAAGCACAGAAAAGTTAATACATGAATTCAAATCTACATTTGAATATGTGGCAGGAAAACACAAACAGTCTCAAAAAATAAATTTTTTATATTTCAAGGTCCTTTTTTCATTTAAAAAAAGAAAAAACATCCACATGGGTGGTGAAGTACTGCATACACGTGGGATGCTGCTCAAAATACAGCATGTCAGTATCAATCAACAGTTTACACACACAATAAGCTTCTGGTAGACTGTCAAACTTTAAAATAAGTGGCAATGTATTTAAAAAAAAAAAAAAAAAAAAAAAAGATTAAAATTCTTTAATTCAGTATTGTGAGAAATAAACTGCTAACACATACACAGGACCAAGACGACTAACTGTACAGACAGTGTGCAGAGGCAGAGTGAAACGTCCAATACAATCTCTGTCACAACACAGAATAGAGTCCCATGGGAGATATTTAGGGGAAAAAAGGAGCATGCAAATAAAATAAAATACAATAAAAGTCTGTTCACATAGGCGATGCCACATCAGAGCTCAACTCCATGTCCAAAGTGAGTGAATCTGCAGAACAAATCCAAATACAGGCATTAATATTAAGTCTACCTCTGCAGTAGACAGTGTGTGTGTGTGTGTGTGTGTGTGTGTGTGTGTGTGTGTGTGTGTGTGTGTGTGTGTGTGTGTGTAAACGACTAACCCATATGTCCAGGATTGGCTTCAGCCTCATTGTGCATCAGGGAGTCCAGTGTGCGAGGCGACATGGGGAACAGATCACTGGTGTTTCCAGAGTTTGTGCTGTGAAAACATACAAAAAAAGAGGACAAAGCACACATTACAACTAAAAAATGGGAATACACACCGATGGCCATACACGCATTCCCACATGGACTCCAGCAGCCATGCTGTCCGAGTCAGTGCATACACTGGCAGACGTCTGCCAGTCTGCCATCAAGTCTCCGTTGTCCCTTTTTTTTTTTTTTACCAACAAGCGATAAGCCAGCAGCCGACTACCATCTCATGCTCGTCAGCGACCGCCTTCATCACACAGACTACAGCTTTATCACAACTAAAAGGGCTGCGACCGTTTCGGCTTCATTTTATGAACACTGTGAGACTGGATTAGTGGAAAGGTTACTCCATGAGTCTCATCATACTTTGAAAGATAATCCAGCCCTTGTATCAGCGTGCAAGTCAGCTGTGAATGTGAGCAATGATAATGATGGAACTGTGGAGAAATGCCATTAAATGTTGAGACAGAGATGCCAACGTACGTTACAAAGTACAATATTTAGGCTGACACAAAGAGCTGGTGTGTTTAACATCAGACTGTTAATGACAGCAGCTGCTCTACTGTCAGCAACACTGGTGGGTTAGCACAGCGCTTAAGTGGATCGAACAGACCACAGTACAGTTATTGAGTCTTCTCTACTATAATTCATTTACGATATACTATACAATGTGTATCTAAAATGTTTTCAAAATGCTGCAGCTTTTGCATGTCTCTCCACTTATTTAAGATCTCATAAAATCAGAATGAATTGTAATTGTTCCACATTAAAATCTGTTGCCAAAAACATTCTGGACTGTTTAATCCGTAAAAAAGGATTTGGTTGATGAACTATGACAAGGCAAGTGACTGGGAAAGACAAGGTGACCAACTAAATGAAAAGTGGGATGGAATGGCAGGGAGTTGCTCTAGTATTAGAGTCAGGCAATGAGGCTGTGAGTTGAACATAAAAACGGGAATTAGCTTGTTGTGGGGAAACTGCACTAATATCCTTTCCACCCACCCATCAAACACACAGACAAAGTGAGAAGATGCACACACAGCCCTACATGCCAGCTCCCCCAGCGCCTACCCTGGGAATGTGTTCCCAAGCAGCTCACAGTCCGGAAAGTCCATGAACACGGAGGGGCACCTACGGAGACAGGTCAGGATCTCACTGAGCAAATCTGGCAACGCACCACTGCGCCATTCAACCCACCACCACTATCATCCAAACCACTCATGGCTAATGGGACGTGGGAATAAAACCCCCGCTGATCTTGGAAGACCTCACAGTCACCTGTAGCAGGACCACAACGGTTTTCCCATTCCCTTTATCATTTAGTTTTTGGCATATCTCATCCAACAACTCATGCGAATGTATTTTGTAAGCATGTAATATGTGCAGATTCATGTATGTGGTCACTGCAATTTACATGCTTCCTCTAAACATGGTTCCTCCACAGAAAATGCTGACTCATAGTAAGAAGGAAAAGAGTTTGGTTCTTCCTCTGTTAACATTTACCTTTCAAAAAAAAAAAAAAAAAAAAAACAACAACAAAAAAACGCACAAACAAGAAGTAGCGTACAGAACTAGCACTAAGAATCTTTTGTCTGACTAAGAAAAACGGGCAGGGTCCTTGCAACACAGTAATAAGAATTCATATGTGGAGGTCACTGGGTGGCATGAGATGTCCTTCCAGTGAATGGATGGTTAAAGATAAGGGAGGAGAAACAAATACTTACGGGGTAACACAGATGAACTTGGTCTTCAAGTAGGGCTGAATAGCTGTTGGAAATAAAAAAAAAATGCTGTTAAGTTCTGAGTAAAAAATTATAACTTGTTGTACAAATTGCACAATCAAGAATTAACATGTACTGTGTATTATTCTTCTAAATGGCAAACACTTCTTAGGCGTATGAAGCAATGGCTTACTGCTCATGGGGTCTCCTCCTATCTCAGGCTCCGGGGCGGCTTCCGGCCTGCAGTACTTCCCAAAGGCTTCCTCCTTCGGGATTTCAGGGAAGAGGTAGACGAGTGGTGACACCAGGATGTTGGTGGCATCCATAATCTTGTAGCCCATGATGATCTCAGCAAAGGACATGCTGTTGAGCTGCTGTTTAGTGTAAGGCTCCACAGATTGGATCTGGGTCTTTCCTGCAACACGCATGAAAGCCATGTATCACAACGGCAAAAAATCCCACACTGAAAACGGTGCAAAAGAGGCAATGAAACATGATGACACACAATGAGAGAACAGCAACTGCTTCTTCAATTTATGGATGTTCTTCTTTATTGATTAAAAAACAAGAATTTTTCACTGCATTCTTGGGAGCTGCTGTTGTACGAGATGAAATCACTTTTTAACGTGTGGATTTTTTTTTAGCAAAAAAAACTGATTTAGTAGCACCAGCACACTTCTCACTAAAAAATCCTCTTGATTTCCTCACCGTTGATGTCCTTCTCCACCCAAGTGAAAGTAATACCCCCCTCCTTGCTGCTCTCACTGAAGCGCAGCAGAAAGGTGCCTGGAGGCTTTGGACTCAGGATGGCCCTCTCCCTCTCCTTACTGATGAAACCCATGATGTACCTGTGGAAAGATATCAGAAAAAATATATATTGATATATTTTTTAATCATAGGCAATCTCTTAGCTTTCAGGTGCTACACAGAAATCCTGCCAGGATTAGCAAGCCTCTACATGTATCAAGGTTCAATACCACAAGATGGCAACAGTAGATAATATGAACTCCATGTCATGAACCCTCTCCAATATGGAAGGCGGCCAGCGACCATTCCAGTAATCAACTGGGTCGGAGGGGACTGGCCACAATGGTGTTCAAGTCAAGAGCTGGACAGTAAACACAGCATGAATTCTTACCCTTCATTCCACAGTGCCAGGATATACTTTTTCACCAGGTCAATAATGTTGTCCAGCCACACCCAGAAAGAGAAACCCTTGCCAGCCATGTTTTCCTAGGAAAGAGGAAAGTAAAATTTAGCTCAACCTGAGGAAACACAAAGACAGGACGGCAGATTGCACCATTAGTGATCAGGGGATGATTTACCTTACAGAACTTGGCCCAGGTGATCTGACAGCCAGAGTAGTTGACACATGGCCCTGGAAGAACAAACCAAGAATTAATATCACAACATACGATGCAACAAGTGACTGTAAGTCTTGAGCGTTTGTGGAGACTTTTCCAGGCATGTCATCTCACCTAGTAATTTCTCAGCTAGCGTGGTAAGCTGCTCAATGGTCAGGCCTCTCTTGGTGGTGGAGGAGAACTGCCAGCTTAGCACCTCAGCCACTTGATCCCAAGTCCCCACTGGAGGCTTGGTGAAGAAGTTCACATTCTGTGTGCAGAGAGACGGGTCAAAATGTAACAAAACAGTTTATTTTCCATTGCAAATGCAGGTGAAACTAAAATACTTTAAATTCCATTCACTGAAATTTAAGCAGCTGAGCTGTTCAGCTACATTCCAGCAGAGGGTGCTATTTTACCTTGGGGTGGTTGGTGAGCATGTTGTACCACAGGATGGAGGCCCAGGCATTGGGCATCTGGCAGATGTTAGAAATGACAACCACTGGCAGGGAGTGAGTCTACACAACAAGAGACAAAAATAGTGTCAGGTCCATTTGACTGTTTATCCTCCTAAAAGGACTTCTGGAGCAATTCCTCCTGTCTAAGTGAGGCTGATTATAGAAGATTAAACTCTAACAGGAGCAGTTTCTCTTTGCTGTTGTGCCAAATTGGTACACCAAAATGCAGACATAATTATGCATGACTATCATTTTCTTTTTTTATTTCCTGTGTCAACATCATGTAAATAATCTTGGCTAATGTGTATTTACTAAAGTGGTAAAGTGGTAATGGTGGCGCCAGTACAAATGTGCTGTATTTTGTTTTCAGACAAGGTCTTTTTTCATGACAGAGGGTGAGGCTGTAGTGTGTGTGTGTATGTGTGTGTGTGTGTGTGTGTGTGTGTGTGTGTGTAGTGAGCGCACATCGAGAAACTAACCTAATGTACAGTCTGAACGCTGCACATGGCTCCCAGTAAACAAAATGTTACACACTCTTTTCGATCAAAGACCTTGAAACACTGCCTGCATAAGGTTAATGAACATTTTTGTTGTTGGAAGTAATATACAGTGAGCAGACCTGCCAACCTTGTGAAAAGTATCACCATCATTTAACGCATGGTTCAAAATATATGGCCCACTGTAGCTTTGCATGCAGTCATTTCCCTGTATACCACTGTATTATACCACTGTATTACTAAAAGTTAATCAACAGATTTAGTTAATTTGAGGTACTGAGGCTATGGCAGCCATCATTTTTAAATGTTCCTCCACCTCCACTTAGTATTCACAGTCTACAAGACACACACAACCACAAGCCTTTATTTAGAAATCTAGCTTTTACGACTGAAGGGCAAGTCAAAGCTGCATAATTTAACCTGGTTTTTGAGGTCACTTACACTGCAAAATAGTATGATATGTATATTAGTTAAATAAAAAGAGTTCTTACTCAAAATAGGGAACATAGTATTCAAAATCTAGAAAGCCCAGAAATAGTTTCATATTATGTTCAGCCAAAATAAGACATATATTCAATTGTGAGCAGAGGTTTTAGCTACATTATTGGGTTACCTGAAGCTCTTTGGTGGCTGATAATAACTAGGCTGTGTCAGTATTACACAAAGTGCAGAAAACGTGAAAAGGCAGTTTTGAGGTTGGAGACATGGAAAAGTCAGACACTGGCTTTCCATGAGCTCAGTATTGTTGGTAATATGCCTAAACATATGTTATTTGCTGTGAAAAATACAATGATCTGAAAGCAATGACAATATTGAAAAGGGATTTTATGATAGCGGGGCAGTGACCAGTGAATAAATCATAACTAATACACTCATTAAAAATGAATGTCGAGTTTTATAGAGGGTTTTTTTGGAAATGTTATTTATTTTGATAAAATTTAAAATGTCTTTTGGTTACATTTTTGGACGTTATGGCCAGATTTTAATCTGTGGGACTCAACAAACTCCAACAGAGTCAGTGTGTGATTCACGGCTAAGTACGCATTTGTCAGACATCCATGGTGTGCATGCCTTGCGGGTGCATCTCCCAGTATCGACAACCCTAATAAAGCTTATGCCTAGCTATGGCTACAAAGTTTAGCATCACGTATGTTACTGTCACATTTGTAATTTTTTTGTGCTTGATTATTACACCCCCACTTTCCATTTTATCTTGGCAATGCAGCGTTCTGTTTGAATACTTGAACAGATGCGAGTTAGGCACTATTCCTGTGTCTTCTTGTCACCCGGTGCCGTGACAACTGTCTGATTGACTCATGTCACTACCAGGTCATGACTGGTGAGCTGTAAGAAAACGCCCCACGTTTAATACAGCCTACGCCTACTAGTCTGGTGCAAAACAATGACAGCTCTAAAACTACCCGGAACAAGCTGGTTGAATTATCAATTTGCAAACTTTAAGCGAGCATTTCACACCTGCGTATTTTCAACAAAGGACCGCAAAATGCATACAGGTTGGCAGGTCTGAGTGAGTGGACTCACTTTCATTTTCACAACTATAGGTTGTGACACTGACACGGGGGTAGCTGAGGACAGGTCACTGTGTAAATGAGGAACATAAATAAGGAACTGAGTTCATATATATGCTATGCATCCATGCAGACTCATTTCTCTAGAAACACAGACACGTCTCCCAGTTCATGACACTGAGAGCTGATGCTCACCTCCAGATCGATCTTCAGGCCTTGGTGATAGACCTCTGTCTCAAAGGTGATAAGGTGCAGCTCCTCTGTGACGATCAAAGAGGCCTGGAGAAGAGAGTTCAGTCAGACCTCTACTGCTCAGTACAAGCTATATTTCATGTGTTGCTCATGTCCATCAGAGTGCATTTGCATAAGTTAAACCTGCAATACTTATCGACCTCACACACAGGATGTATCACTTAAAAACAACAACAACAACAACAACAACAACAACAACAACAAAAACCGCATGCCATTACACCATTACAAGTGTTAAGAGAAGTGCTCACATCACTGTTGGTCCGGCCGCCATTTCCACATCTCTGCTCTCTCAGGGTCTGTAAGAAGCAGGAAGTCAGCAATCATCAGCAGGATTTTATCAGGCAACTTCATCATTGTTAACAGGTTAAGTGTTTGTCCTCTATAACTCACCAAGTGTTTAAACTCCGCTGACAGGCTGCCATTGTTTGATTCTTCCATATTCATAACTTTTGTGTTGGTGCCCAGGATGTTGAACTTTCGAGACCTAAGGAAATCAAAGGACAGCAGAAGGTGAGAGTTACTGACCTCTTCTTCTCCAACACCATGTAAAGCCTTGGGATGCACCGACTGCATTTTTCGATTCCGATTACTGATTTTTCTTTAGGCCTGACCTGCCCATACTATTCCTGGCTGATTCCAATTTCTTTTAGTTTAATGTAGTTTCATATTATGTTCAGCCAAAATAAGACATATATTCAAATGTGACTAGAGGTTTTAGCTACATTATTGGGTTACCTGAAGCTCTTTGGTGGCTGATAATAACTAGGCTGTGTCAGTATTACACAAAGTGCAGAAAACAAGAAAAGCCAGTTTTGAGGATGGAGACATGGAAAAGCCAGACACTGGCTTTCCATGAGCTCAGTATTGTTGGTAATATGCCTAAACATATGTTATTTGCTGTGAAAAATACAATGGTCTGAAAGCAATATTAAAAAGGGATTTTATGATAGCGGGGCAGTGACCAGTGAATAAATCATAACTAACACATTCATTAAAAATGAATAATATAATAACAGTTCTCAAGTAAATTATCATATTCTGCTTCATATTTGCTTCAATTAGAAAAATCCTCACTGTACTGTTAATAATGTACTATAAGCTATTAGTTAGAATTTGTGTTAGAGAGAAAAACAGGTGATAATTACCTCTCTAATATCTATTTTATATTGCTGTGAAAACATCAACAAATTTCTCTTTCAAACAACTGTATTTAATGTGGTTTTTCAAAAGAAAACTAAATTTTACAGTATTACAGCTCAACATATACTAATGTATCTTCAGCCAATACTCATTTTTACTGAACAGAACTTGAACGCCTCATAATGTAACTCAATACAACCTGTAACAATAATGAAGAGCCGACAGCAGTGTGGGTAAAGGTTCAGCTCAGTGAGGCCTGAGTCTCTGTTCCATCTCAGAGCCCCTTACAAACCTAATCCCTATTCTCTACTGACTTTTTTCCCCATTGTACTTCCTGCACAAGCTGCTTTTTCTTTGCATGTTTCACCAACAGCTTTGAATTTTCTTTATACACTTTATAGAAATCCCACATACCACACGCCAGCACAAGTTAGCCCAGTGTTGGTGGTTGTAAACCAAACCAGCCACACTTTTTAGACACTGGTTCACACTGTTTGAAATGTTAAACTGTTAAAACACTATTAGAACTGTTCAACATTGTTCAAATTCAAATGGTTTCCAACCCGCACATTTTTCAACTGTGGAGCCTCAATCACCTTACCTATCTCGCAAAACTGGCACCTGAGATCGGCTAATACAATCAGCTTGATAGTCAGACTGGCCTTCCAGTCACAGGCTGACCAAACTGGCTTCAAACTGGCCGGGTCTGATCTCAGGCTAATTGATCGGTGCAGTCCTAGTGAAGACTCAGACTTGAAATACTGAACAAAAATAAATAAATGAAATGAAATGAAATGAAATAAAAATCTGAATATCTTACCCTCGAATAGCAGCCACATCTCCAGATTCCCTGAAAGATAAATAGTTTAAAATCAGTGAGGTGGAGCTTTCTCTGGAGGCACAGCATGCAAGGTCTTAAGCCATGTGCATGACTCTGACTGACAAAGACTTTTCATATGAAGTGTTAGAAACTTGAGAAAAACTCACTTGTCAATACAAACTTTGATCTTCAGCTGATAATTGAGTTCAGGAAACTTGACCAGTAACCTGAAAAAGTAAAGCAAAATGCAACACTCTAAATCAAAGGTATCACTAGACAATTTTTGCCACTGCTGCTCATATGAATCGCCTATCAAGTTGCCAAAGATAGGTATGTAATTATGCATTAATTGCTGCTACTTAAAGTGGTTACAAAGCCATCATCTTACCTGACTTTGTTTGTGAACTGTACTCCTGTTTTGATGACCAGTGGTCTGTCTGGATGCATGGGCATACAAGGTTGTCTTTCAACCACAAAAGCACTGGAACACAGAGAGGGTTGTATTTCAGAGAGGATTTACCAGAAAATATGGCAACTACCCCAACCACATGGATTTGTAAAACCCGATGTGAACATCACACAAAAATGTAAGATGAATATTTAATGTGATGGAGGGCCTTATCTAGGAATTTGTGCTGTTGAGCCATTACTGAAAATGTGTTTGGCTTATCACATACCTCTTCATGAGGTTTCTGAATAAGTCCACAATTTTCTCCTCCAGGGCGGGCCGGTGCTGGATGATCGGGTCTCCTTTGTAGGACACTTTCTGCTGCAGCTCCTCCAGCTTCTTGATCTGCTGACGAATCTGAAGCTGGGACTCAGCCAAGGATGTGATCCTGGTGAGGAAGGTATATTCAGCTTGGGTCTGACATCTTGGAAGAGGTATGAATGAATCATTAACCTCTAGATGGCTCTGACTGATTACAATGGCGTTGGGAATGTTTAGAAGATTACTGTTGGCTAAGAATGGATGTGGAAGTACCACAAAGTGCAGCCCACTTCATTTTGGCGCCAATGTGAACAAATAGGACTGCCTGGACCACACATATCGCAGTGCATGGGCAGCTGATGATCTGAAGCACCAGTTTCGGCATCTAGCCATTTTTTTCTGCACGCCACAAGAGAATTTCACAGGAAAACACTGAAAATACCCAGTAGATGGTTGAATAAGCTATTCTCCTGAAGTTTCATTTCCTCTGACTGACTGCAACATTTTGATGAAATTTCAATCTCTCCCCGTCCAGTACATTTGTTAGAAACAGAATCACTGCTGCTTCTGAACAGTCAACAGAACACATAAGAAAATATAGTCTGCATCCAGTTACTTACAATTACTTCCACCTCCAAAGAAAACACATTGCTTTCTGTGAGAGGCAAACAGTATCTTATCTAGAGCCACAAGAACTGAATTCATGCTTATAACTCAATCTATGAGAACCATACAGACTGAACCACTGAATAAAATACTTATTCCACACATTTGACAGTTACGTTTCAACCGAGAGAGAGATGGAGGAGGAATAGAGAGAGGGAAAGAGAAAGCAAGAGAGAAAGAAAACAAGAGAGATTCATGTGTAACTGGCTGTAATGTGAACAGCCAAGCTCCCACGTGAGCGTGAATTTACACTTTGTGGTGTGTATGCGTCCGGCCTGAAACCAAGTTTTATAGTAAAAAAAAACAGCTTTTGGTTGATATCGCTCTCTATGAATGTGGATTACGAGAAGGAATAGTAGCACTGTATAATTCAGATAATTAAAATAATCATGATTTTTTGCTCGACATTGTGATCACAATTATTATTATTATTGTTGTGAGTCTTGATAATTTGAGCAGCAAATTTATTTTACTGCAGTTCTGGCAGCTTTTATCAACACATTTTCAGCCACAGTGAACATTTTAAATAGCAGGTTTCAATATTGCTAATGGGCCAATATCCTTCAATTATTAACTATGGAAACTACAATCTGGGTGTATAATTACATAAAATCAACTGAGCGAGCTTAAAGAAGTTTGTTTTTCCACTGCGAGAGCTCTGGGTTACCATGTCTCCAGGCGGTCCAAGCAGATGTTGGGTGGTCCTCCAATGCAGGCAATCTGCTGCCTTCGCTTCCAGTCAGCCAGCTCCTCGTCTGTCAGATTCTTCTGAACAAAGTCCATGGCAGTCAGCAGGCCTCCCATCTCTGTAACAATTTGCTAAAAGAGACAAACATCACGCTGTGAGTAAACAATGGTCATTATCAGTTTTGTCAGTCCCTCTCCTGCACAATCCCCTTCCTTTTGTGCCGTAAAGCAATACAGCAGATTGTTTATGATATTGACTTACTGATGTCAGATGTTTGAGCATCTGTCACGCTCAATTTATCTATTTATTTCTGTATTTTACTATCCTTTCAGTCCTTCATCCTTCTCCACTGGATGATTTTACCATTTACCATCCTCTGAAACCAAAATAAAATTCTGTTGATTTCTCTCTAAAATCACTACTTTGGCCAATGAGGGTTCATTTTTTTTTTAAGTTTCAAGTAATGGTTGAGTCCTTTGTTTTCTGTTCGTTAGAGCTCTTTCCACTCATCTTTTTGACGTGATTCACAATATGGAGAGAAGTAGAGACCCACCCTTCTGAGCTGGTCCAGGGCACTCAGCATCTGTTCCAGTTGAGCCATCTTCTGTCTGGTAGCAGTTGCCTGGCTATTCCCATTCAAGTCCTGGGACAACTCTGCACAAATAGGGAGCACAGGTCCATCAAACCGGGTGCATTTAAACTAGTCAAAAAAAGCCTTTTATGAATTTGTGTGTGAGCACAAACAAGGTTAAAATATTTTCCAGAGATAATTTAACTATACCTCCTTGACTTTTCAGCGTCTTGTAATTAAAATCAAAGTCATCCTGTAGGTTCTCAAGCATTTTCATCTTCTGTTCCATATCCTGGAGAAAAACAGGTGATGCTTTACATGTGTTGACATCAAGATACACACATTTATTATTCTTTGACATTACATATTTATTTTGTGACAGTGTCAGGGACAGTCACCTGCACCCTCTTCCTGATGTCTTGCAGATTGTGCTCCAGGATCTGCTGCTTCTCTGTCACTACCGTCCCGGTGGGATGGGCTGCTTGGCCATCCTGCAGGGGAATGACGAATGTGCTATTAGTAGATTATTAGTACTGATTAAACATTATCTGGGCTGGTTTTGAAAGAAACCATATCAAATGTGCAGACTGAGGGTCTCTGATTAGATTTGAAGTCTACAGATCAGGTGGCGCAGCGTTCCCTACCTGAGCAGCAGTAGTGGCGGTCTGCAGCAGCCTCTGCTCCTCCCAGAGACAGCGGGCCACAATGCGGGCGATATCCATGGGCTTCTCCAAATACTTGCTCTGCAGATGCTGCTTGATTCTGCGCAGGTTGTGCTGGTAGAGTACATTATTCTCCTGCAAAAACCGGCTGTACTGCTGGTCTATCTCCCCCAAGAGGTTGTGGAACACCAGTGTGGCATGGGACTCCTTATTGGCAGCATAAGCCCTAGCAAAGGAAGAGAAACAGTAACTATAATATTACTTTGACTTGAGATGGTGATTCAGGATTCATTTCTACTTCATTTCCCACATTCACACAAGTTAAAGTCAATCAACATTGTAGCTTTAAACGCAGCCCAGAAGACTTTTTTTTTTTTTAATTATAACCTATCACTGGATTTTTACCCTCTTCTGTTTATTCCTACTTGGCAGTGCCTTCATCTCTTCCCATCATGCTGGTAGAGCATGCCTGAAGTGAAATAAATGCAAGCAAAAGAACTGACTATGTAATAAAGAATGCTTAAAATTAAATATTTTCCTGGTTTATTTTAATTTGGCTGTCAAACCTGAAGATTTCTGATGACTGCCTCATCATTCAAAGCTAAGATGTTCAAGTTTTAGAATCCAAATAATGGTGTCACGAGGAAGAAGTGCTATAGGGAAGAAGGCAAAAGAGACGTATGACTGACTGAAAAACTATCAGCTAAGCCCGTGTCTCACTGCCAGAAAGTCTACTGTTATCGAATGATATATGCACAGTGTATCTTTGTTAAGCTAGATGGAAGCTGAGGATAGTGAAAAACAAGAATTTTAATGAAGAGGTAAAACAAAGTGCACTGTCAGTAGTTAGAAGAGGATTCCTCACAATTCAATTCATGATACCAACCAGTCTTGGCTCTCAATCCAGGGTGCGAGGAACTGTCGCAGCTCCATTGGGAAGCTGTCGCTGTACAGGTGGTAGAGCTGCTCCAGATACCTGGTCTCCAGCTGTTGTAACTGGTTCCACTGCGCCATCCTGACCCACTCCTCCTCAGCCCTACACATACAGAGGTAGGCCATAGAAAGGTCATAACACATAGCAAGTAGATAAAACATGCATGGGTTGTCTTGGAGAAGGTACAAATCAGTCATCACAAACCACAGTGCCACACATCCTAAATCACACTAACAGACAAACTGCAAAAAGCCAACTGTCTGATTTTGTCTGCTTTCACAGGAAACTTCAAAAACAAAAGAGAATAGAATAACATCAGGCCCTCAGGAGGCCTCTTATATAGCACAGTAATTTCCTGTTCAAAGAAATACACCACCTCCTACAAGAAATACAGACCAATATGAATAGCTGTCACCTTGCCAACCAGTTAAGAGTCAGTGCTCTTTGCCCTAGGTCCCAGCCCTGATCCATTCACTACAATGAAGAACACACTCTATGTTTTATTGTTTCCTGGTCATCAATGAAGGTATGGACTTGAATCAGGAGGAAACTGCTGAAAACAGCTGTCTTCTAAGTAAAAAAAAAAAAAAAAAAAAAAAAAGATTTATCTTTAATTTTTCTGAGGAGCATAGTAATACTTGCATAATATTCTCTCATTTGCCTGTAACACAGCTGCTTTTAGAAACAACTGTTTTCTATCACTGCCAAATGGCAGTACTTGCCAGGCCTCTCATCTTACCAAAAGCAGGTTACACTGTTCCCTAAAGGGACACAGACTGTATGATAAGAACAAACCCCACAAAAAGAAGCTTTTATGTTAAATGACAGTCTAAGTAAATCATTTCAAGTCAAAGTCCAGATGCCTTACACTAATTTCTTGGATCTCTCATTATTGTATTATTATTACATATATTTTGGAAATGTAAAAAAAAAAAAAATGCATTACATGCATTTGCACTACATCTCTATGCCATGTCCATGTCTCATCATCCATAATTATGTAATTGATGAAATTCTCTGTTTAATAGTCAGGCCATACACATTTTATTAGGTGTTTTGGTGATTCCTGTTTCAGAAAAAACAGGTAGGCAAGCAAATGGGAGGGAAATCAATAAAGATACTCATCAACATCATCATTAGCTACAGCACAGCAGCAGAATTAAAATGGTAATGAAAACTCATGAAATACATTAAATAATCTATAATCAAATGATATGTTTGATTAAATATATACTCAGAGCATCTTAGCCCCAACAAACACAACACACATATACACAAAATGAGAACACAAACACACAACATAATCTCACTGTCACTTGCTAACCGCATCCTACTTGGTTACTTCATCTGGGTTGCAAAAAGTGACTATTGCAGCGAAATTTATCACCTAAGCTCTTGGTCACTGACTGAGAGACAAACTGAAACATGCACAAATGAACATGATAAGTCCAAGCTCAAACTTCATGACGGACTCTGCTGAGCCGAGTTTTTTTGTTTATTCGTGGGACAAAAGTGATACCAGGCATCTCTAAAACACTGTTTTGTTCTAGTTTGTGTTGTTCTAGTATGTACACCCCAATTCATTAATCCAATTCGGAGAACCAGAAATGTGAAAGTTACTGGGAAACAGACACCATGCTTCAGCATTACTTCTCATTATGGCACTGAACCAATGCAGCCACCAGTATTTAGCCACAACAATTTTTTTCTCGCTGACATCACACACATGGTGAGGTTTTTTTTTTTTTTAGGCATATAATTACAGTCCTTTCATAAACGTGACAAAGTTTTCATCTGATCCTCCTTCCTCTTTCGTCAACAAATGAAACAGGTACATCTCCACAGCATGAACTACTTCTCTGCTTGGGGAAATCTTTTTAGGAGGATCACACCAGTCACTGAGTCATTGTGTAGACTACTTTCCTTTCAGTTTTCATCATCTGAATAACATGATTCTCCTATTGTGAGACAACTCTAGCTTGGCTTGGAGTTACGTCTGTCAAAAGTGTTACCAGTGGATCCAGAATAATTACAAACAGTATCTCCACGTAGCATACTGTATTAATTGTATGATATACTGCAGGTTATCAGAGAAATGGAGCCCAACAGGCCCATAAACTGTCACTTGTAAAACTTCCTTATGCAATGTGACCCTTGCCCGATAATCCAGGTTAGACCTATTTCCACCACCTTCATCATGTCTTTCTAAGTCCTCTGCCAAATCTCGCTCTTTAACTCATCACCTAGAACCAACTTGTTGGGACACTCTGCCAAATAACCCAGCTGTGCATGGTCACAGAAGTGGCATGGCACTGTTTTGTTAACACATAGACTATTATTCTTATTATATATCGTTCTATTCTTTTTATGTGATTAACATTCATGCTACACTAATCCTGACAACCAACCAGCAGATATGAAAGAGAAAAGCTCATTTGGAATTTGAAGGAAGCTAAAATAAGCATTAAGTTTGTCCACAAGTCTGTATCCGATTTATTTTCAATTAAGCAGCTCCGCAATTTGTCTCCAGGTGATATATTACAGATCCGAGCCTTGGTAGACCCTTAGATAGATGCTGACCTTCACAAATATGGTTTTAAGTGTTTAAGGTGGGAGTTTTCAATTTGTGTAAGTAGGGGGTTTCCCTGAGATCACATCTTTGTCTGACTTTGTCTCTGTAATCTCCAGGATGTTGAAACTCTGTCAAGTTAGAGGGGAAGGACTGCTGGAACCAGATCTCCGACAGTAAACCTGCCAGGCAAGCCACATATTCACTACTGACCCAGTTTTCAATTGTATTTAATGGCAATGGTTTTCCAGGAACCATTTCCTTGTGTAAACTACGACAAACAACTACCATCCCAAATTTATTTTCATCAATGCCACATACAAGCGAGAAAGGTGGCATTGTGTATGTATTTAGGTCATCTATTTCATGACTCGACAACCCACCAAACTGTGTGCATTTATGATACCACCATGGCACTCATGGCCAAGAGTATAGTAAACAATACAATATGTCACTGTGACTACACAACAGCATTGGCTGGATTAAAATCAGCATTTTAACACTAACTTGATGATTTCAAGGAAGACAAAAAGCCTTAAATACAGAATTCCTTGACTGAAGCCACATCTGAGCTCAATTTGGGAGTGGATCTGCCACTGAACAAGGAATTAAAACTGGAGAAAGAAAAAAAAAGTGAAATCCAAGTGCATGGTGTCAGACATGGTAGCCTGCAGCTGGGATGGAGATAGGCGTGACAAATGAAGGCAAACAGAAAACATGGACATTTTTCACTGCGTTTGAAGGCATTTTGATTTGACATGAACAAGCCTAAGATCAATCTCATTTCTATTTGATTTCTGATTAAAAAAAAAAAAAAATGCGATATAACATCTGAATCGCTACATAGAAAAACACAAATAGATGAGGCGAACACAACTCATTCAGCACACAACCACTGCTGTCACGGCCAAACCAGAGCAGCCCATCTCTGGACGACGACACACGATAAAAAATTTAACACTTATGCAACACTGTGATGTCGAGTTGGGACTCTCAGTCTGAGCAAAAAACAAAAACAAAAAACAAAAAACAAAAACACTCTGACACCCTGCTGCAATTCTAATTAACAGTACACTAACAAAACTAAGGTGACACTGCGTTACTATCGTCTGCTTTGACTTAATAACGGTACGTTAAAGCCAAGCCTGAACTCTGGTAGAAATATCGTGAGAAAAAATGAAAATATGGACACCGCAACTTTCCAACGGCTTACCTGGCTCGCTCCTCTGCAAAGTTTGTCAAACCGTCAATACCACAAAAAACACCCAGAAAAGCAGCTTTAGGCTACTTCGCTGTAGTTAAAAAGACCAAACCGAGGGAGGTGACTCAAACAGAAAGAAACGGTGCCTCTTCCCTTGCCAACACGGAGACCACTTCTCTAACGCACACACACTTTTTTGACCCTCCCCCTACATTGCAGCCTGACCAGCCAGACAAACTCCAGTAAGTTGTTTATTGACACCTAAAGAAGCCAATAGTAGCTCGGAACTGTCTTCCAGCCAATCGGAGAGTAGTATATGACTAGTGGAGGCGGGACGTAGAGCCGGAGGTTGGTTGAGCGCGTCGTGTTTGTTGCTGTCGCAACTGCGCTGTTCCCTGTTCTCAACCCTCCCTTCGATCGAGCCTGAAAAAAGACCTGCGCGCTTATTGGCTGCGGAGGGGGGGGCGAGCTCTTCAACGGAACAGCCAGGCTGGAAGTCATCTGAATTACTGGCAGTATCTACGTCATCAGGAGTTTAATAACACCAATACTGTGCTCAGTATTGTCCCAAATGTCCGCTGGAAAAAAGTTTGGACCGTATCTTCAGCATACTTTATCACAAAAAAAAAAAAAAAAACCCTCGAGGTGTCTGCCTCAGACTTCTCTTTCGAGGAGATGCAGCAAAACATTTATATATATATATATATATATATATATATATTTTTTAAAAAAGGACATATTAATTGCTCTGTCTGTGTGGGCAGATCAATTATTACGATCCGTCTGGTTGCTTCTTTGGACTTTAAACAACAACACATTATAATAGAAAACCTCTGTTTAAAAAGAAACAAAACAATACATTCAAAATATTTCAAAGCCTTAAAAAAAACTCAATAGGTGTAAATGATTTAAATGTCTGAACTGTTAAGCCTTTCTCTCTCCTTTTCCCTTCATTTTATAAAAAACAGTTAAACGTTGGCATGTCTTCTGATGTACTCATCTGTTATTGTTAAGCTTTGCAATTAAAAGCGTAGCTGAGCTGTAGAAAACACAAGGGGAAAAATATAGAGAGAGAAGGAGATAGGGTCTTTTTCTTTTGATTTAATTTCATTTATACATATTTTTAAATCCAATTAGTTTTCATTAATTAACATTTAAAACATTAATATTGTAAGAAAATAGAGCTTATGATGCTGTATTTAACCCACTTTGGTTGTTGTAAAGTAATTCAGAGACACTTTGTTAGGTCTACTACTTCTAGGGCAAGCAAACTCGTGTCTTGAACTAAAAAAAGAAAAGAAAAAAGAAAGAGAAAGAAAGAATGAAAGGTGTATTATGAAGAAGTGAATAATTTTACCTTGTCACAATGAGTGAATAGTTGGCATTCAACCAATCAGGTATACCCGAATGAAATAAATACAATAAAAATAACAGGCAATATACATAATTCAGAAAGCTTTTATTTATATAGAAGTGGTTGGGCATCAAAAGAGGCCTCATAATGAACTCAAGGTTTGAGTAGGAACTAGTAACACCAAGAGCAATTATGTGTCATATTTTCTATTTCTGGATATGTGGACATCTCATTGCAGTAGTGTGGCTCATCATTTTACAGAATGACACTGCTTTTATTTTATATGGGGTTTGCTTGATCTGTCCCCGCAGTTCCAGCCAGTCAATATATATAATTTCTTTAATAGCCGGGTTTAACCTCTTGGAATGGGGAAAAATGTACACCGTTCCCCTGGCTGCCAGATGAATTACGTTTGAATAAGCAGGAACCGTGTGTGAAGAAAAAGCAGCATTTGATATGCCATGCAAATTCATGTTTTTCAGTTACAATTTGACACACAATGAGCTGGCGTGATGCCACAATGTCTCTTCTATTCAACACTATTCTGTTGCTTTCGACAGCTTCGCTCTTTCACCAGCGCATTTGAATAAAATTTGGAGATGGGATTGGATTATTTTTGTGGGTGGGTGCTCCCTTCTTCTTGTACACATTGGTGTGTACACTGTGGATCTCATTCACACACACACACGCACACATACTGTTGTCTCCTCTCTTCCCTGCTCAGAGCTCAGAGGGAACACTCTCCTTAATCACATTCCCCAGCCCATTGATTATTCTAATGGTGTCCAATGCTCCACAGTGGGCTTCTGCCTGCCTGCACTACATCAAGGTCAGTCGCAATGGGCTCTGGGGGAAAAGAAGGAAGCCATATGTTCAGCCACTTCCTGCCCTGAGCTATCAGGCCTCTGTAAGCATTTTCTGAACATTGATAACCTTAAATTTGTGGAGGATAGTGAGACGATCGGATGCATTTCCCTTTATATTTATAACCCTAAAAAAGACAAGGACGATTCCCACAGACCAGTCAGGTTAAATGCATTTAATGCATTAAGAAACGAACATGTTTTAGTATTTGGCTTTCGGGAACACCGATTTGTGACTCGCTACCGACGCTTTGTGTGTGATCTCACTTCTGTTTCTTCTGAGAATGTACATAAGATAAGATTACAGCTCATCAAACAGGATTTGGATCTGGTCATCCCACCCCCTCGCTGACATTTATTAAAGTGCCATGCCGTTTCCCAGTACCTGGCAGTGTGCTGTTTCGATTCTATACCATTCAGTATGACATTTACATTTCCATGTGTGATGGAGTATGTCATCAAACCATCATCCGGCACTTAAATATGCTTCAGGGGTTTCACACTGTCCTTTTTCTGCCTGGGAAATTGAATGGGGATCTGCAAATGCACCTTGATGAGTGTGATTATGGTGACACAGTCAGTCTTCCTCTCCTATGTGCAGCAGTGGGGGTTAACAGCATTTTCCACGTACATTGCATGAGGCATGGTAAATATACAGCCAAACATTTTACAGTAAATAACATTCAAAGTGTGTTTTTTCTAGCGTTATAAAGCATGCATAGTAAAGAACACATCAGCAAAGGTTGACTTCTAAATTCCATTGGCATCGGTCTTTGGCATTTGATTGAATTTTGGATGGATCGTAGATTAGAGAGCAGCTCTAAATGAGGACCCCGGATCAGAAGAGAGAGTTATTTCCCCACATAATGATATAGTACAACTTTAACCTCAATCGAAGAATGATGAGGTGATTTTTCATGTTCCTTATGATCCTATTTTTAAAAATACAATACTAATTTTTGGCAAAAGACAATACTATTCTTGAAATGAATTTCACAACAGTAGTTTCATATATTAATCATGAGTTGTTGAGTTTGTAAAACCTCGATTACCTGAATATTAAAAAAAAAAGCAACAAATATAAGCAGACCTTTCATTCCATGATACAGTTTCAGATTACATGACATTATACTCTCTTCTGGCACCCGCTGTACATTTCAATCTTGAATATGCGAAAAACATGGCATTTTAACATTTGGCACAATAGCTGAGTAAGCCAAGCCCCCACTGGCATTAAAAAGCTTAATGATCTAATGTCAAATAGTTGAAAATGCTTTCAGCATATCTGACTAATGTTTTGTTTGTTTTGTTTGTTTTTTTTATTTTTTTGTAAACTCTTCAGTCAAGAATCAGCCACTCGCTAAGTCCATTCCCTTTTGTCTCCTCATCTCCTTAATCCTCTTTATGTCTTTCCTGGGCCTAAACCTTGCCCACTTGTTCATTCATTTCGTTTAGACATGGACATCACATAACTGCAAACCTTCAATAATGAGACAAACTTCACTTGCAACCTCCTGTTACCATACTTATGGGTGTGTATATGTTACATGGCAAATATTGTACATTTCATCACCATGGCAAAGAGTATTTATACCTTTTCCGTGTGGCCACTCCATTTTAAAAAACATCAAAATCCACAAACAACAAAACCCCTAGACCTCCAGATCAAGGATGATTGTTGTTCTGAATGATAGCAGCCACTCACAGAAAACCTACAAAGCTAAGAAAAGAAACCAGGAATAAAGAGGAACATCCTGCAGCATGTCAAAAACTAGCTCTTTTTTTTTCAAAATTTCTATGCTAAAGAGGAACAAATAACAAAGTAAAAGTCATCCCTGTTGGGAAAGATAAAAAGAAAACAGAACACAAAAGAGAGACGTCATAGATTGTGATCACGTCCAGAAAGTCCCTATAACTAATACTGTGTCCTTGTGATTAGAATCATTCACGGAAACGCCCTCCCTCTCTTCATTTTTGCGTTGCATCCTTTCTGAGATCACAGCGGTGTGGACCGCTCTACTCGCTGTGGGCCTTCTTTACGTGGTCTGTCTCCACCATGACCAGCTGAGAGTCCTCGGTCACTTCCAAGAGAGCCTCCATCTCTGGGCTGTCTACGCTCACCAGCTCCCCCTCCTCCACCTCCACGTGCACACCCAGCCCATCCTCCTCTCCTTCCGGCAAGCCCTCGGTCTTGGCCACTTCCACCATCTCCGTGTTTTCCAGCACCTCCTCCTCCCCTTCTCGGATCTTCTTCACGTGGAAGGTGAAAGGGGGCACGCGGTACACGGTCGACTTGGAACGAGCGTACACGGTGTGGTCAGGGGTCAGGGACTTCTTCACCTTGTCTTTGGAGCTCTTGAGCTTGGCCTTGCGCTCCTGGTTGGGGGTCATGCGGGAGCTGATCTTGCCCATCTTCTTCTCCAGGCTGTGCTTGGTCTTCTCCAGGTTGTCGCGGGTTTTCTGTCTTGTCTTCTCCAGGTTCTCACGGGTTTTCTGTCTGGTCTTCTCCAGGTTCTCCTTGGTCTTGAGCTTGGTCTTCTCCATTTTTTCTTTGGAGAAGGCTTTCTTTATGTTGTCCACGCGCTCCTTGCTGGTGCGCTTGATGCGCTGGGCACGAGACTCCTCGATGATCTCCTCTATCTCTACCTCCTCGTCTGAATTGAGGATGCCGGCGAGCTCCTCACCTCCCTCCTCAGGAATTTGCTCCAGGCCCTCCACTGCTTCACCTTCAGTTACGGTCTCTGCAGCCTTCGACTTGGATGCTTTTGGTGCCTTCATGTGATCCTATGGAGACAAGATTAGGAAAAAACGGGAGATTTTTTAGCCACATAGCCTACAAATTATCAGTCATTGGAAGCTACAAACACAAACAGGTCTATTAACATCTCTTTTAGGTACAATTCAGTTTAAGTAGTATCTGATGGAGATGTTATTTTCCCATTATGTTAAGGGAACACAATGAATGACATTTAATAGGACATTTACTGAAAGTCAGATCATTTACTATTGCTGTTTACACTGCATGATGAATGTGATTTTTTTAAAGTTTCATTTGATGTTTTGTATGAAAAATGTTTGACTGAGGAAGTGAAATCAACAGATTGAGGATTGGAAATGAAAACGGAAACATTTATGCATCACTCATTCACATGATATTTACACATCCAAATCAAAACAAAGTTCAGTTTACAGCTATTGGTGTAGACTGCCATCTAGTGGTCCAGCTGCTGAGATCCTGTGGCAACTTTGCCACCAGAGACAATACAGTCATCTCAGAACAACATACTCATATTTAACCACATTGAGATTAATGTGGTTGGTTATATTGAGGGCCACATCTCCCAGATTATTATCAGAGTATGGGACTTCATAGAAAGTCTACCATGTTTGCGTTCCAGTCATACTGAAACTTAGTAGACTAACCCTCAGATATACATTTCCTGCCATTTACTGTTTGAAAAAAAAAAGCATATTCACACATTCTTTTGGTTGTGGCTTAAAGACCTAATTCATAATCTAAAAGACCACTAAAGTCAAGTCAAGTCATTTTTTTTTAACCAACACAAGTTACCTCTAAATTTTCCAGTTATTTCATGTAAAAACAATTTGAAAAGCTATGCATGAAGTTTCTTACAGTATCACTTTGACACTGCAATTTAACACTTGTCATTTCAGCTAGTCGTTTAGTCTCATATTCAATGTTTAAAAAAAGAACATCTTGTTTTTCTTAAAGCAAGTGGAAAAGATGTGTCAGTGGGATGAGATAATCCCACTTGTTTCCATTGCCAATCTTGCAATAAACAGTATTTTCTTTAGTCAAATGTAATTTTTGTGACACTACTGGGCTGATCTATTTCATTCTGCCTTGTTTCAACATATTTAAACTTGTTCCCAGAAAGAAAAAAAAAAATCCTCAAACAGTAAAAATACATTGGAAACAAATGAGTCTGGTAGATGGTTTTTTTCCATCTGTTGTAAGAAAAACAAGATTTTATGGCTGAATATGAGTCTACATGGTTTGTTAAGATGGAGATGTGCTGTGAGGCGACAGGAAAAAGTTTGGTTACAGCAAATGTTTGAGATATAGCAGATAGCCTGTGTGATTTTGAGCTTTGCAAAATGAGAACTTTACAAGTAGTTCAAGTCAAAAAAACCCAGGCAGAAAACATTGCTTACACACACACATTTGTGACTGAGAAAAGCTGATCTTTCAGTTCATACGAGGTCACAGCTTTGCTTTCACTTCACTGCAAAGACCTATGCGGTGAGTCCAAAGCAAGTTTCACCTTCGACAACATGGTGGGGATTTATACATGAACATGTGCAGCCTCAGCAGCCTCTCATTAGGCCAAACATTTTTGTGTGTACAGAAATATACTGGGCAAGATTGTTGTTGTTTTTTTTATATATACATATATTTCATAAAAAATTCATGATGATCAAACACTGAAAAGAAACACACACTCACACACAAGTACACTGACACACACACATACACACAATTGTGCGCATATGATTAAAAGAAACAACAGGAAACTAATTTAAACTAATAAATTACAATTTCAAACATCAACTGAAATAAAATGGGTGTAAAAGAATTTACAGAATAAGACGGAAGATTAAAAAAAAAAAAAGGCAGTGCAGATACAATATGGAAATCAAATTTAACCAAAGGCAGTGGCAAAAAGAAAGCTACTATTCTGTATAAAAATATTTGTTACATTTGTGCCTGTGAGGAGCTGTCGGTCAGTCCCAAAATGTAAAACCAATTACATAACAGTTTTTAACCTCCATTTTCACTTCCTTTATGTGTTTTATCTCCCCCTTGTGGAGAAAGAGCTACAATTTCACAGTGCACAGTTTTTCCCACAAAGGAGAGAGGTGTCTATGCCCTGTATAACTAATGAATTTGTATATATATATATATATATATACAAATTCATTAGTTATATATATATATATATATATATATATATATATATATATATATATATATATATATATATATATAAAGATAAAAATATCTTTGTGTGCTATTAGTTATCAGCTGACTGCTGCTGTTCTGACAGCTGCCTCTCATTCAGCACTGCAGCAAGTTAAGGTTGTATTCCCACAGTGTTTAGCAGACTGCTGCCAGGGTGATGCCAGGTATCCACAGAGGCAGGAGCAGCACTGCTATACTGAGAGTGTAAACCCTCCTGCTGCTCCGTCTTGATACCAGACTGCGTGTCTTTGACCCCCACAGAGATCCCACCCCACCCACATCAGCACATCACTTTCCCTAATATATCACAACTTGTCTTTTTATATAAAATTTAGTCTTGAACCTTCATCATCTTCACTGAGGTTGCAGACACAGTTATTGTAGAAATACTGCATTTGATCATAGTGAGCCAGTCGCCTCGCCCCTTTCTCCTGAAGATGCCAGCGCCATAATGTGATTTAGGGTTTGACCAATAATGGTTTCTGAATACTGATATTTCTGAAACTGCTGATAGCTGATATTTTGATTTTCAGTGTCTTTAAGTCTGGCAATTTATCTACCACCTAAAATGACAAGAACTCACCATTTCAGTCAGAATTTGTTTCCTGTCAGAGTGGAAAAGGTGTTAAAACATCATTTAGACAATCATAGGGCAATAAAAACTCCACTGAAGCACAGACTAATCATATAATTGCATGGTTAGCGGCTTTTTAAAACAGCATGTACTCTCTTACCCAAGGAGAAATAGATGATTACCTTTAAATGAAGAGTTAATGAAAAAAAATCTTAACCAGATAAAAAAAAAATCTGCTCCTCCAAAGGAAACAAAACAAGTGGCAGCAAAATAAAAGTGAGAGAACGACTGAACTGGCCTTTAATGAGAAGCAGTTTAATTCTGTGGATGTGTGAGATTGGGATTATGGTGTCAGCGCTGGTACGTGTTGGCATTAGGGAAGAGACAATTCACAACCTGGACTGTGAATAATAACATGCAAAATAGTTTCTTGACTGATTGCAGAAGAAATGTGTGTTTGAGGAGTATAATTAAATTAAATTAAACGCAAAATGAAATAATAAACTACAAAAAAGTCAGCCCTCACAATTTTCAGGGTTCCTGCAAGTAAAAAAAAAAAAAAAAAAAAAAACCTTTGTCAGAAACTTTGTTGAAAAACTTTGTGAGAAGAAAGTATGGTCTTCAAAGCACTTGATTTGTAAAAAAAAAAAAAAAAAAAAAAAAGAGAGAGAGAGAGAGAGAGAGAGAGGAAAAAACAAAAAAACTTTGTATGCCTAAGCATCAACTCTTCACATCCTGAGGAAATCCAATGAGAGATCATCATCATTTTGTTCACATAACAGCAGTTTCAGAATTGTTTGACTGTGATTTCTCAATGTGATAAGGCCAAAAAAAAAACAAAAAAAAAAACAAGGCCTTCACCTTATCTCACCCCTTATCAAGCGCATTTTGAGACTCTGAGTTCTTGAATTTCACCCAATAAAACCTTGAAAATCTTCTAAAAATCCTGGAATCTGATGTCCAAGTAAGTGTGGCAACCCTGCAACTTCCCATCCCTGCTTTTTTTTATTTTTTTTTTTTTTTCCCATTTCCCTGAACATTGATCCTGCGGTGAGGTGTGGTGTAATGTGTTTAGCTTCAGCCTGCTGACAGAGGGAGACTTGACTGGCTCCCAGGAGATGGATTCAGTTCAAGCTGATACGCCGCTGGCTTGTCGGAAAAAATCTGCTCATCTGCTCGAGCATACGGCTGAACAGCAGAGCTATTCATCAGGAAAACTGTAAAAACAAACAGTTTAATAAGGCAGCAATGACCTGACAAATTTATCACCATCTCATGTCAACAGAGGAAATTTATGCACCACTTCTGACACATGAAAGTATCTTAATCTTCCCGTCTCATTTGAAGTGTAAGCACTCTTTTCTCCCTCCTCCTTGCTGTCAGCTCAAATTACATCATTCCTTGTTCTCCTCAGTCTGGTTGTATGTTTCGGCAGCTCCCCCACCCCTCTCTCCTCCTTTGACATAATAAAGGCATACATGCCCTCCAGCCTCCATTTGTTTGATTTGAATTCATACACAGGCCCTGTGTGTGTTGCACAGGAGAGGCCTCTTACAATGCAGTCATTACAGCCTGACATGATTAGCGTGATTAGATTGTGCACTTGTTATGGAGAGAGTAAGAGGCAGGAATGAGTGCTTATGCATATGGAGCCTGTATGTGTGTGCCTGTGTGCGTGTGTGTGTGTGTGTGTGTGTGTGTGTGTGTGTGTGTATGCATGTGTGGATATTTTGGGTGATGTAAAGAGAGACCTGAAGCAGATCCTGACTGGACTGAAACGTTGTCTGGTTGCAAGTCGAGCCAGTATGCAGGAACGTAAAGAAGAAATACAAAGTAATAAAGAAACCTGAGGATTTATAAAGTAAATAATTTATAAAGTAAGTAGTCTACAAGTGAGATTTAGATATGCGACTATATTTTGAAATGAGATGTACTGCACTGTTAGCGCAATGATGTCACATGATTATAGAAAATAATTTTTAAGCTTAAAAATAATAATAATAAATAAGAATTAAGACTACCATTAGACTAGTGTTAGTAGACTAAGATGGCTTTTTTGCAGTGTAAAGATAGTAGCATAAAGGCTCACATAACCAATTTGACAGCAGTAAAAAAAAAAAAAAAAAAGCAAGAAATAACCTAAATTGTTAGAGGTGAGAATGAGACAGGCAGCCAGACACCACCCATGTCACTAGAATAGTGTTTTGAGAGGGGATTTAGAAGAAGCTACAGACAAAACGATATAATTTTATTAGTAATTTTGGACTTTAAATCTGTTTTTTTTTTTTTTTTTTAAAGACACCTTTCAAATTACATGTGAGTATCTCCTCCGGCAGCTCAAATATGGCCACACGATCCTATCATAAAATGGACTTTGCCTCCTTATCTGGTGCTGTGTATGGGGCGGCCGACCCGCTCTCTATGGGTTTATTTAGGGCTGGCCTTCCCCTCTCTCCGGATTCCACCATTCTCTGGCTGCCGGCCACCGCGGCATTCAGCCCCGCCAGCCGCCCACTCCCCACAACACCCTGCCCCGCGGCAAGGCAACAGATAAACACAGAGCTCTGTCGCCGTGGCAACCACCTCCAGCAAATGTCGCCTGCAGTGGGTGGTGTAGTTTAGCTGAACAAACAGCTGACAACTCCACAACAATACACCTCAGCTGTAGTGTCCAGATCCCAACTAAAATAAATACTGCAACTGCTCTGCCATCTATAGATAAACCACACACAGCGGGACAAGGCCGAAAGGCTCCTGTGAGAGATTTGAATTCAAATGGAAACCGAGGGGATGGAGGCTTTATCCTCAAGCACGGACATATGGGAGTGCCATTACTTTGAACTGCTGCTGATATGTTACCCTTGTGAGGAATTGTGTAGGAAAAAAAAATAGTCCTCACTTAGGTGTCAGAAACTGTAGAATCGGCTAAGTGGGAGACACTAATTTAATGCTAAAATATACCTATTCTGATTTTGCAAATAATAGGCCTCAGCCACCTCTGCATTACTGATGAAGGGTAAAAATGGGAAACAGTAGTTCTTTTCTCACTGGTATGTCTTAGCGCTAGGTTAACCTAAATCCTGGGCTTTCCCTTAGCCCACTGCTAAACCCTGGGTTAGGATTGAGATTTGAAAATCGAAGCTGGGGGATAATAAACAGTTTTGATTGGACAGAAATCCTTCCATTGCATTAGTTGTAACCTTGATTCACACTGCTGATCCTGGGCCAGACTCTGCCCTAGAAAAGTCTCCTGGAGCAGGGTTTAGTAAGCCCTGGGCTAACGGCAGGGATAGCCTACATTCAAAGTTGCACATGTGAAACGACTACGCCTGGGGCTAAGTGCATAGTATGAAAAGGTGTAGTTTACCTCTATATTATCATTCAGTTAACAAAAACTGTAACTTTATCATCTTGCCTTCATCAGTCTACTGAGTGACAAGAGTTGCAGAATCCAATATGAAGACAAAATTACAACCCTCAGCAACCATATACCTAATACATGCGGTATAATTATACAATATGATTACTGATCCTCCCTCAGAGGAGCATTTGAGAGGACTAGGGCAAATAGTCCTGAAAAGTCTGCAGATTTTTGACCAGACCAACAAACAAACAGACCAAGTAGCAGGATGGGAGCTCGGAAGGGACAGATTGACGGGTGACCTGATCTGTCCCTGTGCTGGCAAATACTGAGTGCTGGTGTGGTGTGGGGTGAGGCCGGCTGGTGGGTCAGTGGAGGACTCATAAAGTGTAAAGTGTCTCCTTTGGAGGAAAAATGCTTAATTTCAGTGGGAATAACTCAGTAAAGAATACGTAATTAAGATGAAGACATAAATATAAGCATCTTAAAGGTCTGGAGAAACAGCCCCTGGAAAAGACAGCCTTTCTGTACACACACACACACACACACACACACACACACACACACACACACGCATACACACATATGCAGATGTACATATGTAACCTAAGCATGCTTTCACATGTACACTCACCCCCACCCAATTGACACACACATACACACACACACATGTACATCTACATATGTAACCTATGTATGCTTTAAGAGGGGCATCCAACTCCACCCAATAGACACACACCACACCACACACACACACACACACACACACACACAGTTTTTTTTCCATGAGGCTAGACTGCAGCTCTCATGCCTGAACAGGAAGCTGCTGCAGTTTTAGCTAAACCACGAGAGCAAGGCATTGTGTGAACAAACTGAAGTCACACAAAACAGGAAATGACAACACGGTTCAGGACTTACCCCTGTGCATCTCTACCACACTAGAGGCTTTCATCATCAAAGGCTTTAAGGTCTAGTGAGGACAGTTAAGGCTCACGTATCACCTAATACTCATGACTCAGGGCTCCCAGGCTCATGCTGACACAGACTTTTCAATATCAGCCATGTTTGATAAAATTCAAGAGCTCAAAATTAGTCTGTTATGAGGTAAGACATGACACTGGTCAAAAATGCCTCTATTCTTTTAGATTATTCATTTATTTATCATAGTGTGTGAAATATTGATCCTATCGCATGGAAGGAGGTCCAAAAAAAAAAAAAAAAAAAAAAAAAAAAAAAAGCTGTGACTCATTGATGAGTATTGGTGCTGCAAAATCAAACACTCAAGAGGCTGAACCTCCAGCTTTGTTTAATTTTACTTTTTAAAATCTACAATCTCTTTAGGTTTTTCAAGTCTGGTGGGAACACTGCTCGCATTCTAGAGTGCATTTAGTTGTTTATTTCCTCCAAAATTGACTCAGCCCTGTTTTTTCTCTTTTTTTTTTTTTTGGTTCCAGTGATGATTGGATATCAACACACCCTTGTTTGGGTTCCACTGCCTGATTACAGTCATGGAGAAGACAAACTGTGATCAAGCGAACACAGCAGCACACAATGCGTCAGAGCAGAGGGAGAGAGCAAGGAGGGAGATGGAAAGACCTTTCGTGTCCCTGTGTTACCTTTCCTCTCTCCTCCTACTCGCAAGCTATGGAAAAGTCTGCTCTATGAGTGTGTGTGTATGTGTGTGTGTGTGTGTGTGTGTTCTGACAGGTGCCAGGGAAATGGTGGCTCAATGCATGTGTGTCCCCCTCAATGAGAAGGAGTTTTGTTGGTAATGGTACTTTCTTTCCTCTGAGACTACCTCATGGAAAAGTTGGAGCTGCGTGTGTCTGTGTGTGTGTGTCTGTGTGTGTGTAAGTGTGCATGTGCATGTGTGTGTTTTGCCCGGATAAGTCAACAACAGCCTGAGCTGTCTCTCTGAGGGAGGCATTATTAAAATATCCCAGCAACCAAAGAGGTAAACAAGTGAGAGGAGAAGCAGGAGAGACAGAAAGGTAAGACAGTCAGGTCGAGGTACAAAAGAGGCAAGACAGACCAAGATGAGGAGAGACGGGCACCTTTAATCATCACCTGTAAGACGTCTCTTCATCTCTGCAGTGCTGCTAGCATTTTCACATGAAAACCTTGCGTCTCCAAAATGTCTTTTTTTTTTTTTTTTTTTTTTTTTTTTCTTAGCTTCACCACCATGTATTTTTCAGTTTTCCCACCGGGGCTTTCATCAGCTTTAGATTTCACAACAGATAGAAAACCACACTTCAGTCCTTCACGAAAAATCACCAAAATTAGAGTTATCAGGCTTTTACATTTAAATGGAAATGTTTTTAGTTTGATTTTTATCAGACAGAATGTTCTCTCTCTGACTCATTCGACGGTTCAGGCATTATTTAGCTGCCGGCTGTTACCAAGGACAACAGAGCAAATATTAGTCCCAATCAGCGCTATATAGAGATCACAGCAGCTTTGACTAAAGCTTCTGGCATCTATCTGTCTCACTCTCTCTCTCTGTCTCTCTCTCTCTCTCTCTCTCTCTCTCTGTCTCTCTCTCTCTCTCTTTCACTCACTCTCTCTGAAATGATGAGGATGCTGGCTGTGAGCAGCATCAATAAAATAACCAGTTGACTATGATGGCATATGAAATATATATGATTTATAGCGTATACAGGATGCTGGACCATTCCTTTCTCTATTCCCAATATGGGAATGTTACAAACCAGACAGCACCAGTCGGGTTGGACTGCTGAGTTTCATGCACACTCAATAAACTCAACTTACAGTGTTATTTGGTTTGTTTTTCCATGGCAACCCTTATGCTAAGTGAGGTTTCTTTTTGTGGTAGGGATACGAGAATGTGAAAAGCATTGACGTTAACAAGCATGTAGCTAATCTTGATGCTTTCATGCCCCTCCTGTGTCCTATGCGCTTTACCACAGCAGTGGCCTTAACAGGAGAGTTACCTTGTTTTGCGGGACTGGGCAAGTTCATTCAAAAAATGCGTTTCACCACAGTAGTTTTATCATCTGGTTATGTCATAAATTCTTTTAGTTGCTTTCAGATTTGTTTGCCGTATTTGTCTTTATTTAAATGGACTTTGGAGGTGCTTGCTTTCACTTCAAAAGAAATCCAAGGAGTAATCCTCACAATTACCTGTGATAAGAATATGTTATTTTTGGAGCTAATAGGCTATAATGGAATACAGTTACCTGATGCTATCCTCCAGTGCGGTGAGTATGGCAAGGCTGATGTTATTTCTAGTCTAAACAGTGCTGAAGTTTACATTAATGACAGTGATCTTGCATGCATGTAGACACCGTCAGTCTGTCAGTCACTCACTCCCACAGTCATTCACACATTCACACATGCACCATTCCTTTTGAGGCAGTGTGATGAAAGGCCACTGTGGTGAGTCATTGGGGCAGCTGTCTGATCCTGTCCACTGCATGCAGCTGTGCACTCAGCTTTTACAATGAGTGATATCACTGACCCATCTGCCCCTCCCTTGACAGAGGAGCAGGGGAGGCAGGAGAGGGCTCAACAGGGAGGAGGACATGCAGTGGAGGTGGAGGGTTGCATGCACCAGCCATAAAATATTCTATTCTTTGAACCCCTAAAGACAGCTAGCATGCTAAAATAAGGATACGCATGTGTTCTGGTATTTCATCTCCACACTTTCCACACCTTCTTATTTAAATGAGCAAAATTCACAGTGGCTGTGTTTATTACACCACAGGCATTTTGAGAGACCTTCATAATTGAGGTTACGATTCACGGTAGGAGCATAATGTGAATTCAGTTTCATGGAACATATCACTGCTCCATGTCCCTTTTTACTTTGCCAGCTATGAATGCCCTAAACGTAATGGAAGTTTTAAGAACCAACACTGCTTCGTCTATCAAAGAGAGACTCTCTGTGCACCACACAGCCATCACAGTGATGTCACGTTACACTCTGTAGGAAGGGAGTTCCTTCGTTTTTTTTCTATCACACTTGCGGTTTCGCATGCATGAATCTGACAGGGGAAGCCCTTTTTCCACGGCTCACCATGACTGTGAAATCACTGGAATCCCACAGTTAGCCCCTTGCAAAGACAGGACATTTACTTTTCCAGTTAAGTCTGTGTGAACTGGCAGCCACAGTGCTGGAGAGCCTGGAACATATTATATAACTGGCTCCATTTCCTTCTCTAATGGTGCCATCCATATTGACACTAACTGGATAAGTAATGTTACTGTACTGGTAAGGCAAACTTTAACAGCTGTCGGTTCATTCACACTTTCCATTCAGTTGCTTACACTTACTGTAGCTAAGAAGACTGTAACTACTACTAAATATGAATTCACTTTTCCCACTCCACTCAGCATGGGGAAGTTTAATGATTATTAAAAAAAATACAGAGAGACATGACGATTTTTTAACACTACTGAATGATTATTACCTATGCTGTTATTCGTGGTATTCCTGAACAAGAATGACATTTATGATCATCTTACAGGATGATTTGCTTTGTTGATCAGGTTTGGGCATGAACAGCATGCTGGCATGAATACAGGATTAGGCTCTTGTTTGGCACACTGTAACTATTGGATTGAATGAGACTAATAAAGTGATTAATGAGCTAAGGAACACCTGGGGATACGGGAAAGGAGGGCGTCCTGCCAGCCAGCCGTACCGCCCTCCTTTGTCCAGACTAGGGCCGCTGTTCATCTGATACTGAACAATGTGATCTGGAAATTATTAACGGAAAAACTGACAAGCGATATCTAGACTTTGCCAGACAAAGACTGAATAGAAGTGTCTGCAAGCCACAGAGTTTTTTGGGGATTGATTGCACTAATAAAATTCACTTTTGTTCATCAAGCACATCATCTGACAGAATGGATCAACTCATTTGGACAGATGAATGTAAACTACCACATGTAGGAGATTCATTTTTGTTGATTTGAAATCCAAGCCATAAGTCATGGTTAATTTTTGTAAGGAAAAATTAGTTACTGCTCTTTGTCTCTGCAGGATAATAAGTGTGAAATGTTGAAAGACAGTTAAAGCATGTATCCAGCCTTTGATCCACTCTTCCTCTCACAATAACATACCACTTCTGTCATGTTGTGTCTTGATTAGTCATTCTAAACATCTGTGTGCATGCAGAATCTAATCCCGAAGGTACCCAGAACCCACCCCGTGTCCTGGCAAGGTCTCACTGACAGCCTATAACTCACAGAGCGGTGCCAGGAACACTGAGCCCACAGTGGGAAATACCAGCGAGACACTTTGGACTGGAGGATCTGCCGTTATGCCTGCTCTCTAAATGCATTATTTTCTAAAATAATGCATTTTAACGTTTGTGTGTACGTGTACGTTCATGTACGTTTTTGTATTAATAAAAGCAGGAGGTGCTGAAAGATATGTCTCCATGTATGAAGACGTTCCTCATCATTGTCAGCTTAATCTAAATGCTGTTCAGACACACACACACACACACACACACACACACACACACACACACACACACACACACACACACACACACACACACACACACACACAGATACATGCTATGAGTCAGTCTGTTGACTGCTGAGTTCAGACCCACTCAATAAAACAGGACACTAGGTCATTCCGTTCTATGTTCCATTGCTGCTTGGGTGTTTATAATTAAAGTAGTATAATACTTTTCTTTTAAAACCAACATGGACCATTTGGCAAACTTAGTGTTTTGGCCATGGCTTCTCAGATGAAGGGTGTGCCTGCAGCGGGGAGTAAACAGCGGGGAGTATATGCACAGCTTCCACTGAGCTGTGAAATGGTATGAGGACACATTACTGTTGACCGTCCAAGAAGCTGGATGGGAACTTCAACTGTCCAGACAGAGGGGTGACCTGATCGGTCCCCCAGCTGGCAATTCCTGTCTGCTGCTGTTGAGTGAGGTTGGTTGGTGGGACAGGAAGGCAGCAGGGGGGAACTGAGATCAGGCATCAAGACTCAGGAATGTATGCACTTTAATAAAAACAACCCAGTCTCCTCAGAGTCTCAATTTGAATTGTTTGAGGAATTTTCTGGGAACAAGTTTAAAAATGTTGACCCAAGGCAGAATGAAGCAGATCAGCCCGCTAGTAGTAGCAAAAAATCACTTTATTTAGCACTGAATTAGCAATGGAAACAGGATGACATTGGTAGGTCACCTGATTTAAGAAAAACACGATTTTATCACTGAACATGAGGCTGAACAACTTGGTAAGATGGAGATTTTTGCACTCATCTCTTAAGAATGAGAACCGACTTTTGGTGTCTCAGGGCGGTAATAGTGTGTATCAGGCATAAATTGACCAGTGTCACTACACGGCACAATCAGTGACTCTGTTTTCCTACTGACCACACCTTGGTCACATTTCCCCCAAGCAGCATTAGTGTACACCCTGTGCTCATGCATTACATGCACTCCTATTTACACATGACACATTAAGCAAAATCACTGTGGGTGTTACAGATGCAAAACCTACAACTTGCAGGGTCAAGAAGCAAATTAATATGTTGTATGCTGGTATGTTGCAGTAGCAGGGATCCTCTTTCTGCTGCACATATATATCCTTACGGCAGCGACAGAGCGACGGCTAGAATAACACTTTCAGAAAATCCACCTGCTGTCTCCTGAACACACACACCTGGCATCACGGAGTGTTGTACACTCGATCTGAAAAAGCTTGAAGTGTCGAGGGCATAGCAGAGAGCAAATGTAAATATAAAATTACACCTATACAGTCTTGCCACATTTGTGTCTTAAGCAGCACTGAACTTAACTCAGCTGTCCAAAATAATTGATACTTTCAAAATATATTTGTGCACTCTTAATATGAACACTAAGTCATCAGGCTTAGAGAAAAATAGTATACAATGAATCTGTTTTACAAAATAAAGAAAATGCACTACAAAAAAAAACTCCACATTAATAAGTAATTTAGTGTCATATTGTGAAAAAAAATTTGTGAAAAAATATGCCCATGCAATCCCATGTGATTTGAATGGAAATAAATCAAGTGTCATTTTCTTGATACTGGTTGATCTAATTAATTATGTAATGTTCCAACATGTACTTGCTCCCTTGTTTCCTTATGCACTTTTTTCAAAACAGCGTCATATTGCTACAATAACATGCCATCATTGTTACCGAGTGAGATCAAACACAGAGGGATTTCTTTTAAGCGAGAGCGACGGTTTTGATCCAAACAGCAAGGAGTTAGGGACTAAATGAATAATGGTCCTGTGTCCTGGGCAGATGAGAGAGAGAGAGAGAGTGAGAGAGAGAGAGAGAGAGAGAGAGAGAGAGAGAGAGAGAGAGAGAGAGAGAGAGAGGGATCACAACAGTACAGGATCCAGACTTGGCTGGACATGCCAAAAGAAACACGGATCTGGCTCCAACATGTCCCTGGTCACCGATAAAACAAAGGAGATGGGAGGGAGGAAGACTGAGAACAGCCTGTGAGGTTAGGAAAGGCCAGTTAGCAAGGAGAGGGACTATGTGTTTTTTTCTTATCATACACAGAATGGCAGGTGTCAACAAAATTTGACAACATAATTACATAATCAACATAATTAGACTCTAAAGTGAGATTTCCACCCTTTGAACTCTCGACCGTCCACTCTTCCAAAACAACTGCCAAAATAGATGTGCTGCATGTTAGTGTGACTCCCCATTATCAAACTTGGCATTATTCATTATCACAGATGAAAGAGAAACAAAGGGAAACAAAACATGATATCAAAGTGCTGCAGCACTCAAATCTGACATGTTTCTATTTACCATACATGTCACAGGATGTAGCTTTTATGTGCTCACGCTAATAACTAACCCACAGTGTGAACTATGACAGAGACAGACTATTGAACGGTGCTTTTACACGCACAAACTCACACACCAGCGAGCGCTGGAACTCAGGTCTGGCTCTACATAGTCGCTGACATGCAACAGTGAAATGTAGAGCCTGCCAGACATCTTTCCACTCACCCAAGAGAGGGGAGCGCTGTGGGAGAGAAGGAGGGGCGGCAGAGATTAATTGAGGGAGCAACATATAAGCGGGGCAGTAGACGTTAAATGAGCAGTATCCTGATTTGGTTCAGAGGTCAGAGTAAATGAAGAATGGGATAAGTAGATGGTGGGAGTGATAAGGGAGAGAAACTGAGAAGGAGGGAGGAGAACAAGTGGGCCTGGCTGGCAGCAGGGAACAGAGATGCCAATGGGATGAATCACAACACTAACTTGGTACTGCTGGTTGAGTACTTGAGGCTCTCCTCTTGCCTGCTGCAAGGGTTTGGCTAAGTGCTTCATAACTACCCATTTAGTAAGAGGTCTGAGATGTGAATTATGACTTGAAACAAAGGAACAGTTAACTGAAGTGGCCACAAGCCTGGGTTGGATCAGTGAGACTGCAGTAAAGGGCTTTAGAGGTATTATGCTGTCTGGGTGAGGTAAAAAGCTCCTAAAGAAACTGGGCTTGTTGGCCGAACTCCGAGCTCGCTGTTCGGGGCTGTGAAGGGGGCGGCTGAGGTGGACGAGGCAATGTGTAACCGAGAAGGCTTTCATCCCCCTGATAGAGTCAGACACATGGTTGTCACTGCCCTTGAGCCCCTGCCAAGCAGACCCCAGGTCCAGACACACAGCAGTGCTATCTCACACTCCCATGGACATGTGCTATCACATTGCGTAAACGGGATTAATCCACTCGATTAGAGAGATAATTTGCATTATAAAACACATACTTGATGTCCCCAGCTCCCCCCAGATTGGCTGAGTTGCACTCTAAGCAGGCAAAGCACACCTTTAGATCTCCTAAAAATGAATTTAATTATTAATGCACAGATCAGCACTCAGAAGACCCCTGCTCACACTAGCGACGGTGGCACTTACTTAGTAACTAGCTATTATGACAGAAAGTTCAGTGATTATAATTTTGATAATTTGTGGCTTTTCAAACAAACACTTTTAAGAATCACTTTGAGGTCTGGTAACTTGTGATGATTATTTGTCATTATTTTTGAAACTAAATAATTTATCATTTAATTGAAAAAAATAGTAAATTAATCAATGGTGAAAATTATTGGGTAACACTTTACAATAACAGTACAACAATTAACGTTAGTTAACGTTAGTTAATGCCATAATGGTTAATTAACTGTTAGTTAATGATTATTATGGCATTTACTAATGTTAATAATATCTACAATAACCCTTAAATAACATATAAATTAATACCTTAGCATGAACAGCATTAGTAAATGATTCTTAGACACATTAGTTAACGGTTAGTTAACTGTTACTTAATGTTCATTACCTGTTACTTAATGTTTATTACGGCATTAACTAACGTTAATTGTTGTACTCTTATTGTAAAGTGTTACCAATTATTTTTATCTGCAACCCTATCCGCAAGCATCGTGTTTGGTTACTGTTCATATTGCTCAGCAGAAGAAAAGCATTTAATTGTTAAGATGATTTCATTATAACTTACTAAAGATAAAACATTTAAATAACAATAAACACTGACATTTTATAAGAGGAACAAGCCACTGAAAGGTGTATTTTACACTGATTTTAGAACAGGTTTGCATCCTGCCGCACGCCTCTTAGCTGATCTAAGGGTAAAGCACAATTTCTCATGGCTCACAGAATTGCTGCGGGAACAGAAAGGCCTCTGGAGTGATGACTATTGAATGCAATGCAATCAGAGCAGTAAATCGTAAGGAGGGAGTGAGAGCAGAACTCCCTGGGGTGGCTGGCCATCTGACGTCCACAGAGCAGTGATGATTGGCTGGTTTTGCCTTGTGCAGCATCAAATCCCTGAGCTCCTACAAGGAAACTCACATACAGACTATTATAATTGTAGTGCAACATTATTAAACAGTGACACCAGCCTCTCTCCTCCAGAAAGAGACAGAAGGAATATTCACTTCATGTTCAATTGCTTGGGACAAAGCTTGTGTCCCATAAGAAACTGACCAAATGTGGATTTTTTTAACTGTTCAAAAACCTGCAAAATTACCTTCATTAATACCCATTATTCTCTTTTGGCTCTTATTAAAGACACTAATATCTGTGAACAGTATTTTCAGGGCAGTTTCTGCCCTCAAGCTGAAAATAGATGACTTTGTCAGTCCTGCTGGTAAATGATGACAGACACAAACAGAATCCATCACGGTGTTACTCCGTTCAAGGAGAGTCACCGATTACCACTGATGTTCAAAAGAAGAGTTCTGAACATCGTGGACTGCAATATGTTCATCAAAAAAAGCAAAACACTACATTAAATAAACTTTGATTTTTATTTCACGGATGATGGATTTCTTATCCTCTGGAAACAAAATCTTTTTTTCCTCATTAGTGATGAAGAAGCCATTAGTCCATTATCCAGTACAAAATGCACTGTGCAAAATCATTAATTATGTTTATTCCCTGTGTAAACAGAAGTTACACTCCTGGAAAGCTGTTCCAAATTATGCATTCAAACTCCCAAAAACTTGGTGTTCTTAAAATAAAAGTAAGCTGGACTAACTATGCTCTTAATGAGGGTCTTCTGCTGAAGAAGTGTGACAGCAGCACGATGTTTCATATTTCACCCATGGGAAACTAATGTGACGCCTTCCTTTCACTATACTAAGTTCTATGATCTAATTTTAGGATGTATGATTGAAGACATTACAGACATTGTGGTGAATAATAAAAATGATATGTATGTCGTCATTGCCACACCCTGCTGTTGCTAGGGAATCGTGTGCTGCCGTCCATTCTGGTTTAATTATAAAGCTTCACTGTTGAAGTCTTTCCCTGAGGCTAGAAATATGGAAGCATGCGGCTATTCTCAGAGAGGGGTGACAGAGTGACATGAGAGAAAAACACCTGCAGTGAAAACCAGTATCAGTACAAAGAAGAACACACCCTCCAACCAACACACACACACACACACACACACACACAGGTACACACATACTGACAAAGGCCTGTTAAAAAGGCACAAGTAACACTATGAAAATGTTTGACTTCTCCTACTATAACTTCAACTTGACCTGTCAGTTGACACTCTCAGTGGTTAAAAACCAATGAAAGTGACAAATGGGCACACGCACACACACACACACACACACACACACACACACACACACACACACACACACACACACACACACACACACACACACACACACACGCACATACATGTGCACACACAGAGTGGAAAGTGGTGAAACCTGACTCAGGGCCAGCGCTGATTTGCTGTGCTGCCAATCTCTGACAAGTCCCCCCACCCCCCTCCCTCACACACACTCTGTCTGTTATTTAAACCAGCCTGCAAGCTTCTTCTGGCAATAAATAGACCTTGGGGCCCGTCACAGCTACTGCAACATGGAAGTCACAGTTCATAGAGCTGCTTTGAAGTCACAAGAATGACAGCAACAAAGTTTACATAGTGATATGAACATCCCAAGGAGATGCAGAGAGAGGAGGAGGAAGAGGAGGAGGAAGAGGAGGAATGGGGGGAGGGATTCAAAGCAGGATGCATGCAGAGTAACTAACAGCAGGAGGCACCTGCTTTGCCAGAGTAATTTATTAAGGCCCAGTGTCTCTGATTGGATTTCTGCTAAATGCCAATAGTGTAACCTGCTGCCATAGTGGACATTCCTGGGGTGGAGATGTCAAAATATGGCTGCACTTGCCAACGCAGACCCCCATGTAAGCATGATTCCATGACAGTCTTGCAGCTCTGCAAAACCTATGACCCTACCTAGGTAAAAATATACCTTTGACAACAAGAGAAGTCCATGATATTTTGACCAAAGTTAAGAAAATCCTTGTCAAATAGCCTATAATGTTTTATTTTACCCTCTTTATTGTACTGTACGCTGATTATTTAACAGCATGAGGCTAATAGGCAAATGCAATCACCAGATTAACTGCAATGGAAAAATTGTATGGCCATTAAAGAAATTCCAAAAGTCCTGCTATTATACTACAGGTGATTAAGTGATGCACACAAGGAGCTGACATTATCACTGAGATATTTTTGTCATCTCACTTGGACTGTAGTCCTCTGACAGACAGATTTCCAGGTAGTGGGCTATAAGGGCTCTTGACTCACAGAATAAACTAAAGCAGAGATGCTGCCATGCACACTGCAAGCTGCAAACTGTTCACCAGACATTACAGCACAGCATGCTAAAAAAAGACTGGCTCACGGGGTATCAAATACACCGTGGTAGTTACAAAGATCAGTGTGCCATTCACATGCTCAACTCTTACTCATTCCTTTCTCACAAACAGCAACATGTAAGTTTAAGATTTGTTCTGTTTGTTTTATAGAAAGAGCAGAGGGTGACAGCTTAGATGAAGCATGCTCTACAGTTTGGCCTAAAAGCTGCATGGTGTTACACATGGGGAATACAAATTCTGAGCACAGTTTTCATGCAAAAACAAACCAAAAAATATCCTAATCTAAAGCTAAATGTTTGTTGCTCGACCAAATCAGGTTTAAAATAAACCTTGAAAACAGAAAATATCTAATTATATACTAGACTTGGTCAGTGTCCAAGAAACACAGGCTTCTAGTAGACCTTAGTCTGCCAAGAATAGCAAACAGAGCATGCAAATTTTAATGAAATAAATAAATTAAAAAAAAACAAAACAAAACAAAAAAACAGTGGAAATATAAAGAGCTAGATACTGAAATGCATACTGCATGATCAATGAGAATATTTTAAATAAATAACTCAATATTTAATAATGAATAATGTGTCATAATTTCATTCATATTGGTCTTGCAAGTATTGTCAGTGTTGAGCCTGTGCTGTGTGCAGTTGTCTCTTACTGTGGTGCTAGAGCGTGAGTTTATGCCTGTGTGATATGAATAGCACTCTATCAGTGCTTCTATATCCACACCGGGATAATGTGAGTTTTACAACCACACACAGCCTGGTCTCCACAATAAAAAAACATATCTTCATCTTACACAGCATCACGGCTGCCAACTATCTGTCTTCTGAGCTGTCAGAGGTGGGGCGTGGGTTCTGTCTCATGTAGACCAGCGTGCCAGTGTTTATAGGCCTCACATTTTTATTTACTCCCGCTGGTCCTGCTGCTTTATATAGTGTCATTTGGTAACTGTGCGATAGTGCAGGTTGGGAGAGGTCACTGCCTGTCTGTCTGTCTACCACAACTTCCAAACAATGAACAGCAGTGCCTGTTTCTTCATAAACATTACATACAGAACTCTTGTACACACAAAAGCCTCAGTTAAAATCTGGGAGAAACTGATTCAGGCATTTGTGTCATGGAAGCCCCAGAGCCGCGGCTTTGGTCAGTAACTCTGTTACATCATTTTTCATTTCCACTAAAAAGAAGCCCTTACTGTTGGGTGAGATGAAGTCACTGCTCTGATTTCACCGTGGCATTTCAGGTGAATTTCACACTTCTTCACAATTTTCCTTTGCAATGTGTGGAATGGAACACACCCCTTAACACATACAGCCATGGTCTTTGTGGCATGTCCATGTTAATGGCCACACATGAAATATCAATACAGCATCTTACAGTTATAGCTCCTGTTTGACACTAAACACTAAGAAAACAACTGTTTTTCCATTAAAAAAAGCTACCTGCAACAGAATCCTTAGATGTTAAAATTAAAGGTGAGCTCACTGAACCAGTGACAGAGGTGAAGTATTTCGGGATAATTTGGGATTCTCAGCTACATTTTAAAAGTCATGTTAAAAACATTTGTAAAACGATCCATTTTAACTTTATCTGTTTTAACATGATAAGAAATTGCTTGTCATTTGACTGTGCCTTGCTGCTTCTAAATTCAGTGATATTCTTACATCAGTCCTATGCTTCAACCACCTTATGTACAGCTTGTGTTTTAATGTGTAACTGGATTTGCTTCTCAGCCTCTCTGCAAATACATCAAGAGACTACCGAGCTGCAGCAGTTAAATTTCGTTCTGCAAAACATCTTTTGCTCAGACTTTTTCTATGACAGCAGCAAAGTCCTGGAACGCCCTGCATGATCACTTGACATTTACTACAAACTTCACTACTTTTACGAGAGCTGCCAAATCCAGGTTAATTCAGCAACAAGCATGAGGTCATGTCTAATTTTGTGTTGTTTGTTCTTTTCTGTGCAAAACTATGTTCTTTTCCAACTTTCTGTAGCTATGCTACTACTCTTGTTGTACTCTTTTAACCTCATTGTTTTAGTCTTTTATTTCCCCAAAATAGGGGCGGGTGTTGCAAATTAGCATCTATGATACTTGCATCAGATGGCTGTTTTAAGTTCATCTATGGACACTGTATCTGGTCATATTAAAGAAACTATAAATAAATTATCATGCTTCAGTGATCATCAAACAAAGATTATTACATGCTATTACTTATTCTACTCTGTAAGCATAACAAACTCAAACACTCATACACACACACACACACACACACACACACACACACACACTATAGCCCAATATATCCCGCCATTTCACCTGGAAGATGAGGACTTTGAAGTTGCGCCTCTTGAGGAGCTCATTTTCGTTGCTCTCCAGCTTCTTGATCTGGCCCGCCTGCTTCTCCAGGTTGCTCCGCACCGTCTTGACGTTGACACTGACCTTGCGCACCTTTTCCAGCATTTTGTTGACAGTGTTGGCGGTGCCGATGTGGCTCTTGGACAGCTTAGCCAGCTCCCCCTGGATGCCTGACACGGACTTCTCCATGGCCTCCTGCCGGGCCTCCAGCCCGTTCTGGGTCTGTTGGATCTGGTCGACCACCCCGATGATCTTGTCTAGCAGGGACAGGACCATCACCCCGTTCACCTGTGCCTCACTCTTGCCTCCAGGGCCGGTGGCCAACACCAGGTCCACCTCCTCAGCAGGGTCATCATCATCTACAGCCGGCTCGGTGGCAGCACCCACCAGGGCCACCTCCTCATCATCATAAGGCACCTCTGTTAAGGCCGCCCGCTCCAGCTTCACACCTGAATCCGCCATGGCTGTCAACTCCAAACACAAACCACTTGCACACTCACTGGGGATAAAAATACACTGCTGAAAAACAACCTGCAGGAGCCACGCTGCACAAAGGTCACTTCCAAATTCCTTTTTCCTCTCTAACAGACAACTTTCTCCACCACTCGTTTCTTTCTAGTCTACTTTGCACTTTAACTTTCTCTCCACCTCTGTATCTGTCACTCGGCCCTCTCTGTCTCCGTCTCTCTCCCTCTCTCTTTCTGCCTCCACTCTGGGATGCTGGCCAGCCAAAGGGAGCAGAGCCTCTCACAGCTGAGGCATGTGTGCCCTGACTCAAATGCCTCTGCTCCCCGTGAAACCACCCAGTCAAACTTTTCCTTTCCTACCCACAGCCCCTGTCCTCCGCCCCCTGCTGCTGGGGCTCCACCTCCTTCCCTCCCGAAGCAGCGGGGAGAATATCCCCAAAGTCCAGACTCCACCTCCCATGTTGGCATTATGCACTCCTCCTAATGGGGAAAGGTGGGGGTCATCAAAGGGGAGATCAAGTGCCAGGAAACACAACAGCTCACTAACAAAATGTGTCTGATTAATATTCACTATCAGTTATCCTGTGTGTACTGATGGCATGTCACAGTGACTCTTTTTAATGCCCAGGAACAGCTTTTACAAAAATCAAAGAGAAAGAGATCAAAGTTGAAGCGGCAGCTAAAAAGTGTCTGAACCAAATTCTTTGACCAAGACACGCAACACAGTACACCCACCAATCACCTGCCAATTTGTCACTTATTTTTACAAGCACGTAGCTCCTTTTGGAAAGGCATGCATGGGAATATTTATGGAGAGCCTTGGTCTGTCCATTGCATGACCAACACACATGTACATACCATATGCACATGTACAGGTATGCACATAGGCTTAGTGTTATTCTTGGTGTCCAGCAGATGGCATGTTTCCTTCATAAACTCCTTGCACCTTGCCACCCTTGTCCCAAGTTCAATTCAATGTTCAGTTGCTTTTTTTATACTTTCATCTATATTTTGTGACTGCAAATCAGGTGTTTTGTTTAGCGTGTGAACATTTTTGGGCCTACAATACATAGCATCACTTGAGAAAAAACATTTTCATCCAGTGAATCTCAAAACTACAAGAATACTAAAAGTTGTAGGGCTGTCTTAATGTTGAAATATATTAGTCGCACAGTCACACATGTAGCCCCCAACAATATGCGGCCCCTTTGATTTATTAAAAGGGGCCGCATTCAAATATTAGGTTAAGAACTATGCAAGTGGACTACAAACTATTATATGCAACAACCATCTCACATAATTTTGTCCTACAGCTAATCTATAAGTAGCTTTTTGAAAATTTTTACTTCTGCAGACAAACTAGGCATAACATCTTCTTCACTTCCTCCTGAGTGACCAGAGTAATAGCACTTCCTCTTAAAGGGAAATAATCTGTATTATTTCACTTGTAGCATTCACGGGTGGAATTAATCCCTTAAGTCATTTCACACCCTACAATTTAACCTAATATTTCAGAAAATGTAGAAGAATCGGGAACTGCACCGATGCCTATCTTTAAAAGGAAAAGTTTTAATAAACCGTGATGGTATCCTCAGACACATGCTGACATTTCTGCCATACCTTGACAGGAATATAAGCAGAACTTTTAATCAAAATTTCCTCAGGAACCTCACATCAGTTTGATTTTTTTTTTTTTTTTTTTTTAATCCTAGATAAGTAGGTTTCTTCTGTTGATGTACCTCTTGTATGGTGCATTATTTACTATTTAGTGTCTTTGAATATAACAGACGCAGTAATTGACATTAATTGGAAAACTATTCAAGAGGTCCTAAATGTAACTTTATGAATAAAACAAACAAACAAACAAACAACATAGAACAGATTACTGTCAGTCTGATAAAATAATGCTTTGGCCTTTTGTTAGCGGTGTTCTTGCAGTTAGCCAGCTACGAAGAAAAAAAAAACATTTATCTCCACTATCATTTATTTCAGTTAACCAAATTTTGTTTGTTTTTTCCCAAAGTAGCCTAAAAAATCATACAGGCGAACTCGAAAAATGTATTTTGTATTTGCGATTCAGAAAGTTGCCCATGTTCTGTGAAGCAAAACAGTCATTTAATTTCATCTATTTGTGCCGTGTCTGTGTTTTTAGGATTGGCTGTTGTTTTTGTCGGTTGGCTCACGGCTGTCGGCGGAGTGGTGGACTACAAAGATGGCGTCGCCTGCTCCTCCGTCAGCTGCTCTTCCGGTACACGGAGCTGTGAGGTCTGTCACCCCGACCAGTATCAGCTGAGAGCTCCGCGACAAGTCTACAACAGCAGGGAGGAAACAACAGAGACAAGCCGAGAGAGGGAGAAACACAGGACCCCCCCTACGGAAACAGTAAGGAACTAAGCCTGAAAACGGCAGTATTTCCCGATTATTAGCCTAAAATACAGGTCAACGGTTCAAACTAGCTACGGACAATAGCTACTAATGTTTAAGTAACGAACAGGTGCGCTAGCAAACGTTCATGTACGTTAGCTTGTCTGTTAGCTACACACGCACACACACAAAACACATAGAGTAACGTTACTAACGTACTGCATGTAACGTTAAAGGTGGACTAGTTAGCTAACTAGCTTATGTCAGAGTAACGATAGATTAACATTTCGGCAGCCAACAATCAACACTGGCAACGTTAGAACCGTCACATGAATTTGGCTTTAATTTAACTGATCGATAATGACATCGATAAGCTCCAATAGCTGACTTCTAATTACGAAGGTGAAAGTTTTTTTTTGTATGCTGTTCCATGCTGCCATGTATGCTCTGAAAGCAAGGGCTTAGCTGGATGGAGAACAAACTAGCCTAAGTAACATTAGTCAAATCTTAATGTGGTTAAGTTGATCGATAGCCGTTTGCTGGCATCTCCAGTTTTGATAAACTATAAGCCTTCTGTGCCGTGTCAAAATGTCAATTGTAAGCTGTAACTACTATCAGGTTCTGTCAGACTTTATGTTGTCAAGCGAAGGTGTTTGGGCCTTAACTTAGTTTTGGTAAAGGGTAGCTAATTGTTGTATTAGCTCTAGTCTGGGTCCAGTGGCTGTTCTCAGGCTTACTAGTGCCCTACAGGTCACATGATGCTTCATAATCCATTGATAAGCTTACTACTGTGGTGGTTTTACAGCAAGAGTGTGTGTGGCTAGCTGGAATTTAGCCTGAGGAAATCTTCACTTATGGTAGTACTGGATAACAAACATTGCAAAAACTGCAATGCCAACCACACTGGCTATTGAGGACCTGTTCTTTGAATGGCTGAATTATTAACTATTAGGCATTGAAATAAGCCCACACAGAGCAGGTTCTTTTTCAGCAGAATCAAATTCCTAACTAATCATGGGATCAGCATGGGGGCAAAATGTGAAATACTTTTTTTTTTTTTTTTTTCTGGGTCACATGCTCACTTCTCACAGCAATGCTAAACTATCACATTACTGATACACCCCACCACCACCGTCAGACTAATTAGGGATTTTGACATGAGCATGCTATGCAGAGAAAAGTGCTAAATGTATAATGTAAGCTGTTCTTTTGTATAACAAGGATTTAACATGTCTTGTGAGAGCTATTTTAGACAAGCTACATTATCAAGCATTTTCAGTAAAACTGGTAATAGGTTTTGCAGATATTTGCTTGTAACTGTGACATTATGTCTGCTTTCCAGAGATTTTGGTTGACTTGCATGGTGGGCACGTCCTCCCTTGATCACCATGGGGGAACTCTTTAGAAGTGAAGAGATGACGCTGGCTCAGCTCTTCCTGCAGTCAGAGGCTGCCTACTGCTGTGTCAGCGAACTGGGAGAGATTGGAATGGTGCAATTTCGTGATGTGAGCCCACTTCTATTTCCACGCTGTTGTTCTTTAAATAATGATGGTTTGGTTCCTTTAAAACTACTTTGAGTTGCCCTTTCCCATGAATTATGGCATAGAGGATGCTGTGTAAGAGTTGTCATCTGTTGCTATGGTCACTGAAAGTATCACATCTGTGACATTGTTGAGAAAGTGCATACCTTCTGCATCATGTTCATCATGTGCTCACAGCTGACTTCTCATTCTACGCAAGGGAGAACCCATTCATAAGCCCAGAGGAAACCATTGTGCTAGAATATAGAATGGATTGTAACAAAGTTAAACACTGTTCCCACAATTACTTGAAAAAATCTTAAAAAAACATTTTCCATGTTATTCAAGGAATCAGGTTTTTAATGTTGAGTCAAGTACGCATTCTAACATTTTTTTCCCAGCAGCCTGTGAGTGTATAGTGGTGAATGCATTACAGTAGCTTCTTGGAGTCAACTAATTAATTCCACTGTGTAGTAAAAGTTCATTTGATGGTTGCACTCACAATCAAATGTCAGTATTTCAGCACATCATTAAAATATTCATACCGAGGCATCTTAATTTGCTGATTCAAGTGTGAATATCTAGGAGTTGAATAAGTAGATAGGCCTAGTATAAATGCACCCCTATTGCCTGTAATAAATGTTTAAAATCATCATTGTTACATTACAGTCGCTGCTGTATTGACACTTTTTGAAATTTGTCGCACAGCTAAATCCAGATGTGAACGTGTTCCAGCGCAAATTTGTCAATGAGGTTCGGCGATGTGAGGAGATGGATCGCAAGCTGAGTGAGTGAGCTTAGACATATGTATCTCAAAACACCAATATGTACCCCAGTATCCCTATTCCAATGTTAGAGCAAACCCCCGTTTACCTCTCTCTCTCTCACAGGGTTTGTGGAGAAGGAGATCAAGAAGGCCAACATCCCTATAGTTGACACAGGAGAAAACCCTGAAGTCCCCTTCCCAAGGGACATGATTGACCTGGAGGTGACTGCTTTCTGCTAAGCCACCTTATGGTAAACAGTCAGCTCGATCATCCAGAGTCTCTCCCTGATGGCCTTTTCCCGTTTCTCCCCACAGGCCACATTTGAAAAGCTTGAGAATGAGCTGAAGGAGATAAACACTAACCAAGAAGCCCTGAAGAAGAACTTCCTGGAGCTGACTGAGCTAAAGCACATCCTGCGCCGCACACAGCAGTTTTTTGATGAGGTCAGCTTCAACTGTGCTCCCACACTTAAAAAAAAAACTGAGCATTCATTTCAGTGTTCTTTAATTTGAGTCCTGCTGCAGCGGGTCATGCAGGTGGGCCTTGTAAATGGAAAGCTGGGATTCCAGATCTCTGGCGAAGTTGGGAAGATTTGGGTAGGGAGAGTAAATATGTTTTTTTCACTACTGTCAAAGTCTTCTCAGTACAAAATCCTTAGGGTGAATAGGCATATTCCCAAGTCTTAATACCATCATAGCTGCAGGTGTGGGGGGTTTATATTACTGCATGAAGTTAAAGGTGAAGATTTGGGGAGATTTCTAATATTTGAGTCTAAACCATGTGTGCTTCCACTTCTAAACCCACATGCATTTTTTTACATGCAAAGATACAAACACAAATTGTTCTTTGGTTCACCAAATGGAGTTGCAAGTAGAGATAGTCACATCTGCACAGACATTATATATGTGTGCATATAGTATAGAGATGAAATGGTATGAAAATTTCATATCATGGTTATAATGACCATAATGATCAGTTATCAGTATTATTGTTATTTTTAAAATGCTGATAGTGTTCAAAAAGTACTGATAAACACAGTGAAATAATTTCACTAAGTTTTATATTGAAAACCACAGCACTGTGAGTTTTGTTTGCATGAACATTAAAATAATAACATAGATAATACCTTATGTAAAGATATGAAAACCATATTAAAAAATGCAACCACACTTCAGACTAAGTCCTCTTAGAAGGCAGAGAAATCTTGAGAGCGCTGTCACTGCCTTCTGCAATGTTTTCATTGAACCAAAACAAACCCACATTGAATGTTGTGCCTGCGTCTGAGAGACTTCTTCCTCTGATGAAATTTGCGGTAGACTAGACACAGCAAAGGCGTATTGCTGCTGTCTGGGAGACTGTTGCTAACTTTGGTTGATGCTGGACAGTCTTTAACATGAGTTCTTGAGAGCATGGCAATCAAACATGGTTTTAATGATAATTAGATAATAATTAAACCGTGAAACCAGTAACCATTCACCCCTACTCCATATTATTGGAGCTGCTCAGTACTGGGCAGCTCCCCAGTCTGAATGTGTGTAACTCTTTCTTCTGGCAGTTACTGTAAATAAGAAAATGTTCTTGGCTCACTTGCCATGTTAAATAAGATTTAAACAACATGCCATGGTAATCTTGAGACTTGACAGTAAATGAACTGTATCATATAAATAGTTCACTGAATTTTGTTTGTTTTGCATTGGTATTAGATAGATGACTGCTGGTAAGGTGCCTGCACATGTTATACACACACACACACACACACACACACACACATACAAAGAACCACTTGTTGCTTCTTGAATTGGAAAAATGTCTTTACACTTGTGATAGTTTGTAATTGCTCATATGGACTTGTGCCACTTCTGTTTACAGTATTTCTTATTATGCTACTGTGCCATAATATTGTATATAAAGACTATTCATTTGCCAGGGCTAAGCCTTGCCTGCTCAGTGTACCTTTGCCCCTCATCTGTTCCACTTTACTGCATTCACAAGCAAAGTTGGACTTACTTACAATGTTAGGTCATCTTTTACAACTTGTTATGAGCTTTAATTGCTGTGAATCATTTAGCATTTTCTTTCAGGCATTAACTTAAATGATTCACTTGTCGTCCTAACCAGAATCTGAAGTCATTCATATGTTTAAAATGCTCAAGATATACCTTTTTTAAAAACAATACTCTGAAGCACTTATGATAATGATTATGTTGCTTTGTAGCTGACAATTTGTGAACTGACTCTCATACAGATGGAAGACCCCAGTCTGTTGGAGGAGTCATCCACTCTCCTGGACCCCAATGAGGTTAACCGAGCTCCCCTTAGACTAGGGTGAGTTTGTTTTCAGGGTGTACCTTATTTCTAACTAGATTTCCTTTCTGTGCCATTTGACCGTATGTGTCTGAGACAGGAATGCCACTGCCATTGATGTCCCACACGCCATCTCAGGCTGCCCAGTGTAGTCAGGTAGCAAAGATCTCTTACAACTGCAGCAGTTGAGTAAATTCTGTGACAGCTTTTCCTAATGCTATAACCAAAGAATAAAGACATTTGTCATCAAGAGACATACTAGTAGCTCCTAAATTTACAGTAAAACAGACTCATATTGCATACTCATTCATTTTTGTGCATATGATCTGCAGGACAAATCTATATTGCTGTGCTAGCCCAAGTTTCCCCATGGCGATCATTCATCTTAGCTTAAGAAGTGTGCATGACTGATGAAGCAGCGTTCACTTAACTTGTTTTGTATGTTTCTATGTTTAGCAGGCACAGAATAGCCTACCCTAGTTTTCCAGACAGAATCAATGACCGATGCTGACTTGTCCATCAATAATTTAACTGGACTCTAAAAGTGATTCCACAACAAGCATGGCTTATTTAAGAGTAGCCTGATCCAGCAAAAGAGTAATTCAGATAACTAGTAACTATAGCTGTGCCAAAAAAGAAAAACAAGAGAACTGAGTATCATGATATAATTTTTTCACAATACTGTATCAATTCCCTAGCCCTTGTATTGATATGCATAGTGTTTGCTTGTCATTGTGATACTATAACATCTATTTTTTAATGTATTGAGTTATTTGAGTGTGGGTTGAGTGAGTGGGCTGTGCTAACATCTTAACTGAAATGTGGATTTTGAACTAATTGTTTTGAGTCACTGTGTCACTCAATTAATTGTATGGTTTTATATACTTTACTTGTGTAATCAGCAGTTAGGCAGTAGATTGTATTTTAAGCTATATTTTTATATTTTAGGTTAATTCTGTATAGCATTGCAACATATCACTAAACAAATTGTATCCTGATTTGTACTGTTATATATATTGTAGTGTGAGCCCTGGTAGTAACAACAGTAACCAGATTTGTCTACCTGTTGTAGATTTGTAGCTGGCGTGATTGGCCGGGAACGTATTCCCACATTCGAGAGGATGTTGTGGAGAGTTTGCCGTGGAAATGTCTTCCTGAGGCAGGCGGACATTGAGGATCCTCTGGAGGACCCGGCTACAGTCAGTACCTCTAATTGAGCAAAACAGTCCAACCAGTAGTCTCAAAAGGAAAAGGATTACACATCTTTACTTACAAATATATGGCTAGTGCTATAATTTCCTGGAGGTTTTTTTTTTTATCATTATTTTATTATTCTCAGAACAAGAGCACGGAGCGAGCAATGCTGATGTCCTGTGGAGCTGGTCAAATATAATGCAGTGTTTAATGTTCCTCCACAGTCATAACTATGTAATGTGTCCACAGGGCGACCAGGTCTACAAGTCTGTCTTCATCATCTTCTTCCAGGGGGACCAGCTGAAGAATCGAGTCAAAAAGATATGTGAAGGGTGAGATACTGATCTTAAGAAAGAAAGCACAATCTTTGCAAAGAAAGCAACATTTACCAGCTTATGGCATAGTCTACTTGTCCTACAATTCTTCAAATGTGCACCCTGTCCTTTTTGTTTATCTGTCCTCAGGTTCAGAGCATCCTTGTATCCATGCCCAGAAACACCACAGGAGAGGAAAGAGATGGCAGCAGGAGTTAACGCACGCATTGAGGATCTCCAAATGGTATGACCGTCGATGCAAGATAGACTGGCATGCAACACACCCACACACAATCCACTCGTTAACATTGTAAAATACAAATACAAATACTCATTTAAGTTTGTTCTTTCCTTTTATTCTGTACAGTCAGCTACTGGCGCCAGTTTCTGCTGAAATATGTAGTAGAGGAAATTGCATAAAATGCGGTCAATTTTTGGGGTCAGCTCAAACATTGTGTCACTCTTCAGGTCAAAAAACTTCTGCTTTGTTGCTTTCTTTCTCTGGTGCTTAGCCTGGCCTTTCTACCAGATATTGTAAGCAAGTAAAGTTAAAAAGAAAGTAATTTGATTAAATCTGCACTTGGGGCAACGTACCACAGTGTCAAATTTAGTTTACCTATCAAATGACAGCTCATTGAAAAACATTAGTCAATTAGATTAGGGGCCTTCAGTTCTCTAGCTTGTTCTGCGCTCATGCCTTTTCACTGGCTCCACAGCAGCAGGTTGCTGGACTCAAACTTTTACAAAGAAAGTGGAGTATGATATCAATGAGATTAGTGAGGTAAGATATTGAGAAGCAGTTACAGAATGTGATTGGCAACTCATGCATGTCCATCAGGTGACCTAAACATCAGGTGGACCTCTCCCAATCAGCTTGGGCTCAGTTGTAGCGAAAGTGGTTGTGTTCATCTGCTGATAGTGAGTTCATAAAGCTGCCATCTGTCCTGTGCTTGCACTGTGATATGGCAAGACTGTGGAGAGCTTCCTGTGTTTGTTGAAACAAAGTTTTTTCACTAAATCTTTTATATTGGTAAAATTGTGCAATATCATTTTAATCAATAAGAGATTTTATTTTGTAAAAGTGTGGTAATTTACTGGCTGATATTGAAATATAAGTTCAGGATTATAAATTTCTCAAGGGACTGGCTAAGTGACTTGGTTAACATCAGCTACAAAACAGGATAAAGTCCTACCTCTAAAACACACACACACACACACACACACACACACACACATACATCAAACCACCACCACCTTCAACAACAATACTGCTTGGCACTCCTTTGTTCTCTAATCCTTTCTCTCTAACACCTTGACTGGTTAGTGCCAACCTGGAGTTGTAGTTTGGGGAGCACTGCCTGCCCTGTGTAGAGTTACACACCAGCATCGCTGCTCCAACTATTGAAAGATAATGCAGTGCTTCCCGCATGCCGACGGTTTATCTGTGGCAGAGGGGGTGGGATCTAATTTGGCCGGCTGCCACAGTTAAATGTACTAATGGAAAACCCTTTTGGGAGAGTGTGGTTTAACTTCAGCTGGATCTGTACACAGAGCAGTGTCCTCTAACAAGCAGAAACAAATCCCCCCACACAGACTAAACTGTTGTTGCCTGTGTTGCAGTGTTTAATTTCTCCCTGGTGGCTTGGTGTACAGTGAGAGGTACAGGGGGTCAAAGGCATCCTTCCCTTTTTTGGTTTGGAAAACAGAACTCTTCCTCATCCCTGTCATTGAGGCAACCAGCTGCCCATAGGGGTATTTGACATTGTGCTTCACCACCCACATAAGACCCGCTCCACCTACACAAAATAACACAGCAGAGACCACACTTGCTCTAGACTGAGGTTTACTTAATCCTAAGGGCTGAGTCTCTCACATGCTACTTAAATCTGTCAGCTTGTCATGTGTGGGCTTTGGACTGCTGTTATCTATTCATATGTTTGAAGATCACTTAGAGCTGCTTCCCCAAGGGGAAAGCACAGTAGAGACTCCACCTCAAACTTGGCCGTCCTCCTGTCTGACAGAGAGATAGGTATTCCCTCATCCTCTTATGCTTATAAATCTGGGGAGTGTGCACCTCGCTGTTATGCTTGTAGCTTAGTGGACATGAGAGCTGGATGACAGAGTGGCGAGGGTGAGGAAGAATGTCAGGCTACTTGGATAGCAATCAGCTATGTGTAGGCTGTTGAGAGTCCCAACAGTGGGTGAGACTGTGTGTGGGCACAGGGCAGAGATCAAATGTCCAGGCTATTTGCTGATCATGGGACATGCTTTACTTGGGAGTCATGCAGAAACATACCTGGGAATATCCAGTCGTCTCATAAGGGAAAACCCAATGGATTGGATGGTCCATCACCTTCAGTATATGGCAGTGCACAGTAATCTCTCCATTAAATGTATGCTCCTATACAGAAGTCAAGCAATTATCCATAGCAGCTTCTATGCTTGGTCATATGTAGTCCCATATCACATGCAGTGCAAAGGATTCAGGAGAGACTGCCCAGATTGTCTGGCTTTTCTGATTATAATGGAAAAATAATTATAAATATAATGGAATGAATACTTGACTGACAGATGGGTAGAAATAGTCAGAAGGACAGACAGATACAACACATACACTATATTACCAAAAGTATTCGCTCACCCATTCAAATGATCAGAATCAGGTGTCCTAATCACTTGGCCTGGCCACAGGTGTATAAAATCAAGCACTCAGGCATGCACACTGTGAAACAAGACATTTGTGAAAGAATGGGCCGCTCTCAGGAGCTCAGTGAATTCCAGCGTGGAACTGTCATAGGATGCCACCTGTGCAACAAATCCAGTCGTGAAATTTCCTCGCTCCTAAATATTCCACAGTCAACTGTCAGCTCTATTATAACAAAATGGAAGCGTTTGGGAACAACAGCAACTCAGCCACGAAGTGGTAGGCCACGTAAAGTGACGGAGAGGGGTCAGCGGATGCTGAAGCGCATAGTGCAAAGAGGTCGCCGACTTTCTGCACAGTCAATTGCTACAGAGCTACAAACTTCATGTGACCTTCAGATTAGCCCAAGTACAGTACGCAGAGAGCTTCATGGAATGGGTTTCCATGGCCGAGCAGCTGCAGCCAAGCCACACATCACCAAGTGCAATGCAAAGCGTCGGATGCAATGGTGTAAAGCACGCCGCCACTGGACTGTAGAGCAGTGGAGACGCGTTCTCTGGAGTGATGAATCACGCTTTTCCATCTGGCAATCTGATGGACGAGTCTGGGTTTGGAGGTTGCCAAGAGAACGGTACATTTCAGACTGCATTGTGCCGACTGTGAAATTTGGTGGAGGAGGAATTATGGTGTGGGGTTGTTTTTCAGGAGCTGGGCTTGGCCCCTTAGTTCCAGTGAAAGGAACTTTGAATGCGTCAGGATACCAAAACATTTTGGACAATTCCATGCTCCCAACCTTGTGGGAACAGTTTGGAGCGGGCCCCTTCCTCTTCCAACACGACTGTGCACCAGTGCACAAAGCAAGGTCCATAAAGACATGGATGACAGAGTCTGGTGTGGATGAACTTGACTGGCCTGCACAGAGTCCTGACCTGAACCCCATAGAACACCTTTGGGATGAATTAGAGCGGAGACTGAGAGCCAGGCCTTCTCGACCAACATCAGTGTGTGACCTCACCAATGCGCTTTTGGAAGAATGGTCAAAAATTCCTATAAACACTCTCCTCAACCTTGTGGACAGTCTTCCCAGAAGAGTTGAAGCTGTAATAGCTGCAAAAGGTGGACCGACATCATATTGAACTCTATGGGTTAGGAATGGGATGGCACTTCAGTTCATAGTATGAGTAAAGGCAGGTGAGCGAATACTTTTGGTAATATAGTGTATATACAAACAACATCCAGCATAAAGTGTCTTAATAAAAGGTGTCGGGCCACCACAAGACACCACAAACAACTTCAGTGTGCATTGTCATAGATTCTACAAGTCTTTGGAGCCATTCTTCCAAAAGATAGTCCCTCATTTGGTGGTTTGATGATTTTGGTGGCGACTGCTGTCTAACATGTCAGTCCGATTTGACCCTCTCTCCTGTTTTCTGCTCCCAAAGGTGCTGAACCAGACGGAGGACCACAGGCAAAGGGTTCTGCAGGCTGCAGCCAAGACAGTCAGAGTGTGGTTCATCAAGGTGCGGAAGATGAAGGCCATCTACCACACCCTAAACCTGTGCAACATTGATGTCACTCAGAAATGTCTGATCGCTGAAGTCTGGTGCCCAGTCTCCGATCTGGACTCCATTCAGTTTGCCTTGCGCAGGGGGACGGTGAGTCAATCCCCCACCGTGCAAACACACAGAACACATAAGCTACATATGGAAAGTATTTACTGTTTAATAGGTTTAATCCCATTCTTTTACACATGGCTATCCATAGCCCCACTTTTGGTAAAAGAAAGTGTGTTGGTTCAGTTCTAGTTTATCTAGTTATAAGTTGAGTGGGTGGGGCCGGTTTTAACCAGCAGCTCTGAACTCTGACATTACTTATGCAGTGCGTGAGTTGTGGCTATGTTAGGATTTTACACCCGTGGAGGCCAGATTCCTGTGAAAGATTTGCATACTTGCTAGTCATGCACAGGATATTACGCTGTGGTTCAGTGGGCAGGTCAAGGATTGGAGACTCAGCTGGAATAATGAAAAATTCAAACAATGGGTAGGATTTTTAATGAGAAATTGTCTTGAACTTCAAATTCAGTCTTGAGCCCTGTGTCACAATGCCATTTCAAAGCAGTCAGGATGTCTTTAATACAGCTGACCTCACATAACCCAACAATGGCAATTCTGGCTGGTCTCATGAAGGTGGTTATCATCTGTCTCAGTCAGCTGAGGATTTTACAATCAGGCTGTTTGTGCAGCCACAAAAAAGATGTGGAGTTTGTAATGAATAGCCAGTCACATGTAACACAGACCCAGAGCAGCTTTTAAAATAATAAAATATTATTGATCCTGCTTGGGAAATTAGATCATGGTAGTAACAACAATGACTTCATTCAGTGGGCAAAGCAAATTGAATAGATGCACAGAACTAGAATATAGAAATAAGCAATACATATATTAGGCTTTAGACTTAACAGCATTTTAAATATTTGTTATGTTATAGAAGCCGCTGGCAAGTTTGCAGCAGGTTTAGTAGACTTGTAAAAATGACCACTACAAAAACATAACAGTGAACAATAATGCCAGGGCCTAGGGTATAAAGGATTACAGGTGCAAAATTGGAAATAGTGTAAATAAGTAAGTAAATAGGCTTGTCACTGCCTTCTCATTAAGATGCTGTCAGCATACTTCTCATTGATAAAATACTGAGGAAAGATTTTCTGTCCACAAAGTTGGCCTGATTTTGTATATCTAGATTTACAGTGGATGTGCCAACAGAGGTTCAGCCCTAACACACATGGCATTCTCTCTGTTCTAAATTGATCCCTGGGCTATTTTTATCCTGTGTGTCTTGTTATCTAACACAACAATAACATGGCCAGATATCACCTGCGTCCTCCATGTTAAAAAAAAAAAAAAAGTTGTACTGGCAGTCTGAACTCAAGTAGGACGAAGTATGCTTCATGTGATTTGTAGAAGCCAGTTGTGTCAGCCCAAAAGAGTGGTGAGGAGTGATATGCCATGATAGCTCCTAGTGCACAATTTGGGAAAGTAGTAGGATTCTTCTCATTCCTGGATAATGAGAGAGAGCTCCAGCTGTCATACTCAGCACATGATCCCTTTATTGGACATATTAATGGGATTAAGACAATAACTCTTGCTGTCAGTGATGTGTGTGAAGATTGTGGTTCCCATCACTTCCAAAGCTTTAGAGGGCTTCTGTGTATCCAGGATAGATTTATGAGTGTCATTACACAACCAGTTTTATCTTTTTTATTGTGATTATTAAAAACAAGGTGATTTAAGCAGTTGTAAATCACCACTCCAGCTCTGGAATGTAAAAGTAAATCAAGTCTGTAAATCCAATATTGATGCACAGCATATCATTTAGGGATGGAAATCTCATGATTCAATTCCACTCCTATGCTTGGGGTCAACTTATCACAACTGTCTACCCGATACAATTGATACTTAGATAATTAGCCTCCTTGAAACAGATTGACTGTTGAATGAAGTAGGACAGGTGGTTAACATGAGGAAATCAGTAACACATGACTAGCCAGCTCTATTACAGCAAAAACATGAATCAATTTGAGGATTTGAAGAATTGATTCTGAATCAGACAAAATCAATTTGCAATGCACTGGAGAATCTTTTTTTTTTCTGCGCCTTGGTAACCGTCTGTCATATTATGCTGGCACTTTAGGAGAAGAGCGGCTCCACTGTGCCCTCCATTCTCAACAGGATGCAGACCAAACAGACACCGCCCACCTACAACAAGACGAACAAGTTCACCTCTGGCTTTCAAAACATTGTGGATGCTTATGGAATTGGCAACTACAGGGAGATTAACCCAGGTAAATATGTTAGTCACACCTCTCTCCATGCATTCCCCAGAGTCTGACCTCTTTCTGTCATTACTGAGATCATCAGCGTTACACTGGCTCTCATGAGGCAGTCAGGCTTTGCACTTAAAGCATGGTCTGTTTACCTAGATGCCTACAGTATTTAGCTGCAACAAGTGAAAGATTTTTGCCTTAGCTGCCAAGTCTTCTTCATCATCCATTATCACCTTATTGTGGCATGCTGTGTATCATGTGAATGAATGTTCAATCATACATTTTTATTTATTTATTTATTTTTTACCTACCACTTCATCCTCCCCTCTTATGTTTTTGCCTGCTTCCTGGTCTCCAGCACCATACACCATCATCACCTTCCCCTTCCTGTTTGCTGTTATGTTTGGTGACCTGGGCCATGGGGTGCTCATGACCTGTGCTGCCCTCTATCTGGTGCTGAGAGAGAGCAGATTGATGTCCCAGAAGAATGATAATGAGGTATGGGTGTCTCTTGTGGCCCACCATAACCAGCTCATCAGTCCTAGACCACCTTTATTGGTGACTCACCACACCCACAACTGTTGAGGACTTGGTGGCTCCATGGATTTACACTGATAATTTTAATTGCTAATATTGGGAACCCACTTTGTTAGAAAGAGTTATAGTATAGTATAGTCATATTTAGTAAGTTGGGATGTACATTTATTTCTCCATGCTTTACCTGAGATCCCAAGAATAAATTTTATTATTGTTTTCTGTTAGATGTTCAGCATGGTGTTCGCAGGGCGGTACATCATCCTGCTGATGGGAATCTTCTCAATCTACACGGGCATCATCTACAATGACTGCTTCTCCAAATCTCTCAATATGTTTGGCTCCGGCTGGAGTGTTAAACCCATGTTCAACGCTCGAGTTGGAGGCAACTGGACGTAAGTATCAAAGGTCGTTGTAAATGATTACAGCTTTAAATCATTGACACCTGTAGTTGTACAGTTGTACAGTATTGATGTTTGTACTATGTTCATATCTTCTTCAGGTTTGACACGCTCAAAGACAACAGAGTTCTGCAGTTGGACCCAGTAATAGATGGAGTGTTCAATGGACCATACCCCATTGGCATTGATCCGGTGATTATTTTTCTTTCTGATCCGTAATCTGTCTACTAACAAATGAAAACTAACATGGCACTTAGTTACAACCTCACCACCTGTTAGCATCATCAAAATGAAAAAAGAAACAGCACTGAAAACAAAATGACCAAATTGCTCATTACCGTAATTATGAACCCATGATGCTGTTTACATTATAAAGCAAAACTTCAAAAAACTTAAGTCTTCTACAGGCATGTCAAACATTCCTAGTTCATCAAGGATCTAATGTAAATGCTATAGTCCTGTAGCAACATCAGAAATTATAGATGCATAAAAAAATGAAGTCACCATCCATCATACCAAATTTCTGACCCTGCCAGATATGGAACATTGCCACCAACAAGCTGACGTTCCTGAACTCCTTCAAAATGAAGATGTCTATCATCCTGGGTGTCATCCACATGCTGTTTGGAGTCACTCTCAGTCTCTTCAACCACCTGTGAGACACGTTCATCTGCTGGTTTCATCCCCATGTATTTATACTGATGCCCAAAAGTACAAGGGGACAAGAGAACAATTCTGCTTTTACTTTTAATTATTTGACTTTATATGCTCTGGCAGATTGGTTGCTTATGTTTTGTTTTTTTTTTTTTTTGTTTTTTTTTTTCAGGTATTTCAAGAAGCCTCTGAACATCTACCTTGGGTTTATCCCCGAGATAGTCTTCTTGTCCAGCCTGTTCGGCTACCTGGTCATTCTGGTCTTCTATAAGTGGTTGTCGTATGACGCCCGCACGTCCAAGGATGCTCCGAGTTTGCTCATTGCCTTCATCAACATGTTCCTTTTTAACTACAGTGACCCCAGTAACAAACCTCTCTATAGAGGACAGGTCAGATTCTTGTCATGTCATTTACTCCATTCATCCATCCCTTTATCCTTTGCTGGAATAACTTGAAATAAGCCATAGCCACCTAAACTTTTCTTCACCATTTTTTTCTGTCTCTTCTGTTCTTCTCCCCTAAATATATAGATGGGCGTACAGTCTTTGCTGGTGATAATTGCCTTGGCATGTGTTCCTTGTATGTTAATTGTGAAAACACTGGTTCTGCGGAGACAATACCTCTGGCAGAAAAACATGGTAAGAGGGAGCAGACCTGCACATACTTCACATACTGTCATTCTGTGACACTCATTGTGTGACACTGAACACATACAGTACACACAATGAGTTCAGTGACTGCAATTATTTCTGCTCACTATTCACACTTTGCATCATAATCTTGCATGACAGGGCACACAGAACTTCGGAGGGATCCGGGTGGGCAATGGGCCAACAGAGGATGAGGCTGAGATTATTCAACATGACCAGCTCTCACAGAGCTGCGAGGATGAACCTGAGGTGAGAAAGCCAAGTCCTAGCCAGGAATAATGTCTTCTACTATACTGCAGCATTTTCCTTCCAGTGCTTGAAGAGATGTAGTCATGGTAGGCCACTAGCTTGGTGAGCGAGGTGGGGGGAACACAAATTTCTGGATCCAGTGCCAGTCTAGATGGAATATCTTTAAATAATTCAGTCATTCAGCCACAGTTGGAAACCTAAACCATTGCCTCATGTTTCCATTCCCACACTGGCATGGAATAACATCAATTATGGATGTAGGTGTGGTTTAGCGAAAGCATTTGAACAGGCCCAAGCCTTTTCCCATCCCTAAACTATCATTATTGCCTATAATGTGAAATGAACAAATGACACTACAGTTAATATTGGTGTTTACTTTGTGGCTTATCTTTGTTCTTCATTTCCCCATGTTTTGTGTACAGTTACTGATAAGCACCAGGAATCAACACCCCAGCTCCATTTACTGCTCATGAATTTCAAACTAGTTAGGCTGTATCACCTGCAGCACTCTGAAACTACAAGCACAGTTGTAGGATGTTTGTGTTGTTGTACTTGGACCTTTTCAAAGTGCATCAAATACATTTAATCTCCTTGTATTGTTCTGTTAGCTGACCTCTGGAGCAAACAGACATTTGATATGATTGGAATCAGCTGTTTATACTGTCGAGGTCACAATCCAAGCCATTTTAAACACATCCTTTTAGAACAAGGCTCTTCATAGCTCATATAGCTTTGCTGTACTTCAGTTCATCAAAGCTGTTAGGCTATTGTCTGAGTTCTGGTGTGCTAGCTGTGGTTTGCTGGGCTCTTCAGAACAATGTGTGAAAAATCCTATTCATTTTCATAATCTACTCCTGTGCACCGTTTTGGCAAGAATTCAGAGGCATGCTGGGTTTGACAAGGGCTTAGAGGCTCAACGATAAGTGGATGAAATTTCTCTTGTTTTCGTTATGACCAGGATCCCATTTATTTTGATTTTGCTATATTTCTGTGCTTTGACCAAGACTTGCTCTGTTTACTATGTCTGTGTCTGCACTTTTTATGTTGTAGCAAAACTGTTAACCCTGAGTGGACAGGTATTGATGTTACTTAATCTGGGTGCTGAAGCAGCATAGCTGCCACTTTAATTTTAACAGAGAACACAATGGCCTGCCTCAATCACTTCATCAACTATATACAGATAATTAAACCTTTTCAAAGTGGGGCTGAATGATATAGTAAAAAAAATCATACTATGAATACTTTTATAGATATTGCAATTGTAATATGATTTGCAGTTGTTCATTTGAGAGCTGGATTTTTGAATGCTATTTATTTTGAATGTATATCTTACATCTGGAAAATACTTTGTAGACTAGGGGATCTCCATAGCACCATGATACTTTATTTACAACAATGTTTTGTCATACATATTTCCTTTATCAAAATATTGCAGCTCCTGTGATTTGGATATTGCACTTGCTGTATTTCAATTTCGATAATATTTTGATTAATTGTTCAGCTCTCCTTCAAAGTAATACTTGTCAAGGGCTGCATTTAATATTGAATGCTGTCAGAAGGAATTTCTGTTATTCCTGTGTTTGAACAGTATGAAATGGCATCTTTGTCTTCTAAGATGACAGTAATAATCATTTGTTGCAACCACCAATTCAGCTCTTCTAGTAATATGTGTAGTCTGACTGGCAGCTTTCATCTGCTGTGACTGTCAGAATGGGTCAGTCAGGGCATTTCAGAGCTATTGGCATTCCCCATTCCCCATCACACGACACACACAAGCACAGCAGCAAGATGCCCAAGACCAAAAAACGCACACACACTGGTGAATGTCAGAGTAGAATGTTGTCATCTTCTAATGTTGACTTCATCGTCTAACCTTACAGTTCTGTTCTGTGTGTCTGCCACTGCCTCTTCCTATTTACTAATGTCTGTTTGTATGGGTGTGTTGTCAATAACCAAATATTGCCTTTTGTCACCTGCTTTCAAGGCCCACGAGGAGGAAGAGGTAGGACAGGAGCACATGACTGCCCCCTCACTCCGCAGCCTGCCCCTCTCCCCTTCTCTCCAAATGCATGTCTCACCTTTCTGTCGGTCTCTCTGTCCATTAGCTTTGTTGTCTGTGTATGTTGCTGATAACCAATGTCTGCTGCTTTTAGCTGTGTCTGTGTGTGTGTATGTGTTTGTCTGTATGTCTGGTCTGCCTTGTTGTAGCGTGGGTTTAGGAGATTTCTCAAACAGCTTGTTGACTGGGGGCAGCATCGTCTTCAGTACACTAGAGCTTCTATACCGTCCCAGTCGCGTGGTGGCTATTAGATGCATGAGGTGTCTAGCAGGGCAGCTCAACTGATTCCTCCGGGTCAGAAGGTCCTAATCGGACAGTGCCTCTATTAATCTGGGGGGTGTGCTTATCCACAGTGCCAAATGGCTTCTGCACTGCACTCAGTGATGTTTTTACCTCTGTGGGATCTGAATGAAGATATGCTTTTATGATCAAACTCTTTTATGTTGAACCCGGGACCAACAATAGAATTGATATCACCTTATGGGTTCATGCTGATGTGTGGCTGTGTTTCTGTGTCTACGCAGTTTAACTTTGGGGATGTGGCAGTGCACCAGGCTATCCACACCATAGAGTACTGCCTGGGCTGTATCTCTAACACAGCTTCCTATCTGAGGCTATGGGCCCTCAGTCTGGCCCATGCACGTAAGTCATATCACACACCTTTCATAGCTTTACATTCAAGCTTAGAAATCCACAGTTTAGTAAATGCAGAAAATTTCAAACCACGTATGCCATATCATGAAATTACAATGTCTAAAATACCCTATGATAACTCATATCACGATATTGATATATCAATATATTGATAAGCCCTAATTTCAGACACAAATAGAAACACAAACATGAAGAAACAAACCCACACACAAATCCATTCAGCCTTAAATTCTCATTACTTTCAGTGTAACACCTGTCCTGTTTTCTTCTCTCTCGTGCAGAGTTGTCAGAGGTGCTGTGGGCCATGGTGATGCGCATTGGCCTTTCCACAAAAACCTTTGGAGGCTTCATTCTTCTCTGCCTAGTCTTTGCCTGCTTTGCCGTTCTCACAGTTGCCATTCTTCTCATTATGGAAGGCCTGTCTGCCTTCCTGCACGCACTGCGTCTGCACTGGTGAGTGAAATATTGTTCTTCTGTCTTTGTCTCATTTGCTCTTACAGTGTTTATATTACTTCTGTTTTGTTTTTTGTTTTTTGTTTTTTCTGTCTTGATCTCAATCACAGTTTCACTCATTATCTGTTACACACAAACACAAAGCAGATTGAATCACAACAAATAAATACAAAATAATTGGTTAAAATAATAATAATAATTGGTCAGCTTTTAATTGATGTTTTACAATAATATAAAATTATTTTACCATACTCTGCACAAAATGCCCAGATTTAGTGGTGGGGTGCCCCTTTCTAGTGGTGAGCGGAGCACTCACCACTGCCCCTGTTAGGGGAAACACTGCATTCTTGTTTACCTTTACTCATGTTTCCTCTCAGAGAGTAAACATGAGTCACAGTAAACATTCTTACGTGAGGGTAAACATTCTAACCTCATTGGTATGTGCAGATGTTATACATATGTATATACTTCTATACCGTATTTCACCAATTAATAGCCCGGGCATTTAATACGCAAAATCAACTTGGACCCCAGGCGTTTAAAAGAACCAGGCAGCTATTCGCTGCAGGCCTTTATTTATTTTTACACAGACCTGCACCAGGCCATTATTGTGATGACAGTTATTGTCCAACATATTTTTTAGTACAAAAGTACTAACAATATGGTATAATACGGTACACCCTTTTTTCTAACGTTAGCTAGCTCTCTTATTTTGACAGAAAACGGAAGTGCTGCACAGTTATTGTGCGGCTAACTGTTTACTTCTGCAAAAATAAGGTGAATAGCCTTATTTTGGGTTTACCTCAATATAATGCAAATAATCGCCCCGGCGGTTATTCGGGTGGGCGTTTAATACGCAAAATGGGTACAGACCCCAGGCGTTTAAAAGAACCAGGCGGCTATTTGCGGCCCGGCGATTAATTGGTGAAATACGGTATACAATTTTATTTAAAGCCCTGTTACCTAACTGATGTGTTGAAATCCTTAAGATGAGCTTTCACCTGTAACATTTGAATAGATGAGCATATGAAAAGCCTTAATCCAAAGGAGCCTCCTTTAGATTGGAGGTTCTGTTGATCTAAGGAAGCGATGAAGACCACTCTGTATTACACAGAGGCGTAGCTCCCTCTGCAGGTTTGACCGTCTTTTGTTTATGCTTTATTAGCTTCTGCAGGGTATCAGCTGCCCATTCCAGGGTGTGTCTGCAAGGTAGACTGGGATGTGTCCCAATTAGAAGTTATGATTGTGGTTTTTCAGCGCCCGCTCTCTCTCCTGGCCTGTGGCCAGGAACATGTCTGGGTCCCGTCGAGAACTCAAGCAGGCCTATCAATTATGTTCTTTCCACTGATGCTGTGTGTGGTGTTTTAGACCAATTTATGACTTCTGAGTAAGGCACGAACAAGCTGCTGTCTCCTAATTAGCATCTTTATCTGGCATTGCTCAAAGTGTGCCTGAATTGGGTTTGATAATCCACTGGCATATTGACAGAACATGCCAGTGACACAGGAACTCATATCACTGATTATCTTCCTTGCAGAAATGCCGGCTGACTCATCTTTCACTAAATCACTAACTGGCCTTCAGATCAGTGAGACATGACACTTTGAAGAGAGGGGATCCAATAATTAAACACCATTTATCTGGTCGCCAAAGCAGTGGTGGCCAAAGATTTAGGTCTCAAAAGCCAAAGGACATGATTGTTGGCATCTGTCCTCTGAAATGCTTATCTCTTTGCTGGAAAGATTCTTACAGCGGTGTGGATAGTTTGAATCGGAGACAGTAATCAAATACTAACAGACTATTTTAATTGTTGTAAAAAAAATTGTCAGCAGTAGTTTAAGAGTCTCCAGTCACCTTAATGCTTATAATTTTGAAAGAACACAAGAATAGTCATCGAAGCAAAAGTTTTAGCATTCATAGACAAGGAGTACCGATTCACCCAGAGAACAGCCTCTTGAGCATTCATGTCCCAAAGGCTGACTAAACTGGACGCTTAGATCAACAGTGTTGAAATGATCCCTCTAGTCTACTTTCCTACTCCAGATAGACTATGGAATGGCAGGCATTTTGGTTTTCCTCATTTGGAAGGTCATCCACCTATTAGTTAGCATTGGCTATTAAAAATAGAGCCTGATCGTCTTCCCCAGGGGAAGAGGCTTGGGTTTCTGAACCCAGGCCCAGTTTTAGAGGAGCGGGGACGTGATTGTGGGCGGTTGTAGGTGGGCTCCATTAGCAGCTGCTCCACAGAGGCAGGGTGTGGTATGGAGTAGAGATAGACGATTAATCAAGTGGCCGATTAATCAGGCCGATATCTGGTGTTTTTAGACAGTTGGCATCGGCCGACGCGTCTGCAGGCAGCCTGGTCAGTGTGGCCGCTGTTGAACGACGTCAGCGCTCCCTCTTATCTGCTGATAAATGCTGTTGTTAAGCACACTAAACTTTTATTTAATTTTTATTCATGTCTGTTTTTTTTTTTTTTAACAGACCTTAGTTTTTAATTCCGTATGGACTTTTAATTAGTTGATACATTAAATGCACTGCTTAAGCAAGACGTAGAAAAAGACATAGCAGACAAGAAATTGTTCTTGTCCACTTTGTCTCTGCTTTAGTGTCAAATAAATGTTGATTCAAGTTCAGCAATTTTGTGCCCCATTTGTTATTATCTATTAAATTGTTGTATTTTGAACAGATGCCAAAATAAAGAGTAAAAGAACAACAATAAACATCCCCACCGATCGCCGTGCTCTCAAAATATTTCGGCCACTGAAAAACCCGCACCAGTCAACCATAAATGTTCAGAGCAAAATCCAAACCTGATAGCCATTAGTCTGCTCCACCAACCATGACTGGACTGTGTTTGCATTATTGATTCCATGTGAGAGGCTGCCCTTTTTGACTGGACCCTCCCTTTCTTTTCTCTGCAGGGTGGAATTTCAGAACAAGTTCTACTCAGGCCAGGGCTTCAAGTTCCTCCCCTTCACCTTTGAAAGCATCTTGGAGGGAAAGTTTGAGGACTGAGCACTGCCCACTCGTCTTCTTCCATTAATGTCACTCGTCTCTTAAGAATTTGTGTTGTTGAGTAGTCATTTTTGTGTGATGTAGTGCCCATCCTTCCAGGTGTTACCACAGCTTTATGAGCTTTATCAAGTTCCCAATAATCATCTTTTGTCAAACTGCCATTTGCTCTAAACCTCTCAGTGTATATAGAATTTGTCCCATTTGAATCTGGAACATCTACACGGAAATGAATATAATACCCAGCTATCCTTTTAAGTTCTGCATATACCTATTTGTTCATTCCTCAGAAAAATAACCTTGTTTGTAATCTGTTTTGTGATAGAACAGTCGTTTTTATTTTATTCTCCTTTTTCCCCATGTTTAATATTATTTATGCAGTCTTATTCTTTTTTTTTTTTTGTCCTTCATCCTCAGTGTGAGAGTTGCACTACTGGTCATTATCAGTGAGGTCTACTTTGCCTCAGTAACGACTGCAATCTCCCTGTTGATTCACGTTGATAGACGATCAAGTCAAAGCAGATTCAGACACAGGACCGAGTGTGTACTTAATTTCTTAATGTCTGTCCACATTGCCGTAACCAGGTTGTCCTTTTGTCTCTGTGTCTTGGCATGGTTTTTTAACAACTGCCAACATGTCATTCACACAGCCGCACAATTGTTTGATTTCATGCATACACACACACACACACCCCTTTATTGAATCTGTATCCAAACTACAGAGATATGCTGTAAAGGTCCAAAGGGAATAAATTCTAACCTATTATTCCATCAACATGTCAGGCGGTTCTGTGAGAACAAAAGCTGAGTTTATCCTGCATCGTACTCTTAAGTTTCCACGAAAGACCTTTGTACTGACTGATCGGTTTTCAACATAATATGCAGTGAACGATAGTGAATCTGTCTCTCACATGTGGTCTGGATAGTCTGATATTAGTGTACATTAACTTATGAAACATCTGGATTTTCTGTGATAATCCAGATGATTTAGATGATCCGAGTCTTGTTGATTGTTGTTTATAAGGGTGATTTCAATTTTATGTAAAGGTTTACAATGTTATTGACCCATTTAGAAGGGACAGAGAAGGGCGGACCACAGCAGAGATTAACAAAAAACTATAATCAGCCCCATGTACATTCATGACCATCTTCTTTAATTGTGCATCTCTGTCAATAAAGTGGAAAGACATGGACAAACTGTTGCATTGGTTGTCTTTTCTCATGGAAAATGCTTGGAATTTACCTTGTTCTTTGTTTGTTGTTTTTTTCTGTTCAAGAAGAACTCAAAAAGATGTGAGACAATTTAATGCAATTTGTTAACACACAGCTCTCTGTTTGCAGAGTGTGGTGCAGTGACACCTCTGTGGTTTGTGTGTGCTGTCCTCTTGATGGCGCTGTTGGACAGGCAGCTCCAGCCTTTCTCAGAATCAAGACTGTGTTTCATTCGAATTGACTTGCAGTTTTCCGTTGCAGTGTTGTGTGTGAAAAGTTTTCACAACTCTCGCCTCCCCTGGTTGTCTCATGGAGGGTTAAAAGTTGTAATATAAGCACCTCAAGTTACCCATGACAGATAAATTATTTTAATTACCTGTTCCCCCATTGAACTTTATGCCTGAAAGGTGATAGCAGGTAAATCTTTGCCAACAAAAGGGGAATTACCCCAGAAAGCATTCACTGCTTTAGAAATGGAGGCACAATTATGTATTTTTCACGTAATGGCTCTTTTCTTAAGTATGCCACTTACAATTGCATAATCAGCTGTTTTTAACCAATCTACCTGTCTAGCAATCACAAAAGCGCTCAGCCGTGTCTCTGCTCATCTTGCAAGGGGTTATCAAAGACAGAGAGAAATTTGTAACATTCACAATATTCAACAATTAATTTTTTCCATGACAAATTTATAGCGTTTATAGGAAAACGGGGGAGAGATTTCTCTGCCCACACATTCTAATCTGAGGCCGGGTCTCATCCTACTGGCACCTTGGGAGGGCTGACTCTGTGAAAGCACTCAGCCACTCCGGGCTGTGGAACATGATGTCCTCTCTAGGAAGAATGTATGTTTTTGCTAAGGGGGGGTCGCTATTAGCCACAACAGACCACAGTAATAATAGAGCTCTTTATTTATCTTACAGTTTTTTTTTGTTTTTTTTTTTTGAACAGGCTCATTTAATTTGATATTTCCCAGCATGTCATGTATAAGCAGGGGGTGAGAGCCAGCTTGCATAAGAGCCCTAGAATTCCCACTGTGTTTACGCTTTGAGGGACCTCTATTCTCCCGTGGTCATGTTTCAAAGCATAAACCCCAACGAGACTGAGCTCACTATTTTGTTGCTTTATCTAAGGCAAATATGCAGTGCACTTTAGCTTGGCGCAAAACCGTCCCCAGGAATGTTGTGCTTCTCCTAAGGTTATAATAGATTTTTCTTTGGGATAACAGAGATGCTATTGCAGCTGTTCTGATACGACAAAAACTTGGGGTTCTCAGTTTTCTTGATCCAGGCACAAAGAGCGGGACGTTAACATTCAGGATGTTGTCTTCCTCGATTTTGAGGCAGCATGACCCCTTTGCAGCCAGAGACCTGCCAGTATCTCTGTGTACTGTTGTGGATCGCAACGTGCTTGCCAAACACCAGTCCATACTTCGCTATATGTTGAATAACTGCTCTGTGTGTGTGTGTGTGTGTGTGTGTGTGTGTGTGTGTGTGTGTGTGTGTGTGTGTGTGTGTTTTCATGTGACTGGCCGTAGCTCCACAGCCAAAAGAACCCAACCTCTGTTCCATGGAATCTGGGTTCGCTATGTTCTGGCGGGCTAAACTCATGACTCAAACTTACACATCCTTCTGCGATGACAGACTCACGAGATTTTTTTTTTTTTTTTCCACCCACAACTGTTGAATCGTACTGATGTTGTCTTTTTCCTCAAGTGAGCGCCGATGTTTGCCCACCAGACAGGGCAAAAACACATCAAATCCAATTTTTTGAAGCGCTACCCCTTTCACCTCTTCCACTAATTCTGTTGTTTTGCAAGCCATGCAGCTGATATTGAATACGGCAACATCTTTCACATGGGCAGCTGGCACCGTGTAAACCAAACAGCATAAAATTTTATTCGATTAAAGGCATAATCCCAAAGAACAGTCATTCCTATTCAGTATTAATAAACAATTATGTGAACCTCAGCTGAACGTTTGCCAGCAGACTGGGAAAAAAATGACATTCTTCCCAGGATGACACAGTTTAAAATGGCTTTCATCTAGCCGTAAACCTGGATTGGATGGGCGCGCACGAAACAAAATAAACTCAAGTAACTGTAGAACCTGTTTGTTTGAGTTTCAGTGTAAGGGAAAAAAGGGCCGAGACGACCTGTCTTAGCCGAGTGTTCTTGGTCTTGCTTCCTCTTGACATTCCTCCCATTCATTTTCATCAGCGTTACGTACTCCAGGCGGTTGCGGCGCAAAAATATGTACTATCTGTCTTGTTGGCAGGACGGACCGCTATAACCTGTCACATCAGTTATTGTGGCTGCCAGATTTGAAGAGATAGAGAAAGCAAAACTGTTTATGCAGACACGATCGACAAGTAGACCATTGGGGCTTTATGAGAGGACCAGGTGAGTCTGGGGCAGCGGAAGCCTCCCTTTACCCAGAGAGCTTGTACCTTTGCGCACCGCAGGGATTTTATTACCACATCTTCAGATAACATTGTTCCTGAAACAGTTTTCCACGACCTGTCTGACCTCCAGCTATTGTTTCCATTTTTTTTTTTTTTTCCCCACATACTGATTTGGCCGATTACATCAGGAAGCTTCACACAATATGAAAATCTGACAGCAGTGACAATGTTGCACACATGCATGCACACACACACACATATCCACACACCCATGCAAGTATGAAAACATGCCTCCATTACTCTGTGGGAGAGAGTTGCATAACACAAAAAGCCGGAAGAAACGGGGAGAGAAAACAAGTGGCTGTCACATAAAAGTCGGGGATGGCTTGCTTTTTGACTAATTAAAGTGTTCCAGGCTCCTGGCAACCTTGAAAGTATTCCTGGAGGCATCAGTGAGTTCCTGTGCAGCTTCATAAAAATAAATAAATAAATAAAAAATCAGCAGGTGCTAGAGAAGGATGAGCCTCTTGGTTCGCTCACATCCCGTCCTCCTCCACACCCATGCCCACAGACCCGGCGATGCCAACAAATCAACTCGTCTGACACTGCCAACACAAACCCGTGCAAAGCAAAACGAACATTATATCACCAATCCAGCAGCTGCTGCCAAACAAAACCATTACTGCTAATACAAGTGCCCGTTGGATGGGAAAAACACATAAGCACAAGTGGGAGGTATCTCACTTTACAGATCTTTATTTTCACCCATCCTCTTTGGCAAAGTGCGGCAGAGCTGCTCTTTGAAGGATAATAGAGATCATTGCAAAAAAAAAACAACAACAACAAAACAACAAAACAACAACAAAAAAAAAAGAAATCCATCTTAGCAAGTTATGTAACGTTGTGATTGGCTCCTAAAAGTCTTATTTTTCTCAAAACAAGTGAACATTTTTGAGATGAGGCAGATCATTCCACGAGCACCAAGATCACGTCACTCGATTTAGGAAATTCTTGACAGTGGAATCTCGTTTGGCAGGTATTTTCTCGCTTTTTGACAAATGGGATTTTTTAAAGACTCAAGATTAAATCACTTGCTATGATAACCCTTTTTGTGCAGGAAAGTAAATTGCTTGATGAAAAAGAAGCAGAGGGTGAGACGATAAAGTGGGAAGAGGCAGATGGTGCAGAGGTAGGAGAAGGAAAATTGCTCGGGGACGAATGTGGACTGCGGCGTTATGTTGACCTTCGGCACACATTTATATTTAACCACACATATCTTTCTCTAGACGGCAGTGTGTGTGTGTGTGTGTGTGTGTGTTTGTGACCGATTCTCTACCCCAATACAGTAGTGACCAGCGAGTCCTGTGGGTTGAAAATCAAGAGTTTGAGAAAACCCAGACCACCAGAAACCGTCCGCTGTCAGTTTGAAAGCCTTGGCTCCCTGCAAAGTTTGCAGAAACACAGCGAGCCCAAAAAGTTCAATGTGGGTGTATTTGTGTTCGCCTGGGTGTATATATGTTTGTGTGTGTGTGTGTAGACTTCAGTGTATGTACATGTGAGCTGAGTTGGTTCATGTGCGTAGCGGCCAGCAATCCAAACAACAGCGCTGGCGGTGTTTTTGTTTCTTTCCATGAGCTTACCCACAGTGAAATTGGACCTTATAAGGCCTGACTTAGCCGTGCCCTTTGTTTTGGTTCGGTTCCCTACACGGCTTTTGAGTTGAAAAGTTCTCCCTGTGATGAGTGCACATTTTTTTCATGGCTTCAAATGATCGTGTGTGCCAGCAGTTGCCCCCGTGTCGTGGCAGGATAGGAACACCACAGACGGAGGAAAACAGGCAGCAGCATCGGGTCGCGCTACCCTTTGTCGAGAAAGGCTTTTGTTGTTCTCGAGCCGTTTCCAGGGACTGAATAAATAGCCCTGCTTAACCAAAGGCATTTGCCTCCCTCGCTGCTATGAATGCACCACCATGAGAAACATATTACCAGCGGTTACGAGTGTTTTGCCCCTTTTGGAAATTCTCTCTCTGTGTTTTTTTTCTTTTGAAAGCATTGCTGTGACACGTGAAAGCAATGTTCTCCATCGCCCCGTCCCGGTCAGTATCTAGAAGGTGCACATGGGGGGGGGGTACCACATTTTGTCACGGCCGGTCTAGTTATCTACATGAAATACTACCACGTTATGGCGCTGAGAGAGATAGGATCCCGTAGGTTAAGCTGCTGGAATGCCTCTTAAGATGATTTGCCATCCTCGGTCCTCTTTGGGTCTCACCATCAACACGCCACTTGAACTCATAGTGGGCTTTGCGTGGAACTCGAAGGTCTGCATGCATCCTTAGCGCTGCATTTCATAACACGGCTTCAGGTCAGCGCTGGAATGTAACAGGAGTGGACTAATTTGGAGGGAGTGACTGCGAGGCGCATACCAAATTAGAGGGTCAGAGAGTGTTAAGAGCCCATATTGTGTGTCAATAGGATATCAATTGGGCACATTCCAATAGGGATGAAATGAAAATTCTTGGGTTAGACATACATGGTGTGACCAATGAGATTATCAGTCTGACACCGCCGGAGCGCGGATGAATGACTGTGATGTATGGCGAAAAGATGAGCCGAGGCCAAGATTGCTGCGGAGCTGGAAGTTGAATAAAAGTTCGAGACTGTTGCAAGACTGTGAGTTTTCTAAAAACCCTGGAGGATAGGCTCTTTTCTTTTTCGTGATCGCCGCTTTTTCTTGACTGCTCTGACATCGGTGCACTTTCCATAACGAGAGTATAATCAGGAACATAAGCGTAAAGGAATTTCCCCCATTATGTAAGGTGTGAGGGAGCCGCTTCTAAGAAAACTGGTGCGCTCAGAGAGATCTGGAGATAGGGCGATTGGGAGAGACAGGTAGAGTGAAAGCGCAACGGCAAGAAGAGACAGAGAGAGGCAAACAGAGCGGGAGGTCAGGGAGGAGGAGAGAAAGGAGCGCTATGAGGAGCTGGGAACTTTCACTTCCCCTCATGTCTGGAGCTGAACTCCTTAAAACGATGGCCCCTGGCCGGACAGAGGGCCAGCAGGTCGGCCCCAGAAGGTAAAAGTAAGTAGGACATTTCACTCAGAGCAGCACACAGCACATTTGCAAGATCTGCTGCAACGGTGTACCACAAAGTACCACAAAGTACCACAAAGTATTTTACAAAGAAACACAAAGAATCACACAAAGCCACAAAATAGAAAAATGTACTACTGAGGTGCCACAAAGTAGCTCAAGTAAAACACCCACACGAAGCTGGTACACTATTTGTGGTACTTTATTGTATTTTGTGCTACTTGTACACCTGTGGAAAGAGTACTATAAATTGCCACTCAAGTACTGTTACTTTACTGATATTTTACTTCATGAGGGTAGAAGTACTGCAGCAAGCAAAAGTAAGTTACTTTTTCAAAACAGTAACTGTGTTCGGTGTTATCTTTTCCATGCACTTATAAAAAGATGAGAGTACACAGTTCAACCTATTCTCAAGTTATGCTTTTATCTTTTTTTCTTTACCTTTATTTATTAGAGAGGGACAGTGTACATTAATAAACATTTTAAAAGACAGTAAAATGTAAATGCACCCAATTATAGCGAAAAGGCTAATTTCCATTGGTAGTCCCCCTGCCAGAAGGATTATGGCTATACCTAAAAGCAACAGATTACAGTAGCAATATTCATATTATCAAAAAAAAAAAAAAAACAGTATTCACGTTATTAACATCATCAATCATAATCACAGTCACAATCCTATTATCAGTAACAAGAATAACAACAACAACAACACTGCAAGTAAAAGGTGCATTTTAAAGGTGCATTACGTAAAAATCGATTGAAGTGAGGACCCCGTAGACTCAACTGGCAAATGTGGAATAAGCGCGTCATACGGTGGCTGAGTCTACATGGTTCTCGCCGTCAAGCCAACTCACTGATGTTTTTCCATTTTTTTTCCCCCCACAATTATTCCACACCTTTGCCAGTCGAGTCTAAATGCTCCTCGCTTCCATCGACCATCTGCAGTTTTTCATTGTGCAGCTTTCATTGGAAAATATGGAAACGACTAAAAGTAGAGCCAACAAAGCAGAAGCAGGTTCTTCTTCTCATCTTTGCTGCCTGACCATTTATTGATTATGAAAAGTTTATGAAAGGTTCCACAATCTGTCACTGGTCATTTGTTCTCTGTGACGGATGTGATTTAATATGTAGTGAAGTACAAGCAACAGCGTACTTAACTAAAAGGAAAAAATTGCTGATTTTAAAAAGTACTCAGACATACAAGTACACAAAAGCTATACGGTAACGTGAGTGAAGGTACTTAGTTGTTTGTGATGCAGTACTTTTTAGTTCTTTGTGGTATTTCCTGGTACTTTTGTGTGGCACTCCATGGCATGTGTGCCTCCCTTCATAATGTGACTGAAAAATGTTTATTTTACTGTTTATCTTTATGATCAGATCTTTCAGAGTGCACCAGGTTTCCCAGAAAAAAAGCTCTCCAGACGACATCATTCACCATCATGCACTCAGATCACATGTATTTGACTAAGGCAAAGGGGATGTGGTTTATGTAAACAAATATTTGCACACCGGATCATTACACTCATGATGCCATTTGCATGGCGTGATCCCAGGCCTTCCGTAGCACGCCGATGGGAAACCCACAGTGAAAAAAAAAACTGCACCCTGTTGTCAAACACAGTCGACCTTCGGGTGCTGATCATACTGGCCTCCGCAGCGGACCAGAGGGTAGCCTCCGAATCTCCCCGAGAGGCTCCCGGATCCAGATTTTTCCAAACCTCATGGGATCCGAGTGGGAGGGATGGAGGTGCGGACAGCATTGGTTTTGTTTTGGGATGCATGATTGGTTACCATGAGATGAAAGGCCTGCTTGAGTGCTTGCAGCCCAGCAGATGTTAGAAGAATAGTCCCACACATGCTGGTGTAGGACAGTAAAAATCAATATTTGTGATACTGAGGTAACCGTCTTTTTGACTATCACTACACAAACTCGAGAGAGATGAATAGGTAGTGAACGGATGAATAGAGCGGCCTCACTGTGGTGTTTATAAGCTTTATCTTTTGACCTGATAAACTTCAAAAAACATTTAAAGGAGCCGGCTGAGAGAGACTTATCTGTGTCAGGCCGAGCTTTGGTCTTTATTTTTTATTTATTTGGGGGCTGAGGGAGCAACAAAGCCAGTTCCTCTCACGCTGAGATTTTGCTGCGCGCCCACCTAAAAGCCTCAGTGTGGAGATAGAGCAAACTGTCCCTCCATCTGTCTTAAATCCTCCCCTAATGGTCGCTGCGAACATCAAAGTCACAACAACTGATCCTCGGAGTCTTTCTGGGAAACCGCCACTAAAACAACCACTTCAATTGGTTTGTATGCTTGTGTGTGTGCGTGCGTTGTGTGTGTGTGTGTTTACGCACAGCAGTATGGATACAATACCACCTCCCACTGAGAAAACAAACCCCATCTATCAAGGATGAGGAGGATAGGAGGCAATAAAGACCTGAGATTTTTTTTTTTTTTTCCGAGCAAAGGAAGGAGGTCAGTTATGAACATTTCTGGCATTCCTTTGCTCCGAGCAGCGGCAGGATATTTTGTAAGGGGGAAACGGTCGGTCCAGCCAAGGCCTCCGGAGCAGGACCCTGCAGGGAGCCCTGCTTACTCCTTATTGGCCACACTGGAGCTGGATTGGCCCACTGCCAACCAAGAGAGGAAGCTCACATTAAAGCAAGAATTCAGAATATTGGCAGGGGAGTCTATTGTTCGACCTGATGCAAATAAACAAGCAGGAGTGTGTGTGTGTGTGTGTGTGTGTGTGTGGAAGAGAGAGAGGGAGAGTGTGTTTCTGTGTGTGTGAAAAAGAGGGAGAGAGTGGAAAGCATGACTGTGTGTTCCTCTTCACAGGACACTGGCATTTCCTGTGAAGAGAGACAGCTGGATATTTCTGGAAAACTGGCCCACGAGAGGTTTGTTTTCTTTGAGATACGCTGTTTCTCTAAATAGACGTGCGCATTCTGAGAGGGAAAGCAGATGCTTCGCAAAATGAGCAAGTCTGAGTTATCAGCAGCAGCCTCTTCTGGTATGAGATCGTCTTTTCCCCCCTCCCTCGCTGCGCCGAGGTGATGGACCGCGCCGAGATGCTCTGAAAAGCTCGACTTGTCGTCATCCACGTTACATAACCGTGGAAAAACCCAGCGTTTTCATAATCTTGATCGATGATGATGGCGATGACAACAAAAACTTTGGGGTTTGAGATTCAATTTGATTCACAATACAAGTTGTTGATCAGATTGAACTATGATTTTTTTTTTTTTTTCCTTTGGTACAATTCAACTCAAAGCACATGTTGAAACCATGGTTTGAGTCAGTGATTCAATTCAGAACTTAACTTGTATCTGTTAAATGAAACACTCAATAATGTAAGAGGTAATGAAAAATAATAATGGAAAATGGAAAAAAAAAAATCTGAAATTAATGGATCAAAAAAACACGATTGGCAAAAAGATGCATTTCATAGTGTTCTGTGAAATCAACACATTAAATCTTTTTTTTCTTTTTTTTTTTTTTTTAAAAAGCTAAGAATCCTGACAGAGATGATTCACAGCATTTCATATTAATTCAAGTCGATATCAGAGCGATTCATTATATGTAAGTCAAAATGTATAGTCAATGCATTGAAGTAATGAATGAATTCATAATGTTGGGCAAAATTATGAGAATTTTTACCTGAAACAAGCAGATGGTAGAAACATACTAATGAACAAAAAACTGCTTTCTCCTTTTATGCACCTTGCAAATCATTACCTTAGATATATTCCCTTCTTTGCATATTTATAAAGGTCTTTCACAAACCGCTATGAGGGACACATGTTGCTGTTTTACATGATTTCCTTGGCTTGATTGGGACTTTATTTGGATATTGCTGGAATAATCTGCATGCCTCACTTCCTTCATTAGCTTCTCTTGTGTTGCTTTTATGTAATGCATGTGCATGTGCATTTTTTTTTTTTACGTGAAATTGTGCTGCCGTGTTGACCAGGACTCCCTGGAACAGGAGTGTCCAAATATGTGCCACGACCGGCTGAGAGGCTGCAGGTTTTCATTCTAGCCAAAAACTCCACACCAGGTGATTTCACTGGTCACCTCACTTTCTGCACAGAGGAGGAACCCATCAGTGAAATCAGTGAACCCTCCTGGCTGAATAAAGGATGAATAAAAATGAAATAAAGAGGACAATTTAGACAAATTACAGTAGAGTAGATTATCTAATAAGTAATGAGCTATCTACCATTTTGGTTGATTTGAACATGTTTTACCTGAATTATGACTTTTATTTTCAATGGAAGACTTTGTTTAATTATTTAATGTTGTGTTTTGCATTTTTTGATGAACATATGGCAGTCTACGACGTTCAAAACTCTTCTTTTGAACTTCAGCGGTAATCAGTCACTCTCCTTGAACGGAGTAACACCGTGATGGATTCTGTTTGCGTCTGTCATCATTTACCAGCAGGACTGACAAAGTCATCTATTTTCAGCTTGAGGGCAAAAACTGCCAAATGTCCAACAGCATTCTCCTGTCGTGGACATCAGAAATGACTCCAGCAAGTTAGGAAGTTATGTAAACCTCTGCAAATCAGGCAAAACAGTTTCTGAGCTGTTGTTGAGAGACTTGCTGCGAACCACAAGCATCAACCCGCCCGTTAGTGTATTGCTGAGATTGACGGTGAGGTTGGAAGCTGCTGGGAAAAATGTTGTGGCCAACATGCAAGCCTAATTATAATTAGTTAGTGCAATAGAGCTACATGACATTCCAGAATAATCTCTCACAAATGGCATTTTGAATGTAGCCGAACCGCTAATTAAAGTAGCTTTAGTTTGACAAATTACATTATTAGTGTGAAAAATCTGTTTAAGTAGTTTCCCCAAACACATTTTGATTGTGGCTTTAAGCACTAATGCTGCCAGATGTTACATCTTTTGTCATAATTCTTCCCATAAGGCACACACACACACACACACACATACACACACTAAGAAACACAGACAGAGTGAGTTTCATACAAAATGCACATGTATTTTTTCTTATAACACATTTTGCAATGCATGCCATCATTTATTCATTTTAATGTAACGTCCACATGGACAAGTGCAAACCTGCCTGAAATTCATGAGCAGAGAAAAAAAAACAACAAAAAAACAGGAATGAGATTCATGAGTAAAAAGTCAAAACAAGTACAAAAAGAGATTTCTAACATTCATACTTCAGTAATAAAAAAAAATACATAAACAATAGCCAATATTTTTTACAGATTAATCTTACCAATAATACATGATATACATTTCAGTTCAGTTTCTGTTGTTGAGAAATTCTTTTTCCGAGGAGTAATTTCTCTGCTCCCTTGCATCTGAAGGCAACATCACACATCCAACCAGGCTTGACACACAGCGTCACAGACTTCAGCTGATAACGTCCTTATTAAAATTATCATGACAGAATTACACGGATGTTTTCCCGCCCCTCCCGTTCCCTGTTTGTTAGCCTGAGCCTTCCACAACATTTGAAGAGCATGAAGTCGATAGTGGCGTGTTCAAAATGGCAACCACACAAAGATGACAGAAGTACAAGAAATTTGTGCAACTTGTGCAAAAGCAAACAAAGTAAAAATACAAAAAAAAAAAAAAAAAATGCTAAGATACCAACACAAAGTTATGGTTGACTAAGTGGCACTTTGTGGAAAAGGGTGATGTGACAACAGCTGATGGTGAAAAGTGGTTCATATGTACAACGTATTGTGTGACTGAGTCTATTGACGTTTGCTGTGCTTTTTGAGCCTTTGGTTTCTTGCTATTACATTACTTTACAAGTCCAAATAACACAAAAAAAGTGCTCGAGATTGTCGTCAAAACAACAACGCTATGTATATTTAAAACTTGAGCATTGATGTGGCTCTGATGTGGTCGGGTTAAGGAACTGAAGTGGCTTAACAAACACAGATAAATAAACATCTAACAGTGGAACAGTTACATCTGGGCTCCGCGTGGGCGCTCTCCACTACTTTTTGCCGCATTCGACCATTTGTCCAAACCCTTTACTTCCTTCATCACCAACATAACAAAAGGCATCACAGAAGGCAAGTCTGGGTCAGCCCAAGGCTGAGTCAAAACGAGTCCTGATGAGAGCATGACTGAGTGAAGTCATTTCCCCTGGAGGAAAACTGCGTCTCCTCTGCAGCCCAGTTCAAAAGGTGATCTGGGCGAAGACAGGAACCAGAGCGAGTCCAGGGGCATGCTGGGACAAACCAGCTGACATGCAGCCCGGCCCAGGGTCACGTCTCTCGCTGGGTGGGCAGGAGTCCTGGGCCTTCCTCTGCTCCTTCCTTTGTACTCATTCCCGTCACAGTCCTCCCATGCAGCCGCATCCATCAGCACGGGGTGGCAGGTATCATTCAAGCGCACACGGAGCCATCAAACTACACACAGCTCAGCTCACACACATCACAGCTGTGACAGCAGCAGCAGCAAACAGCACGCACACAGCATCCACACAGCATGGCTCTGCATCGGGGCAAAACAAAGCCGGCTCCCAGCGTCCGTTCTGTGGATCAAAGTTCATTCAGTCTCTCTTCTCACACACAGGTTCACGCCGTTCAGCAGATAAGCTCCTGCGGTATCTCGGGTCGTGTGGGGAAGGGCGGCTCGCCGAAGGAGAAGGCATCGCGGCCCGTCTTCAGCTCGCCCTGGCCCGGGTACGTGAGGTACGAGTCGATTAAGTCCAGCTCGGGGGAGGGAGCGGGGCTCTCGGGCTCTGACTCCGACTGGCTCGTCTCGGGTTCGTCCAGAGAGGAGGCCGGCCTTGTGTGGAGGTGGGGGTGCGGGTGGGAGTGAGGATGGGGGAGCGAGTTCAGCCAGGGGTGCTTGAGGCATTCTTCTGCTGTGGCTCTCTTCCTGCACACATAAACACAATAACACCGTGGATGAGTGGAAATTCCCAAATAGTTTACATAACCAGCAGATCACCCGTATCTTCCGATTCGCCCTATCGCTTGTCTCGCAGACGCCGCACATATTCCTTTCCAGTGTTTGGTTAGGAAAAACCACCAACGAGCACTTTTTGCAAGTTTTTTCCCCCTGACTCTCACAGGCTTAGTCAAACACATAGGAATCTTAGCCTTTTTTCCAGCCTGACCACTAATTTGCGACAATTAAACTACACTGACTAGAGACTATGGTCCTGGATGCAAGGAAGAGGCTACTGCCACCTTACATCAACAAATTGCAGGAACAAATTAAGGCTGACTGCACTTCTGAGCTCTTAATCAGACTGGGGCAGGGATGATAAAAAAAAAAATGGCTTGAAAGGACTGCTTTGTTAAGAGATGGTCCCAAGTTGACAGAATGATGAGTTGCATTTGCAGTGAAAAAATGCCACGTATCATTTAATTTAGTATCCTTTAAATCTTATTTTTAAAAGGTAGAACAATTTCCAGTGGGATGAGATCATTTTCCAGGGCTGATCAGCGTGTTTTAAATATTTTCTTAATGCAAGTCATTTCTTGACTCATTTCAAGGTAATGCCACTTGTTTATAGAAAAAAAAATCTGATTTAAGATCACATATGGGACTTTTTGATGACCGGTTAAAATTTACATTGTTGCACTGTGCCTGTTGGTGTTGAGGGTGGTGTCAAAAGGAAGTGATATCAGCCTAAGAAGTCTCGTTCTTTATGAATGTTACAAGTTTGAAGCTACGGTATCATTTTTTTCCTCTTAAAAAGGAAATGATTTCTCATGTAAGTGACGCAAATCGGTTACCACACGCAAGTCATTTTGACACCAGGATGTAACTTCCTGCCAGCCTGAGTCTGAGTTACATCCTTGATATGTGAATCACCGCCGGTTGTTGCCGATGGAAAATCTTCATTCAGCTGAGTTATGATCAGAACATCAGATCGCGGCCTCCGTCGCTGTGCGGAGCCTCACCTGGGGTTCTTGAGGAGCAGGGACTTGATGAAGTCGACGGCTAGCGAGGAGACGCCCTCGAAGACGTCCTGCGAGTAGTCCACGTTGACCTGGGAGATGTTGAGGAACGTCTCCTGCTTGTCGTCGCCGAGGAACGGAGACTCGCCGGTCAGCATGACGTAGGTCAGGACCCCGATACTCCTGGCAGAGGGAGAGGAAGAAGAGAACGGATGAGTCAAGCTGAATGATTACAAAATGTGCTTTGCGACACGCTACAGCATAACTTAGTTGGCTGTCTTCCACCGCGCCGGTCTGGATTATAATTAACCATGTGCAGAAAAAGTGTGACACACAGAGGATTTTGTGGTCAAAGGGTTTTAAGAAAAAGCTCTCTTATGCACATGTTGGGGAGGTGAGGTCACTGTCTTGAATATGTCTTAATTCCCAGAAGTCATGCACAGGCTGTTAGGACTGTGTCTGGATACAGAACTCATAAAAAAAAAAAAAAAAAAAAAAAAACCTCACAGACTTACCACATGTCCGTCGCAGTGCTGAGGGGCTCATAGTTCAGGATCTCTGGAGCTGGAATAGACACAAATACCTCCAGTTGGTCACGATAAATAACATCATGATATCAGCTGATTCCTCGGATTTAAGAGCTGGATATGAACTCACCGACATAATCCGGGGTCCCCACGATCTCCCTGACCTCTGTGACCTTGTCCATGCGTCTGGACAGGCCAAAGTCCACGATACGAATGTCGCCCAGAGGTTTGGCGCTGGTCAGCAAGATGTTTTGCGGCTGGGGAGAGGACACACACACACACACACACACAGATTAGACAGAGGCATGTTACATAACGGCTAATGATTATTCAGCGAGACAGAGCATACAGTACAGTGAACTCCATGTCAGTGTGAATGAGTCAAATTATCTGGAGTAAAATAGTCCCAAGAGGATTTGGGTTCTGGTTACATCAATCCACATACGAGTGTTTTTCTCAGTGCCCAGATCATCCACTAAGCCCATTAGATGAGGCCGAAAACGGGTAGGATGTCTCTGCCAACCCCCTTAGATGGCTCTCTAGTTAGTGTGTGTAAAACTCAGCGGTATGTGTACAGCAGAGCCTAATCCCGGGTCAGGCTGGCCGAGTGCCAGAGCTACCTGGAACATCAAGAGAAGGCAAGGCCAGCGCTACTATTTCCAGGATTAGGATTAAATCCTCTCAAACACTGCGCTCTGGGGGCAGAGAGAGACCTCGCACTACACCAACACACATCTGTGAAGAGCGTGCACACACCAAAGCAGTGTTTTACTCATCATTACCACCAATTAGACTGATCTCTTTGGTGCATGCTGCTTGTGGCTTTTACTCTGCCCCCCTTTTCAGTTTTATAAGACGTCTCAATGTACAAAAAGAAGCCACACACTTCTAGGAGCGGAGAATAGAGGGGAAACCCATACAGTGAGAAAAAGCGCCTCGTTACCCTCGGGCCCATAAAAGAAACACGATAACTCAGTCAGTGGGGTTCTTTTACAGGCTAGTATTATTTCAGCCCCAGGTGAAAAGGGCGGTGACACACTGCGGCTTTGGTTGCGTAAGAGGAATGATGCCTCTCTAAGGTGAGCGCTGCTTACTTTTAGATCCAGATGGACCACATTGTTCCGGTGAAGGCAGGAGACACCGGTCAGGATCTGCCTGGCCAGCCTGATCACGTCCTTCTCCGTGAACGCCTCGTCGTTGTCGGCGACGCACTGGTTGAAGATTTCTCCGCCCGCCGCGCTGCAGGACAAGCACAGAAAAGAAAACGCGAGAAAACAAAAAAGGGTTAGATGGGTAGAAAAGGGCAGTGCACTGATAACAGCATTCTAGCGGGGCTTTAGCTTGGCTTACTTCCATTTTTTGATTATTGATTTCACTTGTCATCATAGGTTGTGCAAAAAAAAAAAAAAATGTGCGGCTACTCCCTTCCTCTCAATAGGAAGTCTACAATTTTATCGCACAATCAGAAAGACTGTAATTTCCACTTTCTTTAAAATTGCATAACACCACGTCTCCAGATTAGTGTACTTTGGCTGAAAGGAACAAAGTCCGTCCGTCCACATCCACATCCACATATTCAGCATGTGACTCCAACATAAATCTTAAATATTAGGTACTCCGCCTGTTTTAGTGCCTTCCCGGTCCCAGGATTATGACTGGAGATAAGAGTGGTTATATCAGTGTGCAGCAGCTCCAGATAAGGCCCTATGCAGCCTGATGTATTTCGGGTCAGATAACTAAATCAAATCACAGGAAACAGGAGGACAAATTGGTGAACTTATCAAAGCCGGGACCCTTTCCTAGAATAGAGAGTCAATGTACCTAAATCACAAGAGAACGCGGGCAGTGGATGTACTCAAATACCTGCAAGTACAAGGACATCTTAAAAAAAACTGATTTCTACGATCTCAACATTCACTCCCAACCATTTTCCTGGGAAGAGTTTGACATGTGAGAGGGCTAATTATAAAAATCAGTGGTGACTTTTCATCTTTTTTTTGCGGACGGCGCGGTTAGATTCTTGTCTGACTCGTCTTGCTGCGCTTGTAAACCGATGTAAAACGAACTGGCGACATGGTGGATTTTCGTTGGACGCTCCGTCCGTCAGATCAGTGCCTGAAGCTGACAGTTCACCCAAAAAGTAGAACCATGTGTGGGGGGATTTAAGACGGCGCACATGCTTTATATCTTCAGAGGAAATTCTGGGACCAGACCCTGGTCATGTCCGTTACATAACCAGCACCACCCAATCCCCCCGTTAGCCGCACAACTCTGCACTCCTCACCGCCCTCAGCTGTGAAAATAGCGCTGATGTTTTTCTGGATTTTGAGGGATATCCGTCACTGGTCCACATAAGCTTTGTTGCTCGCAGCACCAAATACTTCTTGTTGACCTGACACCCACCCCTCTTGTTGCAAATATGCTCGATCCCACCTAAAACTCCCCCCCCGAGGAGCTGAATAGCACTGAAGGTGGACTATGAAACCCTGCACTCAATCTGTCAGCAATGGTCCGCACATGTATGCCAAATGCATGCGAGCCTGGTGTTAGTGTTTTGATTTGGAGGAGGAAATGAGAGACAGGAGTGTGGTTTGAAGGATGCCTTTGATGCAAGTGTTGAAAACTATGTGATCGGGAACAAAAAAAAAAAAAAAAAAGTTCAAGATTGATGCTCTTCATTGAGCTGCAACACATGTTGGAAGTTCATATCAGCTTGAATCCATCAACGTAGCCACTGACCCGACTGCACAAGTGCTCACCTGTCTGAACAATTAAGCGCTGGAAATGATTCATGTTTTAATAGCAGTAAGTAGGAAGCCAGGCAGGATTTATATTCTTGATAAAGGCCATCTTGTTTGAATTCAACAGACTGAAAACAATCTAGCCAGGCACTTAAGAATGATTTGATACTTCCTCGAAGTCTAAATATTGTCTCTGCTCTCTCCCTTGTACTAAAGGGCTTAATGCACTCACTATTTCGGTGTGTAGGCAGACTCCCCCCCCCCGCCTTCCCCGCCGCAGAGTTTCACATGAATAAACCCACTACAGCCACACAACACGAGGAACGGCGCCGAATAGCTACACGGCCATTTGAAGACAAGAGTCGATAAAGAATGAAGTCTTAAAACTACGAATTAGAGGACATTAAATGGACGAGAAAGTATTAATCCATGCCAAACTTTTTTTTTTTTTTTTTTTTTTTTTTTTTAGTTCTACATTAATAGCCACTGGGTCAAAGGCCTTCTTGGCAGAATACCAGGATGGGTGCTTATTGACGTCACCTCAAAACACATTATCAACCACTTCCCACAGGCTTACCCCGTCTGTTGGCAGCGTTTGCTCTTTGGAGAGCACTTACACCGACTTCTGTGAAGTCATTAGGACTCTTGGGCTCATGTTCCACTCGAGGAGATATTGAATTTGAAATACGCATTCAACATGGCAACGGTGTCTAAACAGAAGTGATTTGAAAATAGAAACTTGCGCAATATTTTTGTCAAGAAGTTGAAAAAGCATTTGGTTCCAAAAGTGCTCCGCAAGCTTGGGGAAATTGTGTGACCAAATAAAACTCTTACAGTGTGTGGGATTTTTTTTTTTTTTTTTTTTTTTTTTTGGAACGGAGGCCACTTGGAGTGTGGTAAAGCCGCATGTTAAGCAATAAATTAGGAAAAGCAAGAAAAGTGGTAGGAGAGGGCGAATGGCATGAATGAGGCGACCTGGAGAGGAGAGTTCAATGGGATACATAATGCTGCACTTCAGGGCGGATGATCGCAGACTCAGAGATGACGCCAAATTATTTTCAGCTCGAAAGAGGCTGAGAACGGATCAGAGTAAGTGCGGTGAAAGATCAACTCGGATCAGGCGGCACATCTGTAGCTTTAACCGCCTGGCAAAGCGACGTCTGGGTCTGGCTGCGGGTCCAAAGTTTTGTGACGGCTTAGGGGTTTGGACTCCTTTATCTCCACGTCGCTCAGGTCACAAGTTCAAATGTTTTCAAAACACGCATGTACCGTCACCGTGTATTATCTAAAAACAGGCAAACAAATGCAAAGTCAGGCTTGAATGGAAACATGTCTAGACATAAATAGTGACCTGATGTTCAACCTCAGCCTTGTGTCAGGCTGAACGGGTTCATGTTCACATAACACACTCTTCTTTTCAACTTAAAGTGATAGCTGACTTGTGATAGTGATAGTAAATGGCAACTACCACACATGGGCTATTTAAGCACTAACACACAGATATGAGTAACCAATTAATATTTTTGGCTGGTATAGGGGGGTGGAGGAGTCATGGCTATGCTTATTCATAGTTAACATCATGATGACTGTGCCTGACAAAAAAAAAAAAAAAAAGCTGGTTGTTTTATGAGATGGTCAAAAAGAGGCGAGCTGCAGAGGTGATGCAGGCTCACTTCTCGTCAGCGCGGCCTTCTCTCAAACTAGTCATTATCTTGGTGTTTCTGTGGTACTGACGCAAACTGGAGCTACACTTTCAGAGATGATTAGAATTCAACTTCTCGCTTCTACTGCACTGACATTACCAAGGATGTGGTTGTGGCTATGAGTCGTGTGTGTGTGTATGTGTGTGTCTGTGTGTGCATACTTTATGCCAGTGTGGTGGTGTGCTACTTTTGGGAGCCTCGCTTGCGACTTACATTTAAACCCACAGGAAATGGAAAATGATTCTCTCTGGTTTGCAATATTTAAAACCCATGCTGAAGTCAGGCAGTTTGGAGATGCAGCTCCTCACCAGTCTCCAGGTTTCGCTATGAGTGCTGCTGCCATTTTTTTTTTTTAATACGTATATGCTGCACATCATTTACAGAGAACTGGCGCAGAGCAATTCTCTGCGAGCTATGGCAAAGATGGAAATTTAATAATAGAGTTCAGCTAGTGCAAAAAACACAGCCCATGCACGTGCACACGGCTTGCTGCCTGATTATACACTGGAAAGCTCCCAGCGCGGCTCCATTTGGCAGCCAGTGAGGAGCTGTGGACCAGTGCCGGCTGACCTCCTGCTACGTTTTCTCTGCAGGCATGCAGAGGTGAGCTGTGGTGCTACATCCTCTTTCACACTTCAGTCAGAGGTCAAACACAGGCCCCCCAACAGAGAGCCTTTTGTTCTACGGTAGCACTCCTCGTCTGGAATGAGGACAACTAGCGAGGACCGGGAAGGGGTGGGGGTGGGTGGCCTTCCTGCCTGCAGAGTGGGCAGTTCAGGACCAGGGTCAGAAGAAGACATGGTCCAAGAATAATTACCCTGTTTTATCTCTCTGTAATGAGGCGAGGGAGGTAATTAAGATGCGAACTGGCCTTCCCAAATCCCTGTTAGAGGTCATCATTGGAGCAGTCAGACAGGACATGTGAGGGACATGGATCATGTCATTTGACACCCAAACAGACCAGACTGAAGGCAGACTTTCCTGGGTCAGTGAGTGAGGACCCACACTCAGCTGGTGACCTGGCCACCTGTGTGTTGGGAGCACTGAGCAAAATGTAAATCAACTTTGCACGGTGTGTCTAAAAACATGAGAGCAGTTCTACATCAGGATTTAAAGGACAGTTTCTCATAGTCAAGCAACAGGGTGTTGTGCTACAATGAGTAGATCACAAAACCACAGGCGAGAGAATTTCCTTATAAGGCGAGGGTTCATGCGGCAATAGTGTAAGCCTATGCATTTCACACACGTGTGTGTTGTCACTTCTTCGGTCTGAGGTGAAAAACTCTTGAGTGACATGCAGCTGTATCCTGAAGCGAACAGCATGCAACTCTGAGGCAGGAAGTGTAGGTGTTTTTTTTCATAGACCAAATAGACGTATTCAAAAGCTGACATTTCTCAAGAATACACCGCAGCACCAACATTCCTGTCATTCAAGATGCTGTCTGCACAAAATGTTACGTGTGTGTGTGTGTTTTTTTTTTTTTTTTTTGTCAGACTGATTTCTCAAACGTCAGTGCCTTTTCGAAGTACAAATCAGTATGTTGGGGAGCTCTGTGCACGTCAGTTTGGTGAAATCAAAGCCGCTGAATTTTCTCCGAAACAGAAACTGAAGTGATGGAAACGTTTTTTTGGCAAACAACGGCCAATGGGTTTTCATTTCCCTAATGATCGAGCGAACCTTATCGTCTCATCCCAGTTTTCCTGGAATGGATGCATTGTGGTGGAGCATCAACAAGTGAGGAAACTTAAAAAGCCATTAAGGTTATCACAATCAACTTCATCTGCTAACAGCGTCTGCCCAAGCCTGGGTGTGTGCAAGAAGGTCTGCACACAAACAAGCTTGGGAGCAACAGACGGGCACATGACTGCAGGATGTTCGAAACGTGATGTCGATTCATAATGTGTCACGAATCTTGGCTTTGTTTCCATGAAGTCTACTGTCAACTTACCACTCTAGAACAAGGATGATTTCAGAGCTGGTCTCATAGACTTCATGCAGCGCCACCACGTAGGGGTTCGCCTTGGCTGACTCCAGTACAGCAATCTCATTTATGATGTCCATGCGACAGTCCTCGCCCTTCCGACGCTTTCGCAGGAACTTGGCAGCGTGCTCCTTCCCTGTTGCCTTCTCGATGCACTTCTTCACCACTGCAAACTTTCCCCTGGGAACCGAAGCGGGAAGAGAGAGCAAGAGAGAGAGAGAGAGAGAAAGAGAAAGAGAGAGTGATTAGTGAGGAGACTGAATAATCACAACCACAGCACGGCCTTTTCAAATGTTTAGCCAGGGATGCTTCTGTTCTCTTTAGCGGTGCACAACAGTAGATCAAATTCAGGCCATTTAGATTGCGGTAAAAGGAGGCTAAAATTAGTGGAGGTTACCATAACAGTTAAACTGCCACAAAGGGAAACCTAGATTACAGTGAAAGACAATTTGGAAAAAAAAAAAAAAAAAAAAAAAAAAACTCTAAGGGACCACAAGTGCAACACTGTAGGCGAGGTTACAGAACACACAAAACAAAGAAAGTCAAGAGGCATCATTTGAATATACAAACACTGCGGTATAGACGACTGATAAGCTCGGCTTAACAGACGTCATTAGACGGTTGAGAGAGATTTGTCTGAACCGCCCTCTCTCTCTCTCTCTCCATCCTCCTCTCAGCCTCAGAAAGGTCTGACAGGCAGGAGATAAGCCTGACAGTTTGGGCAAGAGCTGCTAAACAGTGGGAAGGGACCTGATAAGGCTGATGCTATTTCACAGGTCAAGCAAACAGAAGCCACAAGACACAGCAGCTGGGTTTGGTTTATATCGCAGGCATCCCTCCCTTTGGAATATGTGAGATTAAAAAAAAAAAAACACACATAAAAAGAACAATAGGACAACAATCACTTAACAACTTCATCTCTAGAATTCGTTTTACTGCATGTACATTGACGGATGCATAAGAGGTGTCAGGGGTCAGCCATGGGTGTGGGCAGGATGTCCGATGTGTGTAGAATCGCCTCTGTGTGTCGAGCCCCGGCACAATCGCCAGCCGTCCCTCCCACGCTGATAATGAGGCCTTGTCCGCTTCCCTTTCTTCCAGCTGACAGCAGAAGGGACAAATGGAATGCTGTTGACGCCTCTGCCCAGACCCTCGGCCAGACCCCGCTTCCCCTTTTGACAGTCGTACAAAGGCCTGCACAGGCTGACCAGCCGGCTACCACAACAGCCCTCAGACCAGGACCACCCACCTGACCGGAGCTGGATGGGCCAAGCAGGGGGTCGCTGCAGCTTCAGCCAGGTTGGAGCCTTAGCAGCAGGCTCCCCCCTTCCCTACAAATGGAAACCTCAAGTGACCACAGTCCATCAGCATCTTGGACTTACATCGCTGTGTTTTTGCTAAACTACACGACATGTGAGGGTATAAGACACTTAATCAAGGGACACTGAATACAGGTAGTGATATGATGACAGTCCCATAGTTCCATTGTTGAAAGCAGGATATGAACTGGGCACAATCTGAATGAGGTGGCCGAAACTGAAAGGTCCGCTCAGCATGGTGCCAGGCATTTTCCCACACAGCTTTACTCTGGGACCAGTGTGCTGTGGACCGAAACCAGCTTCTGTTCTGGCCAAAGGCTGGTTCTGTTGGCCACCTCCCCAGCCCCGCGAGGCCCGATCCTCCTCTCTCTGGTTCCCAGTCACACAGAATGGCGACACCTCATTGTTCCCAATGAAAAGGCAAAACCCGTCAGAGCCTTTTCTTCTTTAATTAGCCAAGTTCAGAGCAGCTCACTGTAGGCTGGGAACTACATATGGACTGAAAAGACATGACCGCTGGCCATGGAAAGGAGCAACAGGAGGCCTTTTCAAAGGCTGACAAGCAGGTCAGAGGTTACTAAACATGGCCATCTACCAGCCTGCTGTGTTCACACCCTGCCATGTTACCAGGCTGGGGCAAACAAACCCTCTTGGCTATACAGTTAGAAAAATCGAATGTGCTGTGATTCAATGTTTTGCACCTAGGAGATGTTGTTTGCATTTTTGCATTAAAAACACAAAGCTGGCTCTGTTACAGTAAAAAGAAATCACAGACCAAACTCAGACTACCACTAATAAGTGCTTTCTCAAACATCCTGTCTGAATGTGCAGACGCAATTATGCACATCAAACAGCTAATTTGCAGGGTGAGCAACTGTCAATCTTGGTAAAACGGGCTTGCAACTGGTGTCTCACAACTCTTGAGAATGCCTGCAAAATGAAAAATAATTTGTCTCTTCAGCTTTTCCGATGATGATAATCTCACCGAGTAGCTGGTTTTCCTGGGGAGTCTGGGTTTTATCTTACTCAGAGGCGGGCTGACTCATGTGTAAAGCGCAATGAGAAATGACAGCCGTCACAGCCCTCATTTGCCTTCTTCACAGACACACACACACACGCACAGAGGTTCCTCTTTCTGCCCAGCCTGACCGCTTATTTGTAATTCACACATCTGCATGGGACTACTGCTCAAATCCAAAACACAACAGTGTTTAGGTCTTTAAAAAAAAAAAAAAAAAAAGAGGCCAAAGGGTCACAAACTGCATATTTATGACCCTTTGGTGTCAAGACCCACAGAGCAAGTTAAAACGTTTGCAAAGGCCTTGCAATCTCCATGCCAAAATCAATACACTCTGAAGCTTGCCGGTAAGTGCATATGGCTGATATAAACTAGGACAGGCCACATGAGCTGTTTGGAGAACCGTCAGAGGTACCAACTCCAGGAAGAACTCAACTCATCCAGCTACAACGTGTAACACAACCAGCATCCAGATGGCATAGCGGCTCCATACATTGCTGTTTTTAATGCGATTATGACTCTTGATCTCAGGATGTCGTTGGGTCGAAGTCATGGGAAGAGCAGGGAAGGAGAACGGGGGCGTTGTGGTGGGGGGGGTTTAGAAGCTGCTGTGGTCCACTCTTCACAGCCAGCTCTCGGCCAAACCCCCATAGGTCCTGGCTGCTGTCCCAGGATGTCCCATGGTGTCTGACAAGGAAAACTGACTGCTACCAACAACAGACTCTTTATTTAGCCTCTTCCACACGCTCCAGAAGAGCAGGCTCCCTGTAAAAAGTCGAGTTATAGGGACAGATGCAGAATTGGCACAAGCACTAATTGAACAGCTGTTGCCGACAGCAACTCCTTATCTTGACTGAACATGGTTTGGGGGAAATTACTGCCTGGGAGCCGGAGCCCATTGGGGATTTCCCCTATTCAATACTACTGGAATGTGCACTTCAGTGTCTGGGTTCAAAATGCATTGTGGGTCACACTTGCTGATCTGCGGAAAGCATCGGGGAGTTTGGCTGGGGGCGGGGGGAGAGGTGACTGATGGGGATTGGCATTTTACCTCCCACAGCACCTGCGCAGGTTTCTCCACAGATAAGTCCATGCTGGCAGCCACCATGTCTGCCATCCAACCATAGAAGTGAATGGAAGCGGTGTGTGTGTATGTGTGTGTTTACATCAAGAAAGGAAAAGCTGACAAAAAGAAATGTTAAACCTAGTCAGCCATCAATCTTACTGCATATTTTATCCCTGTGAAATCTCATTTTTTATGCTACGGCTCCGGATCCAGTATTAATGCTGACTCATGACATTGGAATAATTCTCACCAAGGACACCAAATGCACCGGGACCTGCCGACCCACACAAATGGCCTTTGGCTCCAACAACCTCAGCGGCTCTAGCTGCTTTCCAAAAACCAAGAGAACAATAAACAAGCTGTCTCCTTCTCAGCAATCATAACTGCGCTCACTTCAGATGGACATGGATGCCAGACATACAGAGAGGAGAGCGCTGTGACACAGATGGCACATATAACTTATACTTCATCTTGAGATTAACAAACATTTTACTTTTATAATCCCTCCTCCTTTCACAAAACCCAATTCTTGTCCTGTATTGACATCGATGAGGAGAGACATTTAACCAGTATGAGGGGCTGCTTGCAGATCTTGAATTCCCTTACAACAAACAATGGATATGCCTTGGCGGAGGCTATGCTTAGTTAAGAGGTATTAATATAAAAGGCAATCATTTCTCTGCCTGGAATTATGATGCATTCCACGAGCAACTGGCCAAAAAAGTACTCAGTGTGCCTCACATTCCCTTGAAAATAATCTTTCCTGCTCCAGTGTAACTAATGTTGTAATATTAAAATATGCCAATTTGAATTTGGAAGTGTCCTCTCTAAGGTGTGCTGCCCACATTTTAAATAAATCTACTTGACGTGTAATTGATTCATTAAAAAAATTGATTCATTAAAAAAAAAAAAAGGAAGTGTCAGATTATTCAGAGTTGACAGCAACTTTCAGTCAGGACGCACAAAAGCGCGTGTGCGTCCCGCGTCTCCAGCAGCGGCTCAGCAGGATTAGAAATGTTCAGTTACACACTCCGAGAGAAAATCCAACTCAACGTGATTACCGGATTAACGCAAACAAACAATAACAAAACACAACAGCGGGACATTGTTGCACATTGCACACAGACTTTCAGGTCTTCCATGCAACGTGCACGCACACTCTCTCTCTCTGTCTGTCTCTCTCTCTCTCTCACACACACACACACACACACACACACACACACACACACACACACACACATATACACACACACTAGTTTCCATCACCTACCTGCCGAGTTCTCTGCCGACCAGCTCGTAATTGGCGGTGAACGGCTCGGTTCTTATTCTGGTGTGGATTTTGGTCACCATCCCGTTCTTGCTCATCTTTGCTGAGTCGAGCATTGCAGTCGCGCTTTAAGTAAAACAACAGTCTTCCACTCGCAAAATAATAACAATAATAATAATAAATAAATAAAGTCGATCTGTTGACGAGATCAAGTAAATACTCGCATCATAAGACGTGTCAAACCAGTGGAAGGTGTGATAAAATCCTCGGTAAGGAGAACGGCTCCGGACACGCGTGAAGACACCCTGCGGGAGCTGCTCTGTCACTCAGTGCGCTCAATCGGTTTGAACGCTACTACACATTCCTGACAATAAACTCCTGCTCAGGGCCAGCCCTCCCCACTGACGCTGGGCGGGTGGAAGCCAATGGCAAGTTTCTGTTATCGAGAGAGAGAGAGAGAGAGAGAGAGAGAGAGAGAGAGAGAGAGAGAGAGAGAGAGAGAGGCAGGACGGGACTGCCAAGGTAAGGTCTACAGGTCGGATGCACCTCTCTCTTAGAAATGAACTGTGTGAATTATTTCAAATGATGCCCCAGCTCCACCTCCATACACACCAAAAAAACAATTTGTCCTTAAATAACTTAAATCAATTTGATTCCTCTTACCATGATGAGCAGAATAAATATGATAAATCTAGTGTTTTGCATTACCTTTAAAATTAGCCAAACAAATGAAATAGCGTCTGTTTTTGGTATAGGTGGGTTTTTAGCACCTTCATGAATTTCTGTGCACACTATTCCCTTACTATAACACTTACCCATTAACCATTATTATTGTCACCTTATTTACCTTTTACCTTATATTCTGTCCACCAACCACAAAAAGCCTCTTTTTTCCTGGGGGAGAATGATAAAGGCACAACAACACACACACACACCCATGCTTATGCATATGCATGCACAAACACATGCATGCCTGTGCATTCACACACACATGCGTGCATTGCAGGTATGTTTGATGGCAGCTTTGGTATGCGCTGCCCCGGTGCTTCCTTTGGGCTTGGCTGTGCTAGGTGAGGCTTTTTTCCCACACTACTTCACTTATGAATTTGAAGCTGCCCTTAGGGTACGACAGTTGTCTTGCTTCTGCACATTTCTTTTAGGGCTGATATATGGGGGTGTGCTTGTTGTGTGTACATTGAACCTGACTGTCATTAAAGAAGAATTCAAACCCTCCCATTTGATCATTATGCCATTATGTATAGTAATGTTGAAGATGCATAGTTTTGAGGGCACAGTGGTGAGGTGCGGTTACTTTCCTCCTTATTAAATACAGTATTATAAATAAAACAAATACCATCCTGGGATAGCCAACTGCCACAAAGGGGTGCATAATGGCAAACCTTTGATGAATCTTGACATTCTCATTAAGTAAGTGGTGTTTACGGCCCACAGTCCAATGTGCTGACCTGAACTCTATGGGAAATGTGTCATCTAGGCTGCCAGGGCTCACTGAGGTTAAAGCTGTTACAGAGACTAAAGCCTGACAAGCCAAACAGAGAAGCACACCCACACCCACACACACACAAACACAGTAGCGCTATTACCAGCTGAGAGCCAAGTCTACACAATAAGGAGGCTGTGGTTATGGCCTCAGTTTACACATGCTATAGAGAGGAGCCCACATGAGACAGTGTGAGATGTTTACTGTCCCCAAATGCCTCACTGTGCCCTGTTTTAGCAGCAGGACAAGGGAGCAAAAAATGCACCGCTGATGCTGAGTATCAGTCAGTGGGATCATCATCATGGTAGGAACATAATTGTCTTGAATAGGGGTGAGGCTTTTGTACATGACATTCCTGCCAACATGCATTCTTCATGTTTATAGACTGGGAACGGGGTGTTTGTGCTGCCTGAAAGGAAGGGATGGGATGTATAAAGAATGCAGAAATAGCAAGAACACACCTTTTGTGAAAGGGGGTGATGGGTCTCAATACCCAGCATAGCTGTGATTGCGCACATAGGGTTAGGTTTGTCCGAGGTTACCATACCAAAGCTAATTTGTGTTGCCACAAACAGCAACTGATATAAAAGACATCTATTGAGACTAGTGGACATTCCAGAGGCGCTCCCAAGTCATTAGGGTCCAGCGATGAGGTTACATAACCTGTTATGCCTCTTCAAATTGTTACCTTAAGTTCTGGCAGGCCCACTCCAAAGCCTTGACCCTGTTTCTCTGCCAGCCTTCCCATTAAAGCCAGGGTCAGAGTTCAGAGAAGCCACGTTAGTGAGGGAGCACTACCGGGCCCCAGAGACCTAATGAAAACACATACCAGTGAATTAGCCTGCCAGCCTGCAGTTCAGCTAACATAAATATGAGAAGTTCAGCCGTGACCTGGGGACCGTGAACACTTTGAGAGCCATTTGAACAAATGGGCCTCGTCAAGACTTAGTCAGAAGGCATGGGGTTGTTGTTTTTTTCCACAAGACCTTTGCGGAGCAAGTTCAGGATCTGTTCCAGTAAGGTCTCCAACATGTAGACCCGATAGACGTTCAGTGGGAATGTCGACTGACCTAAATACCTGGGTTTCAGTCTTTGCATTACTTCGTATGTAGGGCATTAAAGATTTGTGTTGGGGTAACGTGACAGCATATCAAATGACCGTCATTACATCCGCCGCAGACAACAGCCACATGCAGAAAGCCCAGTGAGTGAATCTCTCCTCCCATGGCAGCAAGCATCCCTTCCTCACACATGGATTAGGGTGGCATAGCAGCTGCCAGGCGTACAAAGAGCTGTAGATGGGACAGAGGAGGGAAGAGGTTGGGGGTGAGCAGTGGAGGGGCAAAAGCAATCTGGTGTTAAGGAAGGGCCTGTTGCAGGATCAGGGAGAATGCACACTGTTAAGCTCTCTTATGACTCCCCTAAGTAAATGAGTTTGTGAGACAGAAAGTCTTTTGTCCACATTTTCAAGGATGTCCTTCTCTTGTTTTTTGTTGCCCAAGGGCTTGTAAAAGGGGGGCTTTCTTGTTATGTAAGCGTTTTCCTCCTGTGACTCTGTGACACTGTGCTGTTAAATGTTCGCTATTACTCCTTTATGAGGCTTCTGGAAGCCCAGGCACAGTTGGTTAGGATAAGATCTCCTGCTTTGATAAAATCCTAGACTTTTCCTTTCTGTTTGAAGGGCCACACTGACCTGTTTTCCCCTTCTGCTTATATCTCAAAGGAGGCACGACTGAGGAAACACGGCACTACCAGGCACCGGCAAAGTGTCTGTCTGCGGATAATGTGCTGTCCTCACACATGGAAAGGGTGAAGGAATCACACTGCAAAAGATTATTACAATTCCTTAATTTTTAAATGTTCTCTGAATCTCACATGGGCCTGTCTGAGGAAAATGTTTGAGGCCATTTCTTTCCCTGCCTCCCCTTGTTTCCCTTGCCGATTCAGTCTCTGAATGACAGCTACTGACAGCTGCTGAAAGCCGCTTTCTTAGCTAACAAGCATTAAAAACATATCTGTCAGAACCATTTTTTTTTGTGAGAATTAAAGAGTCATCAATCTCTCTTAGGAAATTTGCCTTGTTAGCAGAGGCTAAAACATTACATCTGCAAAATTGCAGAACGTCGAATCCTTGCGGAGCATGATTGCTACTTGTCTTGGTTCTCTGTTTACAGTTCTTAGTTGTAAACCATTGTTTTTGCAGAAATGGGAATCCTGTAATGAACGGGTTCAGGTTCAGGATGGCTACTTGGTAATCTCACCTCAGTCTGTGTCGGTGTTCCCTGCCTTTTTTTGTTTGCTTTTACTGTGCTTGAACCCATATCTTATCATTCTTCTTGTGCAATTTGTAATTAGCAAGCAACTGACTTTTAGCTTTGTAAACTCTTGCAAAAATCTCCATGTCTCATTGCTGCCAGACCGTCCCTTGATTGGTTAGATAGCTTTTATGCCCCTATTTAAAGGAATACAAGCAAGCTGACAGCTGGCCAGTTTCATAGATGATGTCGTGCCTTCATTATCTGCCTTGCTCATTTGAGTAATGATGTAATGGTGGCTTGCCCAGGTCACACGTTGATGTGATCTCTAATCCGTTTGCTGTGACCTCAATGTAAATCAGTCTGAGGGGAGCAGCAGAGGTCTCACACCTCATAAAACTAAACTACCCAAACGCTCTGGTTGATTGAAATGCTTAACACAGCGCCCATGTCTTGACCCCTTTTCTTTCCCCCCACTGCTGGCATTTCTGGTACATCTATTGAGGTTAACAAAAGGGACAAATGTCCTCTGTTGGCCTGACAGGGAAGCTTGGCGGTGCACTGATCACTGAGTGCCCAAACAATGGTGCTGGGAGTCATTCACCCCCACACAGCAGGGTGACGTGCAAAGCTGACGCTCGTATGGCATAAAAAGCTAAGTTGGTAAGCCCTTTGGCAACAGAGAAAAACACCGACGGGAGGATAAAAATAAGACATCAGTGTGAGCTGGTGATCTCATCGCCTTGTTGGTAATCTAAAGACAACAAATGGCAGCCCGGCCCTGGGGAGAAAGTGGTGTGTGGCCTTGATGAGGCTTTCAACTTGGATTTGGGCTGATAATCAGTTACATTGCTCTCATTTAGATCCATTTACGGTTTAGTATTTGGTTGCAGAGTGCTTGGACAGAATGTCATGGATTTGTATTAACGGTAAAGTTTGAACTTTTGATGGGATTGCCTTCCACCTTGTGAAGTGACTGATTACCTAAATCCCCTGTTAATGACCAAAGATCCCTTGATCATTAACCCAACTCAGCAAGGAGCTTGAGAGGATCCAGCTGCATGACACCCACCTATTCCTGACTGACTCAAAAACAATATTTTATCAAGTGGATCATGCAAATAGGAGATTGTTGTTTATGTGATCGAGCTATGCTTCGCTAGAAAAGTCTAATATACCTTTCACATCCTTTTCAGGTCTCTGATTTTTTCTGTTTTTGGTCCTGTTTATGTTTATTTCACTGGATTGAAGACACTTTTTCAAATTAAAAATTGGTCAACTAAACTGAACGTACCATTACATGAGTTTTATTTTTGAGTTAGTTAGATGTTCGGTGTAAGTTGATGTGTTCATGCTTTTAATGCTTGAATATACCTAAGAAATACTGACCTGTACTCTATAAAAATCTCCATCTTAACTTGAGATTTGGTCTCATATTTATCTGAAAATCTTATTTTTCTTAGTTTTTCTTAAAGCAAGTGAAAAAATCTGCCAGTGGAATGAGATAATTCCACTTGTTTCCAATGTTAATCAACTTTTCTTTCTTGAATTAAGTGTTATTGTCTTGATACGATAGTGGGCTGATACATGTTTATAATTTAATTGAAAATTTCCTGAAACACTGTTTAACACTGAATATGAAACTAAGTCACTCTTTAAGATGAACAATTTTTTTTTGCAGTGTGTTTTGATTTTTGAATTTCAACTTTCAAAAATATTTACTCACACACTCTAAAACAATATATCAAGAAAAAACATCTTAGTCATTATTTCACATAGAGCACATTTTCATTTACTGCACCTAATACTGGGAGTTGCTGCTGGTGTGGCAACGGCTCCTCACAGTCTCACCTGGAAACTGTCCAGTGCAAACATCGTATTATCAGTCCCAATTACCCAATCTCTGTGCACTTTCACTGGAACAGCTGTGGGTTAGGAGCATAGGTACAGATAAATGACCCTTACACTGATATGTTACACAAACATGAAGTATATCACTGTGGGGAACCAATTTACAGTGTGCATGCACGGCTGTGTGTGAATATCCACCATGTTTTGCTGCAGTTAAGAAACAGTCGAGGCCTCTGTAATTAATGTTTTCTCCTTCACTGGTAGGAGTGTTGTCTTTTCCATCGTTTTTCAGCCTAGGTGACTTTTCCACAGTGACCTTACAGGGCACAGCCTCTGGTTTCAGGGTTGGCTTCTGTTCCCAAATATATCAGCTGAAACCCCCTGATGTCTCAAGTGAGGGAGTGAGCAATTTTTTTTTTTACTCCACTTGACCTTAACAGAGCCTCATTTGTCAAGCCACCCCCCCTCCAGGCTTACATACACCCATGATATACACCTCTGATTTCATCTGTGTTGAAATGCTGCCAAAACTAACAGCCCCCTTTTGCCACCCTTAAGGGCTACAAACATTAAATTAAAGAGCAATGTCAGTCGTTTATTCACGATAATAAACAGCGTTTTCAAAAAGCAGAGAGGGGGAGGGGGGCTCTTATGGATGTTAATCACATTTGAACAGCTGGTTCTGGTTCATCTCTCCTGACCAGTAACTCAAAGGGAGAAAAAAATGACCTGATGTTTATAATAAATGAAACAAATGGGAAAAGTTGAGAAAAGACAGAGCAGGGCATTGGGAATGCTCGTGTTTAAACTGTAGCCCAAAGGATTGCAGTGGAAAACTTGAGTGTGAAGTGAACATCTTTTTGCCCACAAATACGGTTTGGTCTTGCTCTTTGCAGATTTTTTTTTTTTTTTTTTAAACTGGTTGCAGCAGTCGCATGTGTTTTTTTTTTTTTTTTTTTTCAGTTTACACTGTGTGGGTTGATGCAAAGCAAGCACCAGCACAGGAAGGATGAGAGAGAGACAAGATGAAAGCTGTTCTCAGGTAAAGGCTGCAAGGAGACGTTTTGCCACATCCTGCCTGATTTCTGGCAGCGTGTGACCTCCTAGAGTGGGAGGAATTCATAGCTGTGACTGTATGTGCACGCCTGCCAGGAGCTGTTTGCATGTAAAGGCAGTGTTTTGGTGAAGTGCTTATTTCCCCCAGACACAAGAAAAATGCAATATAAACATATGCAACACAGGCAAATATTGAACATGACTGTGCAGTTGCACTGTGGCACAAACTAGCTGCACGGCACCTCATTAAAATTCATCTTTTCCCTTTGTCAACAAAGCATAGAATTATAAGCAGCTTGTTTTTTGGTGAGTGAGACATAGTTTTGCAGCTGTGTCAAGCTAATTCATGTCATACATGTAAGCATGAAAGCAAGAGCTTTTTAAAACATTGCCCAAGCTTGTCTAGATTGGCCAAAATAGCCACATACAGATTTAGATATTACACCACCCTACTGGCTTTTGGGGTGTGGGCATCAACAGATGCAGTCAGCCTTAACCATAAACAGAAACACAGCAAAGACGGACCAACTTAGAAACTGAAAGGGCTTTCTCAGCTGTTGCTGTGGGCCGCCTGTGTCTACAGTCTCCATCTCCCCTCACAGCCACATCATTGTCTCTTTAATCCACAACAGGCACCATGAGACCTATTACACCCAAATTCACTGTACATGCATTATGCCTCACAACACGTGCATGAGTCCCTCAATATCGGCCGAGATTTAGCTCTGCTTTGAGAATTTAATAATAGACACATTGTTGGATCGGATGAAAAAACTTGGCCAGCAGTGGTGCTACACCCGTGGCCATCCATCAAAAGCTTATCTGTGTCGCGGTTTGGTTGCTGTAGCCAAAACAAGTTGCCGCTGTCTCAGCTGGGGCATCTGATGGCATGGAAATATAAAGGTACGGAAACGAGCAGATGCAGAGTGACAAAAGTAAAGCTGGTGTCTCAACAACTCATCACTCAGGACCCTGAGATAAAAGCTCACAGTTGGTGAGATTTACTCAACATGCGGCGGAGGGAGGTTGACTTTATCAGGCCGTTCTGAGGCTGCAGGGTAGATCTAAAACTGAGAGGATCAGTCGGCGAGGAAAGAAAGAATTTGACTGGGACCATGGAGCATGGAGGGTGATGGAAGGAGACATGCAAGGAGATGGAAGACGGATGAGAGAGGGGAAAGAAGGAGATGGAGAAACAGAGAAGTCCATCTGGAATGCCTGACTCAGGGCAGCGATGGAAAAAATGTATTTTAATTGGCAACTGAGAGGAGAAGGAGTGGCCGGGTAGTATTAAGAAAGAGGATAGCCTCAGTCTGGCGGACAGAAATCCTATAGTCTGAGAGAAACAGAGAAGGAGCAAGATACAAAGACAGAGGCAGATTGAGGAAGACAGTAAAGTCAGAACAAAACTCCCGCTGCTTTAAAGAAAATCCCCTCGTAAAGCTCAGCCCCGTCTAAATGGAGAATTGGAGGTTCATACTTTTAACATCACGCACACAAGACTACTGCCCGCGAGGGAAACAGCAGCAGTCATTTGTCATCGTGCACAGGCCATTTGTTGTGGTCTGTCTTTGCCAAGGGTGATGTTTATTGGTTAAACTGAAATGGGTTTATGTCATGAAATATAAAGGAGATATCCCCTAATGAAATGTTGGGTTGAGTTTGCAAAATGAAAAGTGCAGTAAGCCACGGTGCATTCATGGCTTGTCTCTTTCCAAATTGCTGCTTCGGCTGATGAAGATGCAAATTATTGAAACAATGAGCAAGTACATTCAAATTCTGTGTACATTTCAGTTTTTCTTCTGGCCAATTTCTTAGTCTAATGTAGCTATTTTTTTTAGAGATTTTATATTTTTAGAGTATATTTATTTATTATATTTATATATTTATTCATATTATTTTGTATAAATATTAATAATATTGATATATTTTATTAATATATTTTAATTTTTAAAATATTTTTATACATATTCCTAAATATTTTTTATATAGTTTTAATTTATTTTATTACCTACCTTTTGCTTTTTATTATTTGTGTACTATACAAAGGTCTTTTTTAGTTTTGTAATTATTATTTTTTGTTATATAAATGCTTTTTAGATGAGGGTCTGCACTTGGAAACAATAGTTCAAAATAAAACTGCATGCTTTATATCTACAAAAAGTGATTTATTTTTTTTTTTATTGTTTTGTTCTGACAAAATGGGCCCACATGCCTGCACTCCATGTTTGGGCCACGATCCACCAGTTGAGAACCACTGTGCCACAGAGGCACTTGATGTCCTTCCAGTCCGACAAACAGGGAGGCACTGGGAGCCACAGAGGCGAGCGCTGGAGCGCTGCAGGTCACACCAGGCCTCCTGCTGCCGGACGGCACAGCCCAGTAACTCCAGCAACAGCAGGTAGACGCCACCATATGTCATCTGAGTGGAGGCAAGGGTCAGAGGTCGGGCTGCTACTAATGATTACCTGCTGAAGCGTGCGGCTTCGGCTCTCTGTTTGTTTGCGTAGCCGTGGAGACGGAGCAACAAGCTGCTGGGTTAAAATACACACACTGACACACACACACACACACACAGCCACAGCCACCCTGGTCCCAGCCTTGGTCCCCCTCTGGCTCCAGGCTCTCATACGTGCTCATTAGCAACACAATAGCGTCTACCAGAAGCTTCTGACACAGGTAAACAACATACAGAACGAAACAATACATCGCCTCACAACAAGCATAGCAGCTTACAATCAACATTATCAAAAGACACAAATGCCTGGGAACTCCAAAGCCACTTGGTCTCAGAATCTAATAAAAATTTGGACCGACATCCTTTTTTTCCCTCCCCAGTGATTAAATGAGTGTGGGAGGAAGAGCTTCCTTTAAACACGAGCCAACTTGATCTTTAAAGAGGTTACCTTGGACGTCGGATCATCCGACCACAGGGGCCGACGGGGAGCGCTTTGTGGTCTGGGTGTAAGGGGAAGGTCTCCACTTCAAATGAGGTGCAGGAGAAGGGAAAAAAAAGTCCTAACAGACCTCATAAAATATACAACGGTAAGGATTTTGTGAGGTGTAAGAAGTCATGTGTCTGTTTGAGACGTCCCAGTGGTCTCCTGTTTATTGATGCACATGTCACCTCTACTCTGTCCGCTGTGTGTGTGTGTGTGTGTGTGTGTGAGTGTGTGTCCGTGTCTCTCTGTGTTTGTGTTGATGTTTTGTGTTTGAGCGCATGTCATCAGAGAGCAGAGGGCAGCTCGCTTTGTCGCTGTGTGGCTCTTTGTGACTTGCAAGAGGCACAAGGTGAGGGGAGGTTCGGGTCAAAGGTCACACAAAGTGGATAATCTCCTTTTTCACCACAGCTGGCACACTTGGCTGCTTTTTTTTATTCATGCTGTGAACAGGTGCCACTGTAAAATGCATGAAACAATCCCCTCTGTTTTGATGCATAATGTTAATCATGAATAGTTTTGAGTTTTCTCATTATCCAGAGGGCTTCAGTTCCATCCAGCCTCAGCGGTTCAAAATGTGGCTAATGTATCTTAAGTAGGAAATAACCCCCGATTCCTTTGTGAATACTAGCCTGAATTATGTGTCAAATTAATCCTTCCTCGGATATATACTAAGTGTTTTCAATAAAAAGTCATGTAAAACCCACATGTGAATTGGAAGCACATGTGTTTTCTGAATACATGACGGTTTTCATATATGAGCATGTCAAATTTTCCATTTCCTGCGCTGAAATGATATTTCCAACTGTGAATTGTCCCTTTGTATGTGAAATGAAGCTTTGACGTGCAAAAAAAAAAGGGTTACATGTGAAAATGGGTTGAAAACGAAGTTCATGTGTAGAAAAAGCAAACAACAAAAATACATCACCTATGAACTGAGATGGTTGCGTCAGAAATAAAAACAGTGGCATATGTCAGACCACCAAACATGGTAAAAAAAAAAAAAAAAAAAAAAGGTTATGGTTATGTGTGCTAAAAGCGCACATGCTTTGAATTCAATACTGGGTTGAAGCATGTGACCTTCTGATGACACATATAACCTTGTTTTTACCTCAAAGGCAATAAATCTAATCATAGCAGCGGTGTTGGCAGTCGAAACGTTACCACTGCTCTACTTTGCTGTTCAGTCAGAGCAGAGTGCAAAGTTTGTACGAGCACTGAAAGGCATCGGTGCTTCCTCACCTGAACCTCCCCTGTGGGACGCTGGACCCGACCACAGCTTGGAATTTCCTTGATTTCTTGCAGAGCCTTGGAGTGCTGAAACGATGAGGGGAGGGGAGGGGTGGTGGTGTTGGTTGGACCGCCACCCTCCCCCCTCTGCGGAAATCATTCATCCCATTTTGCTGAACGCTGGCGGTGGCCCAGCGGCCGTGCTACTGTTTTCCTGTGTTTTGTTCACATTCACACAAACAAATCTCCCTCCTGCCTCGGTAAATCCAGAAGGCGGCCTGAGACCTGCGTGAACTTTAAATGAGAATCTGGCTCTTCATTCGCTCCCATCATTTTAAATTCTGCTCTCTGTCTCGCTAGTCCTTTACCCTTACAAGACCTCCCAGGGAGACACCTAGACGCTAAGTGTGTGTGTGTGTGTGTATGTCTTTCCACCCCACAGCTATGACTTATAGCTCGTGTCAGCGGCCAGTTATTCATGTGTCCCTCTAGACCCCTGCGCTGAAGCTGCCGGCTTTATTACCCCTCTCAGCTTTTCAACCAGTGGCATCACAAAACAGACAAGTGACCCGCAGCCACCAAGGACTCAAAAATCTCTCCGCGTACTTTATTGTGATTGTCTTATTTTCCACAGGAAGGGATTTGCATTGGCTGCCTTTAACAGAAGTGAACAATTTACAACCCTGTGAGGGAGTTGTTGATAAGCATACGTCATGCCCTGATGGCAACTGGCAGGGATTTTCGTGAAATACACTCCGAATAATATGGAAGACGTGTTTGGAGTCAGAGGGGGGTCCGATTTTCAGTGTCCCGACTGAATGGGACCATAAAACACCCTGGCAGGGATTCAGATTCAGTCAGCTGGCCACACTGAGGGGGTGGCCCCTGTTCGGTGGGAGTCCCACCCCAGACAGGCCCACCTCTAAGTGGAGACCCTGACCCTTATGCCTGAGTACAGCACCCAAAATTAAACCACACACAGAGCAGGGAAGGTTACACACTAAAAAAAAAAAAAAAAAAAAAAAAAAAAATCTCCATTTGAACAAGTCTCATTTTTAGTCTCACATTCAGTGTTTAAGTGCTTTTCTTAAAACAAGTTTAAATTAATCTGTCAGTGGGATGAGATAATCCCACTTGTTTTCAATGGTTGTTTCAGGATTTTTTTTTTCTCTGGGAGCAAGCATAAATATGCTGACAAACACAAGGCAGAATAAAACAGATCAACCCACTAGTAGCGAGAAATTGATGTTTAATTCAAGAAAACTCTGGAAACAAATCAGTTAGCATTGGACGCAAGTGGGATTATCTAATATGAGACTTAAGATGAGACTAAATCACTTGGTAAAATGGATTTTGTGTGTTGGTGTTAGCATAATTTTAGCTGTCCAAATCAATAGGACAGACTCGCCTGCGACAGATTTCAGGATCTGATGTGGCCTCTCCCCGTGCTGAGACCAATTTTGGATTTTGAAGTTTGGCCACTTAGCCTCTATCTCCATTCATAACTTAGTATTTATCATAGACAGGGCCTCTTGTGTTAACAGATAGTGAATTGCGCCTTTGTCCCGTCTATTGAGTCCCTAACTATTGAGCAGCAGGCCTGTTGGAGAGGGCCCCGTCGTCACTGTGGGACGGGGGTTATTTGGTTGTGTGCCACCCTTCGCCTCACATGCCATAACTCTGCCTTCAGTGAGCCTGTTTCTCACACCCCTCTCTCCAGCTGGAGGACAGGGGCCGGCTCTGTCTGCGTCTGCCGCTGTCTGACTGTTGTGTGTCGCGTGAGTGTGGCGGTGGCAACGCGTGGAGACGACAAGAATGCAGCACCCAGATGCGAGGTCTGAAGGAATCCCTCCGCTGACGCAAGGCCCGGGCCCAGGAATCTGCTACCACGTCCCTGTTAATAAACCAGGACCAGGCCCGAGTCTGGGGCCCATGCAGCACTGCAGACACGCAAAACATTTGGGAAATTCCCGCCCCCCCAACTTTATCTGTTTCACACATGCAGTGAAGGACTGCACAGTTGATCCTTTTAATATGACTACATGCATTAAGACATGAACAAAGACCTTGTATTATGTGTTAACAGTGCAATAAATCTCAACCTTAATGAGTCATTTCATCTAGCGCTGGCTGTTAACATGTAACGAGAATAAAAATTTCCATCGAGGTTAGATTACTTCTATTGTCACACTTGCCTTGCTGATGTTATCTGAGGCAGGAAGAGATATTACTCGGTTATGATGATGTGACAAGTTGATTTGCATTTGAAACAGGTGATCAGGTCAACTCGTTGGTCTGTATTTTTTTTTGGTTTGAAGATTTAAAGACTTCCAACTTGAGTAAATGATTTGAAAAGATGTTTTTTTGTTCCACAGTTGAGCGCCTGAAAATGAGCTTACAATCAATGCTTATCTTCCTACACATGAAAGAGAAAATCCCACAGCTCAAATCTCATGAAAAAAAAGAGAGAGAGAAAGAATTCTTGAAATGAGGCCTGTTATCTCCCTGCCACAGACTGTAGGTGTTTTCCTGGGCCTCTGACGTCGTTTCGATTTTGTGCAGAGAGCAGCTTTAATGGGAAATAGAGCACACGTCCCCCGCGGGGCGCGATGAGGCTCTGATCAAAGACCCCGGAGACACGTCAGTCATAAGATCTCGCTCAGTCAGCTGTGACGGTCTGACAGCCAAGATGGGTCTTCAGCTAAATAACTGCAGGGTTTCACATGAATGAGGCCAGACAAGTGCTCTGTCACTGCTTTTCCTTTTCTTCAGTTTCCCTTTTCTTGTTTTTTTTTACATCATTTTCTAAACCATGTCTCCCAGTGAAAGTGGATTACAACTTGCTAAAATCAGCTGAACTACTTTTTTTTTTTTTTAAAGTCATCACAAGTACTTTTTTTATTAGGCCCCACAGGAATATTGAGCGGTACTATTAATAAGTATATGGCATACTTTCACACCCATGCTTTCAGACAAACGAATCCTGTCATCATCCTGAGCAGGGCTGTAAACAATGAAGAATGCAAAGGTGAGGTCAGGATGGCGTGATGTGTAGAAACTCAGAGGAACTGGAATGTAGTGAGAGTGAAAGCGGCCCGGCAGCTCAGTAAAAACCTCCATATCAGGATGCTGAAGTGGCATTCCTTCCATGCCTGCCGTAACGATTCTTCATCGTGTCACTCCCAGAATTTGAAACTGTAAGTGCCACGCTGGAGGAATCATGGAAATACCCTCACGCCAGTGTGACGTTTCCATCCACTGCCTTATATTCACTGGCTAATGATCATACATTAGGGCAAAGTATCATTTGACTGTCTTCTCTCCCTCGCTGCATTATCTGCTGAGCCCTCAAAACTGTCCTTTCTAAACCCAAATTATAGGCCAAGCGGTTCTTATGTAATAATTGCTAAGTCTGATAAATTGTCAGGGGGAAAATAGTTAGTCTCAGTTACAGCTGAGTAATCTGCTCATCTCGGAGGATTTCTACAGTTCCCGAAGGAACATGCAGCATGACACGTTTCCCAGAGCCTGGCTGTTGACCTTTGCGCCGTCTCCTCATAACCGCAAGATAAATTAAATTGCTGCGTTTCACCGAGAGAGGCAACAGGAATGCGACAGGAAAGATAAACTAAACCCACCCGCCAGTGTCACCGTGACCCCATCTTTCTCCATCTGTCTCATTTCAGCCTCCATTTCAGGCCTTACCTCTCCATCCAGCATCTTATCGCACCCGAATAAAGGGCTCGAAACATGGAGAAGACAGAATACCAAAGACAATGGAGACACTGGAAGTTCCCGGTGCTTTTGGCAGAAAGAGGAGAGTCACTGACACGACAAAGCAGGGAGCAATGTTCAATTAGCACGTACAGCCATTTAAACACAACAACACTTATGGGACTTGGCTCTCGTCGGTGTCATTTTATGGGAAGGAAGTGATGAAGTGATAAGTCCCAGACTGTCCTTAGGAACACTCTGGAAAGTGCATCTGCTGGCTCGAAGGGGAAGTTTGTTTAGAACAAACATATTTACAAGATCCAGTGGTTGTTTGATGAAAAAAAAAGACAAGAAAAGAAAAAAAAAAACTCTGCGTGATAGTAAATCACCTCCCCGTATTTTACGTAATCCTAAGTGAGCCAAAAAGTGTTTTAAAAACATTTTAAGAGGCGCATTATTCTTCTCATTCTTTGGCATTTTTATGAGCAATTATTTCAGTGTTCCTTTTACTGGTCGTTTTCTCATGTAATAAGACATTAACAGGCGCGGAAATTAATTTTTGCACCAAGACGATGCCAAAGGAAGATTAAGATTTGGATAAAAGGTAGCTGAGGGACAGGAGGATGCATGGGGCAGCGTGTTGGGCCAACGCTGCTGATCTTTACTTGACCCTGAACTCTGACCTTCCTGTGGAGAGGGGCAAGAGAAAAGACGATTTATACCTCAGAGATCAACAGACTACCTCATAAAGACAAATAAAAAACTAAAGAGACAGTTATTTCAAAATGCTAGGGCATCCCAGGCCTGAGCTCTACCCTTTCCATATGACTCAGCATGAAATGAAAGCATTTTCTTTCCTGATAGCCACAGTAATACTTGCATTTGAGCTTTTACTAGGCCGTGCTGAAATAATCATCAGAGGAAAGTACCATGCATCTTCAGGGAAAATACTGTACTGTACCCATGGACAGTTTGGTAACACACAATATTTCCTTGTTTCCAGGAGGAAAAAAGGAACGACAAGCCTATGAGCCCAATCATATGACTCCCCTCTTTTAACAATCGTAAAATGTGTTTCTTCAGCTATGGAAAAGGACTGCGTTTCTCTTTGAAAAGCATGCATGACTTCCACAGAGAGACGAATGCAAATCAACTGCAACTTGAACAGGAAGAGGAACAAAGCAATAAACAACTCATATAGCAAAAGCATCAGCCGGTTCACATCTATCTGAGAGATATGAAGATGGATTTGACCTTAGTTTTTGTCTGCATGGCCTGGCTATCTCTGTTCTGTTTTATTACAAATATAGCATGAACCGTTGAAGAGGCAGCCAATGAGAGCGCCGCAGCACCAGAAAAACAATGACTAACAGGGACAGGTATGCTTGAAATGAAGGCAGATGACATTTCTTTCTATTCAGGCGTGTGAGAGCCTTATTTATGTGATAACAAGGATTAGCTCTCGACTGTGGGAGTGTGTGCAGACACTAGATGACAGGGCAGTGAGGAAATGTGATCCTATAACAGCACCAATTGTGCAGGGGCAAGGAAAGTGTTTAAGGTGGCAGGTACGCACCAGGATTGCATACCTCAGGTGTGAATTTGTCGTGTCATCGTGTTCATGGCTGCTGGGAACCGAGAGGTGGGGTGATAACAGCGCAGTTGTGAAACGACAGTTTATGTTTGTGTTTTTGAGCTTCTATGGTAACAGTTATTGACACATTGCTTGCCACACTTCCTTGTACATGCAACAAATGTAACCTATGCATTTGGATATAGGTGGGGTATCCTTGCACACATGAATGCAATTTAAAAAACAAAAACAACAGTGTAGGTACTGAAACAAACGTGTATCAGGGTGACAAGTAAGCTCACTTAAGGCCTAAATATCTCACTGCACAGCACAGCTCTGTGTATTGTATGCATTCGATAGCCAGAGGAAGTGGGTTTGGCAAACATTTGCACATGAAAACACAGGAAAGGCTGTCAGAAAAGGAGAGGCCGGGGCACGTGTAACTGCAAAAACGTGCAGAGCGAAACTGCGTGGTGCGGCAGTTGTTAAAAATGTGCGTGAGACGATCCTGTCGGCGTTAACCTATGCACAGTATCGCCATGCAGCATTTTTTTGTTTATCTACATACTTCTGTGACAAGGAAAGGCATGGGGAAGCTTTACAGTATGAGATATAGGCAAATGATCTGAGCAAAGCAACGCCGTGAGAGTTCACAAGAAAGAGGAAGCGCGAGCTGTGAGAGCGCAGGAGGAAATCATCCGGTGTGAGAACTTAGCTTAGTGAGAGTGGCAGGCTTTAAGTAGTGTACGTCTGCTTTAAGTGCCGAGAGCAGTCGGGAACATACTGATACAGCTGAGTCACCTGCCATGTCTGGACAACACCTCCAGCCACCCCCATCACCTCGTTTCACCACATCGGAGGTGAGCCAGTGAAGCGTGGAGTGCCTGGCATTCTCCGCCTCCTGCACCTGGTGCAAGGCTCAGCCGTCCGGGCAGAAAGACAAACAAGACACAATCCTGCACTGCATTTTTTCATTATTTTCTCTTTCCCCCCCTTCTTGATTTTTCTTCTTTTTTTCTGTGATACAGTTGGAATATCTAACACTTATCTGCATACACATTATTAATCCATTAATGTAATGTCAGCATTTAAAGGCACCACTTGACAAGCCTTGTGGGGCTTCCTTGGTTTCCCAGCACTTCATGTATGAATATATTTGTAATTTTTTGTTTTGTTTTCTTGCGTGAGAAATAAAGTTTAGAAAAATATACGTCCAGACTAGAACTTGTGCTACTAAACATTTTACACTTGCAGGAAAAACACACAAGAGGCTTATAAAATAGAGTGTATTATTCAAGTTTAAACTATGTGAACAGCACATGGGATAATTGGACTTACCACTACTTTTACTATTAAGATATTTTACTGTTAATACTTAAGTAGTTTTATTTAAGAGAAATATTTGATGTAGTACTTTGCTGGAGTATTCTTCTATTATGGTATTGTTTTGTTTTAAAATAAAGTGATTAAAGATTTGGGTGCTTTTTTAGCTGCAAAAACAGTCATAGACTTCACAACCTCTCCTGCGACCTTTCCTATACAACAGTGTGCACAGCAACGATATGTTTATCTATGTCCTGGTTGATATCCATGCAACTGATTCCAAATTAAAAACAAATAGAGTCGCCCAACCTATTGACAGCAACACTGTAACACATGCAGCATTGCACGTAGACTGTAAGCAGTCTTCTCCTCAGATTGGTGAAATAAACTTGCAACTTTATTTCAGTGTTTCATTTGAGATAAGAACAATATTGTTGTGACAAAGTCATAACTGCTGTGTAAAAGCAATAGGGCACTCGGGGCCTGTGTGTTTTTAACATCAAGGCGGTGATTTGGTCGCAGGTACGAGCCAAAGGCCGGAGATGTTTTTCGTTATAACACACAGCCTGTCCTGTGCTTTTGCTTAAGTGAATCTGAGGTTGCACCAGGAATATCTTTGGTTGATTAATCATGTTTAAAGGGTACCAGCTCTGAGCTGAACACACTTTATTGGCACTATGAGCCAGGAGAGACCCAGACAGACCCAACAAGCCTATACATACTTCAGACATTTATCAGTTGCAGAGTATGAATAAGATCTCCAGCCAAATGTTTTATCACGTTTCACCATAAACATGGATAGTATCACCATATATTTATTTATCCAGGGAAACGAGACTGAGCATGCTTTGTCTCCTCCAGGTCGTCATGCCTCACATTCACCTTCTCTTGTTGGCACTGGGCAGTGGCTTGCTCAATGGCACCTCAGCTGTAATTGCTGAGTGAGGAGACTCATTACTCATTCACTCTCTCCACACACATCTTCCATCTCAGACCAGTGATTTTATCTGGAAAACCTCTTTAACCTTCAGGCTACCGCTGCTGATGAATTCGACATTTAGAAAGTCTGATTTTCCATTGTACGTTATCTAGCAAGACAGATCTTGCTATGGAATGAGCCTGTGATACATAGTTCAGATATGCTTGCGCCTGTCAGCCTGACAAAAGTCCCCATGATCTCGCAGCTGCAGAAGCTACACCCACCAAAATGTCCTGCTTTGACTTCCTCCAGGTAGATGGTTGACTAATTGCAGCTTTTTAATCCACATGCAGGTCCGGCCTAGCTGAAGGACAGACTCAAGTGCCTGAAGGCCTAGAAAAGAGAGCAGGAACAGGATGTCCCCAATATAACACAGAGGAAGAATGCCTGGAGCGGTGGATTCAAGACGAAGGGGACGTTTCCCATGACACAGTCCTCGCCATTTCCTGGAGCTCGGAGGCTTTGTACACAAACTATGTGGTGTGGAATGCCAAACTGGCAGGTCCAGCGGTGGCCCTGAGGGTTACAGCTGACGTAAAGCCTGATGTCCAGTGGGGCCGGCCACTGTGACCCCCCCTACTCCCATCATCCCATACATCACCCCGCATAAAACCTCTGGGAAAATATACATGCACAAAATACGAAGCCCTGATCTGCTCCCGTGACAGGATCTGGGTGACTCTTGACCTCACCCTGGGTTAGACGTTTGACCGGACCCGTCCCAAGAGCCGACTGCACAGTTCGTACTGTTCTTGCGCTAAAAATATTGATGATTATATTCATCTCCCTTCGGCCCTGTTGTGATATTGCCTGTAATGAGATATGTTTTTTTGCAGTTTTCACGTTCATATCACTGTTTCTGGGAGAGACCACTTCTCTTTTTTTTACTTGAGACTTTCAGTTGCACATTTGCAGAAATAGATGATAGAATCACATAAGACACTTTACTACAGCAATGGTTTGATTCAATTTTGTAATGAAAATTTGAACGTTGAAAATGTGCTGATTCCGACTTGGTATGTGCGTGTATTCGGAGCCATTCATACTTTCCACACGTCCTCTCCTATTTCGGCCGTGATGACTTTACCAGAGAGCAGCAGACCTCGCTCCCTCTATGTTACCCTGTGAAAAATGTGCTGTGCATTTCTCAGGCTCTCTCTTTACTCCTGTAAACCATCCTCTCCATGGTAGTCACAGCGGAACGACTTCTCTGCTCCACATCTCTCATCCGTTGGTGGTTTATAAGGGGGCTTATAAAGTTATAGCCCCATGGTTTGGGGGTTTTTATCATCCTGGATTAAAAATCTCAAAGGAGGGAATTCTTTCAACCTCTCGCCCCAGTCCCAGTTGCCCTGTAGACTAGATGGGTTTCACAGAACAGGGGATACCTTCTATTTTTACCGCTTATCCCAGCAACATCTACTGCAAGAACTCTGTCAATGCTATGAGCACAGAGACCGTCCATACATGCATTAGTGAAATAAGAGAAAATCTATAAAATTTTGAGAGAGACACCAGAAATCTTCTTAGTATGTCAGCAAGCAAAGTATTTTGTAAGTAATAGAACTGAGACTGGGCCCTGATGCAGATGCATAGCTGAATTAAATACAGCCATGCTGCACTGGGAGAGTCAAAGAGTGAGGTAAAGAGAGGTCGCAGACACTGCATGTAACCGCATCCCATCAGATATACACACACATCATTTTCAATCTATTTAGTCCAGACCAAAGCAGTCAAGCTGGGGCTCCGCCAAATGAACATGAATGAATCGGTTTGTTACAGAAACTCAATGGCACTTTTCTTAGTGCTATCTATATCCATTACCGGTTAGTTTTGTGTCAAGCATCTTTATTGATTTTAGGATAACACTGAAAAAATGAAAACCTGCATGCTCGTGTTTTACCCAACATACTGACAGCAGATTAACATCTCACCTGCATGAGACACAAAGTCACAGTGAACTGTGCCACTCAAAACAGGGGCTGTACATCCCTCAAAATGTATCAAATAAGAACATTTCCTACATCTGTTGTCATAATCTCAGAGATCAAGCAGGGAATCGCGAGGAATGTGCTACATGTTTGGAGTATTTTTCACATTTGAAATACAAGACACGACACGCTGCAGCTCAGCACTTTCACTTCACAGTAAAGCGGCGGCTGTATGTTCACTGTCCATCCCCAGGGTTTCGCTGCAGATATTATCATCACATGGAAAAGCGTGTCTTGATAGTGAAGACAGTTGAAAGCTTTATTTCCAAGTGCAGCCCTCATTAAATGAGCCCTTTTCCTCTTACAGGTCTTGGCTGACAGATAAACCAAGCTTGGCTGCATGCTCTTATCATCCGATCACAAGAATGACAGACATCCACAGTTTATCACCCGTATTTTGGTGATGGAAAGGAGGAACTTGACGACAGGCTTGGTATCTTGAGCATAACAGGCTCGCTTCAGTCCGGGCATCTAAACTTTACAACGATTTTACCTTAAAAAATGCATTCAACCAACAGCCAAAAGAAAATTCACTTTCATCAACTTGCTCTCACATAGTACCATTATTTTGGTTAGCTGCAGATAATGTTGGCATTTTCACTTTGAAATTGGCATTTTATATCACTGGTCTTTTGAAAATTTTCCTTTCCAGGTTTGCAAGCCTAGATAAGACAACATGCCTGGTGGAGATCTGCACTCCTCTAGTTCAATATTAATTATTCAATATTCCTCTGTTAATCAATTAATGTGTAGCCTAGAGGAATATTAACTTTCTTGAATCTTTGTAACTAGTGAACAACTAACAAATGCTAAATAATAAAAGGAAAATATATTTGTCCTCGTTAATCCTTTTTTATCTTGTCCCCCTGCACTATGAGGCACCTTGTCTAGCCTGAGAAGTCTGGCGTGAGATCTTCGTGATTCAGTTCGGCTGCAGAGCATTCAGTAGAAATTCAGTAGTTTCTTCTGTCTGCATCATCAGGTATGGCGTGCCAGAGCAGTTTCACCACATTCACCGCACTACGTCTGCAGCTTTCTCACTTCTGCTCATCACTCTCACATGGGATGTCCTGTTGACTGCATCTGCTCCTGCAGCGACAGCACAGACCTTGTATTGTGTCTGCTCTCATTACGTGTGTCTGCCCCTGAATAGCACAGGCCAGTGTGACTCACTTAGCCCGGTCCTCCTCAGGACAAGCACATGAATCAGTAGTTATTTACGCTTTTCCTAAAGCATCAGCAGGCGCTTCCTTCTCTGTTTGCAGAATTCATGCCTTCTCCATCTCTTACGCTTCCGCTGGAGCACGTGGTTGGCCTGCTGCTTCTCTGGCTTCCAGCAGCCATATACTTTTCTATCAGAAATGCCACAAAAGACACACGGCCGTGCACGTGGGAGACATTCAGTCTCTCCCTGAACAGCTGTAGGATCTTCAGAAGTCTGTTTAGTCCTTGTGCTATGGGGCGGTTCAGTTCACGAGGTGTTTTTAAGGCTTTTCCAGACCACAGAGCCCCTGTGCACTACCTGTTCTTGGTAAATGCTTGGCCACAGTGGTACTGTAGATCACGTGTAGCAGGATGCTGCCCAATTGTAATAAACCATGGCCCATGGCCCACACCACGCTGTCAGACTCTGTGCAAAGAAAACCAGAGGACCAAAAGCAGTCATAAGCTTGAGTTCTTAATGTGTGTGTGTGTGTGAGAGAGAGAGAGAGAGAGAGAGAGAGAGCGAGAGAGAGAGAGAGGGAGAGAGAGAGAGAGAAAGCAAGTGTGTGTGAATGAGGAGACAGAAAGCTCAGTAAGTGATGTAATGAATATAACAGACTTAGGTGTTCCAATGTTACTTACTCTTTTATTCGGGTTTACAAGATAAGCAAACAATAGCTAACAGAAAACAACAAAGTCCATTTATTCCGTCTCTGCACTTTCCTACAGTTTTGAGATACTGCCACATTGTTTTGGTAACTAATACATTACATTTATCTCATGGTTACAGTGATTTTTCACTTTGTAGGATAAAGTCTTGCTGCAAAACATGCAACAAGCTTATAAAAAAGAATGCATTGTTTGAGTTTAAATTATATGAACAGGATATGGAATAATTTGACCTACCACTACTTGTACTCTTGATGCATTTTACTGGAAATACTTTCATTCAAGATAAATATTTAATGCAGTACTTTTATTTTGCTGGAGTATTCTTCCATTATGGTATGTACGTTTGGTATGTACGTTTAATTAAGTAAAGGATAAGGGTGCTTTTTTCACTGGTAGTTGCAAAAACAGGGATGGACTTCACAACTTCTCCTGCAATAACTACACTAACCCTGCAACATGCAACAGACTAAAAAACTGCCACTGTCTCCCTTAGATTTTGGAAAGCCTGCATAGCGTATAATGTACATTAGTTAGATGCATGTTCATAATGTTTGGGGTCAGTCAGTTCAGCAGTCCAGCAGTTGTTTCACTGGTGCTTGTGAGCTGTGGATGTTTGAAAGGGGTTCAAGGCCTGCTGTTATCTATCCCACAGGCCCTGGGACAGCAGCCAAGCTGATGCCATCTCAAGGGGAGGAACACAACAAAATGACAGGAAATTCCTACTTGGTTTGCTCCCATCAAGCAGAAGAATGCCTTTTAAATCAGGCCACTGAAACGCTGTGTAAGGATGCAAGGCCCTTTGACTGGCCAAGGACTCGACTGTAAGAGAGAGCACATGGGATGTTACTGACATACAAACAGACAGAAACAAAGGAGCAGCAAGGCAAGACAGAGAGACCAAGAGAGGGGTGACAGTAAAGGATGGTGAAAAAACAAAAAACAAAAAACAAACTCAAGCACTGAAAAGAGCCGGTTATAAAATGAGGCTCGCCCACAGGACCACATATTACAACTTAATCACAGGCTCTCAACTGAAGGTGCAATCTTATACGTACTGGTTTGTACTATCTGAATGGAGAGGAGGCGGAAGGCAGTGTAAAAGTGGGTCTAAATTTGAATACCTGCCGTCGTTAGATCACAACCACCCCATAGTATTCATATGTAGGACATAGTATCAAAATTCCTTCACATTAAGAAATGGGGCCATGTAGGGCATAGCATATAAATTCTTTCCCTTTCAGAAATGGGGTCATGTAACCACATACCAAGTCATGCATTTAGTCAGAGTCATCACAGTCATTTCTTCTTCCCAGACAAAATGCTTTATCATATATTTCAGGACATTTTGCAGCCTATTAGGAGGGTGCAGTGTTTGTTTTCTGAGTCTGAAACTTGACCTCAAAAAATCTAGACATCCACAACATAGCACAGGGCCAAGGCATGATGAAAGACAAACATGCATTGACAGACACACAGTTAAGAAACTTGAGGTTTCATTGCCCCCTAGTGAAAACTTACACGCATACAGTACATACGGTACAGTGACAAACACAACACGCTGTTTCACAATCATTGCTTAAAGCCTGCATGATGGATTACTTGTTCTGAATAACTGACATTTCTGTTCTTAGGCTCCCAATGTACATTTCATGCTTGAAAATGGATTGAGTTTCCCCATCTCACTTGATTTGACTCCATTTGATTTGCAGATTTGCCATTCCTTTTGTTTAAAATTTCACAATCCAAAATGTTTCTTAAACCCAACTATGCTGTTTAGAAAACTGTGCATTAAAAACCAGACCAGTCTCATTTACATTCCCTGGGAAAGTTGAGTGACTTTGCTGTCACATTTTTTAAATAATAAAAAAAGTGACCGCCTGTTGATAGTGTACAGCTTCAATCAGTGATACCAGAACAACATAATGGCATCAGCAAAGAACAAATCTCTGACTGAGTTGCCTGAAATAGCAACTTCCCTCACCACGGGCCTGAGAAAAGTATGCAAGGTCTCCAAATCTTAGATCTTATGGGAACAAAAGACAGATGGAGCATTTCCCTCCGCGATCCTTCAAACTGGATACCATTGTGTTCCTTTTCTGGAACACAATGGTCTTGGTGGTGTGGCACGAGTTCGGGTCCTAGTTCAGGAGAAAACTGTTGCTATGTTCTTTTGCTGCCACCTGGTGCTCCTGTAGTGCAATTGAGAGGAAACAGAAACGCTTAATTCCAATTCAAATACACAGACAGTGTATAACCAGCTCCCTCTAGTGGCATACACTGTACACTCCCATTATATTGCCACTAACTGCACCATGTGGAACTTGCTGACATAAGAAAAAAAATGGTGTTGAATCTTCTGAAATATTATTTCTAATCATCATAGGCCACTGTGTGTTCAATGGATTTGTGGTGCTCTATCAATCAATCAATCTTTATTTATATGGCATCAAATCACAACAGAAGTTATCTCTTGATGCTTTACAAATAGAGCAGGCAAAGACCACGCTCTACAAATTACGGAAGAGAAGAGAAACCCAACAATAAGAGCATGCTCTTGGCGACAGTGGCAAGGTAAAACTCCCCTTTAACGGGAAGAACCCTCAGGTAGAACCAATCTCAGGGTGGGCGGTCATCTACCTCTACCGGTTGGTTGGAAAGGGGAGAGAGAGAGAGAGACAAAGAGATAGAGACAGGGAGTTAAGGACAAACTGGGACAAATGACAACAACAGAGCAACAGAATATCCTGACAAGTGATCTAAATGGTAGTGACACACAGCATCCAGCCTTCTCTTCTGCAGCTGGATGACCTTCCAGGATGAGCAGGACAGTATGACCTACAAGACATAGAAAGACACAGAAATGGAGGCGGAGAAGAAGATAACAGATAAAAGAAGAAAAGAAAAGAAAAGAAAAGAAAAGAGGAAGATTAGGAAAGAGAAAAGTACTCTGAGCATGATATGAAGTCCCCCGACAGTCTAGGCCTATAGCAGCATAACTAAGTGCTGGTCCAGGGCAAACCTGGGCTGGCCCTAACTATACGCTTTGTCAAAGAGGAAAATTTTAAGTCTGCTCTTAAAGGTAGAGAGAGAATCTGCTCTCCAAACTGAGACTGGAAATTTGTTCCACAAACATGGAGCCTGGTATTGGAAAGATCTGCCTCCTGTTCTAGTCTTAGAAATTTTGGGGAACCACCAATAAACCTGCATTTTGGGAGTGCAGTGCTCTGGCAGGGTAATAAGGAACTATGAGCTCTTTCAGATAAGATGTTGCCTGCCCATAAAGAGCTTCATAGGTGAGGAGAAGAGTTATAAATCCTATTCTTGATTCTACAGGAAGCCAATGTAAAGAGGCCAATATTGGTGTAATATGATCTCTTCTCCTAGTTCTAGTAAGCACACGTGCAGCAGCGTTCTGGACCAGCTGGAGAGTCTACATTTAGCCAAAGAGTTACACTGGATCTGATGAGGAGAAAAGGGTCGGTGCTGTGAGAGTTTGATTGCTTGGTGTTTTGCAAAGTAGAGAACCTGAGTTGGTCTAGTGTGACAAAACTGTGAAATTGCAGTGGCTGTTTGCACACAAAGTTTTTAAAAAAAGTAAATTTTATCTCCAAAGCCTGGGCACGGAGGCAAGCCATACTTTCTTGTTTAACTGACACATGCATGCTACATATAAAATGTAGTGCTGTAACTGTATGATATTTTGTTGCTATGAGTGGTGATATTTTGCATGCTCATACTTGTGTCCATATACTGTATGAATGTGCTCTTTAATTGGTCATGTGTTATTTTCATTGTATATTTTGGATACCATTTATCTGTTATGCAATGTGGCATCACTTACATTTGTATTATCTGAGAGTGTCTCTTTAATCCTCCTATTATGTTTGGGGTCAGTTTGACCTCAGTCAATGTTTAATGTCTCTAAATAAATGATTAACATCATTTTTTTTTTTTTTTTTTTTTTGCTTCATATTTAACGAGTTTTCCTAATGTAATGGGCACTACTGGGTAAACATGAAATTCACATGATGATATGTTGTCAATGTCCTGTACACACTTTGTAATGCACCGGTTATAAATAACCGATGCATTACAAAGTACTGCATCAGTACTTAGAAATAATATAAAGCCATTAAAACACCAAAAATTAATATTTCTTTCCAATTTTAGGTCAGTCAGTGAGATTTTATGGTGATTTGTATATTTTTCCATAGTCGCGTAATTGGAATACTGGATGTATAAGTGGGGGTGGGGGGAGTTATGTTTTATTTAAAGGACTATTTAGGTTGTCAACAAATAAACATAAAGTACCTGACTTAACAATAATTTTGTGGAGGTTTAAACTGCTGGGGTCAAATTGACCCCAAACATAAAAGATGTTCCTAAATTTGAACATAACAGGAGGGTTAAGTCAGCTGGGAATCCTCAGCTGTAAAACATTAAGATAAAATAAAATTCATTCATTCAATTCTTTCATGTAGAAATAAGTCTAAACTATAACACTTATGGCTTCAGCTGCTCCCACATGCCTGTTTCAAAGGACAAAATCAAAGCATCGCTGAGAAGGACATGAGAAGGATGGGAAGGTTCAAGGTGATCTTATGGCCATAATACATATTGTTACCGTACAAGTGGACAAATCATTGGGTGGGAATTGGGGAATATTTACATTTGAAGTGACCTTGTGATAGCGAAAGAAGTGAAAACATGAGACTGAGTAGAGGAAGGATTCTTTTTCCCATGCCATCCTCTCAGACTCAGACTATTTGAGGTGTCCTCACCCCGTGCATTGCTCTTTCTATGGTATAGAGGCTCCATGGATCAGAGGGTGGTGCTGATCACAGGTTGTTCCTCGGGGATCGGCCTCAGTCTGGCCGTCTGCCTTGCTTCCGATCCGGACAAAACATACAAAGGTAACCAGAGCTGCCATTATCAACTCATCACAGGGACCAGTTTGACTTTCTTTCAGACTTACAGGGCAACAGAGCAGGGAATTACATCCCCAAGATGTTTTTTTTTTTTTTTTTTTTTTTTTTTTTTATAAATATTGTAAAATGTCAGTACCTTTTTCTATGTTAGTTGTGCTTATATCCAATAAAGCAGTTGAGAGAGTTGTGAGAGCCATTCATTGTTAATTATTTTCACTTATATCCAAATCAAACATGTGTGTTCTTCCCACATTTATTATTTTATGCTGTTTTTCTTTTCCTGTGGAAAAAAAGCAAGCAATCTCAATACTCTGTACTATATTAATCTCTCCTAACCCCTATTTTGGAACAATGAAGATGTAAACATGAAAATAGCCATGTGCATTAATTGTAAGGCTTTCCACTGGGACACTGGGTTTGTATTGCTAAGAGTTGCTGTCTGTTTAGTCTACGCCACTATGAGGAACCTGGCCAAAAAGGAGCGTCTTTTGGAGTGTGTGAAAGGCCTGCACAGGGACACTTTGGACATCCTCCAGATGGATGTGACCAACCAGCAGTCCATCCTGGAGGCCAAGGACAGGGTTACTGAGAAGCGAGTGGACATTCTGGGTATGTTCTCTGTCCTGGCTCTTCTCTGTCAGTGTGTTCTTATTGTGTCTGCAGATTTTGTCTATTGTGTACTTTCCCTTTACTTCTCAGTGTGTAATGCTGGCGTGGGCTTGATGGGACCGCTGGAGGTCCAGTCCCTGGACACTATGAGGCAGATTCTGGAGGTCAACCTGCTGGGTACCATCCAGACTATCCAGGCCTTCCTACCAGGCATGAAGGCCCAGCGTCAGGGCCGCATCCTAGTCACCGGCAGCATGGGGGGGCTTCACGGTGAGATTTGACAGATACTGCCAATTTTACTCTAAATGTCCACTTTTAGTGATATGAAGTGAATGAGGACTTTGTGTAGGTACACTTATGCTTGCAGCCAGGCAGGGTATGGCCAAAATAACACCTTGTCTGAATTTCATATTGCCTTGCAGGTCTCCCTTTTAATGAACTGTACTGTGCCAGTAAGTTTGCAGTAGAGGGAGCCTGTGAGAGTTTGGCCATCTTACTGCACCACTTCAATATCCAGTGAGTTTCAAGGATTGCCCTGGCAGTGTGTATCTTTACTTCAGATGTTTTGCTTGTATCTTCGATCAGAGAGAGCTGGAGGTAAGCTTACTGACTCCATCCTCTATCGCGCAGCGTGAGTCTCATCGAATGTGGTCCGGTCAACACCGACTTCCTGAACAACCAGCAGAAGACGGAGCTTGGGGACGCATCTCTCCAGCAGGTCGACGCCCAAACGCTCAGCCTTTATGAAAAATACCTGCAGCACTGTGGGGCTGTTTTCCAGAACGCAGCACAGGATACAGAGGACATTGTAAAGGTAGGCTGTGTGTAAGTAGATTATTAGTAATGATGAACCTTTCTCCAAGCAATATGAGTTTTTAAAGGCTGATACTGACACTGATACTTTTGGCTGACACCACCTATAGACAATCTTTTCTGCTGATGTTAAATATCTATAGGCCGGACTGTTTTTATGCACAAAAAATGCCCTGAATCATATCTATTCAGTGTTCCCCAGGAATCTATGCTTGTTGGGGTAAAAAGGTCTCCAAGATAGCATTTATATCATCACGGGACACTAAAACCCTCCCAGGATAATGTGCTACTTTTAGGCATGCTTGCCGATCTTAAAGGCATGGTGAGACATGATTTCTTGCAGATTTGCAGACTGAAACTCCTGAGACTGTTGAGTAAAATATTCCCGCATGACACACAAAAACAATTTCTCTGGTCTACTATCTAAAACAAAACTGATATTAATATACTGATATTCACTAGCTGTGATTAGGCGCCTCCATGGTATTTCAGGTGGATGACTTGACCAGCCATTGTCAGATTTTTAATAAAAGCTCAATATCAAACTCATATATTGGCTAAAAGTACATCAGTCTAACCTTAGTTTGAACTCCCCCTTTGAAATGAATGCGCATAAATTGCACAATTACATATTTGCTCCTATGTGGCGTGATACCAGGTGCTTATGAATTCACTGTGAGTCAGCATGAGCACCACCTTTGGACTTCACTGCCGTGGCATGTTTGTCTGCCCGCAAGGTATTTCTAGATGCCATCCAGTCACCCAGCCCTGCACTGAGATACCACACCAACGACGCCATGTCTCCTCTCACCACGCTGAAGACCACAGCACCAGACAGCTCGCAGTACATCAGTGCTATGAGCAAACTAATCTTCTCATCTAACAGCGCTGAGGATCAATGATAACGATAAACCACAAGTCATCCCTTTTTGCATGCTTTGCATTCATTCCAAGTCACCACTTAATGTGCAGATTTGCTTGTTGTCGACTTTATGTGCAATGGCTTATAATGTTTGAGATTTGCATTGCTCTTAGAATTTGTGGAAGTAAATGTGAATTAAAACAACAACAAAAAAAACTGTTCTGGTTTCGCGTTGTTTCAATTCCTGGTATAAAGTTGATGTACTGTGAATGTCTGTTGTTGCCCAGTTGGGGAGGGCACTGAGTTCAGAGGCTTGTGACTGTGAGAAAGTTCATAGGAAGGGGTGGTTTTGAGCTGCTGCTTCTATTTTGGGCTGTTGCTTATCAGAAGTAACCACCCCTATCGAAAAAATTACAAAAATGGATCATTTTGTGGTAGGTGGAGTAGCATTTGTAAAAATGTTGGGGAGAAGTGTATTCGAATGATATAACACTTCATGTATTCCAAGAATGTTATCATGCTCTTACAACAATAGGTGTATTTCACCAGATGGGTGTGTTTCTAGACAAGGCCCTTGCCACTTTACTCAAGGGAGTTAATTCAGGAACTTGCTTATGTAATTTTTGATTGATTTTGTATAAGTTATACAACCTCCTCACTCAAAAAACATGAAACTAAAGAACTCAGACTTTCAGTTTGTTGCTGCCCCATTACCAGTCAAAGGAAAAGTGATATTAGATAATATTTTTCCAAACCTTTACAACAAAATGGGCATCATAAATTGGAGCACTCTTCTGTCTATCTATCTATCTATCTATCTATCTATCTATCTATCTATCTATTGATCGATCTATCTATGGACATGAGTGAATTTAAGAAATTAAGAAGCCATAATAATAACCAGGGAATAGGTTATTATTAAAGAGGTAAAGACCAGAAGTGGACTCTCTCTGTATTGTACAACACATGACACCAACTCAAGCTAACACAAACACACACACACACACACACACACACACACACACGCACACACAGAGTCCGCTTACGTGTTCTCACTGGAGCACATCCCAGTCTCAGTTATTCCCGGTAAGGTTTATATTCTGGCTCGTAAATCAGGTAACCACAGTGAATTGTTACCAACCATTCAAACTCTTAGGATTTTACATTCTGGGATACTGGCGCATCCTTTTTCAAGGTGCACTAAAGTCAGCTGTCAAAAAAACAAGGAATAAGCTTGTAATTTGATAGTTGAGTCTACAACCGTCACTGATCTCACTGATAAATTATTTGCTTATTGCACAGTTTTTGTGTGTTGAGTCTAAAGGGGGGTCTTCACTGGACAGGTCTGCACGCTTTAAACGAGTGATCTTGTTTGTTCCATCAGGTGACATACTGTCTACATATTTACACCTGCTGTTCAGTTCATTGACATGGAAACTGATTTTTTTTTTTTTTTTTTTTTTTTTTTTTGAGGATCAGTTAAAGATTAACACATCTGTTTCAGGGTAAGTGAATTGACAACTCAGGTTCAATGACGACTTGACAAACCAGTGACATCAATACAGTGACTTCGGTGACGACAGTCCTGGGCATTTCAGTGTCCTATGAGGACAATTTGATTTCAAAAACTGAGAAAAACCAAAATGATGACGGTAAACCTTTAACCTTTAAACCTTAAAAACCTTTGTTTTGCATTTCAACATCTGAGGAAGGGTATGAATGCATGAGAACACACTGTCTTCATGGGCCTTCAAATAACTGAGCTATTACAAGCTCAGGAATCAAAGACAGCAACAAAGACAGCCAACTTGAACTGCGTCCATTCTTTGTGTAACTTTTAGATCAGCCCAGAGCTTTTTAAGCCTTTGAGTACGTTCTTTTATAACCTGAGTCAGGTCAGCTTGTCTGCATCTACAAGTTACGTATCCGGCCCAACTTTCACAGGATTTACTGAGGATCAACAAATCCCTCCTTGATCAAGTGCCCTGATTCAACTTTGAGGATCCTGCAATGCATCCAGCAAAACCAAACCTGGCTTCTGTTTTTTTTTTTTTTTTTTTTTTTTTAAACAACGCCACTTAAATGCTTAGACAGAAGAGTCAGACAATGCTATTTTTTTTTTACATGAGTATAATAACTTCAGCATTTTCGAGGCTGTCAAAAATCATATGGAAATGTATTATTTCTTTTTACAATCACAATCAAAGCCATTTAAATTAGTCTCTGTGCCAGCCAAATGATTTCCACTGTTGCATGAAACTTCTGGCACCTTTAACCCAGTTAATTTGGCAGGAGACAGCAGCCAGATAGTGTCCAGGTTTATCATGAGCACAGGTCACACTGTTGCCCCACTTACTTTAGACTTTGGCTTCGCTGAAAGAAGAAAAAAAAAATGCTGCAAAATCATGTGACCTCAGTCCTCAAATGCTTGGAATGATTTCGTAGTGATGAGTCATAATTATGTCCTCATTTCGGTTACAGGCCGGTAGCAAACCAAACCTGCATTTCCTTGTAAAGTGGTTTTGAAAGACAAATGTGTGAAACTGTGAGGTGTTTCTCGTTTGTTGCTTCGATAAAGGAATTTCGCTAAACTTTTTAATTCACACACAGAGACAGTTTGGATCGTAGATTGAAATTTACAAAAGGCTTGTACTTCAGAGACCCTTAGATGATATGATATGATAAGATGATTTGTGCTGTCTATCTGTGTCAGTGCTGAAGATGACACCGAGGAAGATGAATCCTCCCACCATTATTTTAATGACACCACCAACAGAGCCCTCCAGCTGATCAACTTTGTCTCCGCAGTCATATTAGATTTTTTTTTTTTTTTTTTATAAAGCTGTCTTGGCTTTTGAAGATCATCATCGTGTCTCTATGATTGGTCTCAGCCAATAGCTCCTCCCGTTGGCGCTGACGTCACCGCTGGTCGGGCCAGTGGAGCGACTGATCAATGAGCGGCTCAGAACAAAGCCGCACTGCCGCTGTGGAACACCGCGTCTCTCCAAAACTTTTATTACCTCCCTACAGACCTCACCATGACCAACAAAACGACCCCTCTGCTGTTCCGGGCGCTAGTGGAGATGTCCGAGGCGTGCTCCTCTAAAGCTGTGCGAGGAAAACCCACTAGAGCAAATATCAGGTGAGTTTTTTTTTTTTTTCCCCCAACTTAACCAACAGTGATCAGGGAGGATTTTTTAGTTCCGCTGAATTCAACGGTGGATTGTCACCTTAAGTGACTTTTCCCGCACAGGAAGTAACGATCAGTATTAGACTGGCCTTGTTTCGGTGTCGATCATTCTGGCGAGTTGTCAAAGGTAATTGGTATACTGGTGGCTGTTATATATAAACAACAAATTTATAAGTAAAATTCATGATGAGGAAGTCGATTATGCCGGCCGGGTATTGGCTGTGTGTATGTGCGTGTGCGTGTTTCTGTGTTTTGTGCGTGTGCGTGCGCGCTTGGCAGGCAAATGCGCAGTCATGGGATTCTCTCCTATCTCGCCCTATCAGCGGCTCGCAGTCAACAAGCTGCCGAGCCTGAGAAACTAAATGCGACAGTCAGTGATCATCATTAATAAATCAAGCAATCAGCAAAATAAACACAAGCCGGCTGTTAGTGTATGCTGTGCTTACTCTTAACAGATCATATCCACATATAATCTGTCAGTTTGATGCTTCTTGATTTATGCCGCACCTGTGAATTTACAGCATGAATATTATGAGCAAATTCCATTCTTCTAAACCACCAGCAGTAGTACATCCTTAACCAGACCAAACAGCATAATGAACTGCAAATTGATCCGGTTTATGTGATAATGTAATGATAAACTTTTTTTTTGCACCTGACCTGTGCTTTCCCCTCCGGTGGGAGAGGATCTAGTATTGTGTGGGATGTTGTGTTGCTCATTAACTAACTCATCCAGACCTCTGACTAATGTGTTCCCGCTTGTGTTTGGCTCCTGTCAGGCACTTGGGCTCGTGTGGCGCCCTGGCAGCCAGGCGAGCCACCCTGCCCCTCTGCCCTGCAGCCCCTGTCCACCCCCCCAGCCGCAGCTTCATCAACCTGGCTGCTCCCATCAGCACCCGAAGGATGGAGTACACCGAGTGCCGGACGCTTGGGTGAGTCCCTAAAAGCCCCAGTTAATATCCAGGGTTATTAACATCAACCAAAAGTCAGATAAAAACTATATGGGTAAACTATATAATACTATATAAACTCTTTAAAAGGCTAAACTACAGGAAATCCTAACCCACAATATCTGTGGAAGTATTCATCTAGTTTGACTTGCCACCATACCTGCCTCTGTCTTTTAGTTGCTTGAGAGAGAGCAAAAGTGAAAGTGCATGAGTGTGATGACGGTGTGTGTCCTCAGGTACACTCCAGAGCAGATGTTCAGTGTGGTAGCCAATGTGGATCAGTACCAGCACTTTGTTCCCTGGTGCAAGAAGTCTCGGATCATGAAGGGACGGAACGGCGACGTCCGGGCGGAGCTTGAGATAGGTTTCCCCCCCATTGTGGAGCGTTACACCTCTGAGGTCACGGTCGTCCCAAACCACCAAGTCAGGGTGAGTCTTTTTTTCCTCAGTCCTTAAACATGAACATGGTCAAATGAAAAATGATGTTTTTACCTTCCTCGATAATCCTCCTATCACTGTGTTCGTCTTTTTAAGAATAAATGCACCCAAAATTCTTTTTATTGTCTTATATTTTTGCATCAAACTCTCTTTACATTTACATCCTAGAAAATGTATAATTCAAAGTGGTACAAGGTGTCAACATGTTACAGTGATGCATTTTTGAGCGTTCAACCTTGAAAGCCACGTTTCCCTCTCCAAGACACCCTGGGTTGGCTAGAATTTAATCATTTGAATAATGTGGAATTTGTGACAACTCAGGTTTATACACAGGACGTTTTTGAACTTTTCGACAGTTTTGAATAGACCTCTCTTTAGTTATGTCCTGCCCCGACATCCTGTTCCAACATGAAATGGCTGAGTGTGACAGCCTTGTCCAGTATTTTTGTCACAGTTTTGGCTTTTGGCTCAGTACCTGTTGGCTACCTGACAGTGTTTAACTGTAGTGAGAGACTGAATGAGCTCTTTGACGTCCTTCCAACATTTTGCTTGTCCAGAGAACAAGCCTTAGAGCAGCTTTTTTTCGGTGCTTTGACCCAGAATAGGCTCACTACCTGCTGGCGATCAATGATGAAGAGGGGACATTTGTTTTGTAACAGGCTGTGTGTACTGACGGATCCCTCTTCAGCCATCTTGAAACAATATGGAGGTTTGCACCCGGAGCCAAGGACCAACCAGACTCCTGCAAGGTGGATTTCTATGTAAGTATGATGCCGCCATGACGTAAGATGGTTTAAATGATAACTGTAGGAAAACTGAATAGTTGAACTAGCATAAGAAAGAGGATCCTAGGAAAGAAAGGTAATTGGAATATGCATAAAATAGAATAGGAATAAAAGGAATAGGTATTAGCCCAATAAATTCACAGTCACATTAGTTGTGTTAGCATTATTACCTGCGATGTTCAGGATAGCTGGTCTAATTCCAAGGCTTCGTCCTTGTTCTCTTGTGAATGGATTACTGTCCCAAAGGAAGTGTTTAGTATAAAATCCCATTAAGCTCTATATTTAGTATGGGTTTGCCGCTGGTGTCCCTAGAGGGCTGAATGCGCCGTCCTGGCAGGGCACAATGACAAGAAGCTGCTGGCAGGGGTTTGGTGACCTGAATGTTGGGTCAGATCGCCTCTGAGGAGACAAGGAAGTGATTTTATTTCAGTGACCCTGTGCATGGAAGAGAAATAATCAAACAGACACCTAACGCTGCCTGGGTGCTCTGCCATGAACCAGCCGCTGTCAAAGAATACCCTAAGGGAAGTAGTCAGGCAATCAAACTAACTTGCTAAACCAAGACAACAAGAGTTAAGGTGATTTTTTTTCCCACAGTGAGGGAGTGCTTTTTCAGAGTCCCTGGTGTGCCGGTACACTAGGGACGCACCTCAAAGAAGTAGTGCCAATCGAGACTGATGGTCAGATAGTGTTGCATTACCTGGACAGTAGTGGGTTTGACAAAAATCCAAAGAATCGGGGGAGGAGGAGAATGTGGACCCGGTCATTTTCTTCTTTGTCGGAATCCCAAACATTTCGTTTTACCTCCGTCGTTGGGTTTAGCGCCAGTTTCGTGTTGATTAGTGGGTCATTTTATGCTGCATTCCTATTGGCTGGTTAGTAGACATAGGTCGTCGCAGCAGTAACGCTGTGAGATGGTAATTTTGTCCCAGGGTATCTTTGGTTGCAAGACTGTGACAATGGCCATCTTTGAAGCCAACATAGGTCCACCGTTTTGGAGCCATGACCAAAGATATTGCCACATTTCTTCCACGTTGGTCAACTTAAATTTGGATTATCATTGTCTACACTCGATGACAGTCAGTTTGGTGTTTCAGAATCCTGAGTGTTTAAGCATTCAGTTGTTCACATGGTGTAAGCCAGAGACAGTGTACAGGTGTAGGTTTAGTGTTGATCGGACACTGGGATTGATCGGACATTGGGATTGATCGGACATTGGGATTTCAAGCCTAATTTCAGTTAGAATTGCTGACCTAACGTGTCTCTGCCTTCTTGTCCTCTGTAGGTATCGTTTGAGTTCAAGTCTCTGCTACACTCTCAGGTGGCCACCATGTTTTTTGACGAAGTGGTAAAACAGATGGTCGGCGCCTTTGAGTCACGAGCAGCCCGGCTGTACAGGAGTCAGTAGGAGGCATCGGCACGGAGGTGGTCACCATGAGGATGAACACTTTGACCCCTTTCAGCGTGGACCATCAGCCAAACCTCACTAAACACCTCCCGCTGCCACCTAATTTCAACACTGGACCGCTCTCTCGACCACAACCACCCGACTTCAACGTCTTACCCAGGAGACTGGATCTTCTTTTTGCACTGCATCATATTTCTTACCTGTGTTCACATGCACACAAAACACACTTTAAATCTATTTATTTAAATGCCACAAACTAATTTATTTACGTACATGTACTTTTTTTGTTTTGTTTTGTTTTGTTTTGTTTGGGATAAGAATGAATGTGTGCTTTCAAATGTTCATGACGAAAGTAAATGTTTGTTTGTAAAATTGTGGAATAATTTGTGGTCAAGTGACTTTAAACATCTGAAATGGTGCAGAAGAGCTTTTTCTTGTCCAGCATATTTTATTGTGCCAGTGGAATATTAAAAAGCTCTATTTGGTAAACTGGTGTTCTGGATTATTTTGTGTCTGCCTTTTTTAGCAGGAGCCAGAGTGTAGACTCAAGCTCTTCCATGGAAGCAGTTCAAGACATATAGAAGTATGACGGATTTCCAGTGAAGTCAGCTGCTCATTCTGTTACAGGAAAGCACATGTTTTTTCATGAACAGTTACATAAGCACCAATGACTTGAGGCTACAGTCAGCTTGTCCCACCCACTTTTTCCCACACAGCCATTCATCTTCTCAGAACAATAGCTGTTTTTTTTTTTTTTGGTCACATTGTGAGACTGAGGTTTTGCCATGAGATCGTACATGTTGGCTTGTTTCAGTTTGAGAAAATGGCAACAAAAGGTCATGTTGTTCCTGCATACTGATGTTCACTTTTGTACTTTGTTGCTGTATCATCAAGTTGATTGAAAATTGGTGCAGTGCTCACAAAGGCAATACAGCTACCATACCATACCAATACAAAACTACAATAATGACAAAAATATAATGATGTAAAAGAGCCGTTCATACCAAAACTTCAGTGTGTTCAGCCACTTAGAAAGGAAAACAGACCTGTGCACATATATAACATAAGAACATAAAAAATGAGTTCAGGGGAACAGAACAAAAACTCAAACAAAAATTCTTCAGCAGGCATTGAATCTACTTACAAAAATCTAAAACAAACAAAAAACAAAAAATGGTCCATGAGTATATGAGGTGCCAAAGCTATACAATGTAAACACAAAGGTATTGACTCAAACCCATTTTATAAAATGATATAACAACTAGATATGACTTGAAAATGACTAAAAGTGAAATTAAAAACTCCTTTTCATGAATAGAATTACTATATAATGACCAGTCGTGGAGAAATGGCACCCTTCCTTGGAAATGAGCTTCCTGCTTTTGTGAGTTAATCAAATATTGCCGCTCAACAACTACTCATCAAATACAGCTTAAAGTCCACCTTAACGCCCACCATGCCAGCCTTAATATTTTGGCAACCTATTTGTTATTTCCACTATTCTCTGTACCTCTTCCCTTTCCTGCTCGGTAAAGTATGTTGTGACAAACCTGTTTTGTGAAGTGTCGAAAGAATAAATTTGACTTGACAGTGGTTACATTTTCTAGAGACTGCCCTGGCATGTCATGATGAATCTACATTTTATTCACATTTATACATTCTACCCTGCAACACACTCTCATAGTGCTGTATCCTTTTTTTTTTTTTTTTTTTCCAAAGGCTCCTATTTCTGACCTTTCTCTTTGTAGAGGGCAACAAAGCTGATCTAACTAAACTAAACAGTGTTTGCTTTGTGGGAGACTTCATTTTGCTTCATTTATTTTGGCCATTTATTGTTGATATTTTCCTAACTTTCTCAGTGAGCCTTTTAATTCAAACAAGGATGTCCTTGTTCAAGAACCTTGTCAGATGCCATATAAAGGGACAGACTGGGCAGAGAGAGACATCAGAGCAGGTCAGGTGAGATTCCAAAACCACCAAGATGAAGAAGACCACAGTTGTGATGCTGGCACTCTGCTGCTTTCTATGTGAAGCAGAGATTAATGACAAAGTGAGTCAGAATGTAGGTTCAGCTTGCTGCTCTGACACCTGCTCTGTCGTCTCAGTAGCGCAGACCCTAGGAGCTGTGGGAGAGAAAGTGTCGAGCATGATGGATAAAATTACACTCCTGGAGACCAAGGTGCAAAAAACAGAGACTCAAGTGCTGGAGCTGCAGAGTCTCAATGGGGGTAAAATATTGTTTCTCTTTTCTGGATGAAAATACCTCCTTTGATAAGTTCTAACATTAATCATGTATTTGTGGTAATCTGATACTTCCAGGTGTGCCTAAGGTGGCCTTTTCTGCATCTCTCCTGAAGTCTGGCTCAGGAAACACAGGACCTTTCAACACTGCTACTGCACTTAAGTACAAGAATGTCTTCTCCAACATTGGCAGCAGCTACAGCCCTGAAACAGGTATTTAAAGTGTGTACTTGTGTATAAAGTGTGAAAGTGAGAGAGAAAGAAACAGGGAACTTGTGAAACTTAATCCATTCATCTTATTTTGCCAGGAATTTTCACCGCATTGGTGAAAGGAGTGTACTTCTTCCGATTCTCAATGCTCAACAACCTCAAGGCCCCTCCCAACTCTGTTGTGAGCCTCATGAAGAACGGTGTGAGGCTGGTGTCTGTGTGGGACACCGTAGGGTCTGACGCCCACGACATGGGCAGCAACGCTGTGGTCATTTCCTTGAAGGTGGGAGACCAAGTGTATGCAGAGCTTGCGGCAAACAGGATGATCCATGATGATACCATGAACTACAACACCTTCAGCGGTTTTCTGCTCTTCACCACGTGATTCAAGCAATATGAGTTAAAGTCTGGGTCAGTCTTCATGCTTTGAAAAAGAGATATCTCACTTTATTCATGCTAAGGTAGGAAAGGGAATCTGTTTACTATATAATCTGCTTGCCATGATGTTATAGCATTAGTCACACATTAATAAAATGTGAGCTGTAGATGTTAGGGTGTGCAAACTGCTCTGTAACATTGCAAATGTAAACGAAATTTATTTTCCAACCATGTTCATCTATGAAATGCATGTATCTCTGTAATAATAATTCACCCTTAAATAAATTTCATGCAATATCACATTGTTTGCATACAGTACAGAATGTACATCAGGCTGTTGTGGTTCCCATTTGTATCAACAGTCAAAAACAGGAATGTACAATACGATATTTCAAGGCACTCAAGAAGAAACATTATGAAAAATTTGAAAATATAATTCACAGACACTGATGGTGTCTATAAAGTTTTATATATCTGTATTATGTGCTGAAGAATGCGTCCTGACAAAAACGACCAAACTACTGTTTAACAATTAGTTTGGCAGAGCAGGAAGCCTCCCCATGGTCATTGGTGGCTCTGCAGGTGTAGGTGTTGGTGTCCCTTGGGCCAATGCTGGCCAAGACGAGCGTACAATGGCCGTCTTCGTCATACTCTATCTGCACTCCGGAGGACTCAACCACAGGCTCCTCCCCGCACAGCCACACCACCTCTGGATCAGGGTATCCTGCCAAGATGGGAGACAGGATGGTTGAAGACAGGACAGTCAGTCAGATGAGAACTTTTAAAATGAGCCACAGAGGCAGATCGCTCGTGGGTGAGACTGAAATGGCCGGTTTCATAAAGCGGGCCAAAGGTGCTGTTATGTGCTCTTGACTTAGGTCACCCAAGATATAATAAGGTGTATTTTCCTACTTCCCACTTGGTTTCTGTGTGACTTATCAAGGTCTCCCTTCAACACAGTGGGGCTGGATGGGTATTCATTTGTTGAGCTCAAAACATCAAACATTGTGGAGTTCCACTAAGAAATATTTCCAGCAGAAAAACACCAACAAACTGTATCTATCTGCACCAGATTTGTATTTGGAAAGACGATGGCTGGCTGAAAACCTTGTTGAGTCACACAGAAAGTATGAACAGATTGCACTAGAGGTAAGAGGGAAAATAGCTTTTTCTTTTATTATTTTGAGGAAACTGTCCCTTTTTAACTAATTAATTAATCAATTAAATTATACATATACATATCAATTAATTATACATTTATTTAACCTGGCGAGGACACATTGAGATTCTGAATCTCTTTTCTAAGTGTGATGTGGTCAAGAGGCAGCAGTATATAGATAAAATAGATGCTACCAACAGACAACACATAATAGTTATAAAAAAAAAAAAAAATCATTAAATAAGGTTAAATATACTTGAACACTGAAAAAAATTAAGGTAGATTAGACATGTGGGAGTCAACCATGTCATAAAACTGTAGAAAAACAGAAGTATAGAGTTTCTAAATCCTTTATAATGGCCATATTTTGACTCAGGGTAACAAGCTCCTGTTTATTTTGGAGCGAGTTCCAGTGAAAAGTGGCCCAGAACCTAATCTCCTCACAGACAATACAGAGGACTCTAACCATAATTATCCGTGGACTGCAAAAATATTCAGTTGCCCTGACTGAAACCTAGTGTAAATCCACAGATTACACAAATATAATCTGATTATGGAAAAGCATCACAGGACATGATTTGATGAGGCGCATGTGAACCTGTGAGGTGACAGGAGAGGCAGGCGCTGGATCCCTGGGCCACTGTCTGGTCCTCCAAACTCTGGGAGAACTGCGGAGGCCCCTGCATCTTCAGCTCCAGAGACTGAAGGGCGTGCTCTGCCTCCGGCATCAGAGGGGAGTCTGGCGTAGGAGGGAGTAGATGAAAGTGGGGATTACCCAGGACTGATGATACAGCAAGGTTTATCAGAGAACATTTTAAATAAGGGGAGTCTCTTACCCTCTCCAGGGCTGGTAGGGGATACAGGGTTGTCTCCTTTAGACAGCATGGCCATTCTCTTAAGGGCTAGCAAGGCCTTCCCTGCTTTCTGACAGACATAAAATAGGAAAATTAGACTGTAACAATGTCCCCAACTCAAAGGGAAGATTTAATACAACCCAGTAGCAATTAAGCGCTAACATGGGGTGTTACCTTCCACTTCTGCCTCGCTAGGAACCTCTTCATCTTCTCTTTGGACAGGCTCTTAGTGGTGCTGGGGTCTCCAGAGTCAAAAGCTGCCATCCAGGGGTGGGCAAGGGTCACATTGTGAGACTGAGGTTTTGCCATGAGATCGTACATGTTGGCTTGTTTCAGTTTGAGAAAATGGCAACAAAAGGTCATGTTGTTCCTGCATACTGATGTTCACTTTTGTACTTTGTTGCTGTATCATCAAGTTGATTGAAAATTGGTGCAGTGCTCACAAAGGCAATACAGCTACCATACCATACCAATACAAAACTACAATAATGACAAAAATATAATGATGTAAAAGAGCCGTTCATACCAAAACTTCAGTGTGTTCAGCCACTTAGAAAGGAAAACAGACCTGTGCACATATATAACATAAGAACATAAAAAATGAGTTCAGGGGAACAGAACAAAAACTTGTTACAAAAATTCTTCAGCAGGCATTGAATCTACTTACAAAAATCTAAAACAAACAAAAAACAAAAAATGGTCCATGAGTATATGAGGTGCCAAAGCTATACAATGTAAACACAAAGGTATTAACTCAAACCCATTTTATAAAATGATATAACAACTAGATATGACTTGAAAATGACTAAAAGTGAAATTAAAAACTCCTTTTCATGAATAGAATTACTATATAATGACCAGTTGTGGAGATATGGCACCCTTCCTTGGAAATGAGCTTCCTGCTTTTGTGAGTTAATCAAATATTGCCGCTCAACAACTACTCATCAAATACAGCTTAAAGTCCACCTTAACGCCCACCATGCCAGCCTTAATATCTTGGCAACCTATTTGTTATTTCCACTATTCTCTGTACCTCTTCCCTTTCCTGCTCGGTAAAGTACGTTGTGACAAACCTGTTTTGTGAAGTGTCGAAAGAATAAATTTGACTTGACAGTGGTTACATTTTTTCAGAGACTGCCCTGGCATGTCATGATGAATCTACATTTTATTCACATTTATACATTCTACCCTGCAACACACTCTCGTAGTGCTGTATCTTTTTTTTTTTCCCCAAAGGTTCCTATTTCTGACCTTTCTATTTGTAGAGGGCAACAAAGCTGATCTTTGACTTTGGGCAAAGATCCCCTCAAGTAAGTTATTACAAGAGTGAGGCGATAGTGTGATGGAGTCACAGTGATTAATGTGATCCTTTGAACTATAAACTAAACAATGTTTGCTTTTTCACTTCTTTGTGGGAGGCCCTTCATTTCATTTCTTTTTCATTTCATCTATTGTTGAACTTTGTATTTTCCCAACTTTCCCAATGAGCCTTTTGTAAATACATTGATTTATTGCTGTTTATTTTGAGCAGGAATTTCCTGAAATGGTTCATTATTTGCACATACACCCTTGTCTTTGCATGGTGTCAGATGCCATATAAAGGGACAGACTGGGCAGAGAGAGACATCAGAGCAGGTCAGGTGAGATTCCAACACCACCAAGATGAAGAAGACCACAGTTGTGATGCTGGCACTCTGCTGCTTTCTATGTGAAGCACAGATTAACGACAAAGTCAGTCAGAATGTAGGTTCAGCTTGCTGCTCTGACACCTGCTCTGACACCTGCTCTGTCGTCTCAGTAGCACAGACCCTCGGAGCCGTGGGAGAGAAAGTGTCGAGCATGATGGATAAAATTACACTCCTGGAGACCAAGGTGCAAAAAACAGAGACTCAAATGCTGGAGCTGCAGAGTCTCATTGGGGGTAAAATATTGTTTCTCTTTTCTCGATGAAAATACCTCCTTTAATGAGTTCTAACATTAATCAGGTATTTGTGGTAATCTGATACTTCCAGGTGTGCCTAAGGTGGCCTTTTCTGCATGTCTCCTGAAGTCTGGCTCAGGAAACACAGGACCTTTCACCACTGCTACCACACTTAAGTACAAGAATGTCTTCTCCAACATTGGCAGCAGCTACAGCCCTGAAACAGGTATTTAAAGTGTGTAGTTATGTATAAAGTATGAAAGTGAGAGAAAAAGAAACAGGGAACTTGTGAAACTTAATCCATTCATCTTATTTTGCCAGGAATTTTCACCGCTTTGGTGAAAGGAGTGTACTTCTTCCGATTCTCAATGTTCAACAACGTTAATGCCACTCCCAGCTCTGTTGTGAGTCTCATGAAGAACGGTGTGAGGCTGGTGTCTGTGTGGGACACCGTAGGGTCTGACGCCAACGACATGGGCAGCAACGCTGTGGTCGTTTCCTTGGAGGTGGGAGACCGGGTGTACGTAGAGCTTGCGGCAAACAGGTTGATCTATGATGATAACATGAACTACAACACCTTCAGCGGTTTTCTGCTCTTCACCGCGTGATTCAAGCAATATGAGTTAAAGTCTGGGTCGGTCTTCATGCTTTGAAAAAGAGATATCTCACTTTATTAATGCTAAGGTAGGAAAGGGAATCTGTTTACTATATAATCTGCTTGCCATGATGTTATAGCATTAGTCACACATTAATAAAATGTGAGCTGTAGATGTTAGGGTGTGCAAACTGCTCTGTAACATTGCAAATGTAAACGCAATTTATTTTCCAACCATGTTCATCTATGAAATGCATGTATCTCTGTAATAATAATTCACCCTTAAATAAATTTCATGCAATATCACATTGTTTGCATACAGTACAGAATGTACATCAGGCTGTTGTGGTTCCCATTTGTATCAACAGTCAAAAACAGGAATGCACAATACGATATTTCAAGGCACTCAAGAAGAAACATTATGAAAAGTTTGAAAATATAATTCACAGACACTGATGGTGTCTATAAAGTTTTATATATCTGTATTATGTGCTGAAGCATGCGTCCTGACAAAAACGACCAAACTACTGTTTAACAATTAGTTTGGCAGAGCAGGAAGCCTCCCCATGGTCATTGGTGGCTCTGCAGGTGTAGGTGTTGGTGTCCCTTAGGCCAACGCTGGCCAAGACGAGCGTACAACGGCCGTCTTCGTCATACTCTATCTGCACTCCGGAGGACTCGACCACAGGCTCCTCCCCGCACAGCCACACCACCTCTGGATCAGGGTATCCTGCCAAGATGGGAGACAGGATGGTTGAAGACAGGACAGTCAGTCAGATGAGAACTTTTAAAATGAGCCACAGAGGCAGATCGCTCGTGGGTGAGACTGAAATGGCCGGTTTCATAAAGCGGGCCAAAGGTGCTGTTATGTGCTCTTGACTTAGGTCACCCAAGATATAATAAGGTGTATTTTCCTACTTCCCACTTGGTTTCTGTGTGACTTATCAAGGTCTCCCTTCAACACAGTGGGGCTGGATGGGTATTCATTTGTTGAGCTCAAAACATCAAACATTGTGGAGTTCCACTAAGAAATATTTCCAGCAGAAAAACACCAACAAACTGTATCTATCTGCACCAGATTTGTATTTGGAAAGACGATGGCTGGCTGAAAACCTTGTTGAGTCACACAGAAAGTATGAACAGATTGCACTAGAGGTAAGAGGGAAAATAGCTTTTTCTTTTATTATTTTGAGGAAACTGTCCCTTTTTAACTAATTAATTAATCAATTAAATTATACATATACATATCAATTAATTATACATTTATTTAACCTGGCGAGGACACATTGAGATTCTGAATCTCTTTTCTAAGTGTGATGTGATCAAGAGGCAGCAGTATATAGATAAAATAGATGCTACCAACAGACAACACATAATAGTTATAAAAAAAAAAAAATCATTAAATAAGGTTAAATATACTTGAACACTGAAAAAAATTAAGGTAGATTAGACATGTGGGAGTCAACCATGTCATAAAACTGTAGAAAAACAGAAGTATAGAGTTTCTAAATCCTTTATAATGGCCATATTTTGACTCAGGGTAACAAGCTCCTGTTTATTTTGGAGCGAGTTCCAGTGAAAAGTGGCCCAGAACCTAATCTCCTCACAGACAATACAGAGGACTCTAACCATAATTATCCGTGGACTGCAAAAATATCCAGTTGCCCTGACTGAAACCTAGTGTAAATCCACAGATTACACAAATATAATCTGATTATGGAAAAGCATCACAGGACATGATTTGATGAGGCGCATGTGAACCTGTGAGGTGACAGGAGAGGCAGGCTCTGGATCCCTGGGCCACTGTCTGGTCCTCCAAACTCTGGGAGAACTGCGGAGGTCCCTGCATCTTCAGCTCCAGAGACTGAAGGGCGTGCTCTGCCTCCGGCGTCAGAGGGGAGTCTGGCGTAGGAGGGAGTAGATGAAAGTGGGGATTACCCAGGACTGATGATACAGCAAGGTTTATCAGAGAACATTTTAAATAAGGGGAGTCTCTTACCCTCTCCAGGGCTGGTAGGGGATACAGGGTTGTCTCCTTTAGACAGCATGGCCATTCTCTTAAGGGCTAGCAAGGCCTTCCCTGCTTTCTGACAGACATAAAATAGGAAAATTAGACTGTAACAATGTCCCCAACTCAAAGGGAAGATTTAATACAACCCAGTAGCAATTAAGCGCTAACATGGGGTGTTACCTTCCACTTCTGCCTCGCTAGGAACCTCTTCATCTTCTCTTTGGACAGGCTCTTGGTGGTGCTGGGGTCTCCAGAGTCAAAAGCTGCCATCCAGGGGTGGGCAAGGGCCTCTTCACACGTCATCCTCCTCCTGCAAAAGCAGATAGAAAGTTAGAGCTGGTTTAAGAGGACATTGCATTGGCAATTGTGTGGACATACTGATGTCACCTGGTGTTCTTGTTGAGCAGGGAGCTGATGAAATCTTTGGCCTGCTCCGTGATCTCCTCAAAACTGTCCTCATCAAACTCCCACTGGGCAGCTGTCACCAAAGCCAGGGTCTCATCGTCGCTGTTACCCTGGAATGGAGACTCGCCACTGAGTCTGAAGACCACACACAAAGAAGACATAGTCACACAATTCTTCCATTATAATGACAATATCAACCTTTGTCCACTAGGTGGCATGAAAGCACTGATTTTCCCAAACAAACTGGCACTCAATCCTGCCTGACCGGTACAATCCAATAACCTCCCACATTCTGTGATTTTGCCCAAAGAATTGATCTAGGCTCAGCCTTTATGTTGACGTATGCAGAATCAATACCTGCAGCATCTTAGTTTGGTGTGTTTACTTTTTTAATGACTCTTTTCCAGTCATAAGGTCAGACAAGAAATAATATTTCTAAGCAAAAAAAAAAAAAAAAAAAAAAAAAAAAAAAAGGAGGAAGCAAGTGAAAGCACAACTGCAGTACTCACAATATGTAGCAGATGACGCCAATGCTCCACATGTCAGTGGCCAAACACACAGGCTCATAGCTGATCACCTCTGGGGCCACAAACTCCGGAGTCCCATGCATCACCTTCAGAGGTGTGTTGGGGTCTGTAACACAATACACCATTTAGCATTTAAAAATATGTGTCCCTTCCATGCCCAGAGTTCTGGGTTTGTTTTTCACTCTTGCTTCACTTACCAAGTCTGCTGGCTAATCCAAAGTCAATGACCTTAATGGAAGTGCCTGTGTGGTCGACACATACAATGTTTTCAGGTTTGAGGTCTAGATGGATGATGTTCTGCTGATGCATGTAGGCAATCCCCTCCAGGATCTGCTGCATGTAGCGCACACTGGCAGGCTCCGTGTGCTCAAAGTTATCATCCACTATACGTTCAAACAGCTCCCCACCTGCAATGCTGCCGATGGAGACAAAACACAATAAAGATGCACAGGAAGCTCGGATCCTTGTCTATACTGTTCAACCTTGATAATCAGGTGCTGATCAACCAGCAATTCAGTGATTCAGCTACTCACAACTCCATGACCATGACCATCTCAGGCTTGTTGTCATATGCCGCCAGACACTGAACCAGCTTGGGGTGGTGGAGGTAGTTCATCAGCTCTATCTCTTTACGAGCGGCCTCCCTCTCTTTGGCACGACGGCCTTTGTAGAACTTCCCAGCACACACACGTCCCGTCTCTTTGTGGGTTAGTTTAAACACCTGGCCGAACTTTCCCCTAAAGAACCAGAGGAGGAGTTAGGCATGTTTTTTTTTTCCTTTTTTTTTTTTTTTTAAAGATTAAGAACTAATTGGCTTTATTTAAAATGTACATCCTCCAGTTGGGTATCTGGTTATGGGATATGGTTTTGTCATACATAGAGCCACAGACACATCTGTATAAAAAAAAAAAGTAATCAAGCACAATAGCCATTCCTTAGGTTTTGACAGAGATCTGTTTTCTTTTTAGAAGGCTAGGTCACGAAAGAGGAGCTGTGTCACTACATGCTCCACATTTTAATCCTTTGCAATTAACATTTGGCAGGCAATGAGTACAATTCTTGTGAACTAAGACCTCTTCTTCAGAAATAGGACTTACAAATATATCAAGTTTGCTTATCCAGGTTATTCAGTTCTGAGGAAAACACTCTTTGCTGCTATGATACTTGAAAAACCTGGTTGTGGCTGTTGTGGCTTTGCTACTGTGGATTTTCCTCCTGTTATAACAGGTTGAGAGTATATGTTTTCATGCAGGCAGGCTTTGTTTTAACAGGTACTCACACTCCCAGTTTTTCCAGCAAATTGTAGTGATCTGTGACCTTGTGGGTAGCGTCGATAGTGATATGTGTGTACATCTCAGGGGACTCTTCCTGTGGCTTTTCTGAAACTACACACACAAACACACTGGCTGTAAGTCTGTAAATACGCTGTATGATATTGGAAGAAACTGATAATATTATTTGATAATGTTCTTACATGTTGGAATCTACTGCTGTTCGTTGTTTTGTTTGTTCCAAAAACTAAAATATAGCAGGTGCACGCAGAACTTGTAAATTAATATAAAGTATTCATCAAGTTCATTCATAAACATATGTATTCATTAAGTACATAATAAACTGTTATGATTGATGTTATGACAAGGAATATTGACCTTAGATACCCATGGGTTTGTGGATCAAGTTTGCTTAGCAAACATCAGTAAACTGGAGAGAGATTTGACAAAACTAGAGCTACAAACTCTGGGTTTCAATTCACAGACATGGAGGAGGAATTACTTTGAGGTGTATTTGAATATATATATAGTATATGTATCAGTGTAGTTAGATAGATAGATAGATAGATAGGTAGATTTTTTATTTCTGTGTCATGCACCAGAAGGTGCCCAGCCCACATGAACACAATATATAAATCATTCCATCATTGCATAATATTATATATTTGAGGTGAGTTATGACTGTTGTCTACTTTCAGATTCCTGCTAATTCCTCCAAAGTTGCCTGTCCTGTCTCTTTCCTGTGCTGGGAATCTACATTGGAACCAGTAATTTTCAGTCTTAAAATAATGTTTTTTCTCTAAAAAAAAAAAAAAAAAAAAAAAACATTCTGAAAACATTCTGCCAGTCAGCAGAGATTACTCCCACCTCTTCCAATGAACCGCAGTTTCATTGGAAGTTTTCTGGGAACAAAGATAAATGTGCCGAAATGAGAAAATGACCCAGAAAATTCTGTAAACAGGTTTACAAGCACTGAGAACAATTATCTCTTCCCATTGGCCCACATTTTGCTTGTTTTACGAAAAACAAGAATTCAAAATTGAATATGAGACTGAAACAGTTGTTCAGATGGAAATATTTTGCAGTGCAGTGCCTTGAATAAAAGGATCAATTCTCTCTGGGATCGACTCCCACATTTTGTGGTATCTCTGTTCCCCCTGTGACTGACACTTCAGTCCACCTCTTCTCACCTTTCTGCTCCATCCTAACCACTGGCGACTCTGGGCCTGGTTCGCTCACTCCCACGGCGTTGTAGGCCTTCACTCTGAAACAGTACTCCTCCTGAGGCCGCAGCCCAGAGCACACCCTGTACGACGTGCTCTTACACTGGTCAGTCAGCTCTCTCCAGTCCCCGGGCTCAGTGGGCCCTGGGCTCCTCACCTCCACCACGTAACCCTGGATAGCACTGCCACCGTCGTAGCAGGGGCCCGACCACGACAGGACCACGCTGCTGGCTGAGACGAGGGAGACCACAGGGCAGGATGCAGGAGGCTGCGGCTTCTCTGGTGTAAAGATGACAGGTCACTTGTATGCAGAACTGTCCCCGCTTCACTTCACATGCCTCTATGTGGAGGACAGCTCCTGACCCTGCAGAGGAAGTGCTGCCTTACCTATGACGGAGAGGATGAGCGTGTGCTGTGCCGAGCTCTTCCGATCCTTTACAGCAATGGTGTAGCGTCCCGTGTGCTGTGGCTTAGCCTCTGCTATACACAGTGTGCTGCTCTGGTCAGTATTTTCTGTCCACAGCTCTGGCCCATCCACTATCTGCAAAGTAAAAGAGAGTACGTGCATGTGAGAGATGGAGGGACGAAAACAGATCATGGAGTCAAGTGCATGGAAAACCAATGGAGGGAAAAAAACATCTTACTTGTCATATAATCATGTGTACACTTTTCAACACAGCCATTTATTGCCTCTTTACGCAATATAAAAATCCACTTTGAGGAAGCTCTTTTGCATGTGTCATCATATCTTCAAGCACTTCAGCTAATGATATCCAATACGGCATTTGCATTTCTGTATCTAGCATGCCACATCAGCTTGCCATATCACATAAGGCTGCAGTCACTAATTTCATCATTAGCTCCTTAATATGACATAGCTTTTTAAAACACTCCACGCCAGATGGCCATGGGTCCTGCTGAAGTGTCCTTGAGCAAGACACCAAAGCGCTACCTGCATTTTGTCAGCAGCTGCTGTCTGCAAATGGAGAAAGACAATGTTTTTTAATCCCAAGACATGTATTTTAAACACGTTTTGGGATTTAAAAAAAGGGAGAGAGAGAGAGGGAGAGAGAGAGAGTCGTTTCAGGTGAAGTGAGATGATGGAACTGTAACCACTGAACACATTTATCCTTCCGCCTGCTGCAGTGATGAGCTGAAGGTATTGGAAGATCCGGCACAAATTGGCATCCTCTAAAATGCCTCTCATTTTTTAAATTCATTTATTTTCATCCCAACACATGTATTTCAAATACACATGAGACATGGTGTAATTAAGACAACTTTGAGGTTGCTTAAAGTTTATTTTTTCACTCTGACAAAACTAGGCTAATGACTCCCATAGACTTCAAGTCTTTATGCTAAGCTAACACAAAATGCTACCCATAGGAACCAAACCATTGGACTTACAGAGATGAAAATGGTATCAAACAACTTGTTTAATTCTTGATAAGGCGATAAAAAGGTATTTTGCCCAAAATGTTTGAGTATTGCTTTAAATAGGTGCCTAAATACCATGTCATTAACTCTATGTAAAGAAATGCAAATATAAAGAACATAATTGCCAGATGTCCCTGAAGATGCAATGACACTGATCTAATGCTGCTTCAGTGTGTATTTTTACACCATGTTAAGAGGCAATAAATGGCTGTGTAGATAAGTTTTTTTGCCAGACAGTTTTTGCACCATCGGCCTTCCTTTCAAGTGGACTTTGTGTGGCAAATGGTGGACACATTTCATAACGTGGCTTAGTTCAAGGTAAACCACTTTCAGAAAGGCCACTGTACCTGCTCTTTGTCTCTGATCCAGCAGGACACCACAGGGGGGCTGCTGGTGAAAAAACACGTCAGACGGGCAGGTTCTCCTGTCTTCACTTTGAGCTGCTGTGGTGGGTTCTTAAAATGTAGTGCTGTAAAAACAGAACCAAATAAGTCAGGGTTTTGCATTTCATGTGTTTAATTAACAAACTCCTTCCATTGCATTACATGCATCTGGCCAAAATGCTATATAACCATTTAGGAAACATTTTGCCAGATGAAATTCATTCCCAAAAGTGCAACTTGTGAAAGTGGGTCCGAACTTTTCATCGTGTTCATGTGGGTGTCAAAGCAGCCGGGCAAATATAAGGGAGACTGTTCTGTAACTGTGAGGTCTCAGGTTTGATCCTGGATTGCAGCGGCGGCCTGCTGAGCTGCCCTTCAGTAAGACACTGAAACTGTACCTGCCTGTTAAATGTAAGCTGCTCGGGATAAGAGCAGCAGCTAAATGAGAGAACATTTTGTCAGCAGTTCCTGTTTGTAAATGGAGAAAGAGACATTGTTCTCAATTCTTCAGTTTCTACCTGTGAATCAATGGACTGTAAGAGGTAACTCTTTATTTTACAGTCTGATATTTAAATAAGTTCATAGCAACAAGTACTTAACTGGGAAATTATCTGGAAGATGGATTGCAAGTGCTAAATAAACAAACTAAATAAACCCCAAATAAGAAAGTAAGTATTTAGCAACCTACCTCACAGGTAGATGGTAATATATTCATAACTGTCTGGTAATAACCAGGTATTTATTATAGGAAATGAGTTGTTAACAAAAACAGCTAATGGGAAATTGGCCTCAAACTGCAGAGCTCGGTTTCTAAAATATATTCCTGGTAGGTAGCTAGAAACTTACTTGGAAAGTAGATGGTATTAAAATATTGTTTTTACAGCCAGCTGTAAAACTGTGCGGTACTTCTAAGGAAACAAGTTGGCAACAAAAAGTACTAACAAGGAAATAGTTTAAATGTAGTGAAGAAAAATCTAGTAAGTTTACATAAACATCACCTTCAAAGAGGTGATAAAAGATGTGTCCTTCAGTGATTTTTTTAATTACCATGTAGGTGCCAGAAAATTAGTTGGAAACCAAAAGCACTTGCAAGGAAACTGTTCATAAACTAGATCGCAAATGCTAAATACAGCAAAATACTTGAAAATAGGAAAGTTACTAAGGAGGATGTACTAGAAAAATACTCTCATTAGAAAAGTAAATAATACGTTATTATACAATAAGTACATGACAATATACTGGGAAACTACATGGCAAAATACCATCATTAGATGGTAGATATTTCCCTATAAATATCAAGATTCTTGTCACCCAGTGGTTAAAGGCTAACTTTCCATGGTTGGATTTAAAAAATATATATATCAAAGTGCTATATCCAGTTAGTACTTTTTGTTACCAAGTTATAACTACTTGATAATTAACAAACTGCAAAATATGAGATTGTATGTTTACATACATGCAGTTTGTCCTGTACTAAATAGCAACTGGGAGTAAGTCCGTCCTTCCTCAAGACCCACATTATTGCAATCTATGGACAGACTAGTGTCTCAAATGGAAACAAAGACAACATTTCATTACCAAACACAGATGGCCTACCCCACACAAACACAAAGAGTCCTTGTACAATCAAGTGTGTTAAGTTATGCAGCTTTACCCTGAAAATGCCTACGGAGCTCAGTTAATAGCAGATTCCACCAGCAATTTACTTAACACAAGAGAATAAGCTTACTGTACGTCTAGAGGCATGTCACACATATGACTTTGGGATATGCCACATATCCCAAAGTCATATCCTTCGTCTGAACCAATACATTAGACTAGATAATTCCTGTTAAAGTCACTGTTCATTATTCAAATGTTGTTCAAATATTGTAGCATCAGTATGGTGGATTTGACTGGAGCCAATCTGATAAAAGCCCAGTATGTCTACATGTCTTCAGTGCATACAGTGTACCTTTTAACAGGATATATGGACCAGTATGATGTTAAAAGAGCATTTCTTTAAAAACAAAGTCTAATAATACTTTACTTCAAATTTTACCATAATCATAATCCAGCTTTGTAGAAGCTAATAGCAGAGCAAACACATACGCCCTACCATCTGTGCACTTTACAGACCAGTTCAGCAGCAATGTCAGGCTATGGGAGCACAGCGACTGACAGTCAGACAATATTATAGCAGGGACAAAGGCTAAAGAAGAGGGTGTAGCTCGAGGGCAAAGAACTACAGCATTTGAAATAAGACACACACAAGGCAACTGCAACAAATGGATGAGTAACATTTACAAAGTAAACAGACCTGTACCATATACAATATACCATTGTGAGAAAGGGAACACTTCCCTTTCAACACTTCACTTTCCCTTGTGGACCCCAGGAAGACTAGCTGGTCCTACTTTTGTGACAACTAATGGGGATCCTTTTAACAATAAACAATAAACTAACAGATGAGGGAATGGCAGGTGCATGATCCAGTCAGTTGTCAGGGATTGTGAGTGACTGTGTGTGTCTTACCTGTCCCGGAGTTGGCTCTCCTCTTTGGGATGACTTCTGCAGTGACAGACAGAGCACAGGTAAGTTTTCATGTGGCGTTTGGAGGCGTGGCTGTGTTCTGTCTATGGCAATCAGCTCATGTTGAACAAACCCTGCAGTGTCCTTTTCCTTACATGGCATTAGGACTGAAAGCTTTAAGTAGGTGCATCAGAGTGGAAGCAACATTTGTTTACACAAGTCCTTACTGGCTGAGGTTATGCCTGAGAGCCAATCGCATTAAGTCTGGAAATGATGTACTTCCCTTTCAAAAAATAGACTTCCTGGCCGTCCAGAAAAATATGGACAACAATAGCAAAGGGGCAAAATTTCTTATCCTGTAGTACAGCAAACTACAAAACATGTTGCATCCACGCCTCTGTGCAACATAATGCTCTACCATCACATGATAAAATTCTTTGCATTATATCTAAAATGAAGCTGTCAATCATAGCTATATAATTTTATTTTAATATTTGACAACTGATGGTCCCTTCACCTCTTTGAGGCCCCGTTGCGCTGTGGCTGTCAGTGACTGTAGGGGAGCTAGATCCTCTGAGGTCCTTTAAATCGTCTTTTGGAGACCGAGGTGACCCTCCGTTTTCCATGGTGCTCTTGGAGGCAGGAGCTGGGATGTCTGAAATACTGTTCTGCACTCCGCAGATACTTTCAAAGTCTGGCTTGGTTCCGTCAGGAGTCAGCAACAACATTGAGGAAGGAGAAGAGACAACAGACCACAGGACAAGTTTCATCAGAAATGAAACTGCTGGAGTTGGTCATTATTAGCATGACATTATTGCCATATTTAATTTGTGACTGTAGCAGCAGATTGTGTTTATGCCGAGAGTGGGATAAATGCAAAATCATGTATAAACTGTACATTTTGTGTGGAACAGTCCACGTAGGAGGTTTCCCAGTGTGCCGTGTCCGTCTCACCTCTGACAAACACAGCGGCGCAGCAGGATGTCTTGCCCACGCTGTTCTCTGCCAAGCAGGTGTAGGCACCAGCATCCTCTGGCAGGCACTCCCTCACTGAGAAACTCACCTCGCTGCCATTGAAGGAAGGCTTCCCAAAATGGGCTACTTCACCTGCCCACAAGAGCAAACGACCACACTAGAAATACTCTCTCTCACCGCCCTCAGCTGTGGTGTGAATGTGCAAAAATGAAAGAAAGTAGTGATCATGTTGATGGACAGGCAAAAACATTTCCTTCACACAAACGTTCCTTCGGTGGCCAACTCAATGGTTCACCTGGTCGACTCCTTATCCCAATGCTTCAATCCCAGACGGAGGTGGCATCACTTAAAAGTAGTTCTGGAAGCAGCTAAAGCGGGCATACATGACTTCAAATATTTTTAATCCTGGTTAGATTTTAGGAAATCATTGTGTGTTGTATATCCAGATGTGAGACTTTGCTTAACCTCTGTCTCGCAAGTTCAGGTGAAGAGTTGTATCACAAAATAAAGAAAACTTGATTTCAGAAACTCAATTATGTTTATTATCAGGGCTTCAAAGCTACTCAGTGTAGTTTGTGGCAACTTGTGGAGCTATAGTCCCCACAAAACAGGGACCTGGTCCATTACAGTGCCACTAGCGGTCACAAACTACATTGTGCACCTTTAAGATGTTGCTTATATAATACTTGAATATAGTAGTATAGCCTGTAGAACATGCATTTGACTCGAAGGAGGCACTTTGAAAGCTATCAGTGCAAAGTGTTCCTGCTCACCATTGTGCAACCACGACACCCTGATTGGCTGGCTTCCAATGAGGACCCCGCGCAGTGTGATGTCACCTCCTTCGTCCACACAGCAGTCCTCTATGGGCTGAGTGAAGACGGGCGGATCCAGTCTCCTGACAGGGGAGAGGCTGTGGGACCCTGGAGAGGAAAGAGTGGGAAGGAGGTGAAGAGTCAAAGAGAGAAGAGGAGAGAGCACCACAAGCATACCGAGGGGTTTGACAGCAAACAAACAAACAATTGCACTTTAATCTTTAAATGGGTGTTTCCTCTTTATTCAAAACATAACATAGGGCCCGTTCATACTTTCACAGAGATCAGGATACAGAAAATAAAATAAAAAGTAAATTCTATAAAAGCTTTAAGAAGCAGTTGTACCCTGTTTTACACCAAATTTCAAACAAATCATTCTTGGCGACTGAGAAGTTTAAAGTGCTGCAGGTCTACAATCACCCACCCAGTCAGCCAGTTAGGATGCTCTGTCTCACTGTCAACCACCACAGCTAACACCACTTCTCTATTTCTGATCTTTGTCTGCTCTCATGTGCTAACCACATCTGCATGTGTTCAGCGTCCCTCTGCACAAGCATCACGAGTATGAACTGCCTACTGCCTACAAGCAAGTAGCATAGGGTGTGTGTATTTCCAGAGGTATCTCAGTACTACCTGAACAGTGAAGTATTATTAATCAACAGCAGGAGCAAATGTGATTAAATTACTAACTTTTTAAAATGATATTTATATTTTACAAAGTGGATGTTTTTTACCACCAACTTTCAGCCAGTATCAACAGTACTGAGTTATCCGCTCCACAGTCACCCTACATGACACCCCACAGTTTGCTGGCAGGCAAGCCACTGGCCTGCTGGTCTTTGACCTGCTAGAATTCACTGATGGTGATTCATCAAGCCATCGTCACTGAGCTGCACATCTTCCAGCACACACACACACACACTCGTGGGTGGATCCTCTCACCTCTCTCACATTGTGACTCTTTGACCTTTTCTCTCTACTAGACTCACACAGAACTAGAAGCAGTAAATATCCCAGTAAAGCAGGTAAGCAATGCTGTTTGCAGTTATGTGAAAAAAATTACCATTCTTGCTTTTGAACCCTTTTCAAAAACTCACAGGATAACGTGAAAAAAAAAAAAAAAACTCAAAAATGCACAGCAATGAAAACAAGACTGTTTTTCTTTTTCTTTCCTGAGAAGTTCACATTTGGGAAATACAAGGTTATCGGATTACTCACAGAAGCCATTACCCCAGTGGTCTGATTGTGTGTACAGTTGTGTACAGATGTGTAGTCTACCAGATGATTTACACTGAAATAAGATAATAAAGCAGATACTTTTCACGTGGATAGCAATTTTATATCTAGCTTTCCAAAGCTTGCAGCCTGTTTTCCATTTGCAAATTGACACCATTTACTTTCACAACTAAAGGAACAGAACCAGTGCAGAATGTCAAAAAAAAAAAAAAAAAAAAAAAAAAAGACAAAAAATGTGGTGCAGTATTTGCTGAAGGTATTCAAACTCCTTGACTTTGGGCACATTTTATTGTCTTAAGTTATTTCAAAATTAATTTTCTCACAATTTTCTGTCTGTGTGTTGCAAATCGCTGTTCTGTTAAACAGAAAACAAAGTGAAGAATTTTATCTCAATGTATGAAATTAAAGTATTACAGAAATTAAATATGCCTAAATATTTAAACATTTTGTTTGAGCTGATTTACCATACTTTACAATTTACCACAATTTACCACACATGCAAAGACTTGAGTGTATATAGACTCTCCATACAAATAGAATATGGAAGATATAGTTTATTTATGAGTGATATTTGAGTTCAGTCTACAGATTAATTCAATTCAATTCAATTTGTATAATGTCAAATCATAACAGATGTTATCTCAAAGTGCTTTACAGGAACCCAACAGAAATCTCCCCCAAGAGCAAGCACAGTGCGACAGAGGCAAGGAAAAAACCCTTTTAACAGAGGCAAAGACCTCGAGCACAACCCAGCTCTGAGTGGGAGGTCATCTGCCTCTACCGGAAGGGTTGTGAGATGGACAGAGAGAGAGAGAGAGAGAGAGAGAAAGACAGAGAGAGAGAGAGAGGTGGAGAGAGCACACTGCAGAACATAGAACGATGCAAGTTTGACATAGGGCTGTATAGATTCAAGAGTCAAGATTGCTTTATTGTCATTTCTGGTGCACATGAAATATCATTCCCCCAGCCTCTGTCAGTACCATAAAAAAGACAACAGCTAGAAAAAAAAAAAAAAAAAAAAGTCAAATCGATTGAAATGACAGAGAACATACTGAACATAAAATAAAACTGGAGCCTGAGCACAGTGTGTTAAAGTGCTACAGAGTGTAGCTGCACAGTATGTAAAAGTGCAATTCAGTCCAGCAGCTCAGTCTTGAAATAGTAATAGCAGCGGTGATAATGGCAGTGAAGACAAAGCTACCAGTGGTTGCGATGACAACAACAACAACAACAACAACAACAACAACAACAACAATAATACTATGGCAATAATACCACTATTACTGATAATAATAATAGTAATAGTAACAACAATGAAAGCAAGAATAGCAATAATGATAATTAATCATGGATGCAGGCTCTTCAGCTCCAGAGGCAGACATACCTGCATAGTTTAAAATCCCTGTCACTTGAACCCTGATCTCATCTTTCTCAGTAAGAAAGACAAAAAACAAGTTTGATAGGAAAACTTTGCTCAGAACTGAAAAAAAAAAAAAAAAAAAAAAAATCTATTGCATCCAAATAACAGAGCAAAAGAAATGTTTAGCAGCTTAATTCGAATGTAGGTTTTTGGCACAAAACAAAGGCAAGGGGTTAATATTCAAAATTTCTGGGTAACCTGAACTTTATACTTTCAAACACATTTCTACGAATTTGGTTTCACTTTGATAGAACAGATTGCTTTGCAAACAAATGCATTTTGAAATTATTTTGAAAACAAAATGTCCAAAAAGCCAAGGGGTCTGGATATTTTTGCAAAGCACCGTGCATGTAATGTCTTGAGATGTTAATATGAAATGAAATTGCCTGGGGGAAAAAAGCACTTAAGCCCTATTAGCAACAAAAGAAATGATCAGAGTTGGCTGACATGGAAGTGAAAGCAAAGCAGTGTAATACACAAAAAAAGCAGGGTGCAACTCAGAACAAACACTTGAACACTGTAAAATTCTGAGTAATATGGTCTCAACTAAAGTAGCCTCTACTTGCACCAGGAAGAAAATGAAAGCAAATGCATGATCACAGTTTGTGGTTGCGGGGCATTCAGATGTGGTAGCCTATTATCAGGGATAAGTGTCCTGTTCTAACTTGTCTATTAACATGCTGACATTTAGTTAACATCTTTCCAACAGAACACACACACACACCCTCAAACTGTATGAATCTCTCTGTATGTCTGTCTTTCTCTCTATCTTGTATATGTGCCTATAGCCCTTCAGTGCACACAAACACAGCCCTTACCTTTATTAGCAGTTTTGTTTGTATCATTAACAGGTCCTGAGGTGCTGGTGGTGCTGGCTGCTGAGCCGCTCCCCCGTGGCTTGATGTGAATCCTGAAAGTTGACACATAGCGCTGTTTGCTGCCATCACCATTCATGTCTGTTTTTAGAACAGCCCCGGTCTCTGGATGCAGCAGCGACAAACAATTTACACAGTCATTTCCCGCGTTGATTATCTGACTTCCTCCCCCTTGCATGCCCCCTCACCACCTCTTTCTGTCACTGCCGCACTGGCCTCTGCCTCTTTCTCTCTTCCTCTCTCTAAAGCTCACTCTCTCTTAGCCACTCTGCACATGGTTCAAGCCCTTATGTCTCACCTCCCCATCTAACTCCACCTCTAGTCACAAATCTCTGTTTGCGTTTTTTTTTTTTTTTTTTTTTACTTTGGCCCTCTGAGGCAAGACAGTCATCTCTCTGTCTCTCTCTAATGTCTCCCTAATGTCAGATCCCCCACCCACCATTCAATCCCTGTCCTAATTATCATTCCTAATAGATACACACACAGAGAGACAAAAAGGGAGAGAGAGAGAGAGAGAGAAGGACGAGAGAGGGAGACTTATCTATTCAACCAGCCAAAGGTCGTTTTGTCTGCTGTTTGTTGAATGTGCTCCTTTTCAACAGTCTCCCTGTTTGCCTGCTAACTTATCAATGCTGTGACTGAACTTTGTGATGCCGGTGACGTCGGCATCACACACGGTCATTTCACACCCCGTGAGCTCGAGCCGTGCTTGTGAACAACAGGCTCGTAAATCCCATGCAGCTTTAAGGCCAAGAGGCAGCCCTGGTAGGCTGCAGTAGATCCCCGCGCAAGGTGGCCGTTGCTGAGGTAACGTCGCCACTCCAACAAATCCACCTGTTGCCTTGGTAACCAGGAGATGTCTCAAGACAGGCTCACTGCTGTTCACAGGACTAACCTGTGCTGCTGAGACCTGTAAACCCAGGTATGGAAAAGTAATCATGATGAGGGAGATGAAGTCACTTGTTAAGGTTTCTGAAAGAGGCAGTAAACTGCACTGGGGCTGCTGAATGCCAGTGAACACAAGAGAGGTTCTCACAGTTTGATTGCCAACTTTACCCTTCTTTTTCACTCGTTTCTGAATATCGTTACACAGCGAAGTCACAACCCCCCTCCCCACCTTATACATCTCTCTCCCAGTCCATTCCCACCCCGGCTTCCCAAATTCCACATCAGTGAGCACACAGAATGACCTTGCTCAAGGTCTTGTTTTTAGTTCCTGTAAGGGAAGAATTCCCAAATCAAACACATTTGCTGTAAGGCTGCACAGACAAAAACACCACTGTGAGGACGTTATTGTAATGTGTGTTTTTGTCAGTATGTATATATCATATTATAGAACATGACCCCTATATGTGATTCCATAATTTTAAGCTCCTCCTGAAAACCTGCATCTATTATTATTATTATTATTATTATCATTAATTGTAGTTATAGTCGTAGTAGTAGCAGTAGTAGTAGTTGGAGGCGGAGGAGGAGGAAGAGTAAAGAGTAGGAGTAGTTTTAGTAGTAGCATTATTAGTATTATTTTTATGATTGCACAGGCCAGATTAATACATTTCATTGCAGCTCCAATATGGCACAAGTAGGGGAATTATATTTCAGTGAATGTGGCTGTGGGAGCGGTCCAGCTCAATCTCTGTTTTAAGTATCACATTATTCTTTTCTGCCACTTCATTGTCCTGAGACAGAGCACACCCAGACACTGACACAGACAGGCTGTGATCCACTGGGATTCACTGTGAAAGCCAGGGAAACTGAGGAAATACAGCAAAATCATTGTCAGATATATTACTCAACGGGCCAGCCTTGACTAATATATCTGTGCCATGTGTATCGTATTTCACAAACTGAGTTTATCGGAGACAGACAGACATCACCACTGCCCCTCTTAAGACCCCCACACTGCTAGCCACAGGCACAAGCAAGCAAAGACAGAATTGTTTGACAAATCAATGAGATAATCTAATCTTTCAACCAAATCACATTTTTACCTTGCCTAACTTGTGCCCAGGAATCTGTGATAACACAGAGTGGAGGATACTGTATGACTCTAATGGTGTAAATGGGTCAGGTTAAAAGACTACTTGTTGAGGCACTCAAAGCCCTCAGGAATTAGCGCTGTTACAAAACAGGAGCTGTACATTTGTACATATACAGTACATGCTGTGCATGTGTTTGCATGTCAAATATGCCATATTACAAAATTTATAATATGACATGACAGTTCCTTGGGCAAAGGAAAGCAGACAAAGAGAAAGTTGGAGCCTCCTGGTGAAAAGCTGCTCATTAGGAGGAAATGGAGTGATAAAGTCACATTCATCCCATGGAGCCTTGGACCACAGGAGCATAATTAATGTAATTTAGGGATGGGGCCATTCACCACAGACAAGTGTCTGGGGCAGGAGGGAGACACACCGACTGACCTGTTACTTTACAGTGTTATGTCTACCTTCCCCCTCATACTTGCAGGTAGCTCTCTCTCTACTCAACCCCTGCACGGCCTGTGATAACACTAAAACCTCCCTATCTTTCCAGAAGCATTCAGTTTGCCTGCAGCTAAACAGGGTAAACACTGGGGGATATGTGGGCAGGAGATACCCAGACTGGTAGGAAGGGCAGGGTGGAGTCACTTGATAGAAGGAATCTCTCTCTGTGGATAAAAATGTCTTTAGCACCTCCAACAGCACATCAATAAAATATTAGTCAATACAAAAAATGTGAAGTTATTAAAAAAAAAAGAAAAAGGAGACATAAACTTACAAAGTTAAAATGATGAGCTGAACTCCTTTGCCAGTGCAACACAGAAGGAAAACATCCAACGGGTGCACATAGTGTTAAAAATTCAAACATTAAATACTGGAAATGCATTAGGTTTGTAGGGAGGAAGATAGTTTTAATTAGTAAAACACATGTCAGAGTACATTTCCCGTCATCTGTTCATGATGAGGAAGTAGCTGCACTTGCCAAGCTGCCATGCAGCTTATTTAAAAGATGTTAAGATGCAAGAAAAAAAAGACTTTAAATGAAGAAGCATGAGTAACTCTTGTCTGTCCTATGGAATTAAATGAATGATAATAAATGAAAATTATAAAAGAAAAGGCACACCTTCTTGATATCAACTTAGAGTGAAACATAATCCATGTTACGTTTTGGTATACTGGTACCTGGGATATATTTAGTAAGAGAAATCAAACAGTTATAACAGTTTTAGCCCGGACTGACATCATATCTCTTATGGATAGCATCTATTTGATACTATCAGGATGCTTGGGTGCCCATCTGATATGGATTGCGATTCTTAATTACTGCGATTCTACAAGGATTTTTGAATTATCCTCTAATTTGCGGTTGTAAAGTTTCATCAGGCTATGATTATTAATCTGACTCTCAGACAAGTGGGAAAACACTTTCTAGGAGCTGACCCAGTGTATGTTTGTATATTTGATGCATGTTATTGTAGTAACATTTTCTTGCCTTCTTTAATGTAATATGACGTTCATCAGATTGTGTACCCTGTTGATCTTGCTGTGATCCGGAGAGACAGTCCAGGGATCTTAGATATCCCAGACATGTGACCATACCCCCTGTAAGGACATGTCATGTAACGTACAGCTTCATATTGGAGACGCTGTGTGGGATTCTATTTATGGTTCCATGTGCTCTCTCTCTGATGCTCCTGCTCTACTGTCTACTGTCCACAATATTGACCAGGAGAAGTTCAGAGCTGTGGAAAAGGTCAGAGGAGAGAAAGTCCTGCCAGGTTTCTTCAGCATCACCTCCTGAACCCATTATTTGCTTTACTCTAAAACTAATCATAGAGGCCCATAAGTGTATGATATTAGTACTTCACTTTGTGTGGTATTGTGCAGAAATGCTACTAATTTGCTTAGTTTACATACATAGCATTTGTTATGTCATCTACTGACCTCTATGGAAATATAGAATTTTAGGGAATGATTTTATACATAGATGGATTTTTGTGTCATTAACAGTATTTAGAATAACAGAAATATGTTGGTTTGGACTTCAAATGACAAACAAGGAACAGGTGGCTCGGGGTTACAAGGCTGCTCTCTAGTGGTTAATCAGGGAAGAACAAGACTCCTCTGGCTGCAGAGAGCCACGACTAGATTCAGAGTCAGCCTCTCACCTTCAGCCATACTCTCACTGACTCAACTCACTGTCACTTAACATAATCCACATTATCAATTGGATGTCTCTGCCTTCTGAGCATAAACACATCTAAATGTTGTAAAGAGTCCTCTTTATATGCTGTGGACTAGCCAACACAACCTCCTGCGTACAGCAAGTTTCATACAAACAGAACCGACTGAAAATTATACAAATGTACAGCAACATCAGGAGTCCCCTGTTTTATTTTTACCTGCAGAATTTCTTTTCACTGGAATAAAATTTAAATAAAGGTTTTCATCTCCTGTGACTTATCTGCACTAAATTTAATAAGGACTATAAATTACAGCTGGATGATTTCAATAATGATAACCAATAACAGCAGTTATTTTGTTGACAACCCTGAAATAAATCAAACAGAATTTCATAGCTTCTGCCCTTTGGTCTTTGTTTTGACAGATGAATTTGACTTGTGATTGATATTTCTTGGTTTAAGAGTCTGGTTGGAGTCTGGTAATTACAAAGCTAAGCTTAACTTAATCACTGGAAATCATAGAGCCTGATCAATGTGATTCATAATTTGGCAATAACATTAGAAGAATGACAGCAGGTAGAAAACTTGAAAATGGCAGCATAGAGCCTCTCTGAAGATGAACTGGTCAGGGGGTCAAACACAGCAGCTAAGATGAAGATGCTTAAAAACATTTTACTGAATTCACTGCATTAAATGAGCAAAAGCAAAACTGGAATAACAAACACAACATATGACAACAAGGACAACATTTCAACATTACATGTCTTATCTGCCAACAAAACCAGCAACACAAACCATCATGTGGTGCGATTATATGGAAAGATTTAGTGATGTTTTACACAACTGGCTCGCAAATGTCTACTCTAAGGTCCTTAAAGTTTCAGACCTGACAAACCTGACTAAAGGAGATCAATTTCAGAAAAACATCTTAAAGAAGCAATTACAGGGATGAAATAATAAACCCATCACAACATTTCAGCATTAAACTGCTTCTCTGCAAACTCTAAACAAAAACCATTGCAACACTGTGGAATGTTTATTTTTTGTTGTTGTTTTAACAGAACTGGCCTGTAACTTCCTTCTCTAAGGTCAGCTGAGTCAAAAAGCTTCTGACCTGTCATGAACATGTGAAACAGCAAAAGCTGACAATTTGGGGAGGGGGAGGGGGCACAATCATCTTTAATACTCCTCTCCCTCTTCTCCCTCTCCTTCCACACCATCAGCACCCACCTCTTCATAATCTTTCTCTAAAGCAGCCATGTCTTCCCTGGCCTCAGAAAACTCGCCCTCCTCCATACCCTCACCTACGTACCAGTGCACAAAGGCACGCTTGGCATACATCAGGTCAAACTTGTGGTCAAGACGAGCCCAGGCCTCTGCAATAGCAGTGGTGTTGCTCAACATGCACACAGCCCTCTGGACTTTGGCCAGATCTCCACCAGGTACCACGGTGGGCGGCTGGTAGTTAATGCCCACTTTGAAGCCAGTGGGGCACCAGTCCACAAACTGGATGGTGCGCTTGGTTTTAATCGTAGCAATGGCCGCATTAACATCTTTGGGCACAACATCCCCACGATACAATAAACAGCAGGCCATGTATTTGCCATGGCGGGGGTCGCATTTCACCATCTGATTTGCCGGCTCAAAGCAGGCGTTGGTGATGTCGGCCACTGACAGCTGCTCATGGTAAGCTTTCTCAGCAGAGATCACAGGAGCGTAGGTCGCCAAAGGGAAGTGGATGCGGGGGTAGGGCACCAAGTTGGTCTGGAACTCAGTCAGGTCCACATTCAGTGCGCCGTCGAAGCGGAGGGAGGCCGTGATGGAGGACACGATCTGACTCATCAGCCTGTTGAGGTTGGTGTAAGTCGGACGTTCAATATCCAGGTTTCTGCGGCAAATGTCATAGATGGCCTCGTTGTCGACCATGAAAGAGCAGTCAGAGTGCTCGAGGGTCGTGTGCGTGCAAAGGATGGAGTTGTACGGTTCCACTACAGCCGTGGATACCTGGGGAGCGGGGTACACAGAGAACTCCAGCTTGGACTTCTTGCCGTAGTCAACAGACAGACGCTCCATCAGCAAGGAGGTAAAACCGGAGCCGGTGCCACCGCCAAAGCTGTGGAAGACCAGGAATCCCTGCAGACCGGTGCACTGGTCAGCCTGGACAGGGACAAGAAAACCTCCATTAAAGGCACTCATCAACATCAAACACACTGCACTCACAAGACATCCTGTCATCGGTGCGAGACACACACCAGCTTACGTATCCTGTCCAGAACCAAGTCGATGATCTCTTTGCCAATAGTGTAATGGCCACGAGCGTAGTTGTTGGCTGCATCTTCCTTCCCAGTGATCAGCTGCTCGGGGTGGAAGAGCTGGCGGTAGGTTCCGGTCCGGACCTCATCTATACAAACACACCACCGTTAAGGGAAGTCTGACCACTTTACACATACATGGCTTGACCTGACACTTACAGCTCATCTCAGTGCTCTTTGGGGATTGGGTCAATATTTCAGATCTGTGGATCATATTAGACTTAGGCTTAATTTCACACTTGTCACAATGGAATGTAAGCAATTTCTGTAAAACACTCAAAAGAACTAGACCAAATCAAGTCCAAGTTAACAGAACCATAAGACAGGTTTGGCTTTCATTTTGGGGCAGTCACATTTGGGTCAGTTATGTGTGTATCACAAGAATCAGCTAACGGCTCGTACCAATGACAGTCGGCTCCAAGTCCACAAACACCGCTCTGGGTACATGCTTGCCGGCTCCAGTCTCACTGAAGAAAGTGTTGAAGGAGTCGTCTCCTCCTCCGATGGTTTTGTCACTGGGCATCTGTCCATCTGGCTGGATGCCATGTTCCAGACAGTACAGCTCCCAGCATGCATTGCCAATCTGGACCCCAGCCTGGCCCACGTGGATGGAGATGCACTCACGCTGAAAGAGCAAAAGGTGCAAAGTTTTTCCAAGTGTTCTCGCTAACAATAAATACATTTATCATCTAAACAATGCATGATTCGTATACCCATTTTACTGCACATTTTACATGACAAGAGATAAAACTTTTCACTCAAGCCACAATAAAAATCACAAAAAAAAAAAAAGAATTTCACACATATATGAATGTTATCAATGCAATGCTTTACTGAAGCTTAAAATCTTGTATGTAATGTAATCATTTGAAAATTTTGGCTATTGGTATCCATATTTTGTTGTTTTATTGATATTTATTTTATATGCAACTTTGAATTTATTTACTATTTGTATTTAGGTGAGATAACCTATAACTCTGTAGGGAGCTTTTACCTCACCTGCACAATCTGTTTTTGTCTTTTTTTTTTTTTTTTTTTTTTTTTGCTTTCGTTGCTGTTTCATTACTGTGCAAAAAAAAAAAAAAAAAAAAAAAAAAAATCCGTCTTTCCACGTTTTTTTCAACTTGGGTTTGAAAATGGAAGGCCAAGACGCTACAACTGGCGGAAACAGATAATTCAGCAAGTTTTTTCTTTTCTTTTTCTTTCTTTCTTTTTTTTTTTTTTTTGGTTAAATCCCCTGCATTTATTAACATCTCACCCAAACAATAATACAAAATGGCACAATCTTTCTTCGCTTACAAGGATATAAGCTAGCCTAAATGTTCCTGGTTTTAGCTAACGGCAATTTAACCGATAGCCCTTTAGCTAGACAGCAATTTATAGTGTAGCCTCACTGCCCGGTCCTAAGGCCTGTATAAGCCTCTCAAATCACTTCAAGAAATCCATCTGATTAAAGCTGAGAGTTTGAAACACAGACATTAAAGTCTGGTTAACCTCTTTGGATCGCAGCTTGTTCACCTTCAGTGGCTGACCGGGGTTTGTGCTCAGCTTCATCATCGTCAACATCACCAATAGCTCACTCTGTTTACCTAATCATCATTACAAGCTGCTTTTCCAATCTCAACATTTAGGAGACACCTTACCAGCTGCTCCTTGGCTTGGATACCTACCATTTTTATTGTGATTTGTCACTTGGGAGAGGAAACCTGGAGCAAAGTATTTCTGTCAGAGATGGAAGGCTAGCGGCTAACCGTCAGAGCGCGAGCTCCGTTTAAAAATCGCAGAGGGAGACGGGTTGCCAGATTAGATCGACAGTAGCTTGCAGTTACTGTTATATCAAACACATAAACTCCATTTGTGGTGAAGAAGCTTATGATAAGGAAAAAAAAGTCTTCATTTTAACTATTCAAAACCAACAAATAACAAACTAACTAACTATCTACTTAACTAACAAACTAACAAAATCTCAGGTGTATCAAGAGTTTCTCAACAGTCACTTCAAAAACCGAAATCCTAGCTAGGAGATTCTTCACTTCCAAAGGTTCAATTTGCCGCAAAAAAAAAAAAAAAAAACCTCAACGATCACAACTGTTTACATTTGTCGATGATATTTTGTGGTTGTTTTAAAGCTCTAAGCTGGTGATTGAACCCACTTACCATTTTAAATGTGGAAGTTTAAGAGAAAACGGAGCCTCTCACTGTTGAAGACGAACCGCCGTTAGACGTTGAAACCTCGAGCTCCTCAGTGGCAGGGTGGAGTCAGGTTGCCAGATCCGACTCCCGGACCGGTTTCTGCGCAGCACAGCACTAAACGAAAAAGACAGACATACAGCTATGCACAGGTGAGAAAATCCATCAACCTACCAGGCTTCTTACCTCAAACAAGTTTACCAGAGATAATAAATGTAGTGATGATATTTTTCATCACATCATAATAATCATGAAAACGAAACAGTGCTTTTTTAATGTCCATCTAATTAAGCTTCTTGTCTCCTGTGTTGTTCAAATGGGTAGCAAGCTGATCTGCATTGCCTATGTATTAAACCGTAGCCGGATTGCCTGAAATGAACTGTGTACATACACTACTCACAAAAAGTTAGGGATATTTGGCTTTTGGGTGAAATTTATTGAAAATATAAAAAGTTCATGCTACAGTGATATTATATCATGAAAGTAGGGCATTTAAGTAGAAGCATACACTGGTGATTTCCTCATCTCAAACAATTTCTTGAAACAAAAGCCAACAACAGTGGTGGATATACCACAACAAAAAATGTCAGTGTCAATAACTTGTCATGTGCCCTTGAGCATCAACTACAGCTTGACAACGACGTCTCATGCTGTTCACAAGTCGACTTATTGTCTGCTGAGGCATGGCATCCCACTCTTCTTGAAGGGCGGCCCTCAGGACATTGAGGTTCTGGGGTACAGAGCTCCAGCCTCCACACGGCGACTCAGCTGATCCCATAGGTTTTCTATGGGATTCAGGTCTGAGAAAGTGCAGGCCACTCCATTTGAGGTACCCCAGTCTCCAGCAGCCATTCCCTAATGATACGACCTCGATAAGCTGGAGCATCAAACACCTGATGTGAATTTTGCCGTTAAACTCCTTGTTAGAGAACAGCAACTTGTGCAAAAAGTACTGAAACATTGAACACATTGGACATGTGCATTCAAAAGTTTACAGAAGGTCACATTAAGTTCACCTGTAAAGGTTATAATGCATTTTAGCTTCATCCTGAAATTTCACCCAAAAGCCGAATATCTCTAACTTTTTGTGAGTAGTGTATATAACCAGAGGCTGGAGGGGAAAAAAGCCCAACTGCTGTGGGTATTTCGTAGGACAACAGTATTTGCATTATGTGCTTGTGTTTTCTTCTAGAAATTACAATGATCGGTTTTGTATTGGATTGTGCTTGAAACTGTCGATCTGATCTGGCAACCCGTCTGCCTCTGCGATATTTTAAACGGAGCTCGCGCTCTGACGGTTAGCCGCTAGCCTTCCATCTCTGACAGAAATACTTTGCTCCAGGCTTCCTCTCTCAAGTGACAAATCACAATAAAAATGGTAGGTATCCAAGCCAAGGAGCAGCTGGTAAGGTGTCTCCTAAATGTTGAGATTGGAAAAGCAGCTTGTAATGATGATTAGGTAAACAGAGTGAGCTATTGGTGATGTTGATGATGATGAAGCTGAGCACAAACCCCGGTCAGCCACTGAAGGTGAACAAGCTGCGATCCAAAGAGGTTAACCAGACATTAAAATGACATCTGCAATGTGTTTCAAACTCTCAGCTTTAATCAGATGGATTTCTTAAAGTGATTTGAGAGGCTTTTACAGGCACCAGGACCAGGCAGTGAGGCTACACTATAAATTGCTGCCTAACTAAAAGGCCATTGGTTAAGACACCGTTAGCTAAAACCAGGAACATTTTAGCTAGCTTATATCCTTGTAAGCTACGAAAGATTGTGCCATTTTCTATTATTGGTTGGGCAAGATGTTAATATATGCAGGAGAATTTAAAAAAAAAAAAAAAAAAAAAAAAAAACTGAATTCTCTGTTTCCCGCCAAATGTGGTGTCTTGGCCAAGTTGAAGAAAACGTGGAAAGACGGATTACATCATTTGAAGATTTTAAGCTTCAGTAAATTATAGCAATGATAAAATTCATAGATGTGTGAAATTCTTTTTTTTTTGTGATTTTTATTGTGGTGTGAGTGAAAAGTTTTATCTTGTCGTGTAAACTGTGCAGTAAAATGGGTATCAAACATGCACTGATCAGATGATAAACTTATTTATTGTTAGTGAGAACACTTGGAAAATTTTGCACCTTTTGCTCTTTCAGCGTGAGTGCATCTCCATCCACGTGGGCCAGGCTGGGGTCCAGATTGGCAATGCATGCTGGGAGCTGTACTGTCTGGAACATGGCATCCAGCCAGATGGACAGATGCCCAGTGACAAAACCATCGGAGGAGGAGACGACTCCTTCAACACTTTCTTCAGTGAGACTGGAGCTGGCAAGCATGTACCCAGAGCGGTGTTTGTGGACTTGGAGCCGACTGTCATTGGTACGAGCCGTTAGCTGATTCTTGTGATACACACATAACTGACCCAAATGTGACTGCCCCAAAATGAAAGCCAAACCTGTCTTATGGTTCTGTTAACTTGGACTTGATTTGGTCCAGTTCTTTTGAGTGTTTTACAGAAATTGCTTACATTCCATTGTGACAAGTGTGAAATTAAGCCTAAGTCTAATATGATCCACAGATCTGAAATATTGACCCAATCCCCAAAGAGCACTGAGATGAGCTGTAAGTGTCAGGTCAAGCCATGTATGTGTAAAGTGGTCAGACTTCCCTTAACGGTGGTGTGTTTGTATAGATGAGGTCCGGACAGGAACCTACCGCCAGCTCTTCCACCCCGAGCAGCTGATCACTGGGAAGGAAGATGCAGCCAACAACTACGCTCGTGGCCATTACACTATTGGCAAAGAGATCATCGACTTGGTTCTGGACAGGATACGTAAGCTGGTGTGTGTTTCGCACCTATGACGGGATGTCTCGCGAGTGCAGTGTGTTTGATGTTGATGAGTGCTTTTAATGGAGGTTTTCCTGTCCCTGTCCAGACTGACCAGTGCACCGGTCTGCAGGGATTCCTGGTCTTCCACAGCTTTGGCGGTGGCACCGGCTCCGGTTTTACCTCCTTGCTGATGGAGCGTCTGTCTGTTGACTACGGCAAGAAGTCCAAGCTGGAGTTCTCCGTGTACCCCGCTCCCCAGGTGTCCACGGCCGTAGTGGAACCGTACAACTCCATCCTTTGCACGCACACGACCCTGGAGCACTCTGACTGCTCTTTCATGGTTGACAACGAGGCCATCTATGACATCTGCCGCAGAAACCTGGATATCGAACGTCCGACTTACACCAACCTCAACAGGCTGATGAGTCAGATCGTGTCCTCCATCACAGCCTCCCTCCGCTTCGACGGTGCACTGAATGTGGACCTGACTGAGTTCCAGACCAACTTGGTGCCCTACCCCCGCATCCACTTCCCTCTGGCGACCTACGCTCCTGTGATCTCTGCTGAGAAAGCTTACCATGAGCAGCTGTCAGTGGCCGACATCACCAACGCCTGCTTTGAACCAGCAAATCAGATGGTGAAATGCGACCCCCGCCATGGCAAATACATGGCCTGCTGTTTACTGTATCGTGGGGATGTTGTGCCCAAAGATGTTAATGCGGCCATTGCTACGATTAAAACCAAGCGCACCATCCAGTTTGTGGACTGGTGCCCCACTGGCTTCAAAGTGGGCATTAACTACCAGCCGCCCACCGTGGTACCTGGTGGAGATCTAGCCAAAGTCCAGAGGGCTGTGTGCATGTTGAGCAACACCACTGCTATTGCAGAGGCCTGGGCTCGTCTCGACCACAAGTTTGACCTGATGTATGCCAAGCGTGCCTTTGTGCACTGGTATGTAGGTGAGGGTATGGAGGAGGGCGAGTTCTCTGAGGCCAGGGAAGACATGGCTGCTTTAGAGAAAGATTATGAAGAGGTGGGTGCTGATGGTGTGGAAGGAGAGGGAGAAGAGGGAGAGGAGTATTAAAGATGATTGTGACCCCTCCCCTTCCCCAAATTGTCAGCTTTTGCTGTTTCACATGTTCATGACAGGTCAGAACCTTTTTGACTCAGCTGACATTAGAGAAGGAAGTTGCAGGCCAGTTCTGTTAAAACAACAACAAAAAATAAACATTCCACAGTGTTGCAGCGGTTTTTGGTTAGAGTTTGCAGAGAAGCAGTTTAATGCTGAAATGTTGTGATGGGTTTATTATTTCATCCCTGTAATTGCTTCTTTAAGATGTTTTTCTGAAACTGATCTCCTTTAATCAGGTTTGTCAGGTCTGAAACTTTAAGGACCTTAAAGTAGACATTTGCGAGCCAGTTGTGTAAAACATCGCTAAATCTTTCCATATAATCGCACCACATGTTGGTTTGTGTTGCTGGTTTTGTTGGCAGATAAGACATGTAATGTTGAAATGTTGTCCTTGTTGTCATATGTTGTGTTTGTTATTGCAGTTTTGCTTGACGTCTTGGACCAGCTTGCTTATTTAATGCAGTGAATTCAATAAAATGTTTTTAAGCATCTTCATCTTAGCTGCTGTGTTTGACCCCGACCAGTTAATCTTCAGAGAGGCTCTATGTTTCCATTTTCAAGTTTTCTACCTGCTGTTATTCTTCTAATGTTATTGCCAAATTATGAATTTAATACATTGATCAGGCCCTATGATTTCCAGTGATTAAGTTAAGCTTAGCTTTGTAATTACCAGACTGCAAGCGGACTCTTAAACCAAGAAATATCGATCACAAGTCAAATTCACCTGTCAAAACAAAGACCAAAGGGCAGAAGCTATGAAATTCTGTTTGATTTATTTCAGGGTTGTCAACAAAATAACTGCTGTTATTGGTTATCATTATTGAAATCATCCAGCTGTAATTTATAGTCCTTATTAAATTTAGTGCAGATAAGTCACAGGAGATTTAAATCTTTATTTAAAATGTATTCCAGTGAAAAGAAATTCTGCAGGTAAAAATAAAACAGGGGACTCCTGATGTTGCTGTACATTTGTATAATTTTCAGTCGGTTCTGTTTGTATGAAACTTGATGTACACAGGAGGTTGTGTTGGCTAGTCCACAGCATATAAAGAGGACTCTTTACAACATTTAGATGTGTTTATGCTCAGAAGCGAGAGACATCCAAATGATAATGTGGATTATGTTAAGTGACAGTGAGTTGAGTCAGTGAGAGTCTGGCTGAATCCAGCCATGGCTGTCTGCAGCCAGAGGAGTCTTGTTCTTCCCTGATCAACCACTAGAGAGCAGCCTTGTAACCCCGAGCCGCCTGTTCCTTGTTTGTCATTTGAAATCCAAACCAACATATTTCTGTTATTCTAAGATATTGTTAATGGCACAAAAATCCATCTATGTATAAAATGATTCCCAAAAATTCTATATTTCCATAGAGGTAAGTAGATGACATAACAAATGCTTTGTATGTAAACTAAGCAAATTAGTAGCATTTCTGTACAATACCACACAAAATGAAGTACTAATATCATACACTTATAGGCCTCTATGATTAGTTTTAGAGTAAAGCAAATAATTTTCCATGTCATAGGCAATATAATGTGACATCATATATATTCACATTCCTTAAATTTCTTCTTATTTATTCTGATAAGTTTTGGACTTCAAACTACGGAAAGGGAGGCTGCAGCCGACCGCTGCTGACACTGAAAAAACATGATGCATGTGTTGTTCTTCAGAACTCAATACAGGATGAATAGAAATGGATTTAGGAGGTGATGCTAAAGAAACCTGGCAGGACTTTCTCTCCTCTGACCTTTCCCACAGCTCTGAACCTCTCCTGGTCAGTATAGTCAGGGGCGCCACCAGGAATTTTGGGCCCCATGAAAAAAAAAAAAATATATATATATTTACTTGATGAAGGTTTAATGATTTTATATTAGTTTTTACCTATTTTTGGGGCCCCTTTCAGGCAAGGGCCCTTGGAATTGTCCTAACTTTTCCCCCATATACGGCGCCCCTGAGTATAGTGGACAGTAGACAGTAGAGCAGGAGCGTCAGAGAGAGGGCACATGGAACCATAAATAGAATCCCACACAGCGTCTCAAATATGAAGCTGTACATTACATGACATGTCCTTACAGGGGGTATGGTCACATGTCTGGGATATCTAAGACCCCTGGACTGTCTTTCCGGATCACAGCAAGATCAACAGGGTACACAATCTGATGAATGTCATATTACATTAAAGAAGGCAAGAAAATGTTACTACAATAACATATACATCAAATATACACACATACATTGGGTCAGCTCTTAGAAAGTGTTTTCCCACTTGTCTGAGAGTCACATCAATAATCACAGCCTGATGAAACATTATCGCTTTGCATGGTCATTTTGAAATTAAAAGATGTTGAGTATATCATGTGCCCTGGCAGCTCACCAGGCAGTGTGTAATACATAACATGGAGGCTAAGTTTTTCAAATCAGGCCTACACATCAAGGGCTGGGATGATATCTCCTATGGATAGTATCTATTTGATAGTATCAGGATACTTGGGTGCCCATTTGATATTGATTTATGTTTCCATGTGCCCTCTCTCTGAGGCTCCTGCTCTACTATCTACTGTCCACTATACTGACCCGTGCAGTAAAGTAAAGTACAGTGAAATGGGTATAAGAATCATGCATTGATCAGATGATAAATGTATTTATTGTTATGGAGAACACTTGAAAATTTTGCAGCTTTTGCTCTTTCAACGCGAGAGCATCTCAATCCACGTGGGCCAGGCTGGGGTCCAGATTAGCAATGCATGCTGGGAGCTGTACTGTGATGTGGGTGCCTCCATCTAGAGGTGAAGTCTGCACATGCAGGCAGCATTTTCCCTCCTAACGCTGAGTTTGACCAGCACTTAAACACAACATGTTGTGCACTTACTACAAAGCTTGTTACATCTTTTTTACTTGGCTGTCATTATTACCTGCCATCATAAGGGCCTAAACCAAAAGTCAGTCAGCGTATTTGCAGATTAGTTCTTTTTTTTTTTTTTTTTTACAGGAAAGAAATTGTGTAGCGATATTACCTGTGAAATTAAACAGGAAGTGATGAGAAAAGCTACTGTGTGATATGTTAAGTGGAGGGTGGAGGTATACTGAAAGATGCTAACATCAACATGCCTTCCTTTTAGTTGTTCAAGATCTGGCCAAGTCTTTACTTACAAAACTATCTATTCCTTAGACACATTCTACATTGTCATATTCTCTGAGTCTCTGTATTATTTTCTATATTATTTAGTGTTTTAGCAGTGAAAAACAAACTATGGATACTGACAGTGAATGGAGAAAGTGTAGGCTATATCCTGTTGGTTTGGGCAGCTCTGGATCTGGTGGAAACTTTCAGTCTGGGTATTGCATTGACAGGTCGCATTATCTGCTGATTTTTCAAGGTTTTTTTTTTCTCTCTCTCCTCCTTTGGTCTGAATAAATTCAGCTCTGGTATGGAGGCATTTCTCTGTCCAGAGCAAATTACTTTGCCCTGCTCAGCCCATTGTGAAGTAGGCCTTTGAGATCCAGCAAGGCTATATTGGGTAGGTGTATGGTTTTTGCAGCTGAATCTGGTTTTAAGTCTGAATATCATATGAATATGAATATTAGGAATCTGTCTTAGACCCGGTCCTGTGGACAGTCCATCTGGAATAATTTAAAATTTAATTGCCTTACAGGGCTTTCCACAATACAAAACTCACAAGGGCTGAATCTTTAAAAAATAATTACCAAGGCTGTCATCTGTCATAGTATTCACTTCAAATATTAAAATTAGCCTGGTGATTAACATTCTCAGTGATTCATCTATCAGAATAACTCCAGTCGCCTGTACAGCTTGGAGACAGTCTCATGGGCTTCAGACTTGCTCACCACACTAAAACACTGGAGCCTGCAGGCATCACTTCTTTATCACTACAGCATCACCCATTACTCTGCATGACAGTGTTGAGTAAAAGGCACCATGGTGGATAAAAGGCTCCATTAAAGATACATGTTATGTGAGCTGTATCAGTTTTTTAATGGGACTAAAAACCTGATATGTTTTGCTGTCTATTCAAGTGTTGTGTTAAACTGAGTGTTTATAGAATATTAAATCTCTGCATTGCTTAACTGACCATACAGCAGTAATTCATGGAATTTACTTGTTCTAAATGTACTTTTTACTGTTACTGTGATTGTGATGCTAATTGGGGCTATTAATCCCTTAAATTATGATTTTCCCTTAAATTTCCCTTTGGGTATTTTTTTTTCCATATTGTATATTAATGTCACAATCATGCATATTCCATATCTGCTGGCTGCAGTGCTTCAGCGCTTATCCTCTTCTACTCCACTGATTCCACGGGGAGGTTCATCATTGCTGCACAGCCAAGCTTTGTTCAAACTCGTAGAACTTTATTTTAAATTCTAGTGGAGATCCCAAGGTTTCCGAAGATGCCAGATATGTCCTGCTGAATTACAATGAAATGTGCATAAATGATACACAGGACGTCCAGATATTTTCCACTTGATGTAATAGTGCAGCCATAAAATAATCACATCTTTGGTTTAAGTATGCCACTTACATATGTGATATAGCTTGAGTGAAGCGTTGCAGCCAGCAGATATAGAATGGGCATGTGACATTGTTGTACAATACAGAAAAGGTTGAAGCTACTTTGGAGAAATTTTAAGGGAAAATCAGAGTTCAGGGGGTTGACGTAAAGTTCTGTTTGAACAAAGCTCAGCTGTGCTGTGATGATGAACCCACTCATGGGACCACCATGGTTGAAGAGTTAATAATGTTTTATTAATGCTGCATTTTATGACCAGCACAGCTGTGGCCTGAAGAACATCCTGACAGTTATTCCTTGTGTTTATGAGCAATCTCACAGAACACAACAAGCTCTCTGTAAGAATATTGTGATGCAACCGTGGCGCCATGAAAAATGTAGCACTTAAGCTGAGCAGTGACCCTTGACTTCTCTCACAGCAGCCAGCTCCTCTCCCAGGCCTGCAGGAGAGGCAGATTTTGTTGCCTCTGGCTGTAAGAGCGAGAGAGGCCAAAGCTGTTATGTGGCCTGCTGGCCACGCCACCACTCAATATCCTCAGAAACCTGGCTGTGTTTCCAGAGGATACTCTTATGAAATAATGGGCTGTCAAACCAAAACTCAGCCAGCATCCACACACACCTCTATAGCAAGCCATCCTTGTTTCGGACTTAAACAATGAGACAGCTAAAAAAAGAAGCCTCTTGGCACTATGGCTTATAGAACACAGACTGCTTAGTTCATACGTCATGTGGCTGTTTCATCTCCTTTTAATCTGAGTGCAAGTATATGTGCAGCAGCATGGTTGGAGTGGATGTACAAGAACAGCAGGGGGTGTTGCACACCATTTCAGTTTTATATTTTTGCAGTTCTTCATGCTCCATCTCCAAGTGTGCAGAGAGATATGTGGTTTGCTGGGTAGGGGGTCACTTAGGATATTTTCCGCACTTGATAGATCAAATGTTTGAGGGACTTGTTGCAACCACAGAATGCACCACTAAATTCATCGTGCTCATGCCTCAGCTCTCTGCATGTTGGTGTGAGACTTCAGTTTCAGTTTGATCAGACCACGTTGCCTATTCCTCATTCTACCTTTCTAGTCTGTTCTTTCTACACATGCCATTCTAACCAAGTGTATCATTTGTTTTATTTACGAAATCATTTTCTATCTGTGCAAGTTGCCTCTCCCTGAAATTCCCAGTGATCTCCAGAGAAGTGTGTCTTTAAATGGAGAGCTTGTTGTGCAAAAGGTCCTGTTGTTTTTCTGCTCTATTGGTTCCACACATTGACCGTGACTGTCTGGCCAGCCAGACCCCAGGGCATTCCAACCGACAGACACACAGCTCAACATGTGCAGCAGGAGCCACCAGTAAAGAGACAAAGTTTAAGGAGAACCACAAAATCTTTTGCCTGTCAGTTTTGCTCCAGTTATGAGTATCTCTGAAAACAGATTGCCTCATATTAACCTGCCTGCTGTTTTACAGTTTTTGAGCTTTGATTTATCATCTGGCTAATCTGTGGTGTAATTATGATCTTTTAAATATTTAAACTCAACTGGATTCTTTGCTTAAGCCATAAAGTAACATTCACAAACAAGATTACAAATATGTGGATCTTAATTAAAAAAAAAAAAGAAGAAGAAGAAGTCTGATCAAACCTCAGAACTTTAATGCTCATGCAATGTTAAAATAAAACATTTTGTAGTCTGCCCTGTTACATGTATTAGTGAATGGTTTGGGCACTCCTTTTTTCAAAAGAGAGCATTTGTAAGCCTATATGTTTCTGTGTGTTTAAGTCCCACCTTTGCAATGAGGCCCCTCCATCTCCCTCTTGTAGGGGAGGGCCCACATGGAAGCGATTACTCTCTGCACAGAGGGAAATTACAGAGAAACCCTACAGAACTGGAGCCCTCCTATAACCACTCACTCATTCACTTAGATTTATACACATGAACGCAAGCTCACTAGCATGCACGCACTCACACACACCAAGACACGCATGCACACAGGAGCTCTGCTGCCACCTTGCCTGAAGCAGTACATTTCCATTGCTGGCTCTGTTGGGACAAGGCTGCAGTGTGCTTCCCTCCCCGCCTTCCCTCTCCTGGACTGGAGCGGTGCAGGGCCAGCACTGTAAATTCCTCAGAAAGAGCTGTTAAGAGGGCCTCCATTAAAACGGGGGGGCCGTCACTCGCCAGAGAGGAGCCGACTCAATAAGTCATCATCGGAGCCTGAGGCCTAACAGGGGCCCATGGGAGAGTAGCTGTAGGCACAGACTGGATATAGCATTACTTACTTTGTTCCGTTTAATACACCAAGGCCACCTGGAGATATGGGCTATGCAATAATGCATTAAAGGGGCAATAAGTAAGGTTTTTACTGCTCCATAATACAAATGCAGGGGTTGATAGGGTTGTCGATGAATGCCAGTGACTCACTTCACCAGGTGTTGTGATTTCTGGCTTTCAAAACTCGCTTTTCAGAAAACTCCCATTGACCCTTTTTAACTTCAAGACACTCCCAATCTCCTCCCACCACCTACTCACATTTTAAACTGCTCAGCAATGGAGGACAGTGCAATCTGGCATCCCGAGCCATTTCAACTATAAAAGCCTCATAATCAAAGCCAAAAAGTAAGCGGCATGGCAATGTTGTTATTAGTTTTTTTTTTTGTTTTGCTTTTTTGCAAAGCAATAAATTACCTCTGCACTTGATTCTGTCGGTTCCTGGAGGCCAGCTTACTCATCTGTGTTGCGAAACCAGATGTGAGCTGAGTAGTGATCTATACCAGAGACTTGTGCAGAAGGATATAAGATCAATTGAGGCTGTGGCAACACCCTCTGATCTCAGATAGAGGTCAATAAGGTTAGGAGATGCGTTCCCACAAAACATTTGAATAAAGTGCAAGCGAATAATCACAAATCGCATCTGTATCTCGGTTGCGTTTTATTGCATATATGAAGCAAAGGATTGTCTTAATTTCTTCTTTTCTTTCTTTCTCCAACATAACAGTCAGTTCTGCCTTAGGTCAGAGGTCAAAGAGCAACTGGTCATGTGATTAAATTCTCTGCATCTCCTGTTTTTGTTCTGCAAATGTGATTCCATTGCATATTGTCTCATTTCTTTTTGTGAATAAAAGGTTTATTACTCAGCTGAGTCTGTAAACTTAAGTAGCATGTTGAAGGATTTTATTTGACATTTCCATTGAGTATTTTTTTGTTTGATATGACAAAATGCATATAAAAAAAGGGTGGATGGAAACATGGTCACGGGTCAGTGAATGCCCCTCTAAGTGCTGTCATATCAGTCTGTTATCAACACATATGGTTATAGGAAAAAAGACAATACAATGACATTTATTGTCCCTAGGGAAAATAATTTTGCAAGGCTGGTATATAAAACGTACTCAGATTCACTTCCAGGAAGGAAACATGACACATCCAATACAGCCATGGGACAAGGGACCCCTGAGGATCCTTGAGGGGCTTCCAGGACATCTTCAGCAAAATAAGGAAATTCACTAGAAATTGTTAAAGATAAAATGCATGTCTGATTATTTGGAACATTATGTTTTAATCTCACCGCTTTGATTTTATTTGCCAGTGTTTAAGTATGTATCTGAGGTATCTGAAAAAATGTATTAAACCAAAATATCTTGGTTCCCTAGGGCAAAATCACATCAAATGGGGTTCTGTGGCTTGTTAAAATTGTAGCTAGGGGTCAAGAACATGAAAAACCTTGAAAACTCTTCCATTAGAAAGCTTTATGGTGTCAATATAATCATAACCCAGGAGATCAGCTGTCATAGCAGCTTGATTTTCCTTTATCATCCATACAGACATAATGGTGGAGGCCAGTATCACCTGAACACAGCAACCACTGTGCCAAAGACATGAGCATAGGTTTGGATGGTACTTTGGACTAATAAAAACACTTTGTATCAAGTTGGCAGCTGCTGACCTCAAACACTGCAACACAATGGACTGATGAAAACCACAGTCACAACAAGAGTTAAAACATGTCAACAAATATAATGATATAATAAAAAAAATCTTATTCAAAGTCCAATTCCACGTCATCAAAGGGTGGAACAGTGACGTAACCCAGTAGCTAACACAGACTCTTCCTCTCTTTGTGTTATCTTCACTCTCTGCTTGAGCCATCACTGCCAGAGTTTACGAGAGTGGCACGGTTGTGTACACACTGTGGTGTCTGGATGCACATTAACTGTTCCCCTCCCTCCACACACACTCCTCCAAATCAAGCCCGTCATTATCGCAGGCGTGCTGCAGCCTCCCAAAATATCTGTCACGCAGCTGTCGGCACCTCTCTGCTCAGCAGCTGGACAGGATCAGGGGTACTCCCTTCTCCCTCGTGATACCATGCACTCCCTCACCCTGAAGGAGAGAGGGCTAAGAGCTGCTGTTTGTGTGTGTGTGTGTGTGTGCTTGTTTTCATGTCAAGGCCACCCTTTGACATGGTCTGTGTACTCCTGAGCGATTACATCCCAGACAAATGGTGTGCATGAGGCACGAGAGTGAGCCACCAAGGGGGTGAAAATAGGAAGCTAGATGGACTGGACGGGTATAATTTCTGTAATTTCGACTGCGCTGCAGGGACGTCAGCACCACAGGGCTCCCTCTCTGACTCAAATGTAAAATTCCCTGACTTTTCCTCGACTTTCCCTGACCAAGAGGTTGAACTTCCATGAAACCTAAATAAACATGCTTTTTGCCCCCTTTGACCAACATTTTAAATACACTTCATATTCAGAGGTGTGATTAAAGTTCATCATTATTGTCTTATTCTGAGGGAGGAAATTAACATAACATGAACACAATGTTAAATAAATATTACATTTGGTGAATAACTTCTTACTTTAATTATTTATTTATTTATGTATTGAAATTGAGCCTGACGAAATTCCATTGTATTTCCAGACTTGTCCCCACAAGTGATTAACTTCCCTGAAACACACTTAATATATGTAACTCAATATTCCACAACTTTCTAGAAATACAATAAATTCTGGAACTCTGTTTAAGCTTATAGCTTTTATAAAATGTATTAATGTTGTAGTAAACATTGTAATAAACTGACTAACCAGTGAACTAACCAGTTTAAGAGAATGATCTTATTTCTAACCACCAATAAAGCTATGGTTCTGGATACCAGTTTAATTCTTGAACAGCTGATAAACAACACGGGTTGCTAAAAACAATAACGACTAGTATGAGTGGTGATTTTCACTTAACACATTGATATTTACATGGTGTGCTATGCAGTCAAAGGTGTGCATTTATCAGGTATTTTAAGGACTTTGAGCAGGACATAGCCGATCAGATCTGAAAAACAAAACTATCCCTTTTACAGCGATAAATGTAGGATGATGCCATCACTATGTGTGGAGAAATTACTTTTAATTCGACACGACTAAAATTCCAGGTGGATAAAGTGATATTGAGGGATACAAGATACACTGGGAAAAGTGGGGCAGATTGTCATGCTCACTGTTGGGACGAGTATTTATGGCTAGAGGCCTTGTATCAAAGCCTGAAACTGAAATGCACATTCAAACCGTCCGTCTCCTGCCAACTCCCCGCTCTGCCTTCCCCTCGCAGAGGCCGCCTCTGAAAGCAATGATAGCAGGGGGAACATATTGCACTTTCTGCTGAGATTTCAGGAGAGAGCGAGACAGATAGATGTAGTGTGTCTTCTGGAAAATCTCAACTCTTCTTCTATGGTTAGGATAATGTATGACTATGACTAATCCAGCGTTAGCCTTCAGAGCATGAGTCCTCCTTGACTTCGCCCCAAGGTTTGATTAGTAACAGACCTACTTCATGTCTGGCTATTTTTTTTTTCTTCCCTCCTTCCCATTTTTCCCCCTTTTTCTTCCACCCTTATTGCCTTTGTCTGCTGTATTTTCATGCCCTTTTCACATGCCTGCTCAAACTTTTACACAATAGCATTGCTCAGAAAGGCACCTTAAAGTTTGTGGTGCTTTCACATGCTTGAACAACAGCTCTGCAGCAACAGCGAGAACACTGGCACTTCTGAGGAACAACATTATCCATCTCTGACATGCCAAGGCCTTCTTCCAATCAGAGCGACATCGTATCAACAACACGAGGAGCATTCTTTCTGCCTTACCCCCCGTTCCTCGGCTTGTCCCTTCTTGCCCCCGAGCAAGCAGGAAACGGCTGCATGCTACATTTCTGATCTGAGATTAACCAAATGGGAGACAGCAAATCCTCCTCTGCTGCCTCAGAAAAAGTGGGCGCTAACATCAAAAAGAAGTAAACATTGCACCCATTTACTGGAATCAGTCCCCACCTCATGTGCAGTTAATGGGCACAGTTTGATAGCTTTGTCGGCACAGTGTGTTCAACTTATATACACGTCTAACATTTTCCAACATTCCTCTGCATGCTGAGAGTTCCAGCCCATCAGGTACAATCTCTGCAAAACTTCCCCAGATGGATAACGCGAGATAGAAATCAAGCTTTTCTGACAGAATATCATACAATTTTTTTTTTCTGGCAAGCGTCAAATGCTCTGAAAAATGAATCACGGCACCTGATTCCATTTAGCTTTAAAAGTCAGACGTCCAAGTTTTTTAAGTCTACACATTCACAAAATCACAGTCATGTCATTCCTCATTCATTTTCTCTTTTTCTTCCCGCTCTTTGTTGTTTTCCTTGGAGAAAGACAAAAGTGGCCAAATTGCACTGAAGTTTCCATCGTGCTTTCCAAACCCCTCCACCACTAACCCCTGAAACAATCTCACTCTCTTTACCACCACCCCACCCACATGCCGCTTCTCTTCATTCTCTCCCTCTTCATTTGGTTTCTCTGCTTCACTGCAAAGCCAAACAAGCTAGCCATTAACTTGAGTTAAGCGCAGGAAGTGGGCCTTCGGGCCAGGCGGCACTGTTTACAAGGAGCTAGTCAGGTTTCAGCGGTGCTTTGAAGTGAGCAGCACACAGGAGACTGTCTGTCACTAGGCAAAGGCCCAGCGCTGCTCCACTGACTCACTCACATTCCCCCCATTCATCTGAGCGGAGAGAGGGAAGGAGGGCGGAGGCCGAGGGGGCGTAGAGCGGCAGAGTAGAGCCGGCACAGGTAGATTTATGGGTTTTCCCCCCTCCACAGTATCTTTTTCTACCTTTAATCACTCTTACCTGTCTGTTATAACAAGCCAGATCTTTCTTTAACACCACGTAAGGATACGAGAAAGACAAACAACTTGTCCAACAACGCTGTGCTCTGCAATTAAACTCATCGATTCTAAAGCTTTCAGGTATAAGTTGCAGCCACTATGTCCTGCATATTCTCTGCAGTAACAATATAGTGTGTTTGTGTGTGTGCATGTGTGTGTGTGCATTTCACAAGTGCCAGTTTCTGCCCTGGAGCCTGTGTGCTGAGGCAGGAATATCAACTTACTCCATCAAGCACTCCATGACATCACCTTGGAGAAGCTTCAGTTTCAGCCGTGCATGGTTTGGGGGATTCCAGCTTGGTACTGTGCACGGCAGCCACAGAGAAGTAAAATGTTAAGCAACAAATGCCCTCACTTTCCCACAGTAACATTTTCACACCCGATCTCCTTTCTCTCCCTTATAATCCTGTTGATTTAACCAAAGCCTTTCTTTGAACCGACCGAAAAGCTCTGATTTTTTCTTTTTTTATTATTTGTTGGTGCCGCTGGGGAATGAAACCCTTCCGCCTCAAAATGTCCCAAGCGATGTTTGTGCAAACGTTGGAGGCCCATTCTAACAGGAGGTCAGCAGCAGTTTATCAGAAACAAAACACACAGATGTGAAAAGCTGCAGAACGTATAAAAAAAGAGGGGCTTGGTTAGCAATAAATAGGAAAGGCATTTTAAAACTTGACAGCTCCCTTTATAGGTTCTCACTCCCTGTGTCTCACAGAGGACTACATGCTGGGTAATAATTTCCAATAAGAATTCCAATAACCCACTTTACTGTTGCCTCACTGTCTGAGGCAACAGATGTGCAGGTGTGACTCACTTGTCAGTACTTTGGCAAAGGTAACATTACTACCAATATAGCAGAAAAAAAGTTCAAAATACTCATTATCAATGCACTGTAAATCCAGAGAGTAAAGAAAAAAGGATTAACATTTTAAAGGGCAAAATATTTTTTTGTTTTATGATTATTTGATGAATGACAGAAAAGTGCTGTTTCCCTTTTTTTTTTTTTTTTCCAAGCGCATTTTGTTGCATGTCTTTTCGTTTGCAAAGGCGTGACAGAGCACCAGTCTGAACTGGGCAAGACTCTCTGATATGATACAACAAACCCCAAAGATATTCATTACATATTCATTGAAGTCCTACAACAAATTCATTGTTTGGTCCCAGGAAACAATAGAGGAAGAGCAAGTCCAGACCTATGAGGCGGCCTTCCAGTGGAAAAGTAAAGCACGCACACGGGCAGATAAGAAAAACGTTTACTTTCTTTAAATACAAATATAGAATTTCATCTTACAAATACTATTTACAATTTCATTTACTTACACAATGTTAACAGAGAGGAACAGGAAACGGAGGCGCTTTCACGGCTCATTCCCTCTCTTGCTGTTTTTTTGTTGTTTTTTTTTTTTTGCAGTTGGGATCCTTGCTGCCCTTGAGTTTATGGTGGCTTTGAAAGTAGGACCAAGAGGGGGTGGGGGGTGGGGAGCATCTCAGCACATGGCATCCACGGCCATGATTGTTATTTGTTCAGACAGTCAGGTTGGCTCCTTGTTTATCCAGCTTGTCCTTTTGTCAAACCCCAACACCCAAACCCTCAATTTGGCATGCATGTATGGCTATACAGAGTCAAATACAAGCGCTGCAAGAATCTAAGCTAATCACTGTGCTACTTACCTATCATTTGGGGAGCAGGCAAACAGAGGACAATACACACACATCAGTCCTGACAACATGTGAAAGAAGTCCCAGTGGTTGCTCTAGTGTCTACACAGTAGTCTCTCCATGCTTGCTGTTTGTCAGCCTCGTGTAGAACTTGTGCCAGGAGTGCAGAGTCTTGCCGGACCAGATCCAGAAGCCGGAGGTGATGCCCACTATGAGTGTCATCAGGTACTTGATCATGTAGACCGTGAAGTCCGGGGTCATGCGGGGCCCGGCCTGCACGGGGCAGGGGATGGCCAGGCTCTTGCAGTGATGGCTGACCCAGCTGCGCTCCCAGTGGGGGCGGAAGGCCTGCTCGTAGAAGAAACAGGCGATGACAATGGTGGCAGGGACAGTGTAGAGCACGCTGAACACCCCAATCCGCACCATCAGCCGCTCCAGCTTCTCCGTCTTGGTGCCGTCGTGCTTCATGATGGTGCGGATCCGGAACAGTGAGACAAAGCCGGCCAGCAGGAAAGACGTCCCGATGAAGAGGTAGATGAAGAGAGGGGCCAGCACGAAGCCACGCAGGGGGTCCAGGTTGCTGAGGCCCACAAAGCAGACGCCGCTGAGCATGTCCCCTTCAATCTGCCCGATGGCCAGGATGCTGATAGTCTTGACGGCTGGCACTGCCCAGGCTGCCAGGTGGAAGTACTGAGAGTTGGCCTCGATGGCCTCATGGCCCCACTTCATGCCTGCAGCCAGGAACCAGGTGAGAGACAGGATAACCCACCAGATAGAGCTGGCCATGCTGAAGAAGTAGAGCATCATGAAGAGGATGGTGCAGCCTTCCTTTTTGGTGCCTTGGACAATGGTCTTATAGCCGTCTGGGTTGAAACTGTCGTTGCACACCACCTTGTCTCCCAGGAAGTAGCCAGCTATGTAGGCTATGGAAACCATGGTGTAGCAGCCAGACAGGAAGATGATGGGCCTCTCAGGGTATTTGAAGCGCTGCATGTCAACTAAATAGGTGGTAACTGTGAACAAAGTGGAAGCACAGCAGAGCAGAGACCACACTAGAATCCACACCCGTGCAAACTGGATCTCTTTCTCGCTGAAAAACATGTAACCCCCGCTTCTTGCTGGCTCACAGGGAGCCGCACAGTCTGCCTCACCCAGAAACTTATAGTTCAAATAAGGGGGGACCCGGAGGACTGAAGGGCAGCGGAAAGACCTGTCTGCTGAGGGGTACGCAGGAACACCGGAGGTCCCAGGCACGGGCGCGTGAACGGGCACGTGGACGGGTGGGACCGTGGCGGCGGAGGAGTCGTTCTGGCCCACGCAGATGTGATCGTGTCCCAGGACGGGGAAGTTCTCGCAGCGCAGGCGCTCCGGCCACTGGAAGCCAAACTTGTTCATGAGCGCCTCGCAGCCCTGCTTGGCTCTCTCGCAGATGGACCTGCACGGAGGAATGGCCTTCTCCAGCACCGTGCACACAGGCGCGTACATGGAGCACAGGAAGAATTTCAACTCCGGAGAGCACTGTACCTTCACCAGGGGGTAAAACTGGTGCACCTCGAGTCCTGCGTCCTCCTGGTTGTAATGTCCCACTAAATTGGGCATGATGGTCTGATTATAGGCTATGTCCGTGCACAGTGGTATGGAAATGGGCTGGCAAAATCCATGCTCCGGGACGACGATCCCGTTGTCCCCATGATACTGCGCTGATATCAGCAGTGGCAACAGGAGTGCAACAAACCAGCTCTTGCAAAAAGTCATTTTCCTGCGTAATCTGCGTTTTGGGCACCAACTTCAGCCAGATCAGACAACTTTAAATCTGACTAGAATGTCGCATCGGGATATTTGCAAACAACTCGTCCGCAAAAAGTCCGTAAAAGTAAGAAAAAAGTCTGTGAAGAATTGAAAGCTGTCCGTTTAGTGCTTCTCATCCGCTCCACTGTGCTGGTGGAGTTTCTGCTCTCGGCAGCGTTACAATCACTGGTGTCAAGTTAGCCACAATGAGGAATATACTTCCGGTAGTGGTTTCCAAAATAAAACCCTTATTAAGAAATATTTTGTGCAAATGTTTAAAAACCCCAAAGCGGACATAACGGCTTTATATAAGGAGGAATCTTCTGTCTCTGATCAAGCACACGTTAATAATCTATCTATCTATCTATCTATCTATCTATCTATCTATCTATCTATCTATCTATCTATCTATCCAACTGTAAGGGGGAGATGTAGAATATGACCCTCTATGGAATATCAACATAGGAAGCTGATGAAGAGGAAGAAGAAGTAGAAAAGTGTACCAAAACTGATGCTTTATGATCACTTTGGGTTTTAGTGCTGTATTGATAAAATACAGAATTCATTTGAAATCAGACACAGTGCATCATGTCCATCCTATGTGAGGTGGATAACTGTGGCTGGCTAATGACAAATCTGTTCCGCTCTAATCCTATGCGGTGTATGACACGATACTTCATTTTTTTGGTATCATTTAAATGTAGGATGGTTTAGGTTTATTTTGAAGGCCTGACCGTCTGATTTCCGGTGTTAGTCTGCTTAGTTCTGTTTTAAATTCTCGTTGAAACCAGTGGATTAGACTGGGAGGAGGAGGCGGAGGAGGAGGAGGCGGACGGAGGTCCTGAGAGCTGCCGGAAACTTTTATTCCCACCTATGCCAAAGCTCATTGGCATTATCAATCAATCAATCAATCAATCAATCAATCAATCAATCAATCAATCAATCAATTGCAGCAAATCGGAGAAGAATGAAAGCAGGATATAATGTCACATAGAGTTTATTCAAAAATATGAATTTTAACCCGAGAACGTAGTAAAATGAAGGAAAGTACAGGAAAATTGAGGTAATACAGTACCTGAAAAAATGAATGCGTGCTATGAAAATATACAATAACTGAATAAACAAACAAATAAATGTGTGCAACATGAATTAAGTATACAGAAGAGTATGGTGTTTTGGAGAAAATCAAATGACTTTACAGCAAACATGATATGTAAGGTGTTAATAATACCTATGAAGACCAGAATGAGATACTAAAATATAAAATAGCCATTTTATGTGATGCTGTGGTTTAAAAAAAAAAAAAAAAAAAAAAGGTCGACACACTATGTTCATCAGTTGATAATTATCTCACGATTATTATAGATAAAATGCCTATAATGTTTTCATTAAGCAAAGTAAGACCAAGGGTCTGTTTATTATGAGTCACCACAATGCCTGCTATTATTGCCCTGATCAATGATCACAAAAATGCTGAGGCAGTAGAGGAGTCTAAATATTCAGGAACTTTTCTGATGCCACTTAAAGTTTTACAGCCAACACAGAATACATATTTTAAAAAAGCAATGCAGCGCTTCTGTCTAATCAGGAAACTGGATTCATACTATATGAGCAAGGGAATTTTAGAGATTGTCTACAGAAGTCTTGTTGGAAGTTTTTTAAACTTGCAATATATGGACATGATGTGGGCTCCTGCGGTCTAAGAACAATCAAAAAGACTATCCAAAATTACAGTCAAGGCCAGTAACATTACAAGGAAAGAGAAAATGTATATATAGAATGCAGGTGAAACAAAAAACTGGATTGATTTTGTTCATCCCCTCTTTAAAGAATTCATAAAACTGCCCTGTGGAGCTGCTGCAGCAACCGAGAGCATTTACCAAAAATATTTCACACAAAATGCAATAACTCTATACAACAATAACCATGTAGCTTATTGTTGTCTGCACTGTGCATGATGATGATGATGATTATTATTGTTGTTAGTACTACTACTAGTAGTAGTAATAGTAGTGGTAGTAGTAGTTGTTGTTGTAGTAGTAGTAGGCCTACTATTAATGTAGCTTGTGTATTGTGATTCACTGTGATTTTATAAACCACTTCCACATTGAAAATTTCCCCATCGTTACACAATAAAGATTATTTAACTTGAAGATAATATTACTTAATAACGTATACAGCCTATACTTTCAGCTTTCGTTACGTCAAAAAAGGCAGATATATTATATTTTGGTGTTTTAAGCAGACAGACTGACAGGTTGAACAATGGCCGCTGATTCAATCGAGCTTCTTCAACAAGTTGGTCCCGGTCACCCGTTGCTATGGAACTCGGCTCGGACTCTCCGTCCCTTCATGCTGATTGGATAAAAATTATTTACCACTAGAGGGCTATTCACCACCAGCCAATGGTCGTTCACGACGATCGCGAGGACGACCAATGAGCTCCGCGGGGTTTGAGAGGACGCTCGAGATCATTCAGGGGCGAATCGACCGAGCCGAACTGACTAATGGACTAGTTAGGATTTTATCTGTTAAAAATACAATAATGAAATCGTAATCTAATTTATTAATATCCAAAAGGTTTCAGTCACTTAATTTATTGGAGGTAAGCTAATGATATCATAGCTGTCTTTGACTTAACTCTGGCTAGGCAAAGTTAGCTCAGTCACTATTAACTAGCTAGCAACCACCTTGAGCTAACTGCAGATTAGCCAAGATCAAAGTCAGCTACCGAACTATTTCTACTGACGTTTTTTTTTCTCAAAGTAGCAATTAACAATATGTGAACCAAATCCATTGTTGAGTTTCACTTTATTATGTTACTCTAATTAGGATTTATTTGGCTTTTTTTTTTTTTTTTTTTTTTTTTTTACCAGTGAGGTTTTTTGATGTGTCTTTCCAGTTCAATAATGGAGTGAAAAATAAAATCAAGTTCAAGGGAGGTCACAATGGCATTTGATCAGCACCAGAGCACATTTGCAAATTCACTCTTTCCCTCATACAAGCGTCAGGTAAGTTGTAACATTAGCCCCATAGCTTTGCCATTTGCATGTGAAATGTATGTTAATATATTTACAAGCGTTTAATGAGTGAGTTATTTGTTATTTTAAGATATCCAATGGTGGGAACTGCAATTTCGTGGATCAGGTATCAGGATTTCATTAAAACTTATAAGATATTATAGAATCACTAGAAAAATGTGTTTTGCCCTTGATCACCCTTAGTTTCTGTGGGACAAGATTTTGACACGCTTAAATCTTTAAAGTGGAATCTCAGTCAGTGTAAAAGAGTACTGGATGATACTTTACTTTGTAAATGCTTGTAAAGAGAACATTGATTTTAATTTGGACTAGGGATGGTACCTGTGATGTCTAATTAGCTTAGTAATTCTTGTATTGTGCACCTGTCCACTTGGAAAATCAGCTTCATTGGACAAGGAATATAGGTAAAAGAATAAGTAAAGCTGTTTTGGGTAATAGGCTTAATTTTTGATTTTAGCAAAGGCGCAGCTTGACAGTAACTATGTTTTTGTACCTTACAGGCAAGTACAAATGGAGGGAACGGAAACGATGGAAGCATCACGCAGCCCTTCACCCCCAACTTCATTGTGCCAGAACAGGATGCAGCGTCTCGCATGCCCTGGGCTCAAAAGGCTCACGACGATCCATATGAACTGATTCACTGTGTTCAGAACAATGTAAAGAGCAGGTACTCACTTTTAACACGGTTTCATGATTCAAGTGTCATGATTACTGTCTTCTGCGCTCCACTCTGTCCGACACACAGTGTTGCACATTAGTGTGATGTGTTTTGAAGGTTTTTAGGTTATCGTCTGTTACTCACAGGTAACCACATGTACTTTGTTTGACCCTTATTGTATAACACTACTGTATAATACGATTATAATAACTTTCATAAGGTTGTCAAAGAGTAAATTAGCTTTAAGTTAGAGTGCTGCATAGTAATTTTCTTCTTTATCTTGAAGGAATCCAACTGTTGGTACAGAGAGTGAAGGGGAGACTGATCTACATGGACTGGTGTCAAATATTTTGGAGGAAGTAGACTCACAGGACGGCTACAGTACTGAAGGGTATGTTATTTAAGTCTCAGAGTTTCTCAAAATCTCAAGGGAGAAGCGTACATATTACAGTATCTACTATATGGGACATCACACTGCTGGTGTATATAACATTCTGTCACCTGAGACAACTTTTACATTGATTACATTGACTTCAAGAATTAACACAGACATTTGACTTTGTTTTGCCTTTTTAATCTCGAAGACTTCATAAACATTAAAAGGTTAATAAAACATCATGTAGTCAGATGGCATTACATTGCATACTGTTATTGTGGTTTAAAAGAAGAGAATATACTGCACATTTATTGTTTCATTATTCTCACAAAAGCAGATTAATATTAAATCAAGTCCTGAATTCTTCTTTTAGGAACTTATCTACATTTAAACCTCTGTGGTCTCCGAAGGCGAGGAGAATGGGTTTGCAGCAGTACTTTCAGTCAGAGCCCAAAACACAACACAATCCTGCTCTTCTTCCAAATCATACATACAGCGAGTCTTTCAATAAAGTGCAAGGGCAGCCAAGCGACAAATATATTGAAGAGTTTTGTCAGCAGTTCAACTCCTTTGATGCTGCTCAACAATGGATTTTTACTCCCTTGAATGGAGACTCAGACAGCTATATCCCTCAGCCCCAGAAACCACCACCAGGTCTGTCTTTGTCCAGCATGGAGGACTCCTGTCTGACACAAAAAAGGCAAAGTAAACATGGCTACATTTCACCTAGTCAAAACAGAGGAAATAGTGGACCAGTGAATAATTTTCCTCACCTCAGTGAAGTGTGTGCACCACAAAATGAAATGAGCAGTAGATGCTTTGATCCCTACTATGACAACTACCCAGTGCAGAGCGGCATCAAGCCCATTAGTAATGAACAGTATATGTCACAAGAAATCAGCAAACTTGTCAGCAGTTTTCAGGCTTTGCTGGCCGGTGAGCAGGAAAGCTTGTTTTGTCGAGAGCCCCCAAACACACAAAGGCAGACAAAGGAGATGCCCTGTGAAGACAGTGTGGCTGCACAATGGAAATTCACCAGTCCTGCAACGTCAACATACAGCGCTCCTACCATGCAGATCCAGAAAGAGCAGGTGGGGGACTTTGGGGCAGCGCAGAGGGAAAGAAATGGGCCAGTGAGGAAACGGATGTTTCCGGGGCATAGTAGCTCCCAAGATCTACCCGAGTTCAACCCTCAAAACAGAGAGTACTTTGAGCAACCAAAACCCCTCTCTGCAACTTTTAAACCCCCAAATCAATACCTGAACAAGATGCCCATGCATAGGGGAAACACTTTGCTGCCTGTCAGCCTGAGGATGAACCAGTGCCCCCAGCATCACAGCCAGCAGAGCCAGATGCAGAACAAGATCAAACTGCCCAGGGCAAACTGTGGACCCCCTGGCACATCCGTTTTTTTATCTCAGTCATTGCCAGAGTTTGTACCGCAGCACTCCCAGATGCAGAGAGTACAACTGTGTGGTCAAGAGTACAGTCATGGGGGAGGGCCAGCCATCCACAGCCAGCCAGGACAGAGCCAGGTCGGCACCGGTTTGCGCAGCGTTAGTAGGAAGGATGGGGAGTCAGTGGTGCAGCTGGAAAACAACAGGATGCATATGGCGGGCTTTCTGGGTGAAGGCTTCCCTGCAAGAGCCCATGCTAGCACTCACATGAAAGAGCAAGACAAGAAGCAGGGAGTCCCACAAAACCCAAATTTTGACCTTGTGGGGAACATGACAAGCTCTCAGAGATTTGGTGGAGGAAATGTCCAAGTCAGTGCAGGGAACACACCCCAATTTGTTCCTTTCATGTTTCCTTTAAGTGACCCCACAAAGCGCCCCTGCCTGCCTTTTAATCTGCCTTTATCCCCGCTACCCTGTGGTCCCTTCATGGATAGAGGGGAAAAGATTTCAGACAAAGAGTTTGCAGCTTTCAATCCCTACCTCGGTGACATGATGGGCCGCAGTGGAGACAGCATTCATCCCTCCACAGCTTCAACCTCAAAGTCCCCGAGGACGATGAAGAATCGAGGAAGATCTATGAGCCAGCTTCACTTCTGTCTTGAAGAATGTAACGAGCAACTGAGGTGTTTGGAGAAGGAGAGAAAGAAGGTGCGTCCTTAAATATGTAATTTTTAGGTTGTGTGTTCTATTCTGTTTCTCATTCGTTTATATATCAATATACTAAAAACCTTTATCAAGATGGCTTAGTATTTGGTCATTTTTGTCCCTGTGATGAGTGGAAGAACAATTTTGAAACGATTTTGAAATCACACACACACGTATACACAACTTATTCTATGTATTTCTTGGCTATTGTGACTGCATAACTGAGCCACTGTGGGATCTTTGGGGAATGTTGATATCGAAAATCAAAATTAAATGTGAAACTGAAGACAAAAGATGATTATTGTGTGTGCACCTGATAGAATGTCTAACGACTAGAGATCCTTGATGGATTATTTTTGTTTGCTGCAGGATTCCTCTCTCACTCTGAGCTACAGGTGTCTCATGTTTGAACTTTAAGTGTCATATTGTTATGTTTGTGTGTACTCTGTATTTTAGACAGAAGCCATTCTAACCAAGATATTCCCTGGGAAGCCAACTGCAGCAGTGACCAACGCCACACTACCCAAAACGCCACCAAACCCCACAAGAGTCGACCATCTCATTGTCAACCAGATTCGAGAACATGCGAGGGTGAGATCCTTGAATTTATTGACTGTTACGCTTCTGCCATCTACAGGTTCATTTTGTCAAAGCAGACCGGTAGTGTTTTGAGGCGATACAAAACACTACCGGTCTGCAGTTAACACACCTACGTCTCCCAGGTTCCACCACCAGTGAAGCACAAAGAAATGCACATTTGGATTCCAGTCATTTGGATTAAGAGGAAATTATACACTCAGTGGCCACTTTAGTAGGTCCACCTGTGCAATCTAATGCAGTTCAATGCAACAGCTCTGCCATAAATTCTACCCTTTAAGAAAGGTTATAAAATTCAGTTTTTGCGGACGTTGTGGAGAATGTGTACGTTTAATAATGTGTTTATTATTGAGGTTGTAGTTTGCAGAGGTCTTGTACTGGACAGCAGCATATTGGGAGGTGTTTTTAATTTTTTGTCCTCCCTATTTGTATACATGAGAGGAACAGAATATTAGAAACAGCTCTCAATAAAATGCAGTCCAGTACAACAACACCACTAACTATGAGCTTAATGCCAAAAAGTCAACCTGAGCATTATAGGCATCATAAAAGGAAACTTTATGGCAGAACAGTTGTATTGGATTGTATTAGATTGTACAGGTGGACTGGATAAAGTGGCCACTGAGTGTATATCCCTGGCACACGGGCATATACAATGCTGAATAATATGATTTCATCTTCAAATATCAGAAATCATGAGAAGCAGGGAAGCAGGCTATTTATGAAACAGTGTGCTCCTCGCTGTTTTCAGTATTTGTATCCCCTCTGTTTGAATATTTGCTGTTTGTAAATTTGTTGAATGGTGAACATGGAAAGTAGTAGGAATGTCATGATAACAGGATTTGTGTAGTTGACATCAAGACAAATGTAATTCCTCCATTCTCAGTTCCTGATCTGATGCAGTGGCAAAGACAGAAATCTCATTCAGCGCACACTGCTTAATTTAAAATCTTTGCAGAAACATCAACAAATAAATAGAAACTTTGCTGTTTCTAGTGTTTAAACATATGGGCTTCATTAGAATAAGAGTTACAAGTGAAGCCTGCTTATGTCCTGCTGTAACAGTGGTGTGATTATGTGCTCTCATTTTGGTTACAGCCCATAATGGACGCTGTAAGTGTTTCAGTGTATAAACATACAACCTAGATGCATACACATAGAATGACACCACTGAGTAGCAAAGTGGGATATCAGATTGCATTGATACAGTTCTTGTTAGATCCTCAGTAAATTGTGCTGATGTTCTAGTTGTGTGAATTTCCCAGTCTGGGATCAATAAAGTATACCTATCTATCTATCTATCTATCTATCTAAACTGAATGTCACTTTGAGATTGTTTGAACAAGGCCAAAAGAGGATTGAAAGCAATTGTTTTTGTTCATGTGATGCAGGTGGTGAGCCTTATGGGTAAAATGGAGCGTCTGTGCAGCATTCCTCTCCCTGCCCACCTTCACTCGACACTGGACAGACATTATATGGCTATTAGCGTTACCCAAACCAGACGCAAGGAGGAGTTTGTGGACATGTCCAAAGGCCAGAGGCAGGGAGGGGCTCCCTTCAGAGAGGACAGAGGTAATTCACAAGTGCCATGACAGGAATAAAAAAAATAGGTTGTCTAAAATGCTTCAAATCCTAACCTCCTCCTCCTTTCTTCTGTTCTTCTTCTGTTTGGGTAGACGCCATACTGCTGGCTGTCGCGCTGAAAGACTTGTGTGCTGCCACCAGCAAGAGCCGCACGGCGCTGTGGTGTGCCCTCCAGATGACACTGCCCAGGCCGGAGAGGCTGGACCACGATGCTGGCAGGGAGGCCCCATCGGCAAAGAGCAGCTCAGACAAATTCTCCTATTCTTACACACTGGCATGATTTCGCAGGCTGCAAGCACATCGTAAATGTGCTGATGAAATTATAACTGCATCGGATATTCACGGAGGCGTTTAGTTGAGAAAAAAACTTTTTATTTTATTAGTCTAATTAAACTGTGAACAAATTATTTAGTGTTGAGGAGCTGACAACAGTGTTGAAACTCAGTTTACCATCATTTTGCATTCTCCATTATGCTATTGATTTCCATCACCACCAAAGGCCCGGCCCTCCAGTCTTTTTCTGTTACTGAACTACAAGTTGCGTCAGAAATGAGGCACTAGGAGCTTCATTTGGCTAGCTCAGGTAGTGCAGGAATTGTATGAATGTAATTTATCTTGCCTCATCTTTAATCTTAAATTGTTTAATTAGTGTCAGATTTCAAAATAGCATGAACCTCGCTCCAACAGATTTGTATTTAAAGGCACTATTTATGCTGAATGTGTTATTGAACGTTTCCATTGTTTTACATATTTATTGGACTGTGATCGATCTGTAGTTCTGGGTATTCTCCAACAATAATTGAGTAATAAGGGTAGTTTAAGTGAACATGGTGATTATTTTCATAAATGTTCCTTCTCAAGCTTTGACATTCACCGTCATCAGTATACTGTTTATATTTAACCGTCATTTAATCAGTAGTTTGAACCATAAAAAAAAAAAAACACACAAAAAAACTTAACTGTTTTAGACAAAAAAATCATTTTGCTTGATGTTTGTTTGAATTTTTTAAATCACACTGGCCTCAGGCTACTACCAGGTAAGAATGATGATTGATAATACTATCATAGTGTGTGAGACAGCGATCAAGGCCTGTATCCATAACATAGCTAAGTTATAGAATAATTATATAAGAGCAGTTTTGTCTTTATGGACTATAATCTAGATGAGCACTCCTCTGCTTTTCTTGGTATTCTTGGTAATACGAGCAGGGCTGTTCTTACCCCTGTAATTTTACTGTTCCTGTTTTGTTGGTCACATCATTTTTTGCTGTAAGCAGTTCCAGCGACTGAAACACTTAAAAATAAAGCAGTTCAAATTGCTCAAAATGTTTTTTTTTTTTTTTTTTTTATTAATTTGAAAAGATGTCATACCCCACTGCAAACATTCAGCCATTGTACATGATATATTTGAGGTATAAGGTCGTGACCACTGCTTTGTTCTTACTGTTAGATAAAATGTGCAATGACAGTCAAACTAAAGCATGAAGCGACTAAAAAAAAAAAAAAAAAATCGGACAAACATTTGCCTTTACTCAAACATGGATGTGTAGGGGTGAAAGGCATTTGGACGATAATGGCACAGAGTGTACAGCAACAGAAGGTCCGTGTACTCTGATGGAGTTTGCAACCAACTGGGGTTTCTCTCTGTTCCTGTAATGACCAATCCAACGTGTCTTTCAGATGTAGACTACTTTGCTCATTTCAGTGGCAAACGCGTCAAGGCTTAGGCAAGGCATGCTACACGATGCTACAGTTCATTGGGATCGACAACACCATGTTGGCCGACACCTTTAGGAATTGTAGCAGATAAAGGGATAAGTACTTTTCCAATCAACAACATGAGAGTGATTCTAAGGCGAGGGTTTGTACACATTTCCATTTCCATTTGCATGATCATTGTTAAGAGTCCATGGGGAAAACATAAAATAATTGGCCGGTATTTTAGACCTGCATAACATTTAGGACACTGCTGTAGCACACACAGAGTTGAAAGCAATTAACAAAAAGGGCCTAATGAAGAAGTCATGTTCACATACTGCAGGTGTCATTGAAGTTTGGGTAAAAAGAGGCATCAGCCGTTGTTCTTTTCGTCCGGTAGCAAAACCCTTTCACGTCCAAAGCGTCCGTTCTCCTTATTTTTATCTCTTGCGTTCACCTTTCTGTGTACGCTTCTTCTCCTTGTCCTTCCTCTCCTGCTTGGCGAGTTTGTCCTTCTCCCGCTGCATCTTGTCAGACTCCTTCTTCTTGACAGATTCCTCGCGAGCCTGCTCCCGCTTTTGCTTTTGTCTGATCAGAACCTCCTCCACGTTGGTGTTCTTGAACAGGGCTGACACTTTCAGTGAAGGACACTTGCATGAAAGTAAAATTTTAATAAGCACTGCCTACATAACTACTGCAGAGGTGTAAGTGATTAGAAGTGTGTATTACTTGTCTGCACACCCACGGTTATACAATAATCTTCATTTTGCAGCAGGCAACAATATAGGGCTGGCTGATGTATCAACATCATAATATGACACTAGATATCATCTGGGAGTTTGGATAGTGTAATAGCTTGACATGGCATAAGTGTTTCTGGTTTTAAAGGCTTCATTACAGTGAAGATAGTTTTTTTTCCTGAACTTATTACTGTTCTATTATTTGCCTCTACCTCCTTGGTTATCATATCCACATTACTAATGATTATTTATGAAAAATATCTTGCGTTTTAAATGTCACCCCTATATAATGGAAAAGCAATGCACACCAAGGACTGTAGTGAGGTACTGATCGCTGGAAGTAGACTTGGCTCCATATGACATTTGTCTTTTATTGTGAAAATGTTTTGGGACTCAGTCTTTCTTCAAGATCAAGATTACTGATCTTGAAGAAGGCCTGAGGGCTGAAGCGATACAAGAGAAATGCATATGGAGCCAGTATGTGCACTTTTCTCCTACTCTTAAATGTCACCCCTACAAAATTTTCACAATATCGATACAGGCACAGTTAGGTCCATAAGTATTTGGACAGTGAGACAGTGTTCATCATTTGACCTTGTACACCACCACAGTGGATTCTTTATTTCTTTCTTAAAGGTGAAAGTCTGCACTTCACGTCTTGATTACTCCATTTCAAATCCACTGTGGTGGTGTACAAGGTCAAAATGATGATTATTGTGTCACCGTCCAAATGCTTATGGACCTAACTGTATTTCATCGCAGACATTGTGATATTTGATCCTGTCTGTATTGCCTGGCCCTTACAACAGAATTCAGTCTGATTACAAAACGCCCCCACTGATGTCATTAGTCCAACTTCTGAGAGGATACATTTTTCAGCTCCGGGAAAATTAGTCCCGCTTGTTGACTCCTCTTCTTGATCTTCAGTGCTTGTGTCAAGGAAAACAACTCACAAAGATTTTAAGGACTGTGACTCAGGATACATTTGCAGAAGCAGCACATTCACTGAATGAGACAACCTGAAATGTACATATGTATGTGCATGGAGAGCCGCAGGGGTGAAACATACAGACCACTGTGATGCATCCTCACCCCCCGTTACGCTTTTCAAAACAAAGGATATTCTTCTTCGTCTGTAACGTTGGCGTACTGTGCGAGGAGGGCCTCTTTCCTCTTCTTGGACTCCTCAGACACTTCCTTCTGTTTCACCACGATCTGAGCCTGCTTCTCGATCATACTGGCGATTGCCTGGACATCAACTACACGGAGGGACAGACAAAAAAAAAAAAAAAAAAAAAGAATTTGGCCTACCAGAATGAACAGCCAAAATACAAATCAACTACATAACAACAGGCAACAGTTATGAACTCAAGCTGTACTACCAAGGTGACAAGTATAATTAACAGCAATTATGTAGCTATATTAGTACACTTTGAGTTGTCAGACAACAGAGATGCACCGGTATGGTTGTGTGCACAGCAAATATTGACTTTCCAGTAATAGCAGTGACAAAACAAACTTGGTGGGAACTTGTGTTTGCAGTCGAAGTGCCTTTGTCTCTGTGGGCTGTCCCTGAGGTCAGAATTACACTAAAGTGTGTCCCTGCACATGGCTCATCCTACATGAGCCTGCAAACACATGATTTAACGCTGAAAGGGCTAATCTCTTTGTAAATTTTAACTGATCTCGTGGCAGACTGAGGCGGGAGCTGTTTGGTTTTTTTAGTCAGGGTCTAGATACGTTGGATGAGCGTGCTGGTTAGATGCTGGACTGCTGCCTTTTGGAGAGCTTATACTGAATTTTTTAATTTTTTCTCTTTTGTGTGGGTTTTTACTATATTTTAACTATCTATCTCTATATGTTGATGTTCTTTGGTATTTATGTTTGCCTTGACCCTGCTTTTTATGTTTTTAAATAGAGATTAAATAGAGATAATTTCAGTGAGACTGGGAATCTAGTTGAGTCACATAAAACAAATACCGTCATCAGCATCGCCCTTGGCTGCTGATCGGGCACAGCTTTCTGTCCACTGTTGGATGATCTGTCTGCACACGTCTTCCAGCATGCCTTCCTCCTGCACACAAAGAACAATTAATACCTTTTATTAAATACGCAGCAGCCGATTTGTGCTGCCTAACCTTTGGCCTCATATCTCTATGCATGAGAGACACACCCACTGGACTGATTACACTGACAGTGGTGCTATTTAATCTCTTGACAGTGATCCCATGGTGTACCACACCCATCTGAGGGTAACCCAAGAGCATTAAAACAAAAACCCATCGACAAAAAGCCAGCATTTGCAATACAAGCCTGCTATTTACACAAGTACATTCAAGTTTGTATAAGTAAACATTCACCTGAGTCTGCCATCTTATTAATGCCAGTCTTATTAACGAGTGAGGAGATCTGGGCAGTACAAAGCATGATTTTATTTAAGGAACTTGTTTTCTGATTGTGATATTGAGACTTGCCCTGCGTTCCAAATCGCATACTTATACTTTTTACTTTTAGTATGTACTGCAGCTGCCCTTACAAACTATGTAGTTTAGTATGTATTGGGACATACTAAATAGTATGGTAGTATGAGTATTGGAACGCAGGGTTGAATATACATTTGCAAGCTAAAATTTTTTTTAAAAAAGTTCAGCGTTCATACAAACTGAGTAAGCAGCACCAGTTTCTGACTCTTTGTTAATAGAAAACCTCTTAACCTGTTGACATTATAGATTGGCTTATGGTTTCCAGCTTTAGCAAGAAAATTTTCATTTTCACATATGGATCAGAAGGGCGTAAAATCCTCCTATGCACCTTCTGAATTTATAAACTATTGTGTAGTATTTGAACAGTATTCCCCTTTGAGCTATTACTGAACTAACAGCTGACTGCCACCACACCTGGCCTCATTTACAAAGACTGACATGACATCTTATTCAAAATAAGGAGATACATATCAGTGGAACGGCATAAACACACAGAGAAGCATTTATTTTTTTAACGTGATCTCAGCCCCTGCTCCTTCCATTTTCTCCCTGTCAAAGTCCACATCCTGTGCTTTTATTTATTAATAAAGCAATGTTTGGTGCATCATTCATATGCCGAAGTTGGAAGGCCTTTAGAGATGTTAAGTCATGCTCTTCCAGGTGGTGTATATGTTTTTTACTGATGAGCACGGACACGTTTAAAGCGAAATTCAACATTTTTAAATGGACTCTGGTATGCCGTTCACTCCACCGTTCTTCCTACAAGAAGAGCGGCAGGTAAGGTTGTGGGCTCCTTGAAGTCCCTTTTAAAAAAAAAAACACATTGCTTTATCTGTCGCCGTTATATTTCTCTAAATGTGGCGGCTGACCTCAGCGCTGGTTCTTGGCACCGCCTGGAAGACCAGACAGACAACAACAAATGCCGACAACCTACAGTGTCGGTGGGCGGCTAAGCGGTGCACGCCGCCTCGGATACTCACCAAAAATGCGGATAAAATTCCTTGAAGCGCATCTCCTTTCTCCTCGTCGGTCTCCTCTTCTTGCAGGACGCCCAAAATGTACGCGCCGTACACCTCACGGTCCACTTCCAGCGAGTCTAGCCGATCATTTAGCCAGCTTTCAAACCCCCCGGTGTCCACCACGGGCGCAGCCATGTTGGCCCTTTGGGGTCCTTCGCTAGCGCGCGGCTATCCTTTGAGATTGCCTGTGCAGAAAACGATGCAACAAATACTTGACGCTTTAACAGGTTCATTTTTTTTTTTTTTTTTTGTGAAAAGTTCAGAAAACAATCAAGGGGAGAGCTTTATAAACTTAATTTGTCAGCTGCACAGCAATACATGCAATCTAGAGGGCGCGTTCTGCCTTAATAACGTTTTTTTTTTTTTCTTTTTTTTTCTGGACCCTAGGTAACTACAATATACACAAACAAATGCAGCGTTATAGCAATATTCACAGAATTTCAACTAGTCCATCAACCTTATCAAAATCTTAAGAATATAATGTTTTAGTCTGTGAATATGAACATTTGTGGCTTTATCTTTTCAGTTTGCCCAACCCTTGGACCCTTGTACAGATGTAAACATTAGTCATGAATTACGATGTACAGATAATAATAATTCGCTGTTGGCCTTGGGCACATGGATTAAACACTCGGAAAAGTTTTTTTTTTTTTTTCTTGTTAGGAGTTGCTCGGTAGACGAGGTGCATCAGGCCACATGAGGGCGGCAAAATGTCTCAAACGACCGAGGGCTGCAGCCTGCCACTGGAATTTGTTTTTCGCAGGCAGAAATTGTGAAAAGTGGCCATCCATGTGTTGTAAAAGGAGCTCAAGGTTGTACAAATGTGTCTATTTTTTTTTTTTTTTTTTTTTTTTTTTTTTTTGTATGAAAGGGCCTAGACCAGACTTAGTATATTATAAACCTTTGTGATTTTGTGAAAAGGCTTGATTGGAATTGATGTGCATTTCCTTCTCAATGCTGAATAGCCAAACAGAAACAAACAGACAAACAAACAGTGTTGATCCTCACAGCCATTTTGCATGTACTGATTCTGGTCTGGAGATGCCCCATAAACAATCACAGCAGTTTAACATCGTTAACACTGAAATGTGTCATTATTGTGAATGTAGTTTGTATTAAATTATGGCTGTAGTACAGCCCTCTACATGTTGTTACCCGATGTGTAACCTGCAAATGCAAATCAACCAATTGATGTTTTTTTTTTTTAAAGGAATTACTGAATTCAGCTGCTACAGAGTGGTGTGTGTGTGTGTGTGTGTGTGTGTGTGTGTGTGTGTGTGGGGGGGGGGGGGGGGGGGGGGGGGGGGGGGGTTGGGGGCGGGGTTGGGGATGTTATTTAATCTCACAATAATTTATCTGTATTTAGGTCTCTTATTTGTAATGGGGACAAAATTTGGTTGCCTTGTCGCTTTTCCCTGATATGCCAGAAACCATTTTCATGAATTAAGTGGCATAAAGTCAGTTTGCACCTGTTAATCTCCAAGTATATAAATCCATTGAGCATGGTGGACGACTTCAGTGATGTTTAATTTAAGCACGTTAAAGGTAAAATTCACCCCAGAACATAAAATTACCATGTGTGATTGCTGTTATCTCGGACCTTTCTGGACTGTGAATATGAGCGTATCCCTCAAAGCCAGAAACAGAAGGAGCCAAGAGTCTTTGGATGATGTCATCAAGAGATAAATCCTGGACTGACTCTGCTGTCAGTGAATGGGAGAATAAGTTTATAAATACAATGACAGGAGGCAGGAAGATTGGATTTGACTTATTTTTAGGAATTTGGGCACATTCTGGTGCTTTCAGCGTGACTATGGAAAATACTTATTTGAATGTGAAAGCCCCCAAAATACATTCAAAGCACACAATTTAGTCTCCAATTCATAGCCAGTTGAACAGCTCAAGGTTTTCTCCCTTGATAACACAGAATAGAGCCTTGGGTGCATGGGTCTTTGCTTTGGAGGAGCTTTGGTTGTTCAAGCTCATAAATATTGATTGAACAATCTAAGATTATTGGAATAACACGAGTGAAATAATTGAATTTTGGTTGCATTGCACCTCTTAAGGACTGTTTTTTTTTTCTTTTTTTCTCTCCTCTAGCTCCCTAAAAAGACTTCAAGGAATAGCAAAAATACAAGTTTAATTCTTCCCCGAATGGCTGCTGCTATTCAGTTTCCACATCAAGCACTTAAGAATGTGTGAACTTATGTGGAAGGAACAACTGGAGTCATGGGTAGCTGGAATCAGCTTTATAACACTTGGGCTTGAGTCAGACCAACTTTTGGATCAACCTTAATGGTACCTGTTGGGAAGCGGCAGCAGCCAGGAATATAATTTTGGTAAGAGTTGAACACATGACAAAATGTATCTGCTCATATGTCAGAATAAGTCTTGTTATCTTGACTATTGACAGATGTACAGGCTGACAGTTTGTAGTTGATAGCGTATAGGCAGGATGTGTATATGTGGATCGCTGGCTTGCCACATGATTACATTTACAGAGCAGATGGGCAGGTGTGCATGGTTAGGTGTTCCTATCACTATACACAGATGGAAGAGCATATGTGCAGAGCAGACATATATCCATACATGCAAATATTCCTCATTTTTCAACATGGTTCTCCATTCAACAACACTTTTCTAATTGCTCATCGTCCCACCACCTGTGAGTTTTGGTGTAGAGCCTTCTGTGCTGTTGAGATGACATCTGCACTTTCGTATGAAAAGTCTGATGCCTTTTCCCGGGTGCTACTCAGGCTCTAAGGAGACATCCTCACCACTGTCTGGGGGACCAGCTGAGCCTGAAGTGACGGCAGGGCGGCGTCACCGTCACCGCTGGAGGCTTGCTTTGCACAACTGGACACATCGGTGAGCGCCGCTGAGCTGTGGCCTTTGCCGCTTCATGAATAGGGTTGCGTTAATTTACACCTGCAAACGCTGACATCATGTCAGTGCCATGTCAGTTGAAAGGCAAAGCTCTGATTTTAGCCACTTAGTCCTACGAGGATGAAAGGTAGCAGAGAAATGTTAAGACTGTCGCAGAAGTGATTAGTCGATTGTCAAAAAATTAATTGGTAATAAACACAATGATTTCATAATCACTGAATCCTTTAGTCATTAATCAAGTAAAAATTCCACACACTTACCAATTACATCTTCATAAATATGATGATAAGATTTGCTTATGAAAGATGACTGCTGTGGGTAACAATTTGGACCTCATTTTGACCTCGAGGAACCTCTGATAAGCATTTTTCATTATTTTGGACACAAAGAGTGATCAGTCAGCTAATTGAAATAATCAATGATACCTTAATCGACAATGAAAATAATCATTAGTTGCAGCCCTGAGTAAGACTGGATAAAAGCTTTCTGACGAGAAAAACATTGTTTCATTCATTCTTATTCATCTCGTCTACTTTTGTAAGTATAAGCCCATGATCTCCACAGGGTGTTTTGTTGTCAGCTGTCCATTTTAATGGTAATGGGTGTGGAAACTTCAGTCTGCAAGCCTGGCTTGTTAAATTAATGTCAAGAGCCAAAATTTGAATCAGCGCTAAATGCCTGGAAATGGCAGTCAAATCAGTGCCCTGGGATAGTGCTATGAATCATAAAGTTCTTGATTGAAAATGAATGGTTGACTGTACGCTAGCATGCAGAGGTGCTTGTGCACCCACTTGTGTGCTTTGAGTTTTTTGCATACCAATTCTGGTCTAATCAGGATGCTGATTTCAAAATAAAAAGCTCTTCTTTGGAGATTACATGCTTATACTCACAGTGTGCCAAAGCACTGAAAAAATGATTTGTTTCCGTCATCTATCGTACTATCATACCTGTAAAACTGAATCATGTTGTACCCTGCAAACTTTGCAGAAGGTCATTTGTTGCATGCAATACAATTACATTGACTAATAACAGCTCTTAGTTCACTTGGAGTCAGGAAAAGGTCAGGGAAAGGAAGTCAGTAGCAAGTAAAAGGGTTAGGGTTAAGGTGGGGTCAGATGTAGTTGAGAGGTCTTACCTTTAGATAAGAATGATGCATTGCTTAAGGTCAGGGTTAGCGTTGGCCAAGACTTGTACACTACTGGGAGCTGTGCCAACACAGGTGGAGCCACAAGCGAAATACAGATGTGCTGTCATCAAGAGCGGCTTAAAGAATGTGACATTCTGCTCTTAGCCACTGGATGGAAGTAGAAGACCCTAATTTGCTAACTCTTCCTCCTGGTTAGAGACGGGACAGATCTTGGTCCTCGCCTCTGTTACATGACAGTCGCTTGGAGTTTATATGGCATGTGATTAATTGCAAATTGCACCATGCATCTGCATCCCATTCAGTTTGTTAAAGGTATAGATGTAAGCAGGGCTGTGGTGATGAGGAACAAAAGAGTGCCCTGCCAGCTGTTTGCTTATCCTCTTTCAGTTGATGCTGGAACAACAGACAACACCTCCCAGCTGTTTGAATATATTAAACAATGTTTCCACGTGAATGCCTGATCCTGCTCCCAGAAAGCACTTAATGTGTGGGGTATCAGCCGCCTCCCTCTTCCCACTGGTTCTACCTAACGGCTTCACACGTCGCTGGCCTTGCAGTAATGAAGTGCGAAGCTTCTGTGATGCTACGGGGGAAGATGCCGTGCGGAACTGTACTCTTTATGTTAGTGCACCGCCTCTGTTTTTCTCCCAGCTCAGATACATTAAGTTTAATGTGTTTCGAGTTCTCTGTGTGTTCTGCGGGCGAGAGCTAAAACCGATTCTTGTCAGGCACCCTTAAACGGTCGTGAGTGACAAGCGGTGTGGTGAGCCGCGACCGCTGGTTCCTGCTCTGGGTTGCGTGCTCTCACTCTTTGCCGCTTTTGCTCATGTTTTAAAGGAAGTTTGGTTAAAAAAAGAGGGAGAGAGTGTGAGGTAGAGAGAGGGGTGCATGTGAGAGAGGCAGACTGCCATCACAACGGGCTGGCATAGTCATATTTCAAGCTGAGGGGCCCAGGGTCGACGCATAATGCCATTGCCTCGCTCAGTACTGCGTAGCTTTAGGATGCCTGTCCTATTTATATTGAGGGGCTGTGGATTGATGCGAAATGACGAGGGCTGCGAGGCTTGTGAGTGGGTGGCCCCCAACATGCTCAGCTCCACAGGCAACCCTCTCCTTTTATGCGCACATGCACACACACACACACACACACACACACACACAACTTGTCTTCATGTCCCAATGCCACCAGCCTGAGAAAAGCCCTACAGTCTCAATGTGCAATGTCCTCTCTCTGTCAACATATCCTCTACCCCAACGTTAATGTGACAGAATATAACTAGGACCCAGAACAACCAGTGAGCGGGGAGCAATGAAAAACAGCATGTGTAACAGGCATGTTTCCTCCTCTTCTTAAGCAGTTTGCTTCCTCGTCACATGGCAGCTTGAGACACAAGCTCCTGTGCATAAAAAGCTCGTATTCCTTTGAATAAACAGTCACCGTTTTTTTTTTTTTTGTTTTGTTTTGTTTTTTGTTGTTGTCTTTATTTTGGTGTGTGGCAGTGCAGTGACTTGGATACAAAAATCTGAACACAGCTCAATTAATTCTAACAGTGTAACAAGTAATTGCAAGTCAGATTTAACACAAGCATTGTAGCCTGGAATGAATAATTTTACATGATGCTGCCCCTTTATTCGGTCCTCATAATCTTCCTGTTTCCACTTCAATTTATCACCAGTGGTCTGTTGTGTGAGGACAGACAGGGTGGGTGTGTAGATACATTTAAACCCGTGACAGTCATTAAATCAAAGATGTTTTGTTTAATGGTATGTGCAGCTTTGCTTGGATCCCAGCCCCTGTGACTGCACGGCAGTGGTGTGTGATGGTTCACTGTCTTGGAGCCCAGTGATTGCGTGTCTCTTTGGCAGAGAAAAAAAAAAATTGCTTGAGCTGATAGCCGAGGGAATAATCTGGTAATGTGAAATGAGGGCACTTATTAGCTGTTTTGTGACTATGAGGTTGAATACGGCGGTGGTGGACCTCCCCCATCTCCCTCTGGAGAGGAATGGCTGTCATTCCCCTCATCTCGCTTTTTAGTCTGAATTGTAGGCAATTAAAACCCCACCATGTGAGTGTGGGAAAAAAGGTAATGAATATGGAACACTAACTCAGAGATGTCCGCAGAGACTGCTAGTTCAGTTCTGAGGGTTTCTTTTTCCAAATCACTGGGAAGCACAAAGACCAGTTGACAGCATTTTTTTTTCTCTGTCCCTCACTCGCTGTGTGTGTGTGACTCCCCAAACGGCGGCCCAGAGGTTTTAAAAATGCGAAGCCCATTCTTTTCAGGTTGGTGAACTTCCGTGACCTCCGGCAGTGAGGAGAAACTTTTTGTCGTAGGGTTGGCGCCCTGCCTGGCTGACCGTGCCAGCTCTTGCCACTCCTGAACAGAACAGAGGAGTGATGGGAAGGGGTCTGAGTGGACGCGTCTAGACAGCCAAGTGGAGGAGGGCAAATATTTAGCCATGCCTCTTGGGGAGGGGATCCAGGCCTGCTCCCCATGCTAAGGCATGCCTCTTAGCCGCAGAATCAGGCCATGTCCCTGTCCTGCTCCCTATGCCGCTCCACGCTCTGTATTCAGGGTCACGGATCTCATTTCTTGGATAATATTTCAAGCTGGCCACAGATGGGGAATTAAATTGAAGACCTGGCTTGGTGTGGGGCATAAAGGTTGGACAAGGGAGGGATTTCTCAGAAAGAGTTTATGGAAAGGAAATAGATACTGTCGACTTAGATGTACTTAAACTAATTTTAAGGGTCTTGGTTAATGGATGCATAAAACACGGATTGGGCTGTGTGTGCGTGTATATTAAATGCAAAATAACTCCCATAGTCATCACTTCATCAGTTACCCAATGTGACACATGAATCACCTCATTTTAAAATGAATTGCTATCTTGCAGCTGATTGCTCTTTTCTATCTCTTAAAAACATTATAGAGCCCGGGTGGCATTTCACGGGAACTAAAGGTGTTTACATGCAGGCTCCAATATTTCCCCAAATATGCTGCCTATCACGGCTTATTGCTGAGGATTTTCTCTCCGTCTATGCCACATTTGAATAAGTCTCCTAATCAGATGAGTGGCTGTCAGATGACAGCCTAACAAGGTTACGCGAATCCGGGTAAACATTGTTTCAATCTAACCGGCACGTCATAGTTTATGGTGACACCGCTTTGCCGGAGTGACAACACAACACCTCCTCCCATCACGGCTGTGGCAGAGCGCTGACAGAGTGTAAAGAGGAAGACGGAGGCAGGGGCAGAGAGGTCCGGCCGGGCTCATCCTCGGTTGCGGGCGCTGGATGTGGACTGTTGGTTGGTGCTGCAGACTGCCGCTGGTGGCACGTCTGCTGATGGGCTTAGGCAACCCTGCTCCACTGGTTGCCATCAGTCACTCACACATCAGGCAGCGCAGTGTAGTCTCACGCCACCTGTGTTCACAGAGCGTTTTTTTTTTTTTTTTTTTATCTGCGATGATCTGTCGCACCGGCCCACTATTCTTCATCCGATCACTTTGCTCAGAGCCAGTAAGGAGAGCCTTCTTGTTCCAGCGTGAGAAAGCTTATTGCTCACTCTTGCATATTGAAGGGAAAAGATAATTTTATTCCCAACCATCAGTGGCATTCGGTTTAGTGCTGGAACAATGACCCAGTTTTAAAGGTACTCTATGCAAAATTGAAGGTTGAATGAAGTGAGGACTATTTAGATTCAGCTGACAAAAAAACAAACAAACAAAAAAAAAACAGAATAAGTGCTATTTGATCTATCAGTGAGTCAGGCTGTCGATAAAAAACCATGTCGAATCAACTTTAAAGTTCCTGCTTGTTGTTCCATTTTTTTGCCAGTTGAGTCTAAAGCGCACATGGGCAAAATGAGGCCCGGAGGTCAGATCCAGCCCACAGGACAATGTAATCCGGCCCTTGGAATCCAACCCAAATGTGGGAATAGGGAAACAAATTCTTTTATTTATTTAACAAAGGTGCTGTGTGGTGCGCCCTCAGTCCTGTGGATGGCAGTCTGACATACGAGTTGGGTTGAGTTTGACATGGTAGCTACTCCTGCACGTGCTGGAGTAGTTTCAAGCTGGCTCACAAAATCACCGAGCAGAGCAAACCATCCTCAGAGCGACTGCTTTCAAAAGAGCGCGTGGCGCCGGCTGCAACTCAACAACGTGAAAACGTTCAAAACAAGAACAGTAGCTTTGTTTTGGATTCTGTTTCGTTGTTCGTGAGGCAGATGAGCGACAAAACGTATTCCCATTTCCCGACACCGGCCTCTCTGGGGAACGCCATGAAGCATTGTGTGAAACTACAGTTTTTACAGCGATTTGGTTATTTTGTAAAATCGAGCTGATGAACATTCGCGTGCCATGCTGAGGATTTCCACTTGAAAAATACGGCTAAACTTGAATAAGCAGGAAAGGAGGACAGCTCCACTGTGGCCATTGATCTGTATCGTTACTCTTTAGTGATGAGTTCTGAATTTATTAAATAGCAATTATAAATCAACTGATTAAAAATGGACTTTGAAAAGGAAAAATATTGTAATTTAACTGAATGTTGTGAAACAAAACACATAGAAACTTGACTTACAAAAAATTTTGATATCCAGACCTTGATCCAAAAAGGTTGCCCAGCCCTGGTCTAAAGGATCTCCAGTGATGTAGATTCAACCGTCAGCTTTTTTAAAAATTTGTCTTGTTTTGTTTTGTTTCGTTGTGTTTTGTTTCGGGCAGCTGAGTCTACATGGTTTTCATTTCAGTGCAATTTTACAGAGTGCACCTTTAACATCTGTCTCACTCAGGAAAACATTTAAAGGCATTATTTTAGGCTTTAGTAACCTTTGATCACAATTTGTCATTATTTTTTGACACTTTATAGACCAAGTGAATTAAAAAAATAATCAGTGTATTAATCAACAGTGAAAATCGCCTGTTGCATGCAGCCATGTATCGACTGAACCAAGGTTTTGTCTATATATGTCTATATATGTCTGTCTAGATATGTTTTGTCTGGATATATGATCTAAAATCCATATCATTATATGTTGCCACATTTACCTCGTGATAGTAAACAAACCCCTTTTTTAAATTGTTTACTCTTGTTCATAAATATCTAGTTTAATACAGGCTTCATGGCTGTCTAACAACTAAATGCATTACAAACCATGCAAGGAAATAGGAACACATTTTAATGTATTATGCAGGTACAGTACGAGCTTTGTTAAATGTATTTATTCACTGAAATAATTAATGCCTCACATCTGTTTTCATTTTCCAAATAAGTGTTTTTTTTTTTCTTTGCCTAACTGTTGTTGATGAGGTGGTTATATTTGAGGTAATGAAATAATTTTCCGCTGCGCTGTTATCCGACAGTGTTTGCACTTAACTTTGCTTTATTTTGCATCCTGCTTGCTGAGACCAAAATGCACCCAAATGATGGACACAGTATCTGTAATGAGGTGCTGTTCCTGTATTTTGTGGACAGAATCAAACAGGATGTTTGGATTTCCTGCCACGAAATCAATTTCTTGCATGACATTCACAAGGTAACAGTTGGCGGCCCGTACGGGGTTTTGTTATTTTCACATGACTAATTATCCAAACCTTAGCTGGGTTCCACATTTTGCACTCATGTTAGTTCTTACCGGCTATAGTCAAGAATGGTGGGATTTGGCTAGCAAGGCCCTATTTTTGTTTTGAATGAAGCTCATAGGCTGGTTGAGACAGATGTATGTGGGCCGAGTGTGACTGTATATTGTAGTTTTTTTTTTTTTTTTTCTCAAGAACGCAGCACTGGCAGAGGGGAGAGCTTTCACCGAACACACTGACATGAGCAAAATTGGGTTGGTGAGAGATTTATGACAGCTGTTTCTGTGAATTTTTGGTATAGAGCCCGGGCCAATGTCATACACACTGCATGCATGTTTTTTTTTGTTTGTTTTTTTTTTCATCCCGGCCCACTGTGTTAATGAAACTACATTTATGTCACTCTAATGGAAAGCCTTGTAGCACTTACTCATCTGTCTAAGGTTGTGTTAGAGTGTCATCACAGTCTACAACAGCAAATTACAGCTTATTAGTACCAATACCAGGAGTGACAACATTTATCAGAGAAAACATCTCCTGCTCTCCCTAATTGTCCCCCTCAGGGCCCACCGTTGTGTGGACTGGTATCGACGGCCCAGCAGTCATTAGGACATCACACTTGAGCCGAGGAGCAGAGAATTCAGGCGACATGTCCAGCCTGATTGGCTAATTTGATGTGAGCAGAGTGACATTGCGTCTGGAGCCAATGAGGTATTTATAGTCTGGGTGACACACCACTGTTGGTGTCCGTCCTTCTGTTCATGCAGTCCTGATAGAGTGTTGCCCAGGGGGCCGGCGCCGGAAGCAAGGCAGCCCGGATGCGGATAGGTGGCAGGAGACGGGGCGCTGGTTATGGAAAGGGCAGTGAAGACTGTGAGTCACAGAAGAGGAGCGAATAGATGATATTCAAGTATATCACTCAAGTCGGCGCCTGGACTGTGAGTGAGTGACAAAGGGCACAGGCAAACCCAGCCTATCAAAGCTTTTCTTTTTTTTTTTTTTTTTTTTTGTCTCTCTTCAACAATGGTGTCTTGTCTGATACAGATACACTGGATGTCTGTCACTTTTACTTGCTGATACTTTTTGACTCTTTTGTCTCTTGTGGTCCGGGATGTGTGTGGCACCTTACAGGGAATTGTGTGTGTATAAGCAGTGTGTGTTGCCAGATTGTGATCTCCAGTCAGGTAGAATTGTCCCTGCTGCTGCCCCTTTGTCATGTCGACCGAGTCCCCGCCGCACCCCCCCCCCCTTCGCCCCCCCACCCTCTGAGCTTCCACTTTTCACTGCCGCCCTCAGGGAGTGACAGATAGAAATCAGAGTCTAAGCCCGGCTCTCAGCAGCTCAGCACCCGCTCAGTGTCTGCTCCGGAATACAGTGATCTTTTAAAAGGGCTTTGCATCTAAAACTCGAGGACCCCTCCCGGCCGCCCCCGTCCCCCACCACGCCCCATCCTCGTCCACCCTCCATCCCTCTCTCCCTTCTCCCTCTACCAACAAACACTGTTGGACTGCCCACCGATGTGATTTCACTCAAGTGTCCACTGCTTTGTTTCCCTCGTCTGTGTATGCTGCAGCTTCTATCCTGTCATTTTTCACATGGCGTTATCGAGCACCGCACACATTAATTGTGCATTTTCCAATTGTTCCGGTGATCAAATCCAACTTTTCTTCCCTGCCAATTAAAGCCTTTGATCTATATCTGTGGAATGGGAGAGGCTAGAATAGCAGCTCTCTTCTGCTGCCTCTTGGCTACCAAAGGCCAGACTTGCACTGGCAGAAGATAATCAGCAGCTCTCACACAAACAAGATAAAAAAAAGAGAAAACTAGAGAAGGATTTACTTCCATCCTGCCTGTCAGGCAACCAGTGAAGACAGGGGAATTATTTTGGCAGCGACGCTAATGTGGTGATGGTTGTTGTTTCCTAAACTGATTTCCTTAATCCTCCTCTTGTTCCACGCTCCTTAAACATGGGGGCTTGATTTTGTAGCCTGGGAGGTCCCATTGATGCGCATGCACACACACACACATACACACACGCACACACCACCAGCTTGTCCCTCTTACCCCCTCCTCGTCAGCCACTGCCCTAATTAGTCAGAATTAAGACGAATGCCTGGGCCTCCCACGATCAATTGGTATCGAGCGGACCTTCGCTCGCCCCTGCCTAGGGGCCTCTCTCGGCCGGCAGATCATTTATATCAATCGCTTTTGTTTTTCTTTCCTTTCCCCTTCCCACTCTTCCATCCAGCAAGTGCAAGACTCTGTCTGTTGGCCTGCATGCAGAATGGAGAGCGGGCAAGTGGCAGCGCTTGGCACGTTAACTGCTACAGTTGTACTGATATCACAGGGACAAGGTCTTCCAAATATGCCCGGAGATAGGAGTCGCACCAATTTGTGTATGTGTGATAATGTCTCTTTGTGTGCATGCGGAACTGATGGTTGGGCCAGATGAGAAACAGCAAAAGGGAGTAGAGCCCATATGCTTCAAACTCCTTCATTAACCCCTTTAATTCTGATTTCCTGTTAGGTAGCTACAAAATTAGAAAAACAAACAAACGAACAAACACTTTTTTCCCATATTGTACAACAGTGGCACATATATATGTATCTCTCTATGTGTATTATGCATCTTTTGCTGTCTGTGCTGTTTGGAACGCTTCATTGCAGTTGCATCACATCCATATCGAGTGAAATATTCAAACCCAACCTGAACCCAGTGTTTTGTAGCTGCTAAAACTGAAAATATCCACATATCTTGTACATCATTTTATACACATTTGCCTGTAATTCATATTTGACATATTTGGTATCTTCGGAAACCTTGGTACCTCCCCTAGGGTTTAAATTAATGTTTGATTCGATCTGATTTGATTAATTTGATCATTCATAAGCCACAATGCACCTACCTTATTGCGTTTGCTTGAAAACAACCGAGGATAAAGCCCAAAGAAGTCAGAGACTTTACTCCATCGTGGCCCTCAAAGCCCAAGACGGCGTCAGGTATGCACGGCATCCGGAGCACCAATTCATAACAAGCAGAAGAAAACACGGTCCATATCATAGAATCTGTGCAACTGTTCTGTGGCTTTGAACTAGGCTCAGCTGCGCAGCAATGACAGATCACCTGTGGCAACGGCCTGCTGAGGGTTTACCTGATAAGCTGTGTCAAAACAGATGTGGTTCGTTAAATCAACCGGAACCCAAGCCGTTCAACTGGTAACAGTCTCATTAAGTTTACATCTCATTATGTTTTTTTCTACATAGAGAAACCAATTTTGTACATAAGATGTTGGACCCCCACCAACCACACCTGTTTCTGGCACTGTATATCTGATAACCCCAGACCAGGTATGTATACAGTAGGTGAATGAGAACATCCTTGGTGTAGGACGTAAGACATTGGATCATATATCATGACCACATAGGATCGAAATGTTGTCTTCCTCTTTAATAAAGTTGAACATATGGAGTGTGCAGTGTACTGCCTTTTGCCATTTGAGTTTGTCATCAGGCAGGCGATGTGTTAGTATGATGAGTTAGTATGGCTGCACATACATTTGACCCTTTTATTTTCTGTCTTGCAGTACTAACAAGCTCACCCTTTAGATGCAGGAGCCCCTCGCCTCTACCCTTTACTCCTCCTGTAGCCCATTGCGGAAATCTCTCTCTCTCTCTCTCTCTCTCTCTCTCTCTCTCTCTCTCTCTCTCTCGCTCTGCCTTCATCATTTGTTGTTCTGGGCGAGGCGAGGCTGAATGTGTTCCATGTCCTTATTGATTTGGCCCATCTGGACCGATCTCATATTGGGTGCAAAGAGACGCATATCCATCCCCCCCTCCTCCTTATGTTGCCCCTTTTTGCCTCTCCACCCAAATCCCCTCATCCCTTCTCTGTGGCCCTCTGAGTGCGAGCGCTGTGTGAGAACAAACGCAAGACAGGAAAAAAAATCAGTGAGCGGAGGAGACCAAAGAAAGGCAAAAGGGATGGAGATACAAAACATAAACTGCGGGTCTCAGGACGATGGAAGATTGAGTTTCAGCTCTTTTGACTCTTGCTCAGAGTTTTAGTAATGGATTTTCACAGTTTACTGGCAGGCATGCTTATTATTGTTCTTTTGTTTTGTTTTTTTCCATCTTTTTTTTTTCTTCTATTAAGTGCCCGTGAATCTGCCCCTGCAAATACTACACACAATACGAGTGGAATCCTTGTGTGATTCTTGCGTATTATTAGGTCTAGTCAGACACAGCACCTTAGGGAAATTCATTTGTAGGACAAATTAAATAGAGAAAGGGAGGGGGAACAAAAGCGCACATTTATTAGTTCATTTCTCCAAGGTTAATGGTACAGTAGTGCACTGCCGCACTTGCGACGGACATAGATCCAGTGTGTCCTCTGTGTGTGTCTCTATGGGTCGCTGAGCGTGTACTTTAATGTACTTTGTCGTGTGCTGGTAGTATGTTAGAGTTGTTAGATACTGACTGCTGGCACCCCGGAGGCAAGCTCAAAACTCTTAGGTCAGCTGCCTCTTCATGTCGGGTGCTTTGTGTGCATGCCTGGAGTATTTGTGATGTTGCTGCTAGGCGGACACCCGCGATGGCGGTGTGACGTGCTGCCAGGCTTGGACAGTGCACCGCAGCACTTTTGCCATCCTTGAGTTGGCAACAGGCTTTTTGGTCGGTGGCTTCTTTGCAGTGCAGCGGAGTTTGTGTAGTAGTATTCCTTTGGTGATATCCATTTGCTCAGTGAGCTCCGTCCAGAGGGGTAAACCTTGGCTAACGGACTTAAGCTAAGCTAAGATGAACCTCGGGCTGCAGTTTAAACTCATGCATGCTGAGTGTGGCGAGGCCAGATGAGCTCTCTATGCCTGCTCACAGTGTCCATTTGTGTTATTGTGAGTGAGTTTGTGCGTGTGTGTGTGTGTGTGTGGTGTTTGGAGGGGCTGAGTGAATGTTTTTATTCGTGCGCTCTCTGTCCCCGTCTCGCTGACTCATCCCTGAGGCCCAGGCTGTCCTGGCATAGCGACTCCCTCTGTCTCTTTCCCTCACACTCCGTTGTTCTGTCTGTTTTGGTGCCACCTGCTATTCACAGACAGGGGCTGACAGACTTCAACTCTGCCTTCTCATTTCCTGTAGATGCGTACTGCTGGAGAAAACCCCGCGATCTGTACAGACACAAACCCCCACTCTATATGTCTTTTCTGAATATAAAAAAAAGATATAAAGGAGAACAAGGGGGTGGAGGGTGGTCGTTCTATAGCGTCGTTATAGATTAAGAGGAGGAAAAACGGGACTATTAATCCTCCTCTCTCACTCTGCACCATAGAGCATACAATATGATGGTGACAAAGTGCCATGTAAATATTAACCAATGTATCCTTATAGAATTTTGCCCATTCACCTATATTTTCTGCTTATTATCATCCATATAATGAGTCTCAGAGGAGAGACTCTCTCTCTCTCTCTCTCTCTGTCTTCCTCTCTCTCTCTCTCTCTGTGTGTGTGTGTGTGTGTGTGTGTGTGTGTGTGTGTGTGCTTGATAGGGTGGGATGCTTGGCAACCACTTCTGCATTTCTGCCTAATTTGCCATTGTGAATACTACTGAGTAAAGCAGACCAAGTTTGTTTTGCTCCCGAGCTCCCTGCTGTGCTAGCATTACTAGAACGCTTGGGACATAAGCAATCAGAGTGATATAGACATTGGGGGGGATTGAGGGGAGCTGGGACTGCAGCATCATGCTTTAAGTGAGGAGCACACACTGTTGATGCTGATGAAGAAAGATGTTGTGAAGGGAAACCAATGCCCGGCCTCTGAGGTGCCATGCCAGCCCAAGAGATGGTCCCTGCGAGGTGCCCCGTGGTGGAGAGTCAACCGTGGCGAGGCTGAACTCCTGCCAAGCTCACTGGTCGCCCGAGTCGTCACAGATGGTACAGAAAGTGGCACTGATGTGGCAGAGTACCCATCAAAAAAGAGGGGAGTGGAGCTGAGATGTGCAAAGAGACGGAGGAACACATATGCCTGCAATGACATTTATCTATCACCTGTTCTTTCAAGGAGTTCACCAGGTTTTAGATAGATTAGCCCATTGATTAGCCTACCCTTATAATAATGATAACACAGACACACAATATTCATCCATATGTCCCTGGTAGATTGTTTGCCCCACGCTCCAACTCTTACAGTATGGCGAGTGATAATAAGCGACTAAATTTCCTAAAAGGGAGAAAAGCAGAACTTGTTGCAACACTGAAGTTAAATGGTAAGTCATCTCTGATGATACGCGGCCAAGTCCAGAAGTTTTGTGTAGGAGACGTGTCAAGTTTACACTCTGTGTGACTATGTGTGTCTCACTATGCGAGATAATAATAACATACTGCTGTTAACTAGCAATGATGACTTTCTCTGTTTCCAAGTGAACACGGTGGGCGACGAGGGACTGTGCACAGCTATAAATCACTGCACAGCGGACGCTGTAGTTGGTCACCAGAAATAGTTCCAAAGATAAAGCTGGTTGCATGAAGTGTTTTTGTTAATGATGCTTTTTTAAAAAAAAAAAAAAAAAATGTGTGAATCAGGCCGTACAGTGCCAAAAATCTCCAGACTTAAAATAGATATTTTCGAAGTGCCTAATAAAAAGGATCAACATCTTTTATTTCTACTAGGACAGTCTTAGTTTGCATAATGCTATCTATAATGTCACTATTAATCGACATAGTGCTAAAGTGTTAGCATGGAGATGCTTGGTGGAGAGGATGGTTTTGGTGTCTCTGCCCTCATCATTTGACAGGTAAGGCGACCTATGGACCAGTCTCCCAAAACATGCCACATTTCCTATTGTTTTCCAGTGGTTTGGAGGAAACCTGAGAATGAAATTATAACAGCAGTGCACTGTATGTTTGTGCACCTTTCATAATATAGCTGTATGCAATGACGAGTTTCCACCAGAGCTCACCTGTAATGCAGTTTTGGCATTTTTTTGTGACTCCTGCTACCTGGAGCTGCTCGGCATTCAAAAAAGTAGCTTATAGAGACGACCAGAGGAAACAGAGCGCTGGTAGCCTGCCTGTTCCTGCTGGTTCATGATGTATTCACAACGAGAACATGTTGTATCGAGTTCCACATGGCAGATTCTTGTTAGCCTAGATCCTGAATAATCAGTTGTTGTCGGGCCTCCCGAGCTGTGGCCCTTGGGGCCAGAGAGACGTGCCTGGGGAGTCATAGGGGCTCCGGCTGGGGGGGTGAGGGTGTTGTCTGACTGTTGCATCTGTCTATCAAGAGATTTGTGTGGATGCTGGGGGCACGGAGTGGAGACAGTGTCAGGGCAATACCCTTGACGGTGACGTGATTGAGTAGACAGCCGCGACCCGCTCCTCTCTTTACCCACCACCCATCTTCTCCCCTCTCCACCCCCGCCCCTTCCCTCCTTACACAACAGCTCCCCAAGAGTGAGCGATCACTTAAAACAGCGCTGGTTATTATACGTAAGCACATCCTAGTAATTTATGCATGATTGCCTGGCAATCTGAGGCAATTCATCATCCCCTTTCCTATCTTTCTTTTTTTAATCTGTTGGCGTCTTGTTCCTCTGGAGTTTAATCTATAGGGCTATTAAGAATGCCTGTGTAATAATGGCTCAGCTCAGGTGACAGTGTGACATTGGCGGCGTCATTGCCGTGGGTTTGGGAGTTGGGAGCACTGCAGGCAGCTGAGGGGGCCGCTCGGGCTTTTATAGCTCTGGAGCTGTTGGACCATCCGTTGTTTTGTTGGTGCAAGACCTCTATAGCTGTCAGGCAGCTGGGAAGGGCCTTGTCTGTATGAAGCAAAAACATTGTGTTATGTCAGGATTCTCTTGATGCTTGATGCGATGAGGCTGTGTGTCTGTATACAAACTGTCAGAGTTCCCTTGGGAGCATTAATGCATGTCAGTGACTGCTGTTGGTATTCTGTCCTTAAAAGTTAAATCTGTGTGAGCGTGCACATGTGTGTGTGTGTGCTTTTTTTTTTGTTTGTATTGTTTCAGCTATTTCTGCTTGCTGGCACATGTATGTGTCTGTATGTGTGTGCATGCAAAGGCTGGGCATTGTTAGAGACTACACAATAACATCGATAATCAATGTAATAGTAAGTGCTGCAGTACAGTTGTAATTTTGAACGGGCGTTTCACAATTTTGCCATCACAAACTGTATATTTTTGAACCTTGTTTTTTTTTTTTTCCTGGTCTGATATATTGTTAATTACAGAAAGGCTAAATTAGTTATTGGGGAAGGCAGTAATTAATGGGGAAGACATCCTCATCTCAGTGGCCCCCCACAGTGACATTGAGGAGAGGGACACGGAGCTGTCTGGTGCTGCGTGCTTGTTTTTGTTTGTTTGTTCGGTTGTTCATCCATCATATGCTATAACTCAGACAGCACTGCTCAAATGCTGACATCACTCGGGGAATGAAGCATCTCATAACTGCTGTTGCGGCCCAAAGGAGACACTACAATTACAGGGTCAAAACAAGTGCACAATTGTCAGCTGCAGGATCTGTGTCATTCGTGGAGGGTGACATATTTTTCTGTTGCCTTGTTTGAAGAATTTTAAGGACCGAAGATATTTATGATGCTGATATTTCCTTGAACACTTAGATATAATGTTCAACTGATGAGGAGAACAAAATATGCAATTCAAGACATAACCAAAGTGGGTTAGTTTATCAATTTAACCCATGTAGATGGTAACACAGAAAGATTCAAGTTACATGTATGTCAGCTTCAGCAGATCATATGCAAATAATCATATCACAGCAAAAGTTTGTTCAACGCTTTCTCGCTTCTGGTCGAACCCTGGAGCGGTTTGTTTGCAATGACAACACAATCAACTCAACTTACTGAAATGACTCACTATTTCCCTCTAAACATAACTGAGAATGCAGTTTAGTTGCATGGGATCAAGATATGTTGATTAGAAACGTATTTTTGATACTTCAGAAACAGATGTAATCCATGACAAAATACGTTTCCCTATAAACTTAATTGCGGTTTAGTTGTATGTGAACGTATGGGAGTGTTTTTAGGACACTATGTTGCAAGCACACACACACACACACACACACAAACCAGAAAGCTGATGCTCTCCAAAGGTCAGAGCAGAGCTAAAGTATGTTGATGTCGCTGCAAATCTCTCTCTGGGAAAAGCAAGGAGCCCTGAGGCGAATTCTTCCGGTGAGATTCCTGGCCAATGAATGAACCGCATGGCATTTGTTTACAACTGGACTGTGTAACGAACCGGCGGACAAACGCAACAGCTGCATCATTTTAGCCCCTGAATCGGACCAAAAGCTAACGAGCTGCATGTGCGACGACGCCCTAACAGAATGTCCGTTATCTTTAAAGCCGTGGATTATAATCCGAGCCCGCCTGAGCAGACCTGGGGCCAGAAACACAGACGATGTGCAAGACATGCGTGCTGCAGGCTGATGGGAAAGTAGCAGAAAATAACATGGAAAAGGGAATTCACCCAACATTATTATTGTAACTTTATTATTTCAATCGACTAAGTGTCTTTAATGTCCAGTTTCATTGTATAATTTTGTACAAACCTGTTAATCTCTGTATCTGTTTTATATTGTCCTTTGCACTGTGTCACACATAACACAGTTGTGATTGTGTGTTGATTTAGTGACACGTGCGTGATCAATTATGCGTGTTACAAATAGGCCGAATGTTTTCCTTGTGACTTCTTTCAGGGTCTGGTGCTCGGAACAAACTGAATTAATGACTTCACTCTTTGCTACTCTACATTTTCTATTTTGTCGGTGTTACCCGTGTTAAGACCTCCAAGAGAAAATAGCCCTCCTCTTCTCAACCTTTCCAGCCGTTGTTTCAAATTCACATCTGGGGAAATTGCGTGTTTTCCCTGATGTCCTTTATTTCGTTGCCATCTTTAAAGAATGAATGCGCAGCAACAGCTATCTATATCGGAATACGGCTAATTAGGGATGTGTCAGCCTCCGTTTTGTTTGTTGCAAACATATTGTCAGCCTGATTACGTTTGGTCTCAACAATCAACACATCATGTTTCTTCTCAACTTATTAGAGACACGTGTCAAGAATAGCTCAGAAACGAGTCTCTGTGGTTAATTACGGCATTTTTTGCAGGCATATGGTTTTGATTATTTCAATAACAAAGGTGATTTTTTTTTCTTCTTCTTTTGAAGGCAATTTACATTCAAAGTTTGTTTCATTTGCACTGGTTTTGTGGCATTTTGCATTGTTCAACTATGTTTAAGATAAGATAAAATAAGATAACATAAGATATTCCTTTGTTAGTCCCACAGTGGGGAAATTTCAAGCATTACAGCAGCAAAGTGGATAGCAAAATATGAAGCATAATTTACATTATAAACAGCCATGAGACCAAATGACAGAACCCGACGCCCGGTACTGGGATTCAGGAACTATCATACTTGATCCAGCCTTATGGAATCACCCCTTCCCCTCCAGTCTTTACGTGTAGCTATCTACCAGTAGTGTAGTGTGTGTGGGTGTGTGGGTGGGTGGGGGCATGAACATATCAGAGACTTTTATGAGCAATAACCTAACTCAGAAACGTGTCGACTCTTAATGTATTCCTTTTTGGATGATATTAAAAACAAACATGACTTTATCATTCAGTCCATTCTTGTCAGGTGACAGTGATCTGTTGTGATCTAGAGGTTACTTTGTCCTAATATATTTTCTCTGGCGTCCAGGCGGTGTCTTATTGCATTTCTCTGCTGTAGTCTTGTCTAACGGCAGCATAAAACGTCTGTACATTAAAAGAAAGCTTTAAGACAACACAGGGGGAAAAAAACAACAACATGCAGTTAAGCCATAGCCTGGACTAAAGTCAACATGCTATATATGCTTCAAAATATGTTTGCACTATTACTTCTAACAGTGGACCGTGCTCTTCACACAAAAGGAAGTAATACAAATGCACACATATTGCATCAGCACAGGTAACTGGGCCAACCGAGCCCTAATGCACGGGCGTGCTCACATGTGTTTCCTGCATTTCTACATGTGTCCGTGCAAGTGTAGGTGCATTCTGTCTGAGACTATGAGACAAACACTCCGTGAGACACAGTCGGCAGCAACAGCAGCAGCGTATAGCCTGACCCGGCAGCACCTCCCCCATTGTGGAGTTATCCATCTGTGACTGCTAGACATGGCTAATGGATGCCGACCTTGCTCCATGTTCTCTATCGGTTCCATTCAGCATCTATCAGCCTGGGGATGCATCTTGATTTACCCCCTGTCCCTCTTCCACTTCCTGCTTGTGGAGCGGAGTGCCAGAGTGCACCTTGGGTTGCTGTAGGCCACTGTAATCCGCCTGGGCTCTGTGGAGGCTAAATTAGGAACTGAACAGAATGAGCGAGAACGGGACAACAGAAGGCTGTGAAATTTAGCTTGCCAGGCGATCATGGAGGCGAGTCAGCCACAGATACCGACCCTGGCTCTGTCCTCATGGTGAGCTTTACCTATCTCAGCGGGTTGTTTTCACTCTAAATAAAGAGGGATTTCATCAGAGTGGAGGCTGTCAGGGGGACACTGTGTACCATCAATAAAAATTATTTTTGAAGTAAAAATGCACTATGAACGTTTCAAAGATAGCATTATTACTTTTTATTTACTCTGTGGAGCTGTAATTTTGCAACTACCCATTATATAACATTGCCATTAAACTTAGAAAATTGGTGATTGCATCTTCTTGTATGTTTTGGCACTAACAGGAATTATGAGAATGATCTGATTTCAGTGTCATATTTTGAGACGATGATAACAAAATGGTATGATATGTTTTTATTTGTAACTGTAGAAACTGGAAAGGTAATCCACAGCACTGCTGGTGGTATAACCCTTTACTGGTCACTGCATTCCCACTCAGCACTTTTCCTGAATGGGTCGTCTCCTTTCTCCTCTCTCACTCATTCATCCCTTGTTATGCTGCTGACCTACTTTGTCCTTTGTGCAAATATTTGCTGTCTCGCTCCTCAATCGTATTTCGCCCCTCTAAGTCCATATTTCTCGTTATCTTTTGATGTGGGGTGGGGGACTCGTGTGCTGACACAGATGGTTTGGGTTATGTTAAGGACTCCCAGATGGCATTCACAAATATATGAGTCATATTTCAGTAGATGCGTTACTGTACAGACCTGCATCCTCCGTTTACCGTGTTACAGCGGAGAACGCCTCACAAAGTCAAGTGAAACAGTTAAAACTTTTTTTTTTTTTTTCCCCTACAACTTTTCTATTGTCTAGTTTTTATCCTTGGACTGAAATTGGTTTCTTCAGTCTTTTCCCCAAGTATGGAAACACTCAAAATATCCCGTGGGTCTGAAAAACAATCAGTGGCAATGAAGTAATCTACCTAAAAGACACCCTGTTGATTTGTTTCTTATTTACAGTAATTGTCAATTGTCTGTAATTGTCCTTGTCTGTGTGTGTATGCGTGTGTGCATGTGTGTGTGTGTGTTAGTGTCCTTACTTGCTTCTGTTTGTCTCAGTCTGCAGCCACGTGGGTGTGTTTTTGGATTGCAGCTCCTAACATTTCATTGACACTCACAGCAGCAGTCAGTGCATTGATTTCCCATTGGTCGATGTCGGTTGAGTTTACAGAAGGCAGTGCCGAGGTAAAATATCCGCTTTCCTTCTCTTTTTCTCTCTCTGCAGTAGTCGTCCCGTTCTATACCTCCTCTTTCAAATGAGGTACTAAGAAACTTAACTTTGCCATATTTGGCGAGTGTTGCTCAGAATGCAACCAGGGGCGTACACTCACTGAAACTGTAAGTGATAGCAAAGCCACTGGGTGTAATATCAATTGACAGCATAACATCCGAAACCTACTGGCTAGATTTCTGGGAGCAAAATGGAAGAGTTATTGACAAGAAGTTATTTACTCAATGTGGTTGCATTTTTTTAGACGTGGAACCCCCAAATACACACAGCTTAACCTCTGGACCCTGCTGGTCTCATTGCAAGGTTTATTTGTCAGTACAAATGCATGCTGCACACCCGAGCTTTGCCAAACCCTCAGAACTTTATTTTCAATTCCACTCTCCGAAATGTCCCAAATGTAGTTATTTTCTGTTTGATGTAATGGCGCGCCCATAAAACAATCTTGGGTTTGAATATTTCACCCAATATAAGAATGATGTCGCTTTAATGAAGTGTTGCAACAAGTAGATGCAGAAAACATTTGAGACTGTCTGATATTCAGGTTCCAAAGTTACCTGAGAAGATTTACCAGCCAAAAATATTTGTTACCAGCAATATTATAGCATTATTTTGTATCATGTTGTGCTTGTGTACTCCTTGGAAAGTAATAATAATAATAATAATAATAGCTGAGTTTTATAGAGCACCTTTCTAAAACCCAAGGTCGCTTCACAAGGTCGAGTGGGAGGGGAGAGAAAAAAGAAAAGAAAAAAAGCGGGTCAACTGAGCCAAAAGACACCTTGCTCTCAGGGGCCACTCCTGATTAAATAAAGGTTTGATGATGATGATGATGATGACGATGATGATGATGATGATGATGATGATGATATTTTAGCCAGGATCCCGGGGCTCCTTTGTCATTCACATCATATCTACAAGAACACAAGAACACATACCCCCATTACTTTTCTCTTCACCTCAGTGTTTTCTTTTTGATGGCCTAAAACTGGAAATGTCACTGCGCATCTGTAGTAACAAGTAACATGTCAAAATGACAGACATGGTGTGGGAAGCACCAAATAGTAGGAAGCTGCTTTTATTAGAGTGGCTGACATAAAAAAAACCACACAAAAAACAGCAATGTAAACGTGTCCCTATGCTGTAATTCCAAATTATTTACCTGCCATTAATTTATTTACCTGCTAAACCCCCAATTTTGCCATATTTGGTGGGTATGGACTTGCGTTAAGGTAAGTGCTACAGTTTTCCCCATTGAATGGAGACCCATATTGAAACTATAAGTCAACTAGCAGCGTACAAAAGGCTGGCAGTCATTGTTAAGACATCTCAGGCTCGGCCACTGAAATGGCATGGACTTGTGTCGGCCAGAGGGCAGAGCTGCTGTTCAGCGCGATCCGGTGGGACTCGGTGGCCATGTTGCTTCAGTGCTGATGCCCCCAGAGCATGGCCGCTCCTCAGAGACCAGTGTTGTGTTCTCCATCATCTTCTCACACCAGGCCTGTATGTCCAGCAGGCCTGGTGTAGATGGTCCCTTGACAACCCAATGTGACGTTTTCTTTCATGTGTCTTGCTCTGAGTTTTTTTTTTTTCCATCGTCTTTCATCAAACTTTCTTTCTCCCTCTCTCTCTCTCTCGCTCCCTTCGTCTTGCCTCTAGAGCTCCCTGACATCACTCACGGGCCTTAAGCTTGTTGGAGAGAGAGGACAGGAGGGACAGGACGTGGAATTGTGGTGGAACTGAGACAGAAAGGAGCAGCTGAGAGAAAGTTTCTAGTTTTTATTCATGTCTTTTCCCCCTTCATGGTAGGCTACATCTTACCCTGCCTCCTGGTGTGTTGGTTGGGGTAGGCTTCAGTGTTAGGCGGTGTACGCTTTAGTGTTTGTGACAAACTGATGAAAAACCTGAAGCCTCGCAGCCCGTCTGATCACCTGGATCCCCTTTCCTAACAATGTCTCAGTGCCTGCCTGCCTCCTCAGACAGACTCAGAGCCGGTAGAGAAGGCCTGGCAGACAGCTGTGTTTGGAGCTTAGATAGAAGACAGATAGTACAGGGGTAGGAAAGGAGACATGCTGTAATCACAGAGATAGAAGGATGATGTCAATCATGGCACCTGCTGGCCTGGCAAAGGAAGGAGCGCTGAATATGGCCAGAATTGAAGGATCTAAAGTGTCAAAGCTGGAGCCACCCAGTTTCTCTTTAGTCTCCCAGAAGAATCAATCTCTCTTGGCCATAAATGCCCTCACTGTTCACTTGTCATTCATCATCCAACTTGCGGTTCCTGCCCGTCCACTTTGACCCCTTCTTCTCTTAATCATTGCCACAGCCCTGACTACAAAGTGGAAGACAGTATAGTCCCACTGCAATTTTTTTTTATCACCCTTCTCTCTGTTGTTTTCAGTAACTCTTTTACACTAAGACAAAGTCTTGAATAAGACTTTTTTTTAGTCATAGCTTAAAGCGTTACGGTGTAACTTTCCAGCTGTCAGTTAGATTTGACTTTTTCCCCAAGATCCCCCTCGGTTTCTGGTCAGTCTCTGTAGAGTGACACAGGCACTCAAAAAGTTCCTGAGCAAAGATGAGGGATTGGAAATGCAAAACAGCAGAGACAACCAAGAAACAAAGTTGTCCCAGTTGACCCAGTCTGTCTCTACACCTTAGACCCCCGTTACACCTTGTATTAACATACGTCTCAGGTGGTTGTATAGCAATCGGCTTGCCCTCCACTACATTTAACAGAAGTGTAAACACACATGCGTCTCCTATCTACATCCAGGACTTCCCATTAATGTGTTTAACTGTGACAGAGCACTACATTTAATTTATCCTACTGCGCACGTCGCTGCAGAAAAATACATAGCATCATTATTGTTATGGTTGCTATGGTTGTCTTTACTGCCTCACTGCATTTTCTCTTGTGTCACTGCCACTCCTCCCTATTAACACACACACAACACACACTCACACACATACAAACAAACACAAACAAGGTCCATGTATGAAGTATAATATTGGTCAGAATCAGTCTCTTGCATTATATTAAGTGCTGTCAGAGAACAGTGCTGTCTAAACTGTGAAAATAGAAGTGAAACTTAAATAGGAGTGTTTCCCTAACAAGTAGGCAACAGAGCTGCTGCTGTTTCTGTATGTAGGATCAATTAATATATAAGATCCAAGCTGAGGATGTGACATGTGCGGTGCAGTATGATCGGATTGAGATCGGATCTAAATTTGAACACCGAAGATGCATATTAATACCAGCTGTAAATGTAATGTATCTTAAGCATATCCAAATACAATCTGGATATGAGATGCATCTTAACCAGGAGCCTTAGAAAATCGTAACCCCTATCGAAACAGGCATTTATTTTATTGCTTATACAGGTGACTTTTTATTTTTATAGGGGAGATGATGCTGTATTGTCATAAAAAAAGACACTGTTTTGTTTAAAAGCAATAATCCACAACATTTTCATAGCTATAAAACGTCTGTTTTGCTACTTTCAATTGCCAGCTGATGTAACCGAGTAGTGATTCAATCTGTTGCCATTTTATGAAAGCTTTTGCTCTAAACACCCAGTGTCAGCTCGGTTTCTCCTGGGAAAAATCCTCTGGCAATGATCTGAGTGATGTGTTTTATGTTTAAAGCAGCAGCAACAGCAGTTTGTTTTGGAATAGAGGTACTCAGCTGTTCACATTACCAACAATAGCTTCCATGTGTCAACAGACCAAAAAAGGGCAAAAACTCAAACTCCATCAAAAAAAAAAAAGATATGACAGTGCTGAACCCACTGTTTGATGAACATGTGATCTCTGGGAAGTGCAGTGAAAATAAAAAAAACAACAACTGCAGTAATGGCCACTTAGCAAAATGAGGTTCTCAGAGATTACCGCTTTAATTTCTAAGTCTCATCCGACACGGTGGCTGTTGTCTTCACCTGGGCTCGTGCTGAACACGCCAGAGATGCCGCCATCGCTGCGTGCTTGTTGCGCGCAATGGAGTCCCTTGTGCTTGCTTCTCAGTCTCAAGCAGGCAGGAAACTAAAAAAGGAATTTGATTTCAGACAGGTGTTTTACTCGAGGACCTCTGAGAGGCCCTTCCTGACAGTGCTGCTTCAAGGGCCCCTGTGAAAAGTGAGCGAATGCTGATCAATCCCTCACATCATTCGAGGTGGGGCTGTCACCACCAACTCCCAGCTGATGTGTCAGGCAGCTTCAAACTCTTAAGTATTTATTTATTTATCCATATCTGTTTGTTTGAATATTTCATGTTGCCTACTTTCCCACTTCTGAGTTGTGGGCGACCTTCATAGTCAATGAGTTCATTTTATATTTAGTAATTTTTTTCGGAAATGGGTGGTTTAGTGCTCAGTTTGTTACCTTTTTTTCCCAGTGTCCTCAAAGAGAATGCATGAAATCGTGTCCTTATTTAATTTTTCGTGATTACATTTTGATTTGTGGATTTGATAGATAGGTCTTTGTTGCCAAACAGCCTTCGTTTAGCTCGCTGTGAGTGACTGTCTGTAGTACTTTATCACCAGCATCCCACTCATGAGATTATTAATAACTTAATAGTAGATAGTTAATTCTTACACTGATGACAGGGTATCCCACTGATTTCTTCTGTATTTCAGTGAGTCATTTCTCTCTGGCTGCAGGATATTGACTCTCCTGATCATATTTCATCAGGGTTTCAATCAGTTTTTACCTCACTTAGAATTACGCCTGGTGCCTGGAGTATTCCCTACACAGATAGATCTTGATTTTTCAGTCAAATCTATCAGTGATCTGAGTTGCTCTTAACTCTCCTCACACAAATCAGACTTCACTCAAAAGATTAGTTTCCACCTCCCATTTTTCTACTTTATTCTCATTTTCCATTTCTCTCAATCCTTCTCTCACTTGGTCTCCTTTCCTTTTTCACGCATCAAAAGAGCTTGATGGTTTGACAGGACGGGCCCTAGAAACTTGCTGCCTCCCTCCAGACCCTCCAAAGTCTCTGCTCCCTCATTGAACTGTTATCTGCCCCATTTCTGGGCTTTTCCATGGCAACAAGCGAGCTGGCAAGCATGTGAGCGAAAGGAGCGAGGTCTCAAGTGGAAGCAGCATCTTGTCTCAGACAGCTGTCTGCTAAGAAGACAAAGGCAAGAAAAAACGCAGGAGAAAGGGAAAGTTTGGGAAACTTGTTTTCCCCTTTTAGTATGGAAACAACTTGAATCGATGTATTTCACAGCATATTGATGTTATACGGCGATCGGTGCAGCCCTTTGACCAACCTCAGGCCGCGTGCCACGGGTTTCTGCCCTGCTGATAAAAACAACTCACGTGTGTTGCTGTGTGTCCCCGTTGCTTAATGACAATGCAGTTGACAAAGCATAAAAAGACTGTTTTTGTCTTTCCTTGAGGGGTTCCCAAACAACCTGTTCACTTGACGCAAGCTAAAACTATTCAGTGACAGACCGCAAAGTTCCATCCACAGGACCCCTCAGTGGAAGTAACCCACATTTCACTCTATTTTAAGCTTAATGTCAGATGTAAGAGCTTCCAAAACATATGGGTCTCTCCACTCAACATGTATCAAATAAAGCCCAGTCCCTTGGAAAACCAACATGTAGGCTACACTTGATGCCTCTTGCATGTGAGCCACTCCTCACAATCCTTAGCCCTTCCTCTGCAGGTTCCTCACTCGGAAGCGGAGCGACAAGGCGACTTTAAAGTTGGGTTATGTCTATGTCTTCAGCAGGATTACACCAGAATCCCAGTGGTTTTAAACCAGTCACACTCTGCCACTCAAAGCTAGACATTTTCGTTTGGAGCGTTTATTAAAAGGAGCTTGGGAGCGTGTGGTGACAACTGAAGCGTTTTGCAGAAATGGAAGGAGGGATAGTGAGGAGGAGAGCGCAGCAACTAGGGTTCTCCTTTTTAAAAGTTTCAGTCTCAAGGCTTTCATAGCCTTTGTCAATCTGTTTAGAAATACTAGAAGTTGCAAATGCGGCCCTGGGACACAGCGGCTCTGAGGACAGGACTGGGAAGGAACAAACAATCAGAAGCAATCTGTGAGTGGCGATAGCCATGACTTTATAGGACTGTTTTCCTATTAAGGCTCCTATCTGGGAAGGGAGAGAGGGGCCTTCCCTGTCTTTATTGCTTATGAGAGGTTGATGTGAGTAGTTCCTTCTGGCTTTATTTGGCATAATCAGAGGGAAGGAGTGGGTGGAACAGGGTAAAGAGAAGACACATCACGCTGATGATTAGGGTGCAAGGGAGTGTCAGAAAAGGGCACTGTCTATTTGTAGAAAGGTTGTGTTTTCTTGCTCTTTTATATCGATTCTTATAGGCTATGTTTATAGTAAACAATCATACATGCAACTGCCATGGCAACAGCTGTTTCATACTCCTTATCCCGTAGTAAACATAGGAATGGATTAATAGTGAAATGCAAAATGCACTTGTTCATCACGTCATTCACCGCATGTAAAAACTTTAATGTGAATAAAAAGTTATCACAGGAAACCCATTTTGGATTATTAAATATCAAGGAGGCAAAAGGATCTAGCAGTAATGTCCAGCAGTGTTTAGGGAGCAGCTGTCATTGTATAAGGGGGAACAGTGTTTACATCATTCTGTACTGTGCCTTACACAAGTGAAAGGTATAAAAACTTCCTAACATGCCTGTGGTGTTGACAAATATGTATGTTCCAAACATGGATGCTGGCCCTCTCATTAAAGTATTTTTTTCCCTCATTGCTACCTGATTTTCATTTTCAAAATGTGATCGACATTAACTATGTGGAATCCAGATCCCCAGCACTCCACTGAGCAGCGAGCATTGCCAACACCCCAAACCATTTTATTCATTTTTAGACCAATTTGGTGTGTCTGTGGCCTTGTCTTTGCCTATCATCACAATCCAGGAAGCGAAAACAATAGCTATTCTTTCCTCCGTACAACTTGTCTTTCTCACAATTTATTTGATGTTTTTACTAACAGATTGTGGCTGGCAATTACATCCTGTGAGAATGGCAACGTTCATCATCCCTTTGAAAAATCATTCTTTCATCTGTCACTGGTTTTTCGCAGCGTAACCCACCTTGTCCAGCTGGGGTTAAAATTGAGAAGTGCTGCAAACCGTCTCCTCTGTCAGCCTCGCTGTGTTTATCTATTCCTTCTGTCACTCTCGACTCATCAGTGAAATAGTTGCTATGGATCCTGTTCATGACAATCCATCATTTATGACAACTGCACACAAACAAACAAACAAGCATCTATTTGGAACTGCAAGGGATAATGCTGTTGTTGTGTATCAGAATGAGCGTATACAGTACAAACACTTAAGGCTATGTGTATTGATAATCAATTTTCCTCATTTTTACAAGCATGGGGAAGAATTAATCTCCCTGGAAACCATTTCTTTGTTATCTGAAGGCTTGGAACTTGGCGTCATTTCCGTGTATTGACACCTCTCATTGTTCAGCGTGCCGCTTTAATGCATGGGCTAAATTGAAACATAATGGTAGAATTGCCTCTTGTTAAAGTCCATTGTGCCTGCATTCGTCTTGTTTGTCAAAGCTCATCGGGGATTGGCCTTTCCATAATACCGCCATATAAGTAATGGGAGCGAACACTCTCAAAGTCTCATTCGCTATTGATTTCTGAAAGCTAGATTGGTGTTTTAGTTATACAAGCGCTTCTCGAATGCAGAGCTGCTCTGGAGGCAGAAATGTTCTCATTGGTTGAGTTAAAACTCAATAGGCTGTGTGAGCCAAAGAACCACAGTTTTTAAAGTTGGACTGAAGCCCAGTTAAAATGGCACGGGGTAAGAGAGGAGGTAAGTAATATTATGAAGCCTAACACCATTGTGACTAACAATCTGGCCATAATAAAGGCCATGCAGATGATCAGACATCAGCTCTGAGCTCCATGCCCAGTAGAGCAAAAAGCAAGGGGAGGAGCACAAGTAGTATGTTGTCATAGATAGACAGACAGTCATGGCACTTTTAGGGGTATAACTTTACTTTAGTATTAATCCCATTACTTTATCCTGCATCCTCCTCACCAGCTCTGAGTTAGCTTTGATATAACTATTTTTCTTTTTGAAAGAAGAGAGGAAACTACATTCCCCATCACAAACCTGGCAGCCTCGTCTCTTTGCTGATATGCTGCCATGCTTCGTCCCAGATCATGATGAATTTTTCCTCCTTTGTCAGTTTTGCCCGTGTCACACGCAGCTATTTTCTTATTGATTGCACTTCTGAAAGGTCAAAAGGGCAAACAGGGTTAAAGTTGAAACGTATTGAACTTTAAGTGCAGTGATGTGGCAAACAGAAGTAATGCACCAGGTCAGAAGTAGCAGGGGCGAGCGGCCGCACCACTTCTGCAGCCCTGTCCGTAGAAAAATGATTTTCCTGACAACACAAGGCACTTTTACCGCTGATCATATATGGAAGGCTTAATGTAAAAAAACAACAAAAAACAGTTAAAAGTACTAGCTAAGTACTGCTAAACTAAACTGCTACAAAGAAGTAGTAAATAATATGAACCAATAATGTCAACCAACCACCGGAAAAACAAACTAACAAACAAAAATGTTCTCCAGATGAGAAGGAGGAGCCTGGACTGTTCACCCTCACTCTTATAGCAAAAACTCAAAATCTTACCAAGAATATTTGTCTTATTTCAAGTCAAAATGTCTTATTTCTAGTCAAAATATCTCATTACACTTAAAATAAGACACGATCACCTCAGAGGTTACTTGTTTTTAGACAATTTTCACTTGTTTCAAGTGAATTGAAACAACTGAGTATTAGCTTGAAACAAGAAACAAATTTTGCCAATGAAACAAGCAAATTTTCACTTGTTTCACGTAAATTTTCACTTGAAACAAGTGAAAATTGTCTAAAAACAAGATACCGCTGTGGTGATCATGTCATTTTAAGTGTAATGAGATATTTTCACTAGAAATAAGACATTTTGACTTGAAATAAGACAAATATTCTTGGTAAGATTTTGAGTTTTTGCAGCAGGACTGGATTCATCTGTGAAATAAAACAATGAATAAACCTTTTTTGAGATACAGGTTTAAAGGATGATTTACCTTGTTTAGCATTGCTTACACTGCACTGCTGTAAGTAAAATATTAAATATGTAAAAAAAACAAAGCTATGTTCATGTATATACTTAAATATATCAGGTCTGTGCTGGTGATGATTTCTCCTGGCAAGTAGGAATTTCACTCTTCTAGCTCAATGAGCTGGTGCCCAAAAGAAAAGACCCTTGCCGATCATTGATAAAACCTTTAATCATTGCCCTTTATGTTTTTATTTTTGCTTTGGCTTGAGATCCTTCTTCTATCAAATGAATTCCAGCTGCATGTGTATTTCAGTCTTGTGTTTTTTGTGCAAGCATATTAACACTGTGAAAGGTGTTTGTGTGAAAGGTGTCATTTGTAATATTACCATATGAAGTTATCCTTTTTGTAGAAGCATCCTGAAAGTGATGTGTTGCGCCCAACGGCACTGTTTAAATAGTTTCCAGCAATTTTGAGCGTGATCAGTCGTCATGACATCAAAACCTGGGAAAATAAGGCTCAGACTGAAATCTCCTTTAGATGTAATCCCTAATGATACTTTAACTGTGAATATAATACACCACTACACTATTTACAGTATGTACCACTTTGCCAAGTTGAAGATTACATAGTTACTCAAAAATACAATGTAGATACATAGATAAAATACAAATTTGGCAGTTTTAAAATCATTTGATTGGTTTTTTTCAGTGTTGCAGTATTATATTTTGAACTTTTCATAATCTGAATGGGAGGGCTGGTACTAGCACTGTCACTCCTACACTTGTTTACTTTGCTTGCAAGTCTCGTGAACTCAGACAAGTCTCAAGCAGTTTTTATAGATTTTCATACATTGTGAAATACATGCAGAATGCCTTAAAGGTAAAGTTAAATCAAAGCCTTACCTTCACATGGAAAAGCACAAAGTGGATTATCATGGGATTATAAGAAATTGGAGATGCAGGTAAAAGCAAATGCTGACTTTCAGTACTTTTCATAATAAAATAATTATAAAAAAACGAAGCAATTACAATAGGGCTTCGCGCTGTTCCAGCGCTCGGGCCCTAATGATCCCTCAGATCCAGATCCTTGTCCTCCAGTCCTTAGCCCCCCCCCCCTTCCCTTTCCCGTATTGCCTCTCTCCTGTCTTTTCCTCACATATCCCATCTTCATCCTCTCATCCCTGTGCTCTCAGTGGCAGTAAGCCCGCGAATTCCAGACCATTCTTTAGAGATATTTGTGTGCTTTCTTCTTGTTCCCAGCCCCTGTTGCTTCTATTTCAGTCTGCCTGCCTGTTTGATGGGGGTGCCAGGTGCTTCTGGCTCAACCATATGTGAGGCCTGACACTCTGTCCTGGGGATGCGTTGGGGCAGGGGAGAGGGTTAGAGATGAGGTTTTCTGGAGCCACCTCTGAGAACTACTCTCCCTGAAACTCAGTTGGCTGACATGGGGTGAAAACACTACCCACCAAGGCTAACCTTCGTCCCTAATTTTCCTTTGAGCTAGCCTTGAGCGAGACTCTGATATATGGATGGCAGTCACTTCCTCAGCGGGTCCCCCCGGGGGTCGGGGAAACATATCCTGTTTCGGTGAGCCAGTTGGCTTGGTGGGACGCGGTGACCGCATCGCCATCTTCAGCACAGTGTCCATCAGTCAGTCACAGTCTGCTGGTCCGCAGCTCCAGTGGTCACGCAGGGGTTCCATCCTTTCATGGTGTCTTTGAGTGTTTCTCAGACTGCCAGACACTTCTCTCAACTCTGAAACCCCTGCCTGTGCCTGTCTCTGCCTCTGCTGTCTCTGCTTCTGGTCCAGGGCTGTGATGCTACAATGAGCTTGTCACACCTTCGGTCCAGCTGCTCCCGCTGCCTCCAGGTAAGGCCTGCAAGCTGGGCGATAGTTCTGCTTGCTTCTGTATCCACACAGGCCTGGGTAAAAGCCGAAACACAAACACACATGCATGTACACATGTGCACCCAGCAGTTTGTAACCACTTTACAGCACAGTAGCACAATACACACCGGCAGAATGTCCCGTATGATTTGCATCCAGGGAGCTTTCACACCACTAGCCAAATGAAATGAACTAACAGAGTAAATGTGCCATGGTTAAAATGGACCAAAGAGAGCCGGTGTGAAAACCCAGTTTGTTTAGAGAGATGGGAGTATTTCGAAACTCTGTTCCGGACCAAACAAACAAATTGCGGCCTGCCTGAAAAGTCAGGGCTCGGTTTGTTTCAACGTTCTGGTACATGCTGTTACATGTGAGAAAATAATCCAACCTAACTATAGGAAACGAACCAAAATAAAGTGCATCGTGGGTTGAAAGTGGATATTGATACTATGTGCAAACCAGATAGAAACACGGAGTAACAGTGAGGTGAGAGCTTTTATAAATTTGTGGGCTAACGCCATCATGTGACAGTAGCTCCTCATAAAAACACCGGTCCACGTTATGGAGTTCTTCCAATATTGAGTTTCCCTTGTACAATATCTGTTTGACCAGGCGACATTTTTTTCATATTTTGGTTCACTTAACACAAGGCCGTGTGAACGCTATCCAGACCTAATGAAAGAAACGCAACAAAGAAGCAACTTCACACCTCGATCAGACCAAAGAAAAGCGAACTGTATGTGTGAAAGCCCCGTGAAACTATTTGTAAAAGAAGGCGATCACACGGATGCCTCTGACGCAAGATATGCTATTGTTTAGCGTTCAGCAGAACATGCCATGCCGAGACCAGCTGTCCCTTCTGAAGTGTCTGCCACACTCTTTGTCCTTCTCTAGCAGCAGATGCAGAGTGTGGCAGAGGTCTGGACAGCCCAGCAGTGGCCCGGCGTTAGTGGGACTGTGGGATGTATTGTGACAGAGCTGAAATGTGAGGCGGAGGAGCCCTCATCACCCATCACCTCTTTTAGATGAAAGGCCCCGAAAGCAGCCAGCCACCCTGCTGGACACAACTCAGCTGTTGCAGGAAGTGTTTGACAGGAGTGACAGGTAGTTGACCTTCTCTCTCGGGCTTCTGTCTGTCTTACTTCCCCTCTTTCTCTCTCTCTCTCTCTCTCTTTCTCTCTCTTTCCCTCTCGCTCTCTCTGTTACTCCCTCGCTCGGTGTCACTGCCTCACCACATGCTGACCACTCGTCCCCCGCAGCCTCCTGGGTGATTTCAGGGAGCTAATAGTGCCAGTCCACTGTAGTGTTGCTGCTGTTTATTTTGTTGTTTGTTTATTCCCTCTGCTTTCACCAGCCTTTCAGGCTAGAGGAAGCCGTAGGACAGCCATTGTTTTGCTGATCTCCCGGGCCGCGGTGTGCGGTCTTGCATGCCGTGCCGTATTTGCTGTTATTCCTGCGGAGGTCGGTGCCCTGGGTCAGACCGGGCCCACATTTAAGGTTATGGAAGGGTTTGTGGGTTTGTGGGTGAGTTAATGTCAAAGGTCAAAGTGGTAGGAGGAAGTGCAGGGGTGGATAATTGCTCAGTGTTTAGGGCTAAAGTGGGTGGGCTCAGATTGGACATACAGTGGTGGAAAAAAGTTTTCGGACACCCCATGCATTTGTGAAATATTGCATTAAGAATCACTCTTAGGTCTTCAAGTGCAATTTCTTTTAGTACAGTCACAGCCAAAATACTAAACAAATCCTAAAACAGCCATTAAAAACTTAAAACTGATTGGTTCCATAAAAATACATAAGAAATTTTGAGTATTGGGTCATTTTGGTACCAGTGATGAAGGTCGTTCTTTTTATTAAAAGACACAATTTTTGTTGCCAAGCTTGGTGTCTATATAAAGCCAGCACATTTGAAAGTTCTTCAGACACAAAAATGGCTAAAACAAGGAACCTAACTCGGGAAACACGCCTGAAGATAAAGATTCTCAGCCAGGAAGGGTACAGCTGCCGCCAGATAGCCAGGAGGTGCAGATGCAGTCCTTCAGCAGTTGGATCCACTCTGCAGAAATACTGACGAACCAACAGCTTGGAAGACAAACCAAGATCTGGGCGTCCAAGGGTTTCTTCAGCAAGAAATGACCGCATCCTGATCCGCATGTGCAGGCAAAACCGCCGAATGACATCACAGGAGCTTCAGCAGCAGTGGTCAAACCAAACTGGTGTCCAGTGTTCCACCCGCACTGCACGTGGCCAACTTTTAGATCATGGCTTAAGGTCCTACAAGGCTATCAAGAAGCCCCTGATCAATGAGAGACAGAGGTTAGCCCAGCGTCGTCGGCCCAGGCACACAAGAACTGGACAGCCAGGAACTGGAAGAAGATTCAGTGATCAGACGAATTTGTCAAGAATTTAGTTTTGTTAGTTTTTCTTGTAAACAATAAACCAAAAAAAAAATGTATTTGTTTGTATCTGTCTAATGCAGCCACACCTTTTGAAACACAAAAAAAGATTTTTCCACAAATATTTCATGATAATATTTGAGATTGTGTAAAATTTTACGGGTGTCCGAAAACTTTTTTCCACCACTGTGTATAGGTCTCGGATACTGATACTGATTTGGACTTACGTGAAGATTACGATGTTGCAAACACATTCAGTGACTGAATCAAGTGAGAGCGTTACAGTGGCAGCATGGAGAGCTGCCTACTGTATCACTGAGCCGAGATCTGCATGTCTGGGTGTTGTGGGGCAGTTGAATTTTTAACAGCCTTGATGCACATTTCCATTTCTTCGGCAGACAGTGTCCCATGTATTCATCTCTCCTAACAATGGTGAAATGTCAGCATACTTTCAGGCTGCTCTAAATTAAACATTCATCCCCTCTGAGTATAGTGCTATAGAGCTGTTCTTGCCACCCCCTCCCACTCTATTTTTCTATTTTCACACATCGGCGTCGGCCAAATGAGAAACAAGACACTTTTCCTCATTTTGGACCAGATGGCAAGTGTGTAGAGCATTTAGGGGTTTTATTTTAGTTTACAAATATGCCAAATGACAATTGCTTGGCTTGCTTTCATGGTCATATCCCAAATGTCCCAGGCCTTGATGTGTGCGATGGCCAAAAAACTTGAAGGCAAGACTTAAGATGGGGAGGGGGATATTTTATTAATGGGAGCTATTAATATTCCATCGCAGTGGGACGGTGGTGTGTTTCTTTTTACAGAAGCATAATGAATAACTGAGCGCCTCTATGGTACCCGATTCCTCGGCATGAATATTCAGGCACTGGTGGTGTATCACGGGACTGGCGAGGGTCTCTTCTCCAGCCTGTGGTGGATCACACCAGGCGTTTAGTCTCACCTCCCCATTCCTCTCTCAGTTTCCTCGCATAGCAGCATCTATCCAGGGACCAGAGCCTATAGATCCGACGCTTGTCTTTCAATAAGGGCTCTCCAAAGAGGCCGGATTGATTGATTACACTACTGTGGCTTTGTGTGGGTTTTTAATTGATTGATTAATTGCCGGCCTGGGCTGAGATGAGATTGATTATCGGTAGCCAGTGGTGGGTCGGAGTCAGGGTGAGAGGTGAGCTCCTGTGATACGCTCGCTCTTTTATCCAAGAATCCCACTCATCTCCGGCGTTTGGTACAACCACGTGTTGTCCTTGCCTTGGTCACCTCTGTGGAGCTCTTGTTTCTCCTTTGTTTCTGTGTGTTTGTGTTTGTGTGTGTGTGTGTGTGTGTGTGTGTGTGTGCGTGTGTGTTGCGTGGAGCTCCGTATGTCCTGTTCTTGCCAGGAGTATGTTCAATAATGTCAGGCGTGTGGCATTCAGGCGATACAACAAAGAATTCTTTACAAGACTCCCAGTCTTATCTCTCATACAGACAGAAACAGTTCAAATGTAGAGAGCGCAGGAACAAAGAGAGGCAAAGAATAGAGAATGGATGTTCCAGTGAGAGGAGGCAGTGAACCTACTCCAGAAAAACCTTAAGATATGAAGATAGAAAGAAAGAAAGGAAGAAAGAAAGAAAGAAAGAAAGAAAGAAAGAAAGAAAGAAAGAAAGAAAGAAAGAAAGAAATAGAAAGAAATAGAAAGGAAAAGTAAGGGAGTAAAACTCCCCACCTGGGCCAGAACAAATCCCAATGTTATTTTGACCTTTAATTCTAGTTAGTGCTCATCTGGATCTGTTACATTCTCCATTGAAATGAATGTTTTTAGCCAGTTAACTACTTTTCCAGCCATACCTATGAAACTAACAGAGATAAAGACGTGATTCCATATCCTAAGGGTATGTTTGCAAGGTCAACAAATCGATATAAGAATGACAAAAGCATCAGGATGATAACTTTGTAGCAGCCAGTTGGATTATTGTTGGGTGTTGCTGGAGTTTTGCATACTCTTGTTTTCATTCTAGTTTGTTTGTGGCTTGGTCGGTCGGCTGGTTGGTTTGTTTGCAACATCTCGGGCAGCGCCGATCAGATTTTGGGGAAACTCGTGACAAGAAACACAGAAAGAGGAAACTAAAGCGAACAAAAAACAATAACAATCAGCAAAGCATCGAATTAAGCGAGTGAAATCATGGCGTGTTTTGGGGTGCCGGTTTGTTCCGCAGAGCACGAGGTGCATCAGGTCCTGGCTTTGGCTGGCCCGTGGCTCTCCTCTGGGGCCTAGCAGGGGGAAGCAGTGGCAGACTGAATGCTGGTAACCCGTCCTGCTTCCATTAGAGACAGAAACTAGAGGATTACTGCCAGGGGCAAGGCTAATGACTGTCATGGCCACAGAAAGCCGATTTACTGAAACCGCGGCAGGGAGGCGTGAAGCCAAAATCTCCCACTAAGACCCAGTGTGAGGGGCCTTAATAAAGGAGACACTCTGCTCTGTCGTCTACATTGTTCGGTGAGGGAGTCGCAAAAAATGACAGAAAATAGCATGCAATATATGTGCGGTTGCATCATCCACATTCCTTTCTTTTTCCGTGTTAACAAGTCTATGGTATATCTTTTGAGAAAATGAGCACAAAAATGATGGATGTATGCCACAAAATCAGATGCGGTGGAGACACAGTGCATCAAAAAGGTGATTATCTTCTATCAAATTGGATGAAAATGCACAAGCCTAACATAAAAAGCTCTTTTGCACTCAGCAGACTGCCTGTTAGTCCTGCACGATTTAATATTCAAACAGTAAGGGGTGCAGGACGGTAGAAAAGCGCCGGGCCCTGTCCCATCATCATTATTAACTCATAAGCTATAACTCACTGATAAAATAGTAGGAGGGTACAGACAATGAGGCAGTTTTTGGGAGTTTTGGGGACAGTTTTGGGAGCAATGCAGGAGAAATGTTTTAAGTTTGATGCTATTAGAGCTAGGGCTGCCCCCCCCAAAAAAGTCAGTGAGTCAAATCGTCAGTCATAGACCTCCGCAGTTGACTCTCGGGAGATGTTTTGTTTATTTATTTATTTATTTATCTATTTGCTTATTTTTAGACAGTCACCTGGCAGTGCAAAATGATAATAAAACAAGACACATTCTCTAAAAAAGAAATGCACCGGGAATATGTTGCAACAGGGATTTGGAAAATATTAAGTTTTTATAGCCTTTTAGAGCTGCTAGATGCACAAGTAATTGGATTAATTAACTGGAAAGTGCGGAGGACAGCACTGAAGCCAGTCTTGTCAGCCACTCTGCCCCATAATCAACATGAAAACACACGCACGGGATAAAGACACACCAACAATACCAAAGAAGAGTTGATGCTCTCCACTGAGCCGGTGGAGAAGAAATGAGGAGTGCGATCCATTGGTGGTGACAGCAGCCAAATGGATACCGTGCACTATCGAAGCAGGCGGTGTGTGTGTGTGTGTGTGTGTGTGTGGGGTGGGTCAGGTACAGCCCTAATGAGAGCCCCCTCTCAAGCAGGGAATTTGATGGCATTAATGGTTTTCAATGTATTGGTTTGTTTTATTAATAAGACCATTTTGTATAACACAACTGCGATCGTTGAGGTAGGCAACATGGGACCGGCGGTGATGGTGGGAGTGGGGTGGGGTTGGTGGCTGGGGGGGCACACATGAAAAGGGCCTTTCAGCATGATAAGGAGCAATGCACAGCGAAGAACAAACCCCGGTATCCCATCCCCACCGCCAAGACGCCTTTCCATTCTGCTCACCACCACCAAGAGACACTTCAGCACGGTGACATTTAAGAATATCTGATCTGAGGAATTTCTTATCGTTTACTGCCACTTCTCTTATTCCCTCCATCCGCTCTCCCTCTCCTCCATTCTCTGAGTCACCCCTCCCCACCCAGTCTCCATAACATGCGCACACACACACACACACACACACGCGCGCCTGGGCATTGATTTGGCTGGTTCTGAGCGTATAGGGGCAAGGGAGAGCACTCATGGAGAAGTTTGCACAATTGATCTCTGGAGGGCATGAGATGCAGGACCTGCTCTCTTCTCTTCCTCTGTCTCTCTCTTTTCTCTCTCTCTCTCTCTCTCTCTTTCTGTCTTTCACACTCTTTCTTTCTCTCCTTGTGCCCTTTGTTTTCCTCGGGCTGAATACGCATTTTCTGGATTACAGGGAAAGCAAGGAGGAAAAGGAACAGGGAGGACATTGCTATTCTGAGTCTGCGGGTATGGCACCTCAACTGTGGAATCTGAACAAAAAAATAAAAAATAAAAAAATAAAAAAATAAAAAAAAACAAAAGAAAAGTCTTTCATCCCCAGAGGAAGCAACTTGGCTGACTTGGCAATGCAACTTAAGGATGTTAGACAATGTGTGTCAGCTTGTAGATCAGTGCTTTCTCCAGTGTTCCCTTTTTCAGGGAATGCTTGGTGCTGTGGCTCCATATCAAAAAAACAAGGCAGGGAATTTATTTGAATTGGAATGTATCCATGTGTAGAGCACACCTGCTACCACACACTTACTTAAAAAAGTGACATCTCTCCAGTTTGCTCAGATATTTTTGATGGTCAGTAGTTTCTGTAAATTCGCCACCTAACAATACCAATATTTTTCACCTACCAATCCTATGTCATTAATGTTACCATAGTTACCATATTCAGCACCACCTTTCATTTGACAATAACCAAACCAAACAAATCAACAAATCTGTTTCATTACACGTTTCTTGAAAATATGTCTTCAACTTGGTGAAATCTCACCAGATATGAGAAAACCTCCAGATGAACCTCTGTGGTGTCACTTTTTTTTTTTCCCCCTCAAAAGTTGTTACGTTGTACTGCATAACTTATTACTTATTAACACCAAGCTGTTAAAAGCAAAGGGATTTCTGTAAATGTTAATTATTTCAATTACTGAAAACACAGAGCCTGAAATAAGACTTTTTCAATGTAAGATTACAGAACCCACATGTTGCAAACCGTGGTGTTATCCTCATAAGTTCTCAAACACACAATATTGACTCAGTAGCCATTTTAAAGCGAAGTAGATGTTTGGACTTTTACAATTTCGAAAACAGTATATCACAAGCTGAAATGTCTTTGCGGCCAGCTGATTTTCTGACTGCATTTTCACTGAAACTCTTGTACACTTGTGAAGGAGAAAAGTCTGGCGAAGGATTAGGGGAGAACAGCAAACTGCCAAAACCTGCACAGCCTGTCAGAGTTTGGAAAAGAAAGAGACAGGAGAGGAAAAAATGTCAAGAAGGAGACTGCAAATGAGGCTTGTTTCAATAAGGGGATCGATGGGGATGCAGGAAAAGATGTTGTGTGCGTCGATGATAAGCGTCCACCGGCAAACACGGGAGGGTGGGTTATGGGAGGCGGGTGTTGGGGGGAGGGAAGGTAAAGAGTGGTGGGGGTGTAGGCGGGGGGGTGGCGGCGGTCGAGGTTGGGGGGGGGTGGTTCTGCAATGGAACAGGGAAGAAAGCGCCAGAGAAATGAAGATAGAGAGCGTGGCCCACAGGAGACTGCAGAGATACCGCGGTGCCTTGACTACTCTCACAAAGCGCCACGTTGTTTGTTTGTCTGGCCTGGAAACGCTATTTCTAATTAAGCAGAAAACACTGTTTGGTTGATGCTGCCGAGAGTCGTGTGCACACACAGTTTGACATACAGTGGGTGGAGGAGATACAACGAAAATGCGGTAAAATGCGGTTAAAAAAAAAAAAAAAAAAAAAAAAAACACACCAGGCTGCTTAGAGTTACATGTTCAGCATGAAGATCTGAACAAACATCGGCGACTGAATCCATGAGGGAACCTCAAGTCCATTGTCAACATTGTGCCTTTCTGTTTTATTTGAAGCGTCATGCTCATTCATGACTACTGTACTTGGTGGAGAGCCTCTACAGGCTTAGTAATTATTTTTAGGCTGTTGCCCTTTGTGTAATTCAGTTCCCTGTTGTGGCCCGTTTGGAGGAAGATGTAATTGTTGGGGACAGCCCTTCAGCAGTTGTCCATGTCACGGGCCCTTGTGGGGGATGCACTTTTCACCACAAGACCCATCACGGCAAAAAACCAGCCCCAACAAGTGCAGCTGCTCTATTTATGATAACCTTCACTTCAAAAGTATGTTATCCATGTGCACCGGCTCACCTTATATACGGCACAAGCCCGTCTTTCATCCACTTTCATGCATTATGTTTAACATGCACCTTATAATGCGGCCAATGCGGTCTCTTGAAGGAGGAATTCAAGAAAAGTTAACTCCATCCCTGGCCTTGCTGTCTTCTGTGTTATTCATCTCCTGTTTTTCTCAGCGCTGCCAACTCATCTGCTCAGCATCACAGGTCAGGCTTGTATTGACAGCCCTCTGACCTTGGGCTTATGGATGAGCTATTGAGAGGTTCCTCCTTGTCTAGCCAGGCTCCCATTAGTCACTGATCGCCTTTGAAGCTGAACCTACCACTAGCTTATTGTTGACCGCGTAAAAAATGTCTACAGGCTCGGATACCAAAGAATTCCTGTCACCTGTTTTGGCACCGATCTTATATGATATTATAGTGGTTGAGGCCAGATGAGCCAACATTGTGCGAGAATCATAATTTTTTTTTTTTTTTTTTTTACTTGTGTCTGTGCAGAAATCTGCAAATAGAAAATATCCAGACAGCTATTTCTTGATAGCTGTCACTGCATGTTTATCAGCAGCTCGTACACTGATGTGTTAACACTGACAATAAGACAGATTAGTTGCCACAGTGGCATTTTTTGTGAACGCTGATGGCAGTAGAGGGAGATCTGTGCAATGTTTCTCGCTGCTTGCCGTCCTGCGTTAAAAATATCCCGCAAAGGGTGACACTGAGCTATCATGGCATGTCATCTCTGAACTGAGAAACGGCTGGAACCCTCCTCTCATCCCGTCTATATAGGGGAGAGACATTTTCAGCTATTGTTCGTCATCATTGCCCACCTGTCTCTCATCATCCTCTGTTGCTATAACTCCAAGTGAAAGAATACAGGGGACAGAGTCTTGTCATGTAGTTACCTGAGAATTGCAGGGGAAAAAAAATGTTAACAATGTCCGTTCTCCTTTTAGTCATTTCAAGGGATTCTACTGGATTGGCTCTGAGAGTTGAGGGAAAACACAGTTTTCTTCATTTGGTGCCAAAACAGATCTGTGCCTGAAGATCAGGACGGTTTACAGTATTAAAGCTGATATTTGTAAATGCTTTTTTAAACATGATTTTGTCATTGTCAAATTAATTATGATACCTCAGTACGACTGCTATAAACAAATGAGACCATGGCTTAGGCAGTTAGAAGCCGTTATCTCTGTGGTTATGAGTGCTAAATATTACATTTCCCATAAACTCCTTTGCCTCCTGTTGCAAAAGGATGTCACTACTTGTCCCCTTTCCTGTTGCCTGACGTTGCTTTGTGTTTGTTTGCATGAATTAATTTTCCCATCGTTCCTGCACACATTCCCTCATCTGCCGTTGCGAGACACTGAGCTGCAAGAACAGCTCCCTCTTCCTGTCATTTATTGAGGAATTTGATCAGGCAGCATGCAATATGCACATCACTGAGGAGGCTAGTGGAGGTTGCAGATGCTCTCAGTGGTGTTTGTTTAATAGTAATTGCACTAATGACACTGCCTGAAAGAGTAACAACACCGTATAAGTCTTTTAAGGTCATGTTTGCTGGGTGAAAGCGGGGGATAGCAAGAAGCCGAACCCAAGGTGTGCTTCCTTACATCTACAGTCCTCAGTCGTGCACTTGAACAAGTTGGTCACACAGGGGCACATCCATCTTCTTTTAATCCTAAATTACTCAGTCTCTCTGATTCTAGTGCCTGTGTAAATGAAGTGGGTGTGAGGTGGGTGGGGAAGCTGTGGGTTGATGGATCTTATTAGAGGTGTTGCATCGATAATTGGTTGAGAGTCAACAACATAAGGGGTGAGAGAGAGAGGAGAGAGGAGGTAAGAGATGTTGAGGGCGCTAGGCAGGCAGGGAGTGAGGCAGAGCAATAGAGATGTCTCTATTCACTAGCAAGGTGCCCTTGAGAAGATGTAGACAGAAAAGGCAGAGGAAGACAGAGAGACGATGGCTAAGGAGATGGAGAATGTTGAGCTGTCACAAATGCAGCCGTAATGTCACTTCGGTTTATCTCCACTGGTGCGTCTGACTGACCAGAGAAGCTATTCCACATGTGGGAGCTGAGTGGATCTCCGTGTTTACTAAGGGATAAACGTTTTCCACACTCTCTCTCTCCTTTCTCCCTCTCCATGGCTCTCCATTTAGGAGCCGAGCACTACACATCTCTATTCATAAATCATGAACACCCCTATCTTCCACTTGGCCCACTTGACCGTGCGCTGCATTTGCCTTTTCCAATAATCCCTCTGGGTCTCTTCTGTCACTTTATCCCTGCAGAGGAAAGAATATTAGACTGTATGACGGTGTAAATTCCTCTGTGAAGGAATGTGTTTGCATTAATTGCATCATCGTTCACCTGAATGGCATACATGGAGGGCGTTCTTCACCAGTAATAGCCCTCCGTGTACAAAGGCTGCCCCATGTCTCTTGTCTTTCCACCCATGACACCCTAGCCTGTACCGGGCTAAAGAGGAAGGGGACAAGGCCTGACGTTTTCGTGCCTGAGGTCCAGCCTTGGCAGACCTGTCACCGCTCAGGGTTATGCCTCATTAGGTATCCTGAACAGAGGGCCACTCTGATAAGGAGCAAGTAGCTCGGAGGGGACAAGCTGTCTGTCTTGCTGTCCCATCCCCTAATTGGATCATCTACACCCTCCCGGACGTTTGGCCTGAAGAAGGAGCACAGTAGGTGCAAGATGCGGCGAGGCAGGTACATGCCTGCATCACTGGGGACGGGATTAAGCGGGAGATCTCCACAGAGGTTGTGTCCCCACCTCAAGAACACAGATTGAAGAGCAAAATGGGACGGTGGAAGGCGAGTATACTCTGTAGTCACTGGTTTCAGGGCCATCCGACCACCCGTCTCATCTCCCTGCAGTGTGAACAAGCTCTCACAAGGCTGACTTCTGGGAGCTGGGAAGTTGAGCTGAGGTGATGCGGGATCAGGGAGGAGGGAGAAGCAGTTGGTGCTTGTACAGAAGGTATTATGCACACCCTGGTACACTGCATGCCAGAGGAAACACACAGAGCCCATGAGCTTGGCTTTATTAGATCCAGGGAGCTGTAGTTGAAAAGGCATAAAGCAATGTCTGGTACAGCTTTACCCGCCATCAGCTGGCATGCAGACTTTATGTAATCACAGTCATGCAGATGCAAACACACTCAAACACACACACATCAACACATGAATATTTCTTATCATATTTCCGCACCTATTTCCAGCAATGACATCCTGTCACTCACAGAGGGGGGCCGACAACATTATATGCAAATTTAGAACCACAATTCACAATTTATGTTTCAAAAATGATTTGACCTTTTTAGGCAGGGTAGACAATTACCATCTGTAACAGTTATTAGCCATCACAATTCTCACGGGTCCTGTAATTGAGATTACTTGTCACCATTCCCCTGCAACCGCTGTGTGTGTGTGTATGTGTGTGCATGAGTGTGTCTTTGATATATTTTGTGTGCTTGTTTGGTTGCATTTCATCGCATTTATATAATCATTTCCTTATCTATTTCTGATATTTTGACAGCAAACAGAGAATTAAGACTAAATTTCCTCTTACATGGAAGTTATATTTCCCCTTATTGTACATATGATCAAATCAAGGTATGAGGATATTATCTGCTGCAGACCACCATGTTAGATTTGATCATGTTATTATTAAATTAGATTAGATTAAACTACTTTATTCAATTAAATAATCTTTCGTTCATCTGGCGGTTCGTTTAAAAAACATCCAAGACATCGGTTCATAGGGATAAAACGTAAAGCCTCTCTCAGGTATAAAACATAAGGCATCGACACACATCATAACACATCTTCAAAAATCACGACATCCAAACAGCTCACATCACACACCATCAACACATCCCGAATCCTGCACATGAGATATCATTTAAATTCCCATACGATACAGTAATGTTATGCTACAACACACACTCAATTAATGTTCCTCTAAAAATTTGTTGACTCGCTCCAAAGTTATCGAGTCGTTTGAGCAGATAAACACATTGCATGCATTTCTTTAAAAAAAAAAAAAAAATCTAATCAGCATTCACAGAAAAAAAAAATCCTATTTACTCTCCAGGAATGTTCCTATGTAATTAAACTGTTAACTGTTTCAAGAAATTGGTCATTAATTACCACAGGTTACACTGGGTTGGTATTCCTGTTGATAAAAAAATAAAATAAAAAGGAGAGATAAAACAGACTCAGATATAGTCACTAATTGGATCGGGATCCTCACTCGCCCACTGAGGCCACCTGCAGCCTCTAATGAAAATCAACACATCATTAAAAAAGTTCAGGTGGTAGACCTGTGTGTTGCAATAGTGAATGTCCCCTCTGGCTCAGTGACTTTGACTTATTAGTATTTTCCAGTGTCTCTGCCTGTGTGGGACCCAGGACAGTCATATCTTAAAATATACTCATACAGTCTTGATGAAACGAAATGATGGATTTTGGCATTCAGATCGCGACTCTGCCTACTTGTCAGAATCACGCGGAAGTAGAAAATCTCAAGTTCCCGAGCAGTAAAAATAAACTTGATATTTGCAACTTCTGCATGATTTTTTTTTTTCAAAGTGTCACCAGTGAGCTTCTCTACTCTTTCATACACATTTATGCGGCTCATTCGTACAACTATCGAGCAACTGATTAGCATCAGCTTCAGCGCTGGCCGTTAGCCTGCGAGTCTGGCTGCATTCTGTTTGTGTTCCCTCTTCTTTTTCCTCACCACCACCACTTCTCGGTCCCGTTGTTACAGTAGCTGTGATTCCTCTGCAACAATCGGAACGAAAGTGTGAAGGCTGTCATGTTGTCAGGACGAGTCGGATTCCAGTCTCTCCGATATGGCGTGAACGCGGCATAAGGGACACGCTGCTGTAATTAACTTAATTTACAGTTACAGTGTCTTCTGCCTCGTTTGAGCCGCCATCGTGCATTTTTGTAGATATGTGCATTTCATCGTGAGAGAGATATTCTCCTCCGTGTATTTTAAAGATGATCTTGAAAGCTGGATTAGGAGTTCAAAAGCGTGTCAGTTTTTTTTTTTTTTTTTTTTTTGAGCGATGTCGATAGGCAAAGAGAGAATTTACGTCATCTAGATGGGATCAGGCGTACCAGTGAGCTGTGATTTCCTGAACAGCCACTCTGGATTGTGTTTGGCCTCTCTTCTGGCACAAACTTTGATATTATGCTGTGACATGATCCCTCTAACTTATTTCCAGCGTTTTGTCATAGAAATACATCTTCTCTAAAGCAGGAACTCCGAAGACGGCATCAGCCATGGTTTTGTTGTTGCTGTCATTGAAAAGGGCTTTGCAGTGTCTGTCACGCACAGAAATCTTCCTTGCATTGTCTTTCCCCCGCTTATAAATCAAAGCTATACAGCGGGTGTGTACCTTTATATAATGGTAGGAAATGTCTTCCACCTAAACATCTCAGCATTTCATGTTAAGAGCTTGTCTGTTTGATTAGAATCACCGAGAGCCAGGTTGTTTCCACTTGGCAAAGTTATTTTTTTCTCTCCTTCAAACCAACCTCTTATCTTTGATACAGTGATTCTAGTTATAGAATGATACAGGATCCAAGCCTGGGGCACTTAAATATCTATTCAAGTCAATTAATGGACCTTGTGACACTTATGTGAAGTTGATAAGGTGTTCAAGGGTGACTTCAAACACTGGCGGCTGAAATTGCATGTAATGATTGATCATGATTATTGATTTTTATCCGCCTGGCTCCTTGATGTCTCCGCAAGTTTCCCACTAATTGAAGTGTGCGAGGATGTGTGTTTGACTGGCTCGAGCGTGGCTGTTTGCATGCAGCACGACTGTATTTGAGTTCTCTTTTCAGGGGAAGAAAAAGGCGCCTCTTGAGCCAGTGGAGCGTGATGCATCTGCAAGGCAGCAAGTTGTGCCTCTGCACTGACACAAACGCAACAACACCCTGCTCTGCAAATGTCAGTCCCATCCAATTAAATGGTTGAGTGATGCCATTGCCCACAAGGGGATCTCACCAATAAAGTTCTGTGTTTGTTATCAGCTTTGTTTCCTACTTTTTACTTTTTTTCTGGAGACACTTCACAGACTAGAGTGGGGTGCGCACATGGCACTGCATCCAGCAACAGAGCAGACCCGGGAGCTGTTGCCATGTTCCATGCTGCACCAGCCTCATGCTGTTTCTGTTTCTCCGGGGTCATCACTGTGCTTGTTATTCATTTGCAAGCAGTTTTGACCACCTACACAGTGGCTATATTTACAACAATGTCAGTCTGCAGTCTGCAGTGTTGACTTCACTTTGATTATCTGTTTCTCTACTTGCTGTCAAGCAGCCACATTATTCTGCTTGGTCTCTGTGATGAAATGCATCCGTGCTGTTCAAGAACAACCTAGTAATCACATATCAGATTTTAGTTCACGCTGCCTGAAGATAGATTAGTAAACACTGCACATCCAGCTCAGTCATTTTTACCCCCATATTTTTATATGTTATGATTTCTCTGCGGTATTGCCAATAAAATCACTACTGCAAGATCCTTTTGTTGCTTTTGAGACTGAGCTAAAATAAAAATTAACACTCCGCCATTCCTTTGGCAAAGTAATACAGTGTCATTGTCCACACAGAACTTTTTAATTTAGGACATTTCAACATTTCATGATTTTTTAGATGTCAGTATTATATGTTAGCACTGCTAAGAATGATATGGCATTATGTGAATGCCCTGTCAGTTACTTGGACATTTTATAGCAGATATGTATTATCAGACTATTAAAAAGTGTGTTCCTCTGCCCTTTTTTTTTTTTCCTTCTCCTGCCCCATCTTTGCCTGGTTTTCACCCAGCTTGGCTGACTGTCAGAGTAAAGAGGGAGGGATTGGCTGAGGAGGAAAGTGTGCTTGCGTAAATCCCTCCCTTCCTTCCACAGCCATTTCCACATATTAATTAAGCCAACTTACAAACCTGCTGCTGGAAATAATTGTGCCAAGCTGCCACCATAACAACGGGGAGATAATGGAGGGGAGAAAATGTACAAGCTTCTCTGCAGTCTTTTGCAGTCAGCTGACAAGAGATGTTCTTAATTGATGAACCTATATAAATAATAACATAAGGCGATGCTTATGACTTCTGGCAGATTCCACAGATTCCTTTTTATTAAGACTTAAATTGCCTTTCCCTTGTCTGTTGGAGGAGGATACACGTTTCACCCACTCACTAAAGTCATTAGCCAGAGCCCTTCACACTTGGGCATGAAGCAGATCCACAGGAAAAGGGTTCAGAGTTTTCATGCTGAACCATCTCCTATACAATAGATTATGTTTACTTGCCATTTATTCCCTGTGAAGCTAGGTCTTATTCCAGAGAGCCTCAGATCATCATTAAATAAGGGGCAGTATTTTTTTTTTTTCAGGGGCCGGAGATTTTTTTTTCTCCCTAAAAGGAATTTTATGTTCATCCCAGCATATGAACAGTCCTGCTCTCTGAAGGCAGCACCTGATGAAAGGCTGAACGCTGCGTTACATGAAAATGTTTGAGAGGTGGGCTTTTCTGTGGGTCAGTGGATAATGCTGGGAGAACATGGACGCTTCACTGTGTATTCAAGGTTGGCCTGCAATTATATGCTTTTACTACTGTCTTTATTAAGGAATCCACACACCCTAAAAGTTTAGGTATTTTTACCGGTACCAGTGTCTGCAACAAAAATATAAATTAATCTGTTGACAGTGCCGGCTTAATGAATTCCTCAATTTGCGCACTCTTTTAGGACTTGATGAAAACACACTGGGAATTCAAGGAGAATGTGTGCAATGAGCCAACAGTAGCAGACATTAAGTGGCCCAGCACTCATTTTATTGGATTTTTCAGACTGTCTTATGAGATGTTTTCTAATCGACAGTGCAAAGGGCATGCTGTTCTTGGCTGGCAATGCTCAAACACCGTGGGACAACTTCAGCTGCGCCTCATCTGCTCTCTGCCGATTTCATCTTTGAGCTCTAACACAAATTCAGTGGATTCTTTTTGACTCCTTCTTACCCTCCCTGGAACTCATAATTGATATTTAAAATAAGAGGCCTTTGGAGATTGGGGTAACATTAAAGGAAGAGCCTTGAATACTGTGATCAGCGCTCAGTCTGTTGATAACTATTTGTGATGTACATTTTTTTGGTGTGCTGTGGCCACTGTAGGTTTAGCAACTTTTCAGACTTTTGTGGTCACTTTATTTCTCAAAAGAGATAAGACATGACTTGATGTCATAACACCATGGGCATCCACATCATCAATGGTAAAAATAATGTGATCTTTTTATTCCTGTGCGCTTTTAAAAAGATTTGGATTTCAGAATGGCATGTTTTTTTTTCAGTCAACATACTCATACAGCATGCGGCTAAATTTATGAAATTTAAAGTTTGTTGTCGCAAGCTTGTTAGCATTTGCAACCATCCATGATTTTCCTCCCTTGTAGCTTTGGGCCCGTGTCAGTAATATTGCGTCCCCAGCCTCCCACATCTGACCATAATTGAATGCAGCAGAAGTGGGGGCTGAAGTGAATACATTGCCATGCAAAGTTCTAGCCAGGCTCTGAGCAGCCATCAGAACAATGCTGCAAACACTTTGATGCTCTTCCCATGCATCGACTGTGCAGCCATACTGTGCAGCGTAGATCCCTTCAGGGTAGTCAACGTTTCATTTAACACAGGACTGAAGGCTGAGGTGGAGGCTGGCATGTGTTGGTTGCATGGTGGACAGCAACAGAGCGTATGAAGCCGGCTATTCAAATAGACCATTCTGTTGTGTGAATGGATGTGTAATTGGCATGCGGGCTTATTAACTGATGATCAGCTGATCTTCATGGCACGGATGACTTCATGTTCCTGCTTGAACCAACACTATAAGCGCCACTGGAGGGGAGATTTTTTTTTTCATTTGAGCAACCCAAATGCAATTTGAAAGCTTCAGTATGAAACATTACCATATTACATTAACAATATATCAGTCTAATCTTCATAGATATAAATCTTTTGTGTATTTGTTTGTATGTTTGTATATCTGTTTATTTGATTAGGAGTGTATGACAAAGTTCAGTTGCTGGACAGGATGGTCAAATTTCATCATCTTATGTGTTTGTGACGCCTGTGTGGAAACACTGGGCTAAAGATCTTGCTCAGGTTTTATACTGCTGAAGAATTATTTGAAAACCAAATTAGGCCTGTCTTCCAGATTAAAAGCAAGGGCTTGCACAACAAGCTGAACTAGACAAATGCAGCCGGTCCCTGAGGGGTAGAGAAGTGTCTGTCTGTGCCTCAGCCCCGAGCCTCTCCTGTCCTCTATCCACTCTCACTTCAAAGTGTCAAGTCAGTAAAAAGTTGCTTTAGACAGTGGATAGTTTGTCGAATGCACTTGTAGCCTAAGGGGGGAAATTATTTCAGCTTTAAAATGATAGTCTTTATTTCCCCCCAAATGGCAACCAGCACAGAGTGAAAATGAAAGCCAGTCTGAGGGTGGGTGGGTTGGGGGTACTTTAAAGTACTTTAAAGGGATGGCAAACTAAAATACGTCATTTTTGATTACGCTTTTTTCTCTGTTGTCATCTCTGAGTGTTGAAAACATGAAACAGTGAGAATCTTCCTATGCAGAGAGAGGTCCTTTGGTCGATTTCTCCTGAGCCAATCAATCACTTTTGTTTGGGATTAAAAGCTACTCAGACATGTAAGAGTGGAGCCGTCCAATCACAGTGCAGTCTCAGTTTTTATTCCTCCCATATTAATTTGATTGACTCTTCAGCTGCACCTGTTACTGTCCACTCATCTCATTGGCAGTAACAGCAACAGTTAGCTCATTCACACGGCACGATGACTTGTGCTGTTGTTGGAATGGATTACTATAGATAATGTTCCCAAAAACTCAATTTTATTGACTTTTAGGAACAAATCTTGGCGATGATGATGATAGCACTCAAGAATAACACTAAAGAACAGTTCTAACTGGTTTTACCATCCCTTTAAGGCAGATTTGTCTATAGACATGTGACACTAATGTAGAAAAAAAAGGCTGTTTTGCTGTTTTTCATCCTCTAATTATAATCCATTAATAGGTTTCAGGTTTCCTCTTACAGGTGCAAGGCCTGATTCAGCTAGACTCTGTAGCTTATGACACATACGACATTGTTTTTTTTTAATTGATGAGGAAGCATTTAATTTCTTTTCACACTCATGTTCTTTTCTCATCAAAAAGCATAAACCTCTGATGTGAACTCTGCTGTTGGCAATACAGGCTGTAACGGCAATTTTCAATAATTTCATTGTTGCCGTTTCTACACGGGTTATGAATGAATCTCACTTGTGGTTTAGTTTGTTATTTATTGAGTTAGTAGGCAGCTGTAAAAAAAGATGTGTGCTGGTCTGGTGAACCACCTGTGCACCTACATATATCATGTGCCTCTAACGACCGGCCCCAAATATCATTTCTAAGGTCTATCTAAACTAAATTATATCACGTGCCAACAATTAACGGAAGTGGCTCCTACTGGGGCACAAGCACAAGCTTTCCTGGACTGATACCAAGCAGTGAATGGCTTGTTTTTGTTGGTATTTGGTGTTTGATCTTACAGTTTCACTAAATTTTGTGCAGGAGAGTGTCATCCTGTAGTAGCCTCAGCGTACAGGTTGTGCTCATGTTCTCTTTTGCACCTTTTGGCGCTTAATGCTATGCATCAACATATGAAATGATATCAGCTGATGTTACAGATATTGAGTCTCTTTGAGCTCATTCTGTCTAACTGGCCTGTATTTTGCTCCAGCTATCTGCACAGTAAATTTTATAGAATATGTTTGATGAAATAATCCAAAGCAAGTGACCCGACACAAGGTCTCCTGAGCCATTGTGAGTGGCCTGATCTCAAACCGCAATAGAAATAAGCACTTAAGGCTGATTGTTTATTATTTCTGGGTTTTTTTCTTGTTTTTTTTTTTTTTTTTTTTTTTAGGTGTGCATGTTCATGGCCCCTGCGGCAGACACTTACACGCCCTCAGCCCCACTACAGCACCTAGGCTCCCTTTGTGTTCAAGGCTGAAAAAATAAACTAAAATTAAATTTAAAAAATACCATAAACCTTTGGTGTAAACACTATCCTTTGAGAAGTGCAGTTTTGCATCGGCTTGATCAGTTGGGCTGTCATCTGTCTGCCGTGCCAGCTAGCATGGTGTTTGTTGAGAGAATCGAATTGGCAGGAGGCTGCAGCCTGTAGTAGCATGTATGATATCTGCACGGGATAAAAAACAAAACAACAACATTAATTCAGTAGCAAAAGTATTGATAGAGTGTTTCTATAAGGGAACGGACATAACAGCTTTCACATTTGGGATATATGTTTGAACATAGTTACTTCCTCTATTATTGATTTGGAAACACTGCGGTTGATGACTCTGGTTTTGCCTCGAGTTTATCTTTTGAAACCAATTTTCATTTTTACACAATAACCCCCCTCCCCCCAATTTGCCACTAACTGTATGTAATATCCTTTAAAGTGGCTATCAAACTTCAGAGGCGGTGTTGTGCTGCTTATCAAAGAGTTCAAAGTCTAAACGTGTTTATCCTGCCACACATGGTGTGACATTGCTCCTAACAGCGCTGCAGACTTTGGTTTTGGAGATAGGACTTTTGATAGGGGAGCGGATAATGGAAATAAGCCCCTGGTTGCTATTGGTGTTTCCACTATGCTTGTTTGTTGTCGGGCAAAAAGACAGATAAAAAGCATGAGTGAATCAAATCATAATGAGGCGGCTCAATGTATTGTGTCACTGTGTTTCTGCAATAATTGGCTGGATAACAAAAAAAAAAAAAAAGGAATCCTTAACGAACCAAAGTAATTATAGCGAACATAAGTTTTGTTTTTGAAATGTGAACCTTTAATTGGGCGTAATTTTTGAATCCTAAATTCTGAATGTTTTGGCATTCACACACATGCACTGCTGATGTCTCTCAGGGTGGCCTGCTTATCCCGCAGTGTGTCACATTGATGTTTCATGCCAGTGCAGGTTAGATGTAACACCAGTTTAGATAAACATGGACTCACAACAGGGTGGCAGGCGAACTGGGGCATCGAGGCTGCTGACTCACGTACAACATGGCTAGTTACTGTCGCTCTTCACTGTGAGCGTGCTCGGTCTCGGCGGGGGAAACCACAACCCTCAGTGGAGAGATGATGATTTGGGTAATGCGAGCAGTTTTACATAAGTCAAAGTGTCATCTTTGAAGTCCCTTTTTAGTCGGACTCATCTTCGCTGTATTCCTTCAGCAGACTCCCATCTTTGCTTCTCAGGCAAATAAATGAACAACCCCGGCTCACAAAGAGAGGCAAAGTGGGAAAAAAGTGGGCTCGCAGGGTGGAGGAGCAAGATAGTGAGAGAAAAGTTGAAAGGAGCAAAAGACTGAGAGGGAAGGATCCTGATGGAGAGAGAAAGAGAGGAGGAGACGTGCCTCAGCTAATGGGAAAGCCTTCAAGTGAGACAGTAATCTGCGTAATATGTCAGGCTGCTTTCAGCTGGGGAGCTTGACGCCTTCCCAATTAAGTGCGGGTGCAAAAGGCAGCTTTGCCACCTAATTGTTTAACATGTAGCTAAATGGCCGAGTGGCATGAGCCGAGCGCACGTAGATTACGACATGGAGATTGACACGGGCGTCTCCAGGGCTCTCGGCTCACGAAACTTCCTCCGCCTGCGGTTCAGCTCCCGCGCATGTAAAGGAGGGGCCCGAGGCACGGCTTAAAATGAAAAGCTGGGAGGGGAGGGGGAGGGATAATGAAGCTGTTATCAATACCTGAGGTTATCAGACATGAATAGTTTTGAAGGAGTCCATTTATCTTCATTATGACCCCCTGCATGTCATTCAGAGATCCGTTACGACAGTGTAAGAAGCCTCTTATTGACCATATGGAGCAATTCAAATAGACAGTGAGGAAATTGCCTTATCTGAATCTGAGCTCAGGGTAATAAAACTAAATCTTCATGTGCGTCCTGTCTGTCCCTGAGTCATGGGAGTTGATTTCCAGTCCATTACTCAGCCATAGTCACACATGCTGTAAAGCTGACAGACATAGGCCCGGTTTTGGCTGATCCTCTGTCTGCAGCGGTCCTCCCTCGCCGCGTCCAATCACTACTGAGTTTAACTCTTGTTTGGCCTGCTTGATGAAAACTTGATTTCTTCGAACTCCCTCTCTGTATGTTTCTTCTTCCCTCTTTCTGCCCAATTTCTCTGTGCCTCAGCCAATGCCAGGAGCTGCCATTTGGTTTTGTTTGTAGAGGGCTCACAGCCAACTGAACCAACAAGCTGTCTGATTAAAATGAAAAAGGACCCTCACTCCTGGCTCTCTATTCCTGTCTCTTGTTTTCTCTCTGCTTGGTGGATAGATTTTTTTTTTTTTTTTTACCTTGTGTGGAAGAACAGCTCTACATTTTCCTCTCAGGTCTGAAAATGCCATGCTAGCATTGTTTGCTGTTTGATCTTTGCCCTTTTTGTATCCCTCTATTATTTAAACTGTTTCATTAATTTATATCTCAACAAATCACACCCAGATTGACCGTATCGCACAGTGCTGAAAACTAGTTAGAAAAAAGAAAATCTGATCCACAGAAAATGACCCTGCTTAGAGCCACAGACACCCTTTTCCAATTCATTCTCTGGAATTGTAATGAAAATGTCTGCACTTACTGCAGTGTGTGTGTGTGTGTGTGTGTGTGTGTGTGTGTGTGTGTGTGTGTGTGTGTGTGTGTGTGTGTGTGTGTGGTTTTGTTAATAAGAAGTGCTGAATATCACTCAGATTTTTCAGCAGCTACATAGCAGAGCTTCAGTGTAATCTGTGTCTGTTATCTTGGACTTGTTTTAGTCTCAGCCACAAATGATGCCTGTGAAATTTGTCAGAAATAGGCTTTGAAATGAAAATTCAAGACACTGCACCTGTGTATAGCATGTAATGACCCTCAAACCTCTGTGCATTTATTATTCAGCATCCGGTTAGTCATATGTGAAGGGTCTCAGCAAAGAGCTCTGCAGCCTTGCACATAGAGCTAAACTTTTGTTCATACTTAAGAAACTCCTGAAGCATTATTTTTACATTTCAAAAGCTGTGCACACGGTTTATTGCCAGTTTGATTACTGAATGCGATCTGATTTTCTCTGTCTTCGTCTGGACCCCCTTTTGGCCTTGACTGGAACTCAACTGGACCTGCTGCGGGAATGGATTTGGACTTAACGAAGGTGGTCATGACGACAGCCCTGCCACCTCAGCTCAAAGCTCGACAATAACAAATTAAAACTTGCACAGATTTAATTGTTTGGAAGTTCTGTGCTTGTGGACTTGAGCTTCAGCTCCTTAGCAAATCGGCAAATAGACATGCAGACTCCTACACATGCAGACACATGCATAAATCCCTTCTTTATCAGCTGTGTAACATCTGTAAACTGGATTATGCACGTGCTGTGCGACTTTGGTTTCTTCCTTGATTGCAGCGTAACGTAGGACGTGATCAGAGAAGTAAATATTAGCTGAAAGAAGCAACTGGCAACACAGGCAGCACACATAACAAAGACAAATGTATCATACTATAACATTTGTCATACACATTTTTGGTAATGAAGATGTTCATGAAATGTCACCTGTAGGTGTTTTTGGTATTTACCCAGACGAGACCTGTAGTAGCTGGTTACAGGAGAATTAAAAATGTCAAATCAAATATTTTAACCCTACCAGGGATTGGGACTTGAATATGTAACTTGCACTTGAGTCACACTTAAGAGTGTGCAAATTGATTTAAGACTCGACTCAGGCTCTAGATTAGAAACTGGCAAACAATGAGCATCTGTGAAAGAGTGACGTTGATGCACTTTATGAACAGATCGAAGTATTTATTTTTAGGTTGGGCATGACGGTGATGTATCTAAACATCACTTCCACGTGCTGCAGTGCCTAACAATTGTTTAAGTCAGTTGGACCGAATAAGAAGACGGCAACTTGCAGAGTTTGCAGTATCGCAGAGAAGAAGGATGCTGGATCGATGATGTCAAACTTTATCAGGCGCCTGAGAACACACACACACACTGAGTGTTTTAGGCAGTGTTTACATGTGTTATGACTGACTGACAGCCAGGTGAGAAAGAGTTACTGAAAGACCTCGGCACTTTGTCTCTGGACCAGAAAAGAGGAAGGTTGAAGGGTTGAGAGGAAATAGCGAAATAAAACCTCTCTGATATCGGACATATTTGTTGGATGTCATGTTCCAAGGCCAGCTACAGTCGAACTTTGAAAAGCTGGTCTTTCAGTGTGTCGAGTATAATGGATAAAGTGATTATGTTCACTCCTGTCTATACCATCATTTAGGCGACACTATCCTCATTTATTCAAAGCCTATCGTGTCCTATCAGGTAAAAAACATAATATAATCAGCTGGCAGCAAACGTCTCAGAAATAATCATGCAGTGGTTTGAGCAGACGCCTGACTCGTGTCCTTCAAACACTTGAACCTTGAGTCAGATTTGCATGCAGTGACATGAACATCTCAACATGCCGCTGTTATTGTCATAAAGTTATTTAACCTCAGGAACTGTTTTGCTCAGGGTAGTTTCTTTTCAGCATGAGCAAAGCTTTTACAGTTACATATTTAATTCAATGATAAATGGTGGAACAGATATTTCCAATAGAAGTTTTGACTATTATTCATTAGAGTATTTTCTAGTCTTACATGTGACACATTCATGCGGCATGTAAGTATCAATCAGTGAAAGTGGGCACATTTTATAACATGTCATGCAACATCCCAATGAGCACAGCAGTTTGTGGGAAAAGCAGCACATGTTACTCAATGAACTTTACAAACTCTGTTTCCTTCATCAGGGCATGGACCAGCCCTGTGACAGTAACTTTCTAACTTTTAAACAGCAACGGGACGAGGTGCCGCTCTTAATAGGAATACACACACTCACTGAACACCTGCCGCTATCATCCAGGTGACATTATCTGTGACAAAAGCCACATCATGTGCATGTTTACCGGCAGGGTACAGGCAACGCAATCAGCTCACCATGCGCTCTGGTGAAAGGGTCAACTCTGGTATCCAAGAACCCTTAAATCAGATTAAATTATCCAATATGAGACTGACTTTTCTTATAGATCAGTCATGGAAAACGACAACGTTGCGTGTTTTCCTTTTGTAACCGGCAGCAAAAAAAAAAAAAAAAAGTTGTGATGTGTTTGATTTAATTCGCCTTTTGATTTAACGTGCACATGGTGATGTTGATGCTGAAACGACATATCGAGCAGCTCTACTCTCAGTCTGCTGTCACATAAGGCATGCTATTAAACTGCTACTATATTAAATTGTTGGGTAACATATCACGCCTCTATTTTATTCCTCCTGATACCATATTTCAATCCAAGCCCCAAAGAGCGCCAGCATTGCACCATCCTCATTTGCATGACAACTGTTGGCAAATCAGGTGGAAAACTGGACACGGCTGCTTGTGCTGTTCTTTTAGCAGATCCAGGTTTAAGTCTCCCCCCTCTGCCTTGTCATTCTTCTGGCTTTGTTTGCTTCAAGCTGCCATTTTCCGTGATTTTTTCCCCCCAATAATAGCACAAATACAGTGTTTTTCCTTTTTTCCCTCTCCTTTTGAATTGAGAGCCTTTGGCAACTGTTCACAATTGTACATTTTTTCCTGGGTATAGGTACTAAAAAGTTTTCATTGTGCACATATGATAATGCTGCAGTTCAGTCATTCATGTTTGGATTTAGTCTGTCAGATAAACACAGCAGTAGCAAGCAGCAAAAAGGACTTGGATTGTGGAAATTGTACATTTGTAAAGAAAAACACATGAAATAGTTTGTGTCTGTGGAGTCTTAAAGGGTATGTTTCATTTTAACCAAGTCCTCAACACAACGTGTCAGGGACGCGCCCGGGATCGCTCTTGCCGTTTTCCCAGCCCTGCCTTGCATTTGATTTGGATTTTTTTTTGACATTCTGATTTTTTGACAGGAAAACAGTCAGCTTGGGGTATTACGAGAGTGCGAGACAGGCTGTAAATTAGCATTCTCTGACGAAAAACTCGCTCTGCACACCCAGTTGGGTTGAGCACACACTGTGAAGCTCTATACTCGTCATGATCACAGACCTGTGTGTGACACCACGGGGCACACCAAGTGACATCCTTAGTAATCAGCACCTGCTGCCTCTGACAACAGAGCTATACTGGCAGATGACACGTCATGTGGTGGCACACTGTGTCATGATGTGTGGACTTGATAGGAGGAGAGAGAAGAAAGGTGCTAGTCGAGACACCAGAGAAAAGAGCTCTCTGTGGGAGACGGGGGGACAGTTGCAGGAGGAAGAGCTCACACTTTGAGCCGGTGGTTCGTGTGAATGGATAATGACGAACAAAGTCATCGACTATTCTCATTTAGGAGAGCGAGTCATGGGTGCTAGCTCGCACCCCTCCAGATGCATGCCTAGGTGTGAATGTCTCCTGTTGACAAACTCTTACAACACCTGCCATTGCACTTGCATATCTAATTGTGTGTGTGTGCGCGCCCGAGTTGCGCATTTAGTCGGCGCATGTTTGCCTTGTCCACTTCCCAAGGTTTCTCTTGACATTCAGACGTAAAACCTCAGTATGACTGCACATAAACCGACTGAATTAATTACACAAAAATGCTTTGCACTTCAGTTTGAGCATTCTAGCGTTGTTTCCCATACTCCTTATCCATTTCCTCTGCCATGCACAGGAGTTCAATTAAATCCTTCATTATCATTTTCTGCTTACCTCCGGGTTGTCAGATGCAAATTGATCCTCTCTTTTCCACACTTTTTAATCAACATCACCCTGTAGAAAAACAATACCTCCCACAAGGTAGCATTGTTTGTCTTTGCTACGTAGAAATCAATCTGTCCTGCATTACTGCAGTGCCCATTTATGGTGGTGGAGCCGCAGTATCTGATAGCTTTGAAAGGCTTTGACCCTTTGTTACTGTGTATCCCTTGGTGGGAATTGTGTGGTTAGCTCTGCTTGAGTTCTGAAGGAATACACACAGACACACACACGCACAGACACACACACACACACTGTCCTTGAGCATTTAGGAGACCGTCTGGTTATGAAAAGGAAATTCTTTCTCTTCAGCATTTGTTAGTTCTCAGCACAGCCAGAAAGTTTTTTTTCTCTTGCTCTTACATTTGAATAGATTTTTTTTTTTTTTTTTTTTACCTGCACTCCTCTTGCTTTAAATTTTTGAAGCTTTTTCTGTGTTTCTAAAAGGCTGAATACAGTAGATGGGGCCCTAACTAAGCTCACTGTAATGTTGGAAATTTAATAAAGGAGCTGATGTGAACACCACTTGCATTTTGGCAAGCAGACCAAAAAGACTCAAATTGAGCTCAAGGGAAAGGCAGTGTGATGCAGGGAGAAACCACGGCAACAGTTTACACATGGCTTCAACGTATATACAATCGACAGGGAATCCAGTTTATTCTCTTATTTCCACATCACAAATTATCAAATGAAGTCCCCTTTTGGCACTGAAGGACACTCCTTTGGAGAAAACATTCTCATAATTTCATTCCCATTCATCAGTTTCTAATGTGTTTGCGATTGGGTGTCTTCCCTCAGTGAGAGTTTCAGTGAACTTCATGTTGTATTGCTTATGAACAGACTGAGGTCCTGTGTGAAAGCAGCACTTAAAAAACAGAGATTTTTTTTCTTTTTTAATGCTAACAGTATTTTATTTGGGAAGAAAGAGCTGTTTCTTGTACTGATACCAGCTTTTGTTTTAGATATTCAGTGACTCAGTTGGATACAAACAGGCCACAAAGTGACGCAGTGTTCTGCTATTTCCATCCCTCACATAAAGGGTGAGAGCAGCACGGGCACAGGTCGAACACAGTGGAAAGCATTCAAAAGCATTTTAAAGATCGACCACAAAATGAGTAAGCGCCCATTATATCATGCACGTAGCGCTAAGTACTTCCAACTTTAGTCATCAAAACTAAATCAAAAGCAAATATACATATTATTTTTATGCAATTTTTATTTTAATACTGAATTTATAGTCTAAAAATTGCATTTACTGTTGCAGCACTGCAGTTTGTCTATGAGTCAAACTTACTTCAGACATATGTTAGTCACCAGTGACCTTTCTCTGGCATTTTGATCAGACTCAAAGTTAGTCAAATTAATTTGTTTGCTCTTTCAAAAAAAAAAGCTTACCTGTCTTTTAGAAATTAGCCTTCAAATCTTACATACTTTTTTTTTTTTTTTTCAACCAGGAAATGAAGACGATTGCTTAGTTCTTTGCAGATGAGCAAACCTCTCTCAAGGTAAGTTGTTCCAGATAACTTGTTTTAAAAAAAAAACTTTTTGCTTTAACCTATTTGGCTACTATTATTTGTAGTCTACAAAGAAAATGCAATTAAACTACACTAAGTGATGGTAGTGGGGCATTATTTTGGCATCATGAACTTTTCTTTAATAGCATTGTGCTGTTTTCTTCTCTCTCCTGTCTCTCTTAACTTGTGGATGGCTTTCCTTAGGTGATTCATTAAATATTCACATATGATGATATGTAACCTACTAATGAGCAACAGCAGGGATATTTATCAGGGTTTCTGATTATAGCTCCAGGGAGAAAGGTCAGATCACTCTTGTTTGTGAATCAGAAGTTAGATACGGGGTATGCATGAGGTAATTCCTGCTTCATGTCCATGCTGTACCTCACATGAGCTCCACATGAACAACAATATCTGCGGATGCACCCTCGGGGCTCCGTGCTAACTTTTTTCTCAAGGAGTAAATGTGCTCCTAAATGGAAAAAAAAAAAAAAAAAATATGAGCACACAAAGAAATTTAGGGGCACACTGGTAAAAGTTCAGGTACCACAGTTTATTAACACACCTCACCCCTGTCACCCACCACATTGGCATTGACGTTAAATGTTGATATGCAACGTATCTTCGGTTTTGAAACATCGACATGTCAACGTATCTGTTGGTTTGCAGAAACGTAAAATGGCAACATTTTATTATGGCGACTGGGCTGATGTGGGATGAGGCCAGCAGCTGAAACCAGCGCGGCCTCCAGTATATTCAGGGATTCAGTCTCAACCAACGGTAACAGTTGCAGTAAAACACGTGAAAGTCACAGCTCAGCACTAAAATTTATTGTTTTTGCTCATGAACATGAAGTCATATGTCTGTCATTAGGAATAAGAAACAGAATGACTGCGATGTATGTAACTGTGTGTAAATCACCATCTGTTTCATTAAATTAATTCTATTTTATTCATTTTATCAGTGGGGCGCCTGTCATCTGTCTGCGTCACACACATGGTAGCCATCATTCATTTGGCCTACAGACATAACAATCTGCGTCTGTGGGCAACACCAAAATAATGTTTTATAATGACTATTTTATTATAGGATGTAACAAATCAAAACTTGGGTTTAGTCTAATTCTCAGGACAAACAAATCGCGTAATTCGGTCACCCTTTATCTGGCCATTTTGCACCACATTTGCCATGATTCATGTTGGATTGTGTTCGTTGTGTCAGCAGCCCTGATATCAGTGATATCTCAAGACTCAGCCGTGACCCCATTTACAGCTGAGACAAAAACACTGAAATACATCACCATATGTGTGATTTTTGGTCATTCTCTTGTCGTGTCACCCCAGCCTCAGTTGTGACATGTTTTGAGCCAGCCGCTGGTATTTCAACAGTTTGGAGAGAAAGGTCAAAGATTTTGTTCTGTGTTCCAACTAATCAAAGTTTGAACAGGCGTGATTCAACACGAGAGTCAGTGATTCAAGTGAATAATCGGCCGTGCCTGCTGATAAAAAAAAAAAAAAAAAAAAGCGCCTCTTAGCATAGGCGACTGTTCCTCAAATGAGACGTGTTTTCCGGTTCTCCGTCGCTTATCACGCCGCACGCAGTCAGAGCTACAGCTGTCGGGAGGCCAAGTGGAAGGCCGTGGTTCAGGAGTGGGTCAGCTCTGAAACATCGCATAGTGCAAGTGACAGTGCCGTCATCAACAGCTGCTTTTCCAGAATTGTACGGTTGTCAAAATGTGAATCATCAGGGAGGCGTAGCGGATGTCATAGTAGGATTCCCTGTAGCCCAAACCCATTCCAGTGGTATTATTATTGCCCTTGTAAATCCATGATATGACTTTGGAAAGCGTTTTGTCGAAGACGATAAAATATTCCATCTGGGTCCACATTTGCCCCAGAGATGCACAGATCCGTCATAACCTCCTTTTAGACCTTCACTCTCGCGGAGGCAGGCCGTGCCGACGAGCGGGCGATTTCTTCAAATTTACAAAGGAAGATGGTGCCGGCCAGGAAAACAATCATTTCCCTTCTCCTCTGAATGACTTGTGCTGACAGAATGATCACCTCTCTCAAATCATTGACTGTAGAGCGCCATAACGCGTCTACATAGGCTGTTCCCATCAGCGCCACGAGTACCCAGCTGTCCCCTGGGTTTCCAACTTGAATTACAAAAAGAGAGGGGGCCAGGCTTTCAATTCAGCGCCACTCTAGTTTTGATCTGTGAATAGGAAATGACCTTGTTTTTACTGGGAATGTTCATGGAATAAAATATCACTGCAGGGACACATTTTTAGCATCCATCCAGATCCCACATCCAACATGTAAGATGTGGCCCCAGAGGAATCTGGATCCCGAATCTCAAATCTCAAAAGTAAAACAGTTAAATAAATAAAATGCTTAAATGTTGTTGATTTTTTTTTTTTTTTTTAATGATTGTTTTCTTTTCACTTGTGGACTAAAAAAAGAAGCTTTTTATCTTTTAAATGCGGAGCTTGTTTTCGTTGCTTTCATTTAATCACTTTACTGTCAATCTCTATCAGAGCCGTGTGTAGGCGCACAGCTCTGTTGTATCAGTATGCGTTCTACACGTTCAGACTCCATAGCAACCAACTTTCATGCCTGGCCGATAGCCACAGATGAGATCTGGATCCAGACATGTTTTAAAGTTAGGATCCGGCCGGATTTGGAACAAGTGAAAATGTCCGGATCCAGCAGAAAATAGATCTGGATCTTTTGCATCCTGAAATATCATCACGTTTTTTTTTTTTATTTTTGTCATTCATTGCGCTGAACAGCCTTTCTTTGCTTCCACAGAAACGCTGAAGACCAGGTGATGACGATGAAGACGTTTGGACAAAGGGATAGGCTGTTTTTATTTCTGCATTTCTTTCATATGCCTGGCGTATGTTGCCACTAACGCAGATAATGAAACAAGGTGTTTGGAGATAACCAGAAAGCAATCAACATTTAGCGGCGCTTGTCAGCTGACACATGATTTATGTCCGATCGTAGCTCAGGTTTACCTCTCGTCTCGCCAGTCAGCGGCTGGTGCGTCGCCGTGAAGCGGAGGTGCTGCTGAAGCTTTGATTGGGCTGGTGTGGAGCTGCGGCAGCGCATGAAAAAAGAGCCAGTGTCACCTTGTCACTCTCAGGCACACTGCCAAACTGCTGGCGGGTGGGTGGGGGGTTTGGAGCGGGCATGTTAGTGGGGAGGGGTGTGTTGAGCACTGTGGTGATGAATCATTGTGCTGCTTACCTCCCCCCCCCCTTCTCCTCTCTCCCCCACCCCATCACTAACACTGTAATTATCCGCCTGTGGAGGGTGGGACATCTGCGACAGCACTAGAGAAACAATCGTTTGTGTGTGTGGTAAAGAGAAGGGTGACTCACTCTTCTCAAGGAGACAAGGGCGAGCGTCGGTTTTAAAAAGGACAACGGCGCGGAGAGGGTAATTCAGGGTTGAATTAGTGGCTCCGTGGTCTTGTATGTGTTAGGATCTCCGTCCTGTCATCAGAAACGCAAGAATTCAGCTGTTCAGTGATCCCCAAATCCCGCTTGTCAGCAAACTGCCATGCGGGATGAGTGATGGGTCACTCACGCGGCACCTAATCAAACCCCGATGGGACTCCAGACAGGCTCCGCACTTCATCTTGTGCCTTGAACTTTCTCCGGCCTGGTGCTCTCCGTCTCCAGCCCCCGGGCCCGCCTGATCTTAGCCCAGGCCCTGCAGCCGATCAAGTCAGGGTGTGTGTTTGTGTGTGTGTGTGTGTGTGGCACATCTGATCAGAGACTCATGGTTGAACGTGAAGTCACCCAACATCAAAGTCTGTGCTGAAATAGATGCTTCCCTGGCAGCACAACAGCCACGAGGTGAGCGGGAGGTGACCCCCGGGGTCGCCACGGGGACTCGGGGCGTGTTTGCGGTCCCAGTGGCGGCTGCTGGAGTGATCGTGATGGCTCCTGACGCTCGATAAGACCTTTTTTTTCCACAGCCGCCATTTTGACACGAAATAGTAGGTAAACACAGGTGTTACTAATCACATTAATTAAGCCTCTGTTCCTTTTAGAGCCTTAATGAATGTGATAAGTAGCACCTGTGTTTACCTACTATTTCGTGTCAAAATGGCGGCTGTGAGAAAAGGGTCTGTCCTCCAACTGCGGTGTTCATGCCGCACTCCACCGACTCACTGATGGAGCCAAGTGAGCGCTGCTTTTTCTATGAATCACACCGAGTTATTAAGCGGTCGACTGGCTGTAGATGGGAGGAGTGCCATGCCCTGTGGAGGCCCTGAGTTTTTATTGATTTTTTTTTTTCCTGTATTTAAACTATTGATATGAAAAGTAAGGATGGACTGATATATCGGACGATACTATTTTTTAAAAAGCAATATCTGTATAAATATTTTAACCACCAATATTTGGCTGACTGTGATATTTGGTCATTTTTGTTTTTTTGTTTTTTTTTCCAGGAGGGTGTATTATGGCTGTAGGGTTGTGTGTTTCTCTCTGTTCTCCTGTGTCACTATGCACCACCCCCCTACTTACCAACTACCAAATGGATTTTATTGGGGGCGCAACAGTGTCATCAGTACTACTGTCAAATTAGCAGCAAAATAAAAAAAATATATTATTTAAGTGTTTTGTTTACAGAACACCTAAATATCTTCAGCCAGGCCTGTCTGAAAAGCTGAACATGTTTTGCACCTGTATTGGCATTCTGACTCTCTTACTTATTGGTATCGATATCGGTATTGGTATTAGTCGTTATGGGTGAGAAGATATTGGCCCTCCTTAATAAAAAGCGGCTTCTTGACTAATTACATTTGAAGTCTATGCTGTTTTTTTTTTTTTATCTTCTTTTATATTGAAAAACAATACATTTGTAAACCGTCTACATGCATGTAAGCTCTATCTCGCGATCCAGGCCGGTGTTTTTGGGAAGCGATGTGATAGATTGAGTGAAACTTTTCAAGGCGCTTTCTTCTCCTGGTCAAGCCCTCGCGAGGTCACTGAACTGTAGCACTAATTATAACCTGAGGGTGCTCACTCGTCTCCTGGGAATGGGAGCGCCCTTAGCCCCCTCCTCCTCCTCCTCCACCCCCCCTCCTCTCTGTGCATCTTCCTCTCTCGCGGGCCCGGCACCCGTGTGGACTCTCATCATGCTGAGGTCCAGTTAACCACTTCTTAAGACTGCTGCGCTGTCTTCCTTGTCTCGGTGGATTTCCCCCCTGATTTCTGTGAAATGAGACAATATGAAAGGCCAGCAGACAACTCATTTGAAGACTAATTAGGTTATTCAGAGGGCCGGGGAGGGCCCGCGTTGCATTAATGGCTTAATGTGTGCTCTTTGAAATGATGAATATTGAGTTTTACAGCGCATGGCAGAGTGAAAATACATAGTGCTGTGTGCTATGTTATATTTATGTCGGGTGAATGAAATACTGCGACGCTCTGCATATCTCGTTCTCATGATATAATTGGGTGGATATACTGAATATAGCGCCACGGCATGCATGCTGACACTCAGTTTATTTCTCAGATATGTATATATTACGAAATGAGATATGACAGGAGAAGCCGAAACTGCTGTGAAATCAGAAGTGTGAAGATCTGGAGACAAGAAGATTTCTCTCTGTCTTTTTTTTCACTCACTGTCTCTCGTCCTTTTACACCCTCTCTCCCACTCATATGTATATGCAGACATGACAAGGTTAAGAGAAGGTGATAAATATGCGGGAGCTACAATGTGACGGGTGATTTGGATTTACGCCGTGTGAGGCAAAGGGTTTTCCAGCTAATGTGTGGGGACTTAATTGAGCCACGTGAGAGGGGAAAAAGACGTACTTAATGCTATGTTTGTTATACTCACACAGCTTTTTTTTTTTTTTTTTTTTAACACCGACTCCGTCATGTGGTTTGTCTCCTGTCACCCTATAGAAAAAGAGAGGGCGTGAAACAGAGAGACAGCGAAAGGGACACAGAGTTCCCTGAAGGGTTGTGGGGGGATAAGGGAGATCCTTGACCCGACCTCCATGTTCTTCCATCGGTGCTACCTGGAGCACTAACACTGGCATGGCATTCAAAGGAGGTGGAAATTCACCCATGTCTACCATTATCATTCATGGCAGATCATAGATTTGATATTTCTAGTCAGTTGAGCCGCTCCATCCGACCATGAGCACCCTGTGGAAAAGCAGAATAGCCTGAAACCGAGCAGGAGACAAAATGAGAGAGAGAGAGAGAGAGAGAGAGAGAAAGCGAGCGCTGGAGTGTGGGGAGGAAGACAGGGAGATGGACCTAACAGTGATAACCTCATCTTATAACCCTCTCTGTTAATCTATCAGTCTTTCTGACCCCCATAATTAGCACACAAAGCACAGGGATGGAGAGAGCTAGTTTCAATTGGTCCCTGTGAGACTCGGTCTCAGCCTCCAAATAAGATACTGCCGCATAGACAGTATTTTACTGAAGGCAGAGAATAGATTTGTCTCCTGGCAGACACAGCATATATTTCATCCAGGGTATGCCTGCGGCTCAGAGCCTTGTTGGTATTAGTGCGCCTAAAAGTTGTTGAGAGCTTACAGTCCACAAGGGAATACTTTTAGGATATCAATTATTTCAAACACCCTCTTACACGTATCCCATCATAGGCACTCACACACACATGCACACACACATTTTAAGTGGTGAGAGAAAAAAGCACCTCTGGGGGAGAGAGGAAACAGGTTGGTGGCAATTAGGGAAATGACATGGCAACTGACTCTTGTTTTTCTAATTGGCTAAATCTGTACTAATTCTGTGCTATTATGGTGGGAAATGAGCGTGATACTGTAGGGAGGCCCCCCGTCCTCCCAACAGGGACCGACTCTACACAGCACAGCACACCCATCTTCCCGTTTACCCCCCACCGGCAACCCTAGGGAGCGGAGGCCGGCCTGGTGAAGTAATTGAATAACTAACAGCAGATCACTATTTGGCTGACTCCAGCTCACTGGATAGACAGGAATGCTTAGACAGCACTGGCTGGCTGGCAGGCTGGCAAACAGCGGGCTGTGCGGAGGGCTCGGCAAATGAAACGCGCCGGAGAAAGGCTGGGCCGAGGACAAGAGATGAAGGCGGGTTTTGCTGGCAGCGAGCGCCACAGCACCGATGTTGTAAGAGCAGAGGATGAGAGGAGGTGGCGTCATCACACAGAGGACCGATTTACCACGAGCTCCGAGTTCCTCTTATCGTGGAGTTTAATGACTTTAATGAGTTGTAGAAAAATTCGCAGAGCATTTAAAGGCTTTGGAAATCAAAGAAAGGCTTTTTGAGGTTAGGGACTAGCAGAGATCTGTTTTTGTAGTTGTTGTTTTGAGAGACCGGGGGAAGGCTGGACGGCCTGGTTTGTGTACAGTACATTCAAGGTTGTGACTGCAGCGTTGCTTTCCAAGCTCTTTGTCTTTGTTCCTGCAATAAGGACAGGAAATGTACAGCAGAATAGAGGAACTAGTTTACTTATTCATCAGGTTTTCAAGTTCTAGCGGACGCGGGGATTCACAGGGATGATAAATGGCATCCGAAGGCCCAGGTGGAGGGGGAAGGGGAGGAGGTAAATAATGTAACAGCCTGACAAACAAAGGAGGCTCCATGATGCATTGTCTGAATCCAAAACAAAGCCACAGGTGTGTGTGTGTATATGTGTGTGTGTGTATGTGTGTGACCGAAAGTTACCGAAACTTTCCTACTCTGTCCATCGCCGCTAGTCTCCTGTAGGAAGATTTAGTCAACTCTGGAAGTGAGCCTTGCTGCACTGCCCCTGTGAAGTCAGAACGTGGATGAAACCAGTGCATTTGGGCAAGGATAGAAAATAGAATAAATAAATATATAAAAGAAGGAACGTCCCTCCAGAGTGGAAATGTAACTCTAATGCAGCAGGAGGAGGTGGACGGGAAAGCCATTAAGGCTAAGCGAGGGCCTGGGGTCCACTCAAGTTTTACACTCCTACTCAGGGCTGCGCAGTGTATATCCCCCCCGTCCACACACACACACACAGACACACACACACACACACTTTCAACCTCCTGTTCCAGCTCCGTTCCATCTGAGCTCTCTCTCAGCGCTGAGCTGAGCAGACTCAAGGAAACGGTTCATTTAAATGTACATAATTTGCTCTCGGAGGCTCACTCTCGGTCTCACTGTTCCCCTGTGGCGCCACAGAGAAACAGCCCAGGAGAACAAGAGAGAGGATTTTATCTGGGATGAATCCAGTGGCCTGGACAGAAACACAGGCTGGTAAAAGCCAGACAGAGGGAGGGCTTCAGGTACACTGGTCATTTATCCCCAGGAGACTCTGATGCCAACACATGTTTTCATCTTGTCTCGCCATCCGATTCCTTATTCTAGAAAAACCCAAACAGCTTGTTGTGTGTTTATCACCAGTAAGGTAGTCAGAATAACTTTTAAAAAGGGCAGAGCTGGTCAGACTATTGGTGTTAACCAATGCCTCTTGAGAATTTAGATTAAAATGCACATATTTTATATTTCACATGTAATACCTTTTTTATGACCGTGAAAAATTTGGCAATTCGCAACACGAATTCTCATACTTGCCTGCACAAACCTACACACGCAAATCAACAGGTAATTTAGAGTGAGAGACGGAGGGATGAGGGTGAAAGAGAGGGGGGAAGACAGGAAAAAGGGGGGTTGGAAGAGGTATAAATGGAAGGATGAGAGACAAGGCTTTGGCCTTTGTCAAAGTCAACACTTGGCCTTTGCAGCTCAAGCGCCGATTGTGTTCATTGCAGCGTACGAGCTGCCGTGTTGTCGGAGCGTGCAGGATGCGTGCCGTGTCAGAATTACTGCAAGATGTCAGAGCATCAGTCATCTGTTTGCTCGTTTCTGTGTGTGAGGGTTTTCGTAACCTCTGGATTTATAAAGACCCTCTCTTTACACAAACGCTGACCTGCATTAGCCATGGAAGTGGGAGCATACAGATTGTACAGACAGCTTTGAGCATTTGTCTACTCTCCAAGAAAAAAAAAAAAAAAGAGAAAACAAAGCAGACAAATCCTCATAATTGATTGTATTTGGGCTGAGTCAATTCACACCAAGTAATGAGCAAACAACTTGAAGGATATGAGGGGTAAAAGATGCGCTTCTGTCATCTTATCAGTATGACCTTCATGCACTGTGGATGAGGAGGAAAACTAACATCACATTCATATCAAAGCTCATATTTACGTCAACAGACCCGTCGGGTTGGCTTCATCGTCACCGGGTTGTTACCTGATCAATTCCTTTTTATCCTACACAAAACAAACATCGGTGGTTTCCCTTTGATAAAAGTTCCAGCTGATTTTAGTAAACTCTTGTATCACCAGTACTTTTGTTTGATCTGGAGTGCCAGCAAATCACAGAGTCCAGAGCAGAACTGAAAAAAGGCACTTTATCCTCCACCTGATTGTTGAAACAGTTATGCAGCAACACATTATGAGCAACTGTTGCCAAATTATAGCACACTTAATGGTGCATACGTTATTATATATCATTCCTTTAATATTAAACCAATATTTGATACAGCCTCGTAGGGAGATGCTGGCAATGGCTCAGTTGGCTCAGTATCAATATGTTCATGTTAGGCTAATAATAAAGTGTTTTATTTTCAGCACTTTTCTTTTTCTGCCCTCAAATAGTTCAACCATGCTGGACACCAGGGGGCAAAAGTCACAATAAGGTGGTTTTCTATTTCTATTTCTATTTTTTTCTATTTTTTTCTATATTCCTTGTTTATAATGTTTATATTGCTTTTTGCTATTTATTATCTGTTCATACTGTTTATAATGTAAATTATGCTTCATATTTTGTTATCCACTTTGCTGCTGTAATGCGTGAAATTTCCCCACCGTGGGACTAATAAAGGAATATCTTATCTTATCTTATTTTTTCTACCCACATTAACCAGGTAAAGTAGTCCAAGGGACTACTTTTCAATGAATTAAAAGGCTCCTTCAGCCTGTTGTCGACCCCTGAAGATTAGGGCAAATTAGTCCGCTGAGGTATGAAACAACAACAGCTGTTTTCACTTTATTTTACAGTTGTGAAGGATCAGGCCATAATCTATTTTAACCCTCACTTGTTGACTAATTACACCAGCCTCTGACACTTTTTACTCCACACGCAGCTTTCCTTTGTCCTCATAAATAATGAAACTAAGAGCATCTGTCTCCACACTGAATCATCTGTTGAGTGTTTGACTATTATTTATTTATGTTTGCTTCAGAACGCAGCTGTCATGAAACAATCACGGAGTCATGTGTAATCTTCCCGTTCACTGGCTTTCTCGTTTGCAGCATTGCCACGCTGTCGCTCTCTCTCTTGCTCGCCCGTGCTCTTAACTCGCTCATGCTGTCTTTGTGTGTGTGTGTGTGTGTGTGTGTGTGTGTGTGTGTGTTTGTTTAGTTTTTTTTTTTTTTTTTTAAATGTGTCGGGAAGCCAACAGCAAGAGAAAGCCTCCATCCCACCCATCCTAAACGAGTCCTAAATCAATACGAGAGTATTACCTGGTTTTATGAATGATGCAGTAACATGAAGCATCCACGTGGTGTGTGTTTGACCAATCAAACTACGGTCATCCCTGCAAGCCCAAAAGTTCATGGGATTTAATTCTGAGCAGGGACTTTTTGAATGGTAAAATAAATCTCCCCAGAACTAAATTTAGACAGTTCCTGAAAAGGTTCAAAGCCTTTGAGGAAAGTTCCCACCTACAGTTTTGAAGCAATCAGGATTTAAAAACATCACAGGGTGTGGTGGGTAGTGGCTAATGCAGGCTAATGTACTTAACTTAATATAACACTGCTGGTTAATGTAACTATTGCCTTATTGTTCTGGTTAGCTATTAAGTAGAAAGACCAATATTACACAGATTTCTTCATTAATCACATATAGAATAAAAAAAAAATGTTTCAAGCCATGAAAGACTCTTCATCAGGCAATCTTTTGGAAGACAATAACCTTTACGTGAGATGGATGTATTTGTGAACAGCGATGCAACGTTATAGTGGATTAAACTGTTGGCATGAAATATGTTCGATATATGGTTTTAACAGACACCGTCCAGCCAGTCAGATTCAAGTATTTGTGCTAGTGGCCATGGTGTAATGATAATACATCTGTGAGTCTGACAGACTTTTTTACTGAATACAGAACAAGCAGCAGCTGATATTTTAGATAAAAAAAATGTGTCCTGACAGTTTGTGTGTTAATTAAAAAATGTTTGAAGATGTTCACACAAACATGCATTATATTGTGGCAGTGTTGTAAGATATGTATTCAGCTGTGGAAAGTTCAGTATCTTTTGTATACTAGTTGCACATTGATTTTTACGTGCATGAAATAATATTCCCCATCTGATAAAATCATTTCATGCAACTCAGTGCAGGAGATGAGGTGGATGTTAACCTATTTACTGTATATGGACTGTTGCATCGATGTGAATGACACTCTGATGAGAGTCCGTATGGGACTGACATGTCAGTTGAAATAAATCAGTGTATTGTTGGCTAGAGGGAATATTATGTTCAGTGTAAACTCGTATATATATAAAAATAAATAAATAAATAACTAAAAGATATAGCAGACAGATCGCTCTTTGCAGCTTTATTTGGCCTCTGTTCCAAAACCCTGGTTTGGAGGCATTCACATTTATAATGCTTGTTGTTTTTGCAAAACTAGCAATAAAATACACTGCGGTTTGTATTATGATAGCTTATGAAAGCCTCTGAAAAAAAAAAAAAAAAGTGTTTTCCATGTATAGTCCGGCTCTTCCAGGATCCATGTGAAACCCAACAAAGGGCCAATGAATTACAAGTTGGAGCTTTAATAGCCTTAGCTCCTAAACTTTCTGCAAACAAAGTGGATGGTGCAATGGCAAGATGCCTGCGTACCTGTACAGCCGATATATCTGATTCACAGCAGAGATAATTTAGATACGAAGAGATGCATCACTAGTGATCTTGCTCACCAGTGAACAGTGTCAGGGGAGGGACTGTACAGAACTGTACAGTGTGAGAGGCTCGGCCGGCTAATGAGGATTCATTACCTCTGTTTGCTGCAAGAGCTCCAACTCTGAGAAACATGGTTGCTCTCTCTGTAAAGATGATACATGAGTGGGGGATAATCTTACCAAGTGAGAGATGCCCAAGTTTCTCACTCTCTCTCTCTTTCTGCCTGTGTGTGCACATGTCTCACAATACAGTTTCACAAAGTCTATTATCCAGTTAATCAGGTTCCTGCCCCAACCTGTGCCACCACTTGCAACCTGATCACCCAAGACACATGTTAAAACCTAATGTGAACAGGGTCCTATGTGTATCATTTACAACCAACTCCCTCGGGATGCGCTTAGAAATGGTTAATTAGACCCTCCAGAAAAACGCGGCCAAAAATCCTTGATTATGCGGACTAAAATCCTTGATTCCACGGGCTAAAATCCTTGATTATGCGATTAAATATGCGGGGTTTTTATGTCATTTTATGTGGTGAAATTGCGGGAAGTTGCAAAGTATGTGAATAGTTGTGAAATATGCGAAAAGATGCGAAATATTTGGGAACTGGAAAAAAAGGTGATTCTTCTCCCACACCCTGTTACTAGGCTACTACTGAATGAAAAAGAACAATTTTAAAGATATCCTATGATAAACAGGCATACTAGAAGCAAGTGACATCACAGAAAGTGCTGGTAATGTTTAATTTATTTTATTTTATCAACTTAAGCATGGCTTAAACATTCCTCAATAAAACCTCAATAAAACATGCTTCCTGCTGAGGTATAAATTGCGGTAGAACAAACCATCTGCTACAATGTTTTCAAAAACCGTTTAAACTCAACTGTTGAACATCAACTCTAAACTCTAAAAATAACAGCTCTCAATGAGCCAAACCTATAGGTCTAAATAGTTTAAGAGCCTTACTGCACCATTTGTGGGAACCTTGTTCAGTGCGATATCATCTTTTCTCTCTCCTGTGGGCGCCGCTCTTCCATTAGCTCGTTGTTGTGTTGCGTTGTCTTGTGTTGTGAATGCGCGAGCTGATGACGTCGGGCCGGGCGTCGCATATAAATTAACATCACAACTCCATTTATTTATTTTAGTTATATTTTTCTCATTTTATGCGGAAAAATGTGGAAATTGTGAAATCAAGCGAGACCCGCATATTTTGCATATTTTCCGCGGGAATTTGTGATTATTGCGGGGATTATGTGCCCTTTTGGAAAATAATTGACCCCCGCATAATCAGCGACATTTGGGTGATTTATGCGGGAATTCATGCGATCACATAATCGCGTTTTTCTGGAGGGTCTAGTTAATGTAAGTTTAGAGATGGTTAAGGTTAGGCCATAGTGTGGCGTGGTTAGGTTAAGGGTAAGGATGAGGAGGTGTGCTGTAAGGTGGGTTTTCCTTGAAGTTTTTTAGGTCCTTGGTCTGCAGCTGGACACTTTATTTTATAAGAAAGTATAAAAAAAAATATCTGTTTGTCAGCTTGCACATGACGCCCCATAAACCAGCGGTCCCTGAAAAAGGTGCACCAGCAAAGATGGCCGCCTCTGTGCAAACACAAGGAGTTTTCACATCGTGACATAATTCAGAATGATATACCCTGTGGTTATCACTGTCGAGGTAACGTTGGCAGCCGCAGTCATGCAAGTAATTTATACCTAAACTTGGGCAAATCGTTTCTAAGTGCATCCCGCGCAGAATGACGTGGCTCTTCTGTGAGATGGACATTCAAGAATGAGCTTTGAACTTTCAAAACTTCACTTCAAGCTGTTAAATTGTGTCTGTGATATCACCCCACAGTAGATGTAACTTAGCATAACATTTGTTAACTGTTGACAACATCAGCTCGCCTGCAACCACAAGGTTTTACCCAGCTAGAGCAATTCATCACATTTGCATAATAATTAGTCAAGTCCTGCCTGCAGGAACCCAGTCAGTAGTTGCATCACGCAACCAGAGAGAACCAGAATAAGAGAGGAGGTGAGGCTGTTTTGCCTTCAAAGTAAAAGTCTGTCTCTTTTCAAAGAAGAAAAATATGAGAAAATACTGTGTACGGAAATCAGCTGCAATTTATTTACTTATTTATTTTACTAGAGGGTCGTCAAATACATTGTCAAGTGTCACTTTGATATATTCTATTACTTAAAAGTGGATGTTTCTCAAAACGGGTATTATTTTGAAATCTATTTTGAAAACACTGGCACAGTTAGTTAAATTAACATGGGATGTAAGCTCGCCTGGTGGGGTCGCTACCAAACTAATATCAATCACAGTAACAATAATACCGGGTCAATTTTAAGCATTTTTAACAGGGATATTAAAACTCATAGTCATGGCCTGGCAACTTGTCAAGGGGTTTTCATCTAAAATAGCTGAAATAGGCTCTCAGTGACCCTAAATAGAAATAAGTGGGAAATGACAGTGAATGAATAAATGACTAAAGGACTATAATTTAATCACTGACTGGTGATGTTAGGTGTTTCCTAACAGGAATAACTACTGCATGATGAGCTGTTACGTCTGGAGATGAGGTGGTGGAGGTAATACAACCAATATAACCACGACATTGTCGACTGGTAAAACAAAAAAATTGCCAAAAAGTCTTAATAGGTTATGCTGCTGGTAGGTAATGTGTTAGTCGGGCATTCATGCTCCTCATTAAAACTTTGCGGTGCCCTTGATGATAGAGTGGCCTTGATGATAAGTGAGCAACAGGATGGACCACAACATTCCCGTAAATAGCTTTCACCTTCCTTTACCTCTACCCCTGTTTTGGCTTTCAGAATAATTCTAGGATTCTCACAAATGCCCTTATTGAATATTTTACACTATTTCCTGTTATTACTTTGATTTCTCTGACTAATTTATTGTGAATTATAATCTATCACTGGCAAGGGTCTAATTACCTTACGTACTGGTGGCATTTTCTTTGTTTTTGGTATCATTAATAAAGACAGGTTTTCCAGCAAGTCTGTTTTTAGCATATGCTCATATACTGTTATACAAACCACAGGCTCAATTAGCGGCAGCAGATAATCTGGCCTTTGGCTGAAGCACTTCAGTCCATGCCAAACTTTGCCGGCTGTCATGGCAACAGGTGACACTCTGACATTTTCAGTCGGGCGCATTTATCGTCTCTCACCCTCCCTGCTCTGTACGCCTCTGACATTTGGGATGGGCTGGACCTGGCACTGGGTACAGAAGCAGCTCTGCTGTTGGCTCAAGAGTCTCTGTTGGTGCACTGTTAGTGTGTTTGTTTGTGAACCGCCTATACGTTTGTATGCTCATGTGTATGCATGTATGTAGATTGTGTTCATGTGCTTTTCTCCCCCCCAGGAGCTGAATTCTCACTTAAGTTGTTGCATCCCATCACTGTGGATCTGCATGCCATGCCAAGTCTTAGATTTAAAAAGATCCAAACAAGTAGTGGCACCAAATCAGTTATCCATAGCATAATTATGGAATTATAATGAAACACTCAGGCGTGTTTGCATGATTCATTTTTTCCTGTACTGAATGCATATAAGTGACAGTATATGTTGTATTAGTGTGTATTCATATTCTTATGCTCAAATATGTGCGTACAGACCTTGTGCTTAAGCCTCTAGCCCAGTAATTGAAAATTGAATAGAACAGCGAAGTTGTGGGCTTATGGCTCATGGCCTAATTTGGCAGATGGCTCTCTGAATCTCTCTGTGGAGCCATTCCCTTTAGCGTGTGTGTATGTGTTTGTGTGTGTATGTGTGTGTGTCCCTCCTTGGAGACAAAGACTCCTCAAAGCGTCCTCTCAATGATTCAAGCTTACACCGCGATCTGCAGAGGGATACTTTTAAGTTAGAAGCCAGATCGAGGAGGGGGGTGTTGGCGTTGGTTTGGGGTGTAGAGCCTCACTCGGGCCTTCTTTTCCCTTACCCACCCTGCGGTGTCGTTCACCTTAACGTGGGCTCATTGCCTCCTCGCCTCAGCTGAAGCCTTGTCTCATTCCCGGCCAATCGCTAGGTTAATGTATTCCGTTCAGGAGACGTCGTCCTGATCAGCTGGATGTGTCTTCAGAGTTTCTCTGAATCCACACCAATGGAACAGAAACACTCAGTTTTTGTCAGATTATCCCCAAAGACAGAGGACCACCGGGGACCGGCAGTGTTCAGTCGGTGTACAATTTGGCCTTGACTACCTACACAGGTTTAGTGTGTGTATGTCTGTGTGTGTGCGAGTGTGTGTGTGTGTGTGTTCTGTGAACTGAGCATATGGCATTGACAAAGAATAATGTAACTGTCGTTCCAAACCCCCAAACCTTCTTCCACTGGCAAGCCTCCAGAGGTCCACCTTTTAAGTTTCCAAAAAACACACCAAACAGTTCATTGTTGCAGTCCACGGAGAGGTGTGCGATGCACGCATGCCTGTGTGTGTGTGTGAATGTTTGTACATTTGTGCACGTGCACCCGTACAGGCAGGTGGATGCATTCATTTTTTTCATTTATACAATAATTGATATATTGCATAATTTCTGTCATTTTAACCCTTTCATGCATGAACTATGAAAGCCTGAGTCCCGATTTTTTTCTTATGTGTTTTTACTCTTCTTAGGGCATGAATATTTCTGTGTCTCCATACTTCTTTCAGGATGCAGGACTGGTATTACCATGTCATTCTACTAGTATTAATATGTTTTCAGCAACAAGAACTGACAGTCTCTGCATAAACCTCAATGCAGGGGAGCAGCAGAGAGCACTCTAACAGCTGATAGGCAATTCTGCCATAGAAACCATTGCATTTAGGAGAAATGACTGTTAAACTGTCTTTTTAGCTGTCCATTGTAGTGGCCGCTATGCGTGAAAGGGTTAATTTATTACACAGCTATGTTGAACTGTTGATACTGATTGGTCAGTTAAAATATTCTGTGGTTGGTTCTCAATAGAAGAGCATTTCCAAGCTGCAGCCTCTTCACCCCTGACCATATTCACACGGGGACCATTACACTCTTACATCACTCTCAGGGTGCGAGGCTCAGATTCTGTAAACATGACAGTGTAGTGCTGCTGTGTCCCAGGTTTGAACTCCTGACAAATGTTAGGGGTCTGACAAAGTATTATCATTTCACTGCTTCTCCTGTGGAAAAAAAGAACAATTGATAGGAAATCGTGAGAGAAAAGATGCCTTTTATTTCAGGGTAAAACATCATTCTTAGTCATCCAGTAGCTGCTGTTACACAACAACTAATGTTACCAGCCTAGCTACCATGCTGATACACATGATCATATGATACAGTAAGAAAGGCAAAGTCATGACAACATTAGTTAACAAGCCTGCAATGTAACATCTCTGAGGTGAGGGGAAACACAGCAGGACAGCTACACTGATTCTAGGTTAATATTACATCCAGTGCATTTTACTTCTAGGCTAAAAATAAATGTGGCCAAGACATTTGTTGATATTTTGTATTTAAATAATGTCTTTCCTATTGCATCATATATATATATATATGACCCTATCATACAATAGTTATGATATGATGGATGCTTATGTTAGCCGTTGTCTTTTGTTAGGTATTGTAGTTAACAGATGACCAAATATTCCTAGTCTAGTTTTGTCAGTCAAAGCTGGTCAATGAAATAAGTGTAAATATATTTTAAAATATTTTATTTAACTTATTGGTGTCTTTCATAAGTTGAAGCCATGTGATAAGCCAGATAAATCAACTCCAAAGTAGTCTTCCTTTGAAAAATAATTATCTTTGTGAGGGATCGCCTCCACTACAGTCATGATTCTCAATATAAGACCACCTCAGCGTGGATTATCTGTTATTTATTCTCTTCTACACGTGAGGTGTTCATGTGCCTCTGTGAATCCCACAGACTCTTAACATGATATCGTCCCCAGATCGCAGCTCTTTCCTTTACTTGGGCAAACTTCTGTTGTTATGAGCAGGTTGTGTGTGAGCGTCTTCCAGTGAGCCCCCCCCCCGGCGAATGCTCCTCAGTGACACGTGTCTGTATGCGTTAATCACAGATGTCTATTTCTCCGCAACTCTGGCCTCCTGCAGACCTCCCATGGCTCCATCCGCGTCTCCCTGCCCGGAGCGAGTGCAGCACAGGTGACACAAGGCAGCATGAGTCGCATGCCACGCATCCATCAGACCGCGAAAAGCAGCGGGAGATAGCAAACTGGGCTAAATTTGGGCAGTTATTACTCAGTACAAACAGACTGCTCTAAGTTATGCAAGAGTCTGGTGGCTTTTTTTATTTAATTCTTGATAGAGAAACAGGGCGATTGGAACAGAGGGAGAATTGTTCTTACCTCCTTCAGACATCTTGTAGGGGGGTTGTGTATTATTCACAATATTTTAGTTTGCCCACTAAGGTGACAAGCTTTCTTGCTTGTCAATATCTGTCTTAATCTGCATGCTAATGTCTGCTGGATACAGTATGTAATGGCCTATCCTGTTAGAGTGGGAGTAGTGTGGAGGGTAATATCTCCTCTTTGACATCTGCCCTCTGCAATTCTGAGCTTATCCACCTCTCCACAGTTCCCTGCCTTGGGCCCTGTAGCTCTGTCTGATGTCTGTTCACACAAACACCAGCGCAGTCCACACACACAAAAGCATGCACGCTAGGCACGAACACACTTACACACACACACACACACACACACACACACACACACACACACACACACACAGACACAGCAATTAGAGTCATATGGTGCGAGCTTGCTGCCACCCACGTTTCTAACCAATCAGGTCATTTGCAGGCGAAGAAAACAAATACTTCCATTTCTGCAAGTTGCCCATTTCAGATGTACTCTGCAACCCTCTCCATTCTCTCCTAAACCTAAGAGTAAAATCCCAGAGTAAACCTAAAAGTAATCTGTTTCATTTCTATTCATAGTGTCCCCATCTCTTCCCATCTGCTGTGGCTGTTATTCATTAGCTTCCTCTGCTTTTTGAATAACATTTGGTGCCAGGGGTACGAACATACACAAATTATTTAGAGTACATCACTTTCCATGGGGGTATGTACTATTTAAGGATGGCATTTTTTTTTTCCGTTTCTTTTTTTAACGTAAGAATAGTCTTATGATGGGATGATTTATGGGATGATTTCAATCCTTATGCTATGGGAGTATTAAAGGAGAGACAGTGCTCAAATGTTTCCTGTTGTACTGTGAGGTGCATGTAGACTAATCTCACTACTCTTAATCGGTGTCTTTACTCTGTTCTAAGATGATAGTGCTTTCTGAAGTGTCTCTCTTATAGCCTTCAAGTCTAGAATCGGTGATTTGGTGTCTTTGAGCTGACATAGTGAAGCAACTTGTAAAAAGTCTTCACCATCTTATAATATCTGATGCCTTTTTTTCCTCTCTATTTTTAAAAATCATAATAAATATATTTACTCATTATGATCCTAACTGTTGCCTAACAGACTCTTGTCTCTTGAGATGATGCACATAGCAACTGTACGGTATGTGTCAAATTTAGAAATACAGTTTGCAGCTTTGCCACACTTTGCCGCATTTGGTTTCGCTTTTTCAGTTTTGTGTTATGGAAAAAAAAAAAAATCTCATTCACTATTCAAAGATAATTTTCCATAGTTCACAAATTTAAAGGCCTAAGTTTATGCTCAGTTTGCCCTCTGATGGTCAGTGAAACATTTTCAGCCCATGCAATTATATCTACATCGACAGACTATTGACCTCTTACAGATTCGGAACAAGTGACACTTGTGTAAATTAATTGACTCTCTAACCCCTTTTATTGATGTGCATCATTTATGCACTCAGAATACCCCCCCCCCATCTCTCTCTCTCTCTCTCTCTCTCTCTCTCTCTCTCTCTCTCTATATATATATATATATATATATATATATTTGTATATTCAACAGAACATCATTTCTTAGTTAGTAGTTAGTAGATAGTATATTAGGGTACTAAATGAGTGTATTGTGCTAATTGTTTTAATGAAATACATGGGAATTTTTAATTAAATTGTTTTGACTCCGCTGTATGCTGTATATTTTATTAGTCTACTCAGGTGTTATGCAGTATGTTGCATTTTAATTTAAGCTCTGTCCTTGCCAATGCCCAGCCCTGCAATCAGTAACATTTTTCTGAAGGTGAACTGCAATTAGCTCTCCCTTTGTTTTCGTCAAGAGTGAATGATTGCTGAGAGAATTGAAATGTGAAACAGGTGAATACATCTTAAAAAAAAAAAAAAAAAAAAAAAAAACCTCACAAATACTTTTTTGAATTAATGAGATGCAGACACATGCACAAATCTACAAGGTTTGTTATCAATAATGAGAGGATAATTACTCAGCTGAGATATTTAGAAGGTAAAAAAAAACTATCCATGTTTATACATCTCTATTCACAGCCCTTAATACACATGCACTTTTACACATTTGGCTGCTGCTGTTTGCCTACAAAGATGTTTGTTTGGCTGCATAATTGAATACCATTAATTCAGCAAGTGCCGTCTCATAGCCAAGAAATGGTTTGATCTTTGTTAAAAGTGTGTCATCTTTTTAGCCCTCTAAATAGTTTGTTCTTCTTTGGGGTTTGTGCAAAGCACTAGGGAGAGAGCGCTTTGAAAGGTCACTAATGTACTCAGCCTGCTGAAGGGGAAAAAAGGCATGTTGGATGTTTGTTTGTGGTTTTTTATCTCTTTTCAGCGGCTTCTCTCTGGAGATGCTGCGCAACATCATGTGAGAATACCATGGTGTTTTCACTGAGAGACACAGAGAAAGTATGAAATATTTCTTGCATTGCATCCTGACCTTCCACAATTTGCTCCATCTATCCGTGCCTGCAGCGTGCAAGGGTCAAGGTAGGCTGTCATCAGACGAGCGCAAAGAAAAAATACAAGGAAAGCAGAGTAGGAGATTATAGACGCGCACACACACACAGGATAAAGTCAGAGAAAGAAACAATCCATGAGGGCGAGAGGCGTTTGAGGTTCTTTGAGTGGCTCTGACGTGCTGTGGCCGTTACAGTGTTGAGCAAGTGCACACGAGGCACTGGATCGGCGAGGCGGGGTCACAGCGGCACGCATTCGCAGGGCAGCCCTGCAGATAAGCGTCCGGGCTGCTGTGCTTGCCTGTGTCCACAGAGCAGGGAGTGACTGCAGAGTACACCTGGCTTGGCAGCTTCAGACCATCCAGGGACAACTGGAAAAGGCTTCCTTCCCGGCCGCTACCCAAAGTGACAAAGGGAATCATGGGTGGCAGCAGGAGCAAACAGAGTAGGGTTGACGGTGTTAATGTGTGACTGCACTATCATGCAGTGCCCTCTCTCTCTCTGTGTTTGTGTGTGTGTGTGTGCGTGTGTGCATACAGGAGAAGCTCCAGGGCAGGCAGGAGGAGGCCAGTCTACTAACAGCTGTCCGCTTTCCTAACCTCTGTGTTTGTCATGCCAGGTTATAGGCCCGGCACGGTAAGGAGAAAAGAACAGAGGCATAAAAGCAAAATAAAAAGGAAAAGGGACTTACGGTGCTAGAGTGCATGCAAGTCAGAAGTCTCAAAGTTACTCTTTTGCATGTAACCCTTTTTGCAGCCCTGGAGAGACTTGAAATATCAAAATGGCAATGTGCCTTTCCCTTCCTCTTCATTAGTGACTGTCAAAGTGCTCTTGAGCAAGGCAGGGGATCTTACCTGCGCAGTTAAGGATGCTCCATGCATCATTGAAAACACTCAAATTACAGTTGTGATACGTTGCTATAATTACTGTAACAAATGAGACCATGAGATTGGTGGCTCTTGTGCCATACAAACAAAGTTGTGAAGTGGGCGGGGTTACATTGGGCTGCCAGTGTTCTGGAAAAAAAAAAAAAAACATTATTATTATTTTTTTTTTCTTTTTTCTTTTTTGAAATAAAAGCCAGATTGAGCATTTCCAGCATGTGGATTCCAAACCCCAAAACCTTCAAACTCTCCTGTCTGAATCATCAGTACAAAGAAATTGCAACTGCATTGACACAAGTCAGCCTCGCTGAAGAGCAGTCAAAGGTACAAAACTGTGTGTATAAAAGCTTGAGGAGGTAAGTCAACTACGAGGCCCACAGAAACGCTGAGCTTAAGGCTTGCCGAGCTTAAAATTCTGTCGCTGCGCTGGTGAAGCTGAACTTTGTAACTTTGAGCCGACTTTATACAGCCATGCTTGGATTGTTTCAGCAACTATGGCATAGTGTTTTGTTCCCAACTTGAACCACCCATCTGGAATAGAATAGAATATACCATTGAATATATCTGAATATATTTCATGGCTTTAGCGTCGCCGTAGTAAAAGTCGATGAGGCTCATGGGTGCTGTAGTATTTAATACCATTTGACACACCGAACCAGCAGAAAAACATGATTTCCTAGAAACAACATTGAAACATCGATCATTATTTAACTGTTATTGAAATAATGTTGATTCTGTGTTGAGTAATGCTGCGCCCAAGACATCCTGGGAGCCGTGCCCAGTTTAAACCTCCCAGTTCCCACTGGGGTACGTTAGGCTGCCTGCAACTTCTAAAAAAGTTTAAAAAGTTGGTGGTGCGCAAAATGAAATGCTACAATTGAGTAATCAAATTAAATATTCTCGTTGGTTTGTTTGTTTAGAGTTTTCACCTGACTGAAGGTTTTTGTTGTCAGGAATTTGCTTTGACGTCACACGCTGTTTTTTTGGCGAGCTGGAGATTTAGACATCATACTCAAGCTCCTCGGTGGAAAGGGTTGTTTAAGGGCTGTTTTCCTAATGGGACCTGGGAGTTTTCCCAGTTCCCAGCATGTCTCGAACGCAGCATTATATTGTCATTATCACTGAAAGCAGAGTACACAAATATTTGTGGGAAATAGTCAACTTCCAGAACCTCTGCCGACTTCACAACTCAATCAGCTCCACTGGATGATTCTTCCTTGCCAAAGTTTTTTGGCTTTACTGAAACAAAAAAAACATGTTACAGGTGAGTTTTTCCATCAGACTTTCCCTCCTTCCACCATTTCCCACCGTGAGAAGCTGTTCACACCAGAAGAACACAGTCCTCTTCCTTTTTAGTGCCATAAAGGAATACAGCACATCCCGAAAAATTTCAGCAGCTGTTAGCTTTGTTTGTCATAATAAGATCTATATATCTTTTAAAGGGATGATGCACTAAGATATGTAATATTTCATTAACATGGTTTATATTGTGATCACTTAGTGTAGAAAACATGAAACTGCAAAGTCCTTTCATGAAGATAGAGGCCTTTTAGGTGATTTCTCGTGAGTCAGATGATGGTTTTGCAGGAGATTAAAAGCCGATTTCACATTTGAGAGCCGTTTCATTCTGTCCTCCACCAGCCTCAACAAACAGTAGCACTACCTGTCAACTCATTAGCACGTAATGCCAGGGATTATTTTACCAATTCACTATGGAAACATTTCATTATCGTTGTTGACTTTGAGGAACTACGCCAAATCTCGGATGATGAAGGTATCCTCAAGAAAGTTTTTTTTTGTTTTTGACTGTCCCCTGGAGCGAGGGTTAAACATGAGCCGGCTGCCCTCAAGTGTTCACTTTTTTGGGCTTGTTGTCCTCTGGAGGGAAATGGATAAAATGATACAGAGAGGGGTGACTGTCGCCCTAAAGAGCGAGGTGGAGTGGATCAACATAGCAGCTGGTGTCACATCCCATTTCTGCCAGGTCTGAGCAATGTCCAGCCCTTGACACTTGTCCAGTCCAAGCTATCTCAAGCTCTCTCCTCCAGCTCCACGCAAGTTAATCTCTCTTGACACCTCGCACAGCCGCGACAGGGACTCACTCTAGCCTGAAAACAATCCACCCCCACCACCCCCAACCCCCACCCCGCCCCGAATCGGTATTAGCCCCCCTATCTTCCTGTCTCTCCTCCTTATATTTCTCTTTACACTCTATCTCTTCCCCGTTATGTCTCTCCATGGCCTACTCTTCCTCTCTCGTCTCCATCTGTCTCTGTCAAACCATATTCCGCTCCCCCTCTATCTCCCTCAATCTCTCTCCCCCTCTCTTTTCTCCTTCTTCACTTCCTCGCTGGGTAAATCATTCCTCTGTTGATGAGTATCTGTAAATAGGCGCTGTGATCGCCGATTGAGGAATAGGCTGCTTCCTTCAGGAGCCATCGGCATTCAGAATGAGCATTTTATTTGCTGCTCCGCTGGTGGATGTTGCCGAAGTTAGAGGGTCTTTATCTCAGAGCACACCTTTGCAGATGGGGAGAATCTCCAAAGGTTTTGCAGCGGGATGGGACAGGGGGAGCATAAACACACTCATCCCCCCCCGATACCTATCACCCCTGAATACACTTTCAGGGTTTGACTTGTTGGAGAGAAAAGAGAGATGAGGGAATCGCTGATAGCATCTTTTTTAATGTTTGCGCTGGCAGGCCATTGTTGAAATTCTTAGTTTAAACAGAATAAGAAACACACATTTCAAGCCATGTTGTTTGCACTGCCGCTCGTTAGTCTCACAGAGCAAATGAGATCCTTCACAGATCATTTTCCCCAATTAGCGTATTTGGGGTACAAGAATTCTCGCGAGACAAGTCACTCAAAAAATCCCATTTATTATTTAAATGTATTCAACAATTCCAAAAGATAAGATAGACAAACATAGCATAGATTTCATTTACAAGCTGTTTGTTCTTCTCATCATATCTACGGAGGCTCCCCGCCCGAACAGAGCACAATCTCATTGGCTGAGTAAAATATCTGTCATTGGCTGTAGCACAGAATAACTCTGAAAAGAACAATGTACTGTAGCTATGGCACGGCACATGCTAAAATGCAAACACTCACAGGTATACACAAAGTCATACGCACTCGCACAAACGCGCACACGCACACACACACACACACACACACACACACACGCACACACACGTACATACATACATGCAGTCATACATGACCAAGTCACTCACCCACTCAGTTTCATTCTCAAGCAAGCTGTCAGGCCGCCATGTTGAGTAAATATTACCATAATGCCTGTGTGTCAGTGAATATGCGGCTAATGAACGGATGACATCCAGTGAAGCTCAGAGACACTGTAACAAGAAAATTTGCCCGCTAACTGTTGCCGTGCCTTAACCCCGTCCCACCCTCCCCCACCTTCGCTCGTTTCGAACCCCTTTCCTCCTCGCTCTCTGCGTCGGGGGCCAGATTTTTTTCACCGCACAGGAAGGCTAGAGGTCGGCGCAGCTGAAGAAATAAATGGGCACTGTTCAACTAGGTTACCTCTTAATATGAAGATTTGCTTCGTCACGAGGCTGGCGGTGCGAAGTAGAGCATCTACATAAAACTAGAACATCTAAGAGACGTTTGAATTTTTAATCCGTACAACAGGACATTGTGTGTGAATACTGTGAGTGTGTTTTTTTTTTTTTTTTTTTTTTGGGGGGGGGTGGGGGAAGGATTTTTTTGGGGCTATATGAGATGTTTTCTTTCTCGGATACATTAGAAGGTGTAGTGCAGAATGTATTGTTCTGGGTTTGACAATTATTCTCCACATGAACGATATATAATTACCTTTCAGTCGCCAGAGATGAAGTCGAACACGCACTGCCATGAAATACCACACAGTCTTGATTCAAGAGTTTCGTTCCGACCGTTAGATCTCTGAACTGCGTCACAAATATCATCTCACATGTCTGTTCTCTCAGTCAAGCAGGATATCTTCACGAGGGACAAATATATTCTTTCTTTTTTTTTTTTTTTTTTTTGTTAATCTCTTTTGTGCAGAATATAATTGTATGTCTAGAAAATAAAAGCACAATCTAAGGGAAAAGAAAGAGCACGTAACAACACTACAAGTTTCAGTCCACTGACAGTACGGCTGACTGTAGCCACTGTGGAGAGAAGAGGTGAGATCATCCGCTTTGTGCAGGGGTTTTCATGTCGTTATTTGTTTTGTTTTGTTTTTTTTTTCCTCTCTCTCTCTCTCTCTCTCTGTGCGACGGAGCAGGCTGGAGAGGAGGAACACTTCAAGCGAGGAGTTGCAGAAAAACTGGCCCTCCCTGTGCACCTCCTTCACCGCACCTCCCTCCTCGTCCGCTCCCCTCCCCGCTCAGTGTTTCCTCGGGAGCTTTGCAGCCAGGCTCGGCTGCAGAGCCCGGATGTCTGGCTGGCTGATGGATGGTAAAGCAGAGGTGTCCGTGATGATGGAGAGAATTAGGAAACTAGAAAGCATTCCGGCTTTTGACCCCCCCCTCCCACCCCCTTTACCCCCCGCCCGCCCCGCCCCAACACCCCAACCCCTCCCTCCCCTCAGTTGCACCAGTCTTTTCCCTCGGTCTCTTCTCTCTGTCCGCCCGACTACCTGTCTCTGTGTCCGTCTCTGCTCTCAGTCTGCGTAGAGGATGAAGCCAGAGAAGGTGCTGTACTTGTTGTTGTTGCCTCCGTGTGCCTTGCCGCCGTCCAGCTTGATGTAAACCTCGTCCCCTGCGTCCAGATGGAGGATGACGCTGTTGGAGGCGTAGTCGTAGTTCTGGTCTGCGTCCTGGGCGATGGCGCTGGCACGGACCTGCAAGAGCGGGCAGACGTAAGGGGAGAAAGGGGGAAGAGAGGCCTTGTTAGCTATTTATGGATTGGGACACTCATTCATTTTCGTGACCTAGTTATTCCTTTTCAGGGTCACAGTAGGGGCTGGAGTCTATCCCTGCATATTTTGGTGCAAAGCAGTGAAACATCCTGGACAGGTTGTCAGTCGAAGACAGACAAACACCAACAACACTCACATACAGGAGCAATTTAGACTCTTCAATCCACCGACAGCAACTTGCATGTATTTGGACTGTGGAAGGAAACGAATGTCGAACTGAGAAGATCAGCTCTCCACACAGAAAGGGGCCGGGGTCTTCTTGTAAACCTGAGAAGCTCAGTGCTAAGTGGTAACATCACACAGGAGGAAAAACTGTCATCTATTTCAGGAATTCTCAACTTTTTTTTCCAGCTCAAGGCCTGCCTGTTCACACTGAGGCAAAGTGAAAAAGAAGATGAAAAAATTTGTCTTAAGGCTGTTCATTCTCTATTAACTGAGTGCCATAATCTGATTTCTGCACTTGATTTCACTTATGGGAACTAATTTTAATGGATGTCATGATTTACAAATACATCTGTTTCACATAAAAAGGAAAGGAAAATAATTTCATTTGCAATTTCTCTTTACTGCCGTTAGTTATGATATAAAGTGGGCAGACCAGTGGACCACCAGATCAGTTTGTGAGCCAGTCCACGGCCAAATGAAGGTCACAGGTGGACGAGCAGCGGTCGTGCTGATCGAGAGGACGGATCTAGCTGATCCTAAGGTCGGGCGGTGACACGGCAACAGTTTAAAATCCAAAACAGTAGCAGAATCATTTCATTACATCACCACTCCTCTTTGGGCAACACAGTTAGTGCTTGAAAAGAGTGCAAGTGCTGCAATTTGGCAGCGTTTGTGCATGTAATGACAGGGGGGAAGCTGCAAATCTGGATGACGCAGTTTCTCCCTCAAACCCCTAACCAATTTTTCTTAGTTGGTAGGAAATGTCAGGAGGAGTTAATGGCAACAAAATTTGGATACTGTTAATTAAACCCTCCTTGATACCCAGTTGTATGAATTAAAATTTGTATAGTTACGTGCGAGTTTGGGTTTTCAAGGAATATATCTAGTACAGTTCATTTCAGAATGACTCACAGGTTGAATAAATCATTTGCAGATTTAATGCTGCCAGTTTCCCCTTCTGTTTATATCACCTCTGCAGGTTTAGCCAAACTTTGGGCCATTGCTTGAAGCACATTTTTGGTTTCAATCAAGCCGACAGACTAAACGGCCATCCTTGAAACAAGAGGTTCATAAATAGAGAGTGTCTTTGAAACTGAACAACAGAGCGGACTCGGGGGGTGGCCATGTTTCATTGTGGAGGATATTTTTTTAAGAAATACAATAAAAACGTATCAAGGACACCCATGGCATACAGCTACAAGTATTTGATAACACACAGAGAGGGAAATTAAATCAGCGGAATGAGTTTGCATGGAAAACAGAACGAATGTGTATCCGTGTTGTGCTTATGTGTGCATGCATGCATGTGTGTGTGTCTGTGTGCGCGTGTCTGTGCATGCTGGCAGTTTAGCTATAGGACATTTGGAGCAGTTTCCAAATAACCTGTCCTGCCTAATTAAGACCTCCATTGCAAACATGCAGGCCCTCTCTAGGGAGAAAGTTGTGGGCTGCCGTGCCAAATGGGTGCTCTGTGTGGGTTTGTGTGTGTGTGTGTGTGTGTGTGTGTGTGTGTGTGTCTCAGAGATTACAGTACAGTGGGAGACTAGCTGTTCATGCTATCTGTAGGAGTGAGTGGTACATAATGGTCCATATGAAGTGTCAGTACCTCAGACACATGCTGCAGTGTTCACAGACCTCCTAACGCCCCGTATGACGACAACTGAGTGCACAGTTGGGGGAAACCTAATTTAAGACGATGTTGCAAACGGTCCTGAACTCAAACTTGACTCAGTAATACCTCACAGCTTGGTAACTTCACCAGCAAACTCCCTCTCCTTTGAATAGTCACTAACAAGCACAATCACAACTGCCACTTTTTGGATTTCAAACACAATAGAACGAGAAAACCATTATTTTCTCTCAACCACGGAAAACCAGAAAGACAGTACGTCCTTTAAAGCCGCCAATGGTTAAATAAGCCAATTAGTCATTTAGCCCGGTCAGTAGAGTTGAATCAGAATCAATATTTTATGTGCATTTGAAGTGGTTTTCTTGTGGCTCATTATCTGGTCTCCGAGGCCCAGTGCGGCCCTTGGCTCGGAGCGTTTGTCCGCCACAGCTTTAAAGTATGGACGAGGCCCCAAATCATGGCTTTTTGAACGGGTGTCGACAAGCTGGCCCAACAGGCAGCGTAGAGGATGCCCATTAATTAGTCAGCCTATTTAAAGACTACACACAACAGGCATATTGACAAATATGAGGAGAGGCCAGCCACTGACAGCGATCTCCTGCGTGGACGTCGTCAGAGCTGCCAAACCTAACAGGGAGCCTTGAGCAGGTTTTCCTTTTTTCTGCATTTAAATACATTTAATCATGAATTTAATTGATTATATTTTTAGAAAAGCTTTTAGAATTTATTGCTGAGTTCTGATTGTCTTTCTTTCTTTCTATCTTTCTTTCTTTTTCTTTCCCATCTTCGGTGCTCATCGCTGTGGTGTGTCTGCACTGCACTTCCCAGAGATCACCTGTCTGTCAAACAGCATGCCCAGTTTTGTGACATCTCTCCCCGGGGATTTTCTGCCACTGAAGTTTGAAGTTTGAAAGCTTGCGCCCTTTTGCTGCGTCTGTTAAACCATGACGGCTATCGCTGCTCAGGTTAATACCCATTTCTTTGATTTATCCCAAATAAGCTGCTATTGCTGCAACTCTTAACTTCCCGAGACCTCGAGGATTTTTTTTTTTTTTCCCCCAGGAAACACCAACCTGACACCAGGTGTTCAGTCCCACACTTGTGTATCAGTTACAGAATGAATCACTATTGTGTAATATGAGTCAGTGACACACAGAAGCGAAAACCAACATTTATTCATTTGAAAATGTCATGGATCGTATATATTTCCTAACCTTGTATGGAGTGAGAGTTAAAAATCGAGTGACTGCAACTGAAGTGAGATCCTGAAGAGTCTGAAGTGATCCACTTGTGAGCGGGTCAAGGAGACACAGTGGAGACTAGACAGATCCATGAAATCAAATTACTGTGCCTCTCTTTCACCAGAACTGTTTAAAAAAAATAAAATAATAATAATAATAATAATAATAATAAAAAACAGGATTTGTGTGGGATGGTGTTGCAGCTGTGATGCATTATTTCCAACCCGGCTAAACTAACTTGGTGCTATGTCAGGGACACTGCAACAACACAGAGCATTTAATCTCCAGTGAACACTTCATCATCATCATCATCATCATCATCATCATGACCATAATCTCCACTGTCATAGGAAGGCCTGCACTTCTCCTATACATCCCAGAGGTCAGCATTGTGACAATATTGTAATATCCAAACTTCCCAATGTGCTCAGGTAGCTGTGATGGTTCAAATGTTCCTGGATTCAACAATAAACTCAGAGACCAAACATGGACTTTGCACATTTCTGAAAACTCTGAAAGAAAACCTTGAAGCTGAATGTATTTACTGGCAGCTGAATGTTTTTCTTCTCTTTTTTTTTCTCCTCTCAAATCATTATTACGTTTTAGGGTATAGTCTGACTGATTTCCTGTCATGTGCTCTTGCTATCTATCAGACTCTTGGTTAACAATACCCTGAGTGAGTTTTTTTTTTTTTTTTTGTGTTGCCTTCAGGTTCCTGCATTGAAATGTGAAGAAGAAAAGAGCAAGGTTTAGTCTTTTTCAGTTTTCTTCGGTGTTTCTGTCAATGATAATAGTAATAATAATAAAAAGAAGGCGTACTTTTGATGGAGTGTTGAATGAATGTTTTTCCGGAAAAAAAAGAAGAATATATGGACTTTTATATCGAGAGAAATGGACTGAGGAGGAGAAGGAGTGCAGGGCAAATCAAACTTTCGAAGGCTTACTGTGGACTCGATGTCAGTCACACTGGTGTGAAATGTGCAAGTACTGTAAAGGATAATCTGGATAATGAAATGCTGAGGAGAGGTTTTAAGGTGCAGCGGTAATATATGGAATATTGTACATTTTTTTCATTGTTTATCCTCCTGATTAAATCTAGCAAGGCTCATATCGATGTGCAAACAAAGCCTCCTATTCTGATTCTGAGACGCAGGCGTCCAGTGCATATTAATATGATATGATCTGCCCTGTGCGCACAAAGTCAACACCATCTTATTAGAGGGTTACTGCTTTGCGTTGGTGGGGGAGGAAGGGGTGATGAGGGCTGAGGGGGATTTGTCTGTTGGGGTTTTAATGAAACTTTATAAAAAAATATTTGCTCAATTGTTCACAGAGAACCTGAAGGGCTGTGACAATGTCAGCGATGTGTAATAAGGCTTAAATTATTCCCTTCATTTGCTTTTTAAGGAGCTAAAATAAAAATGAAACAAGTTTTTTTTTTTTTTTTTAATTCCAAATGCATGATGATTTATTTAACTTTAGCTGGAATATTGCAAATATCACACATTTTACTTTAGCGAATCCAGAGTGAGCAAAGTAAACTTTTTTCCCCCCATTTTTTGTTTATCCTTCAGCCAAAAAGATATTATTTATCGTTATTTTTGTTTTGTTCCGTTTGCGCTAATGGATTTTATCCCCCGCCTGAGACTGCCTGAAGCTAACTGCCCTGAGACTGCACAGTTTGCTTTCAATGATGAGCATGCATGAATAAAATCTCCCTCACTATTTTTGAAATAATGATCAAGGAGCTCCTTTGCAGTTATCCATTTTCTCCTCTGCACACAAAGCACTTGTTAGGGATATGAGGCAGGGGGTCAAGCGCAGGGTAAGGCAGATGTATGGCACGAGATGAACAGGACAAACAGCCAACTGGCAGCGCGTGACCTTGACACAGAATATGCAGAGGAACTTTGACAAGACAAACAAAGCATGAGGCCGTAAGCGCCTGCTGCAGCGATGGTAAATGAGGTGTCGGGCCATGTTGTCTTCCTCGTGGCTGCTCGTGCGTGTTTGCATCCGTCACATCGTCACTGTGATGGCTTTGATTGAACAATATTCTGAGCGGAGAGGCTGCTCTTGAGCTTAATAGGTAACGCGTGCCTGCGAAAGTTAAGTGCCGATTCTCTTAACTTCTCGTAACGCGCTTTGCGGCTGTGAGTATGAATGTCACACTTGTCAATGCCAGTGGTGCTTATGTTTATAATCCCCTTCAAACGTGAAAGCATGACATGTTTTAACTTTATGGACTGTCGCTGCTCCTTAGGTAAATGGAATTCCTCTCACACAGTTGCAAATAACCCTTATTTTAAATGGCATTTTGTATTATGCTCTTCCAGCAGCTGCATTGTGCCGTATTATATCGGTAGCCCATACATTACTTTTAAGCTTCGACTGAACGCTTGTATTTGAATACTATTACTTATGAAAAGCACTTCAATTTGATAGACTTTTATCTGCCGTGGCTGGCCCAGAAATAGCATGTAATGTCTCATTGGGACAGTGAGCTGCTGTGTTATGAGAGGCATTGTCACCGTGAGTGACAAGGACATATCTTGTAGTCTCTGTGACAGAGATTTGTTGACTAGATGTGGAGGCTCCATTTTGGATCAGCCAGTCCTTTGGCCCCCTTTAAATCAAAGTGTACCTCTGTCTAATTGTGTTTGAACATTCCAGCCGTGAACTGCATGCTTATTAGCAGCTTTGATAGCTTGACACGCCGTTGACTCCACTACGCAATGGATACACACACACACACACACACAAGCATGCATGCGCCTGTACGCGTGCACACACGCCCTCATAATACAAGCGAAAATAACAAAAATAATTAAATTGAACAACTATTATACGTTGTGACAGAAATGTGGTGTCAAAGTGCCACAGTTCTCCCTTTATTTGTTGGAGGAAACAAACTGAAAACATGATAAGACGAATGAAATGGTAACAGAAGATTTGCCATCTGTCAGGAGAAGCAGAAAAAGGCTTCTTGAATTAATTTCAGCAGCTGTTCTCTTTGTACCTGCACAAGCCTCTTTCTTTGAAATGGAGTGACTTTATTGCACAAGCCTCTTGCGGTTTATGAAATTGCTTACAGAATGTTAAAGGTGAGTCTGGTGTCAGGCATTATTTAAGTTTATCACATGTGCCATTGTTACTCCATCCAAATGAAAACTTTTGAGGGACCAGAATAACAGCACTGCAATTTAGCAGCAATGACAAACAGGATGAAATGAAGGCAGCTTGCCTTGGTTTGGTATAAAGAGGCACTGAAAGAGACTTGTCTGTGGAAATAGGGGAGGAAGAAAGAGGCATAAACTCTGACCTGCATTCCAGCCACTCTTTCTCTCTTGTCTGACTCATCACACTCAGTCAATTACTGAGACACACAGCGCTGTCTGCCTGCAGCTCCAACACTGAAACTCCAATCATTGCTCTCAGCTTTGTCTGAAAAGAGACTTTTACTGAAAAATCTTGAACCTTTGTTCACACCAAGTCTACTTTTCCAGTGTGATTCCTAGTAACCCCGAGGCACTGTACAGCATCATGCTGTAAAATTGTTTTTCGAAAAAAAAAAAAATAAAAAAAACACTCAACCACTCAAATGAGGCAGAGTGAGTTTCTGTACAAGTCTTGGATGAGAGGCAAACTCTCCGCTTTGCTGTGACATGCATTTTTCATGAAGTAGCCTATTCATCATCTTTGACTAGGAGGATTGTTGATATCGCGCCCATATTCCATATTTTAAGGGGGGGCTAGACGTGTTAAATACATTGAGTGTCCACTACTATTGACTTGCTGTTTTTCTGTGAAGTGTGAGAGGAAAATCGTGGGTATCACTGAGGTCTGAATTCAGGGGAACAGCTAAATGTCAGGGGCGTGGGGAGAGAGAGAGAGAGAGAGAGAGAGAGAGAGAGATGTTTACATAAGAGGGCCAGGGGCACTTGTCTATCTCCCGTATGGGCCCTCATTATGATGAAGAAGCCTTGTGAGTCAACACCATAGCATGCTTGACTCAGCCAGCCACTGGAGAAAATCCATAGCCTATTTTAGACCATATGTTTTTGGTTTCACAGTGCATGAGATGTTATAGCACATATTCATGAACTAGTTAATCGGAGATGCCAGCGAGGGGAGTGTGTGCACTGGGAAACTGCTGGAACACTATTTAAGGAGCTCACTGTAAAACGTCTTCAACACAGAGAGTGATAACAAACAAGTGGTAGCCCGTTTTAGACCAAGTTTTGAAACTTCACCAATAAATGATAGATTTTCTTCCCCCTGGTTGCAGATGACAGACCGACGTCTTCTTGACATTTCCAATCTGTGTGGTATTTCCTAACAACATGGGCAAATCTTCGTTTAATAGCCCTCGCACCTAATTAGGCCAGCTCTAATGTTCCACTCGGCAGAGTGTCAAATCCAATGTCCAATTACACAGCAGATCAAGGCCAAAGGTCCACCTCCACTAGCTCTCTGGCTGATTATAGACGAAGTGCCACGATATACATCACGCAGAAAGAAATGGGTCTGTCAAAAGAAGAGAGGGGCACACACACGCATGCATGCACGCCCACACACACAAACACACATGCACATAATGAGATCAATACCACAGGCGAAGGGGCTGAGGGACTGAGTGTGGCTCTCTCCAACCCAGACACGGCTGTCTGTCTATTTCAGACAGAGTCTCTCTGTTACACCGGGCACACAGAGGCCCCTCAGTCCTGAAGTCAGACCACCATAAAGAATAGCAGGTCCCAACATTACCAGAATGTTAAAATCAAAAGTTCAAGTATCGGCGTATCTGCATTTCATGGTAAAGGCTTCAACTGATTATAGGTGTCGCTCACCGGTGTGTCCAGTGCCTGTCACGCTTGCTGTTCAAATCAATTCCTTTCATTGTGCGGCGGAAAAAGAAAAATCTATGATAACCAGAATCTGTTATAGTGTTTTGTCCTTGTGCAGCAACAAAGAGTGCGGGCTATCCATAAAGGCAAGATAGTGGAATCCCTTCTCCTACATGCACCTTGCAGCCGAGCATATTTCAGTAGTCAACACAAACAGCAGGCCCACATCCAGATGGCTCAGTCTCCTCTGTTTAATGGAATTGACACCACATGCTAAGCACACTGTCTGGGTTGCACCTGGACACTCTGCAATAGCATAAACAATCTTGTGTTCATGTGTGCTTGTACCAGAGCTTGACAATCCTCTGGAGACGTCTTCATAGGCAGAGACGGATTGAGCCGGATGCCTTGACGTGGAAATGACATGTATCTAGGCAAAAGGGAGCAACACCGGACCACAGCAGCCCCCCCTCCCAGGGCAAAAAGAACCACATCGCTTTGAACCGCGGCTGGCACACAAAGAAAATCCATGAAAAGGACGGCGAGCTCTAACTCATTCTGTTACAGTGCTATACATCACCCAAGAGCAATGAGGAATATCGATGGCATTGTGTTAGCAAAAAAAAAAAAAAAAACGATTGTGTGGTGCCACAATCCGTATTCTCCTTTGAGTGCGCCGCCACTTTTTAAAACAAAAGTTTTCTTTCAAGATGAAAAGTTTGTACCCTTTTTTGAAGAGTGAGCTGCTATAGGCCTGACATAGAGGAGAGATGGAGGGCAGTGCACAGTTGGGGTGGGATGGGAGGGTGTGCGTGTGTTTGTGTGCGTGTGTGTGTGTGTGTATTTGCCCTCATGCACACCAATGCAGTAGCCTGTGTGTGTATGTGTGTGTGTGTGTGTGTGTGTGTGTGTGTGTGTGGAGGCGACTGGAGCAGTAATTGCTGGGGAAGAGCCATGTGCACGAAGGACGTTGAAGCTTATTAAAGGAGGAGACAGAGTGATTATTCACTACGGGCCTCTTGAGAGACTGACGCTGAAGTCATTGCTTTTAATTAACTCTGAAACGGTTTTGCGGATTAATAACAATATTAAGAAGGGAACAGAGAGGAGGAGCGCAAACACATCCTGGATCTGGTTCAAGCTTTTTAATTACAATTAAATAGACTTGATGGCACAATAGCACCACAGCTACGCATTCTTTTTTCTACCATCCTTTCTTCCTCCAACTTGTAGCGTGGCAATGAATTTGTCTTCGTTGTCACCGCCTTCGCCTCCCAGGATGGGTCCAAGACAGGAAAACGAAACACTGGGTCACAGGAGAGAGTTAAGGTTTGGTTGGAATATTTGGCACGCAAGTAAAAGAGCAGGTGATGAAGAAGAGAGTGCAGTGAAGAACGCAGAGAACAGATGAGGTGTGCTGTGCCGAAAATAGATTTTTTATTTGTTTGTTTACCAGCGAGCTCTACTTTTCGATCTTGCTTGAAAAGTGTCAAGGTTCTGGGGACAATGTTGGGATTCTTCTATTGCGCACTGCTGAGCCAAAAGAGGAAGAGGAAGAAGGGGAGGTGGGAAAAAAAAGGCAACCCGTGGCTGTTGATGTTAGACATGGCTTGTAAGAACCCCCGGAGTGGGAGGAGCGCATGCTGGAGCGAAACAGCACTGCAGGGCCTGGAAACCCGCCGCTTCACTAAAGCCAAAAGATGATAAAATGCTCGTATTGTCTGCAATTCCCTGGTCTCTCCTGTCCCAACTCACAGCGTTGCTTTTTGCAGCTTTAAATGAGCTGAGGAAAGCACCAGGCTGACTGTAGCACCATCAGCTTGCCTCTCAGCACTTCATCAATGACATGGCATAAGTTGGACCAACATTTATAACAATTCGCAGCCATTTACACAGACAGAGACTCTGGGGCCTTCAGCCACATAACCAAATAAACATCGCAGCAAAAGGACTGCAGGACGGCACATTTTTCTGGCAAGAGGAAACTATATCAATGTTGTGTGCCTCTGCCTCTCTAAGCTATGCACAGGAAACAGAAACAGTGCAAGTTCCCACTTTATAAACATTACCCGGGTCTCTGGAGACACGCAGTGTGTGTCTAACTTAAGTGTCTCCACACCCTCCTCTGGGGAGCACAATGAAGCAGGAACAGAAGGCGTTTTATAGGAACATATGTTCTCCTTCGCCTATTATGTATCAATGCTTTTACACTCACCCATAAACATTACTGCAGAGTGAGACATTATATATAGAGGACCCTTCACATTGGTGTAACTCATTTTTGAGGGTTCGACATTCGTGAACTTGGCGAGGGCAAAGAAATTAACCTCTGGATGCCTTGGTGTGACTGTGAGTTGATGCAAACTCCGCCTCGCTCATATGATAGCATCAGGATGCCAGCACATGTAATGTAAGCCAGCTGACACCACACAATCCTCTATTCATCAAGCAGTGAGGTCATTAATTGACATGAAAACTTTGCCTCATTAAGAACAAAAAAAAAAAAAAAAAAGCCTGAACTGTACAGACACTTGACTCAGGCTACCCATGTCAATATTATTTCTCATTAATCTCCCTCTCATTAATATCATAAGGTGAAGCCTGCAGGTGTCGGACTGGTCGCATGAGACAGGCAGCAGACATTTCTGAGCAAAGATCTCAGTCAGTGTCAAATGGAAGATTAGCTACTTGATGCTTTTTTTAGTATTTGTTTATCTTGTCTGTCCACAGAGGAGCTTATTGCTGTAGAAACAGAGCTCTCTGAAGCTGACGATAGTGCACACAGATGATGGAGGGATAAAATCACCAAATGCTCCTGAAATTGACTATATATTATAACCTTTCAGCCTGTGGCATTTTGGTTGACTATGAAAAAAAAATCAGTGCCAAGAAATAGAACATAAAGTGACATCAGCTGTTTTTATCATTAAAATACTGTCCCTTTATATGTGCACTTAACTTTCAGTCAATGTATGTATGGCCACAATTATTTAAGTTTCAAGATGGACCTGAGTATTTTTGCAGAGGGAGTTTTTTTTTTTTTTTTTTTTTTTTTTTGCATTCCTTCACCTGTAATGACAGTGATCAAGTTTAGATCTTAGTCTTACATAACAAAACTAAAATGTATGGTCATGTGCACAGCTCAGCATGTGAGCCTCGCGGCATCAAAGCATCTGATCATAGCTGTAATGTAGCGTCCCCTTCCATTTTCCTAAGATATGTTGCATCACATTAAATTTTCCCACAGAATTAAACTTATTTAAGTGTGAATGAGGCGCCGCGTGAAAACACAGTGCACATCCACACATCCTTTAATGCCAAGGAGCTCATTTAACTGATGGGAAATCAGTTTAAAATCGCCTGCAGTGTTTATTAAGCAAGTCGGCTTTTTGAATTAAAAGCCTGTTCGCTCACTTTATCCCTTAAAACTTAATTAATTAATTAATGCGCGTTCCATATTTTTCATGCTGCACATCAGAAACAGGGAGGGGAAACTGTGATACCAAAGCAAACAAAAGCGAGGAATAACAGGATAATGGAAAATCCATCTTTTTACAAGCAAAAGGCACCCTACTTTCGCAGCCACTTTGAAGATACGAGATCTGACGGCTCATCGGAAAGCAGGAAACTAAACCGAGTCACACTTGCACGTTACCAACCTGAGAGGACCCTTCGGGGCGCAAAATAAAATTATAACCCCATTAAAATGATGCATCAAGGAAGCCAAAAATAGACGGTGTAGATGTCCTATTGCATTTAAAAAGACTGCAAGGAGAGATGAATGCATCCGATACTCGGCTCACACAGACATACAGGTGGTCCCTGGTTTTTAGGCGAAATTTTCTTTATTTCTTCATGACACCAGTGCGCATTAGCGTGTAAAAGCTACCAAAGCTCATTAAACTGAGGGGAGGACTGTCACTATTATTTTAGCAGCAGAAACGAGAGCGAATTTCATGCACCCTCTGGCACTGAACCTGTTTAGGCTAATAATAATAATAATAACAATAATAATAATACTAATAATGACAATAATAATAATTTCTCACATGCACTAGAAAATAAAATTAATAAGCTGTAAATGTCAGGCGCCCTCATCATTTCTTTTCATTCATTCATCAGCAGATTTCTTACAACTCCTGAAATGTGGTTCATTTCATTGCCAGCGCGCTATATCCATCGTTACTGGAGCCATTCCAACCCATAAACCTTCAACCCTGTCTGACTCAAATCACCACAGCAACAACTTCACGATTTGCGAATAAATTCCTCTGCACCTCAATCCCGATCGAGAGAAATAGGATACCGTGCGGGAGCGTTTTTTCCCCCCCGTAATTCTACAGTTTATCGTCAAGAACTGGAGGACGCAAATTCTCCACACAACTCAAAGTGACCGTCCTTTGGATCGAGGGACGTGGCAATGTCAGGACGCATCATGCGAGGAGGGGACGGGAGTCGCAGCCAGTCAAACAGCACAGCTCTCTCTCTCTCCAGGCGCGCTTGGTGCCACAGCTGTGCGCTCTGGGGTTTTGGAGGCGCACGGCAGATGCGCACCATTTGCCCCACAGTGTCACTTTCCGATTTTACTCATGGGCTTTATCAAAAAGCAGCTTCTTGAACATTATGGATTTTTAAGAGAGAGAGAGAGAAAGAGGGAGAGAGAGATGCTAGAAAGAGAGGAAGAGGAGAGAAGGCATCAGAGGAAGCAGGTGCGTTCACACTGAGACGAGGCAACTGAGGGTTAAAGTTACAAAGCAGGAAAAGGGCACCAGTTATGTCACTAACCTGGCCATTTTTGCAGAGGTCTGCCCACATGCTGGTGCCGTCGCCTCCTCTCATCAGCACATGGTAGATGAAGAAGTAAGTGCCCGGGATGCTGCAGATGAACTTGCCCGAGATGCCGTCGTAGTTGTTGCCCAGGTTGGTGACCACGTCGTCAAACTTGAGGATCTCGTAGCCTTCGTGGGGGTTCTTAAGCCCCGCGTAGAAGGCCACCCGCGGCACCGTGCTGTAGGTGGCCGTGCTAATAGCTCCGTTCCCCCCCAGACCCAAAATCCCAGTCCTGCCCTGATCCCCTCGGTCACCAGGGGGCCCCACTGGTCCTGGTGGGCCCGGTTCCCCTGGTGGTCCCGGCGGTCCCGGCTTGCCCGGCCTGCCAGGCTTCCCCTGTGGGCCCTGCAGCAAGGTGGAGGGCGGAGGCATGTTGCTGTGGTCGCTCAGTGCTTCTGCCTCAGCCTGGAGGCCAGTGGAGCTGGTGCTGCTGGCTGGGGTGCCCTTGTTCAGGTAGGGGTCGCACACCATGCGGCAGGTGCCCAGCATCTCATAGTGGCTGGCGTCTGTACCCACGGAACTGACGAGCACGGGGATGAGCACCACCAGCACCAGGACCAGCATAACCCCTACGGCAGCCGCCACCAGGGTCTTCCTCCCGATGCTGAGTCGGGGAAGGGGCTGCGCTGCCAGCGTGGGTCTCCCGGGGGCGGAAATGGTGACTGCTTGGTGTGGGGAGCCTGCCACCGAGGAAAGGGACCCAAAGATCCCGAAAGCAGTTGCAAGAGGAGCGGCGAGTGTGTGAGGGTAAGAGAGAGCCCCACATACACTTGATGCACCTTGCTGCTCCGCACAGTCACACCGAAGTAGGCGAGCACTCACTCACTCACTCACACACACACTCACTCACTCACTCACTCACTCAATCACTCACTCACTCACTCACACACACACATACAAACAAGACATGAAGAACGCAAACATACACAAAGAGACATTCAGCGCGTACTCACAAACTCACTCTCACTTGTGAGAAGAAGCAGGAAGGGAGAGGATGCAGAGCCCAGAGGAGTGGAGTGGGAGACAGAGAGGGAGCGAGAGCAAAAGAAGAGAGAGAGAGAGAGAGAGAGAGGGAGTGAGAGAGAGAGAGAGAGAGGGAGAGAGATACAGAGCAGCCACTGGGTCTTTTTGTGTGTGTGTGTGTGTGTGTATGTGTGTATGTGTGGTGTGTTTGTGGTGCCGGATTCTCAGGCTTGGCTTTTTATACGGCAGTTGCAGCGGAGCCCCACTTCCCTCCCTCACCTCCCCCTCCTCCTCCCACCCCCCTGAAGTGAGAGGTTGGCGTGGTTACGTCCCTCTCTCTCTTTCTCTCTCTCTCTCTCTCTCTCTCTCTCTCTTTCTCTCTGCCTCACTCTCTCAGAGGAAGGACTCTCATCAAATTGCATTACTTTCTACCACTCTCCTGAACCAGTGAGGAACTAACAGCCTCAAAAACCCCCTAGACCCACCCATCTACCCCATCTTCCTCCCTCTCTTTCATCCCCCTCTCCTCTCTTTTCTTCTTTCCTTGCTCTCTCCCTCCCTTTCTCTCCTTTTGACGCCATTTTTCTCACTCGCTTGCTTCCTCCTCTTCTTCTCATCAGAATCCAGCTTCTAAAAATAAAGATGGAGCTGTGGAAAAGGAAGTGTTTCTTTTTTTTCTCTTTTTTTTTCAGTTTTGTTATTTTTTTGTTATTTTTTCCGTTTTTTTTTTTTTTATCTGGAGGTGGATGTATGCACACATATATGTACACACATATGCATGCACACAAACAAACAAACTCAACAAACACCACAGCCACCCCGGAGAAACGTTCTAATCTGCTATGCCTCTCAAATCAAAAAGGTGCTAATTATGAAAGTCAATGCCAAGAAGAAAAAACATGAGCCAACAGCTTGAAGTGTAAGACCCAAATTAAACATCAAACTATACATTTTGAAGTACCGTTTCCGCAACTTTATTCGGCTTCCCAGTAAACAGCCAAGGTGGCTTGTCATGCAGAGCAATGGGTAAAGACCACTTAGAAGAGGAGAGCGAGCCGCCGACACCGACGCTCATCTGCTGTTATTTTGTCCCACTCTTTGCCCTCTCCCCGTGTCAATAACTCTGTCTCTCCACGTGAATGCGCTGACACCATTTCGTATTGGTGTCTTTTTTTAGTTATCGATTTCATGGTTTTTATCAAATTAAGGGTCCTGCTTGGGAAAAAAAATCTATGTGCTGCAGTGATGTCATTTGTTTGACATTTTCATCCCTTAGAGTGATGAATGGTAAACTAAGAAAGAAAGTGACCATGTTTTCAGACAAGTAAACAAACAGTTACTAGATGAAATATGTCTCCTTTTTTTTTCTAGAGAGGGTTATCTTTGGTGGAACACATTAAAGATACACTGATAACTTGTTTTTAGACAATTGTCTCTTGTTTCAAGTGAAAATTTGCTTGAAACAAGTGAAAATTGTCTAAAAACAATGTACTTCTGAGGTGATCATGTCTTATTTTAAGTGTAATGAGATATTTTGACTAGAAATAAGGCATTTTTGACTTGAAATAAGACAAATAATCTTGGTAAGATCTTGCGTTTTTGCAGTGTAATACCTGCGTTTCTCTAAAACTTTTGAATTAATGGCACTTGACTAATTAATTACGACCAAATCAAACAAATTGAGGTGGGTCTCGGTTTAAGCAAGTGAAACGTAGCCTCCCATGGGTGCTGAATGATGGCATAGCCCACAAGGTCAACCTCATGTGACTCTTGCCCCGCGCGGCCGGTGTGTTTGCTAGCTGCCTGGCTGTGCCTGCTTTTGCAAAGATGAAGAATCTATCAGCATGGCAGACATTTTACTTACGTAGAAATAGACGTACTGTTGAAAATTTTTCAATTAAAGATGCATTCTGCAAAATTACGAGGGCTGATGAAACTGATAAATGTGGAATAAGCACATAATTTGGTTGAGTCTACGTGGTTCTCATCATCAGGCCACCTCACTGACGTAGTTCCCCTTCTTTTCATACTGTTTTTTTTTTTTTTTTTTTGCCAGTTGAGTCCAAACCGTTACTCGCCGCCATTAACAATCTGCAGTTTTTCTTCATGCAGCTTTTATTGTGAAAAGTAGAACTGGGTTCCTCTTCTCATTTAGCAGACTGAGCTTTTATTATGAAAGGCTCCACAATCTGTCACTGATCATTTGTTCTCGAGAATCAATAAGATTTAAAATGTGAAGTGCTCGAGCAAAACTGTGCTGAAGTAAAATGAAATTCCTGACTTTAACATATTGTATTCCAAAACATACAAGAACACAAACAGCTCAATTTCAGTAACGTGGAATGTAATTTGTTCATGTCTACCTCTGCAGCATGGCTATTATTGCAGTTGCATTATAGTGCTGTTTTCCACTCAATATCGCTGTACCATTCTCTGCAGATATGAGACAAACAAATGTCTTGATTTCTTCATCTGCCCACCTGTGCCTCCATCTGCCTTGACTGCCAGCTCAAGTTCAAAGAGCAACGGATCATGTGATTAAATCCTATGCATATGTCCCGTTTTTGTTCGGCAAATGTATTTCCGTCACAATTGATTGCGTTTCTTTCTTTTCTTTCTTTTTTTTTATCAAATAAAAAGTTTATCCACGATTGGCAGTGGACTAAGCACAGCCTGCACCAGGTGATTTCACTGATGAGTTCCTTCTCTCTGGTTGAATGTGTGCTAATCAGTGAAATCAGTTGGTGCAGTCTTTAGTTGGAAAGAAAACGTGCGTAATCTCCGCCCTGCGTGGCATGTGGTTGCCCATCCCTCGCTTAGACAGTGTTTGTGCTTGAGCTGGACTGAACCCTTGTGGAGGATTGAGATGGATCACTGCGCAGGATGCCTGACTATTTGTCACCACTACACTTGACATGTCACCAATTATTTCACTGCATTTCTGTCTCTTCATCATCATTAAACTTCAGCCGCAAACTTATGGCATCGCCAGTCAGCTCTCTAATTTATCTCCGAGCGCAGTCTGTGAGACGTGGAACCCAAATAACTCACACTCCAGGTGTGCCTGCAGTGCATATTTGCCTATTTTGTTTTACTCCTCATAACAGACATGGCGTTTGTCTATATGAGGAAGCACACAAGTCCTAAATTGGTTTTGGGGTTTGTTTAGGGGGCCATTGTTTGCTCTTCACACCTGCTTGCTGTACCTGCCAGTCAGATCGCTGTGCCCCAAATCTCTAAATCTCTGAACCACAGAGATCAATGCACACCGGGGAGGACAAACAGAGAGTGATAGTGATGGAGGGGAGATGAAAAAGAGGGGGAGAGAAGCAATAGAGAGGCGGAGGGGGAGTGAGACATACAACATGGAGAGGGAGTTAACTGCAGTGGCAGCTAAGCTTTATATCAAGGAGCTATTTTGTTTGGCTTGATTTGTTGTGGAGTATAGGGAGGGAATCCATGAGTGTCAGTGTCACAGTTTTACTGCCATTGATTGGTCTTGGTGAAAATGCCTTTTAATGAAGTGACAGCACATTTGGAGAGACCTTGATTAGCTACATGTGGAGGACACAGATTTTCACGGTCTGAGCTGTCTTTTTGGTGGTGTCTGAATTGGATGTTAGATATTAAAAGGAACACACGGACTTGCTGTGTTTTGACAGGCTTTTAACTTTGTGGTTGTAGTAATCGATCCTCCTTCATTGGTAAGATTTCCAGGGTGGCGCTTTAAATCCTACAAGCGGCATCCTAAAGCGAACCACTAAATTTCATGCTACACACAGATAGTTTTTCAGAGCTCTCAAGGGCTTTCAAACAAACACTTAAACAGGCTTAACCTTGTATTCCCTGTAATTCAATAAGGATAATTTGCTGAGCTCAACAAAGACCGCTTACAATAAAACTGTTAAAACCCTAAACAAGTCTCAGTGACATCATGACATAATCTTTAATATATTACAATCAACATTTATCTCTGGTTCTGCAGTTTCAGCTATTGGCTTGGTTGCTCTTATCCAAAGTGTCTTCCAGGGCTATGAGTGCATATACATTTATTTGTTACACTTCCTTCTTATTCAAAACCATTACTGGATCAAATCGTGGATAACGTGTTGCTCTACTAATGCCATTTGCCCTCTTCCAATTTGCCTTTTTTGACTTGGTTCCTCCATGTACGACACACTGACCGAGGAATAGGTCTCTCAGCTTGAGAAAAAATTGATTTTTCCAGTGAGAACTCAAACATTATGAGATGCATGAAGGGAACAACCTCAGTTGCTTTTTATAATTACTTCTCACTGTCTTTCTCCCTTCCAGATGTGTCAGCATGTATCAGCATCCCCTGCCTCCCCCTCGCCTAATGATGTCCTTACCAATTTGCCTTTTTTATTTTCTTATTTATTTTCTTTTTAATAAGCAAGCCACTTATAGCGGCACACTTCTGGGTGTTGGGTTTGGTGTGCAGTCGTCCTTTTTGGGGCCAAAGTCGTCCAGCGGCATGACTGGCGGTCAGTCCACCAATCGGACCCATTTTCCCACTGCACATCTCTCTTTACTCTGAGTGACAGAAAAAATGGCCTGCTTTCAAGACGACCTCGGTCTTTCGCCATCCCGGATTAAACACTGCTGAGGCTGAAGCGGAAGACGACTCCCTCTGGCAGCTCCAGCCATTTGGCTCGGACTGGGGCTTTTTTCTCTACAAATGTGCAGCTCACTGTAACTGTGTCGCAGCAAAAAAAAAAAAAAAAAAAAAAAAAAAGATTCTTTGTGCTCTCATTCTAATTTCATATGTATGAATTAAAGGCAGAATGACGGGTAGGAGCTGTCGGTTGTGGTTTGTAAACACAGCATCCAAAGCTGGCTCCTCCTCCCTGGCTAAACGAATGGCGGACAGCGATTTTTTATTTCTTAGGATGGTGACGGAATGAGATGTATGATGTAATGTTGCTGTCCTGTTCTGGTCCGATCAGATCCAGAGTGTAGGTCACAGCGTTTCCTGCTGATCAGGAGCTACTGGGTGCACCTGTGTCGATCTCTCCAGCCGCTGCTAATCAGCCAGGCTGGGAGGTTTCATAAAGAGTGAGTTTTGCCTGCTCCGTTGGGTGTGGATCTCCAGAGAGTCGACACCATCAGTCGGCTTTCTGTGATTTTTGTTATAAATGGAAATCGGAGTTGTGTGTGTGATGGAAGTTGTAGGGTATTTTTTTTTTTTTTTCATTTCCCCCTCTCTTGAATGACGCACACTTTACTTTCGTTTTGAGTCAAAATCCTTAGTTTGTCCATCACTTAGATGGAATCAGTGGGTGGCTGTGGGGAGTCCCAAAGGACCCATTGTGTTTTGATTTGTTTAAACCTGTGCAGTGTTTTAGTTTCCCAAACTGCAACCCCTGTCCTTCAGGTTTCTCTTCTCTGGGGAAACTTCGTTCACCAGGGTTTCACCTGACTCTGACGACTGTCACTTCACCAGACCACAACAATGGTCAAGTGAAACCAGTGCCTTCATGAACACACCCACAGGCATTTTTGGTAAACACTCCCACAGGGGTTAAATACCTGGACCTTACCCCACTGTCTTTGTCAGACTAGTGCGGACTAGAAAGACCGATGCGCATGAACTGATGAAGCCCCTTGGATAAGAGGCAAAACGTCTTCCTAAGACAAATACAAGTCCAGTTGCCTACGATTCAATTTGCCCAAAGAGAACGATGACCTGGATAAATGAGAATATCCATAGACATGTCTCTGGGGAAACGTAACATTCCTAGGGAAAAAATATTTGGTCCATCAGCAGACCTACCTGTCCAACAGAAAACAGGCCAACATCCTCATCCTCTCCTCCACCTCAGATTCACTCTTGTTGTGGAACGAGCTTTGTCGAGCTATATTCCCTTTTTTCTGCCGTCTGTGTCCACGATTTTCGTAGCTTCCTACACTGCGCTGCGATTGGCTGGGAGCTGCACACCCACTGCCCAAAGGTCACTGCCCAGAAGAGCCCCAAGCCTGGATTAAGAAATCCAGGTGTAGGGCAGGCTCTCTGCAGACATACACACACCAACACACACTTCTAGTGAGAGGGATTATTTTTGTATATTTTTTGTATTTTTATGAGTCTACACATTGTTTTGCAGGAAAATCCTATTCATTCTGCTTTTAAAACATAATCAACACAGTGTCACCCTATCGAATCACATGTCCTGCTACCATAACTTGTGTTTAAGGTTAGAGCTCAATGTTACTGTAAACATCTTCCTATTTTTAAGTGAGTCACTTTAAAAAGGCCTCTTTCTATGTCTTGGGCACGTTATCAAGCACTACTACTCTTTTACTGTAAGAGGCCCACATTTGAGATTAAGATAATGTGGAGGTGAACAGCCTTCCTGTTCGTCCTTCTGCCTCCCAGCCTCTGATTTGTGGTCCCGTGGCTGACAGCGCCACAAATCTGATGGACAGCCCGCTCTTTCTGGATTTCCAACCTGCCGAATGCATAGTGAAAATGTCATGCTGATGTACAGTATCTTTTAAATTCATCAGTTTTAAAATTATCATGCATAACCTGTCAGTAAAAAGCAGGCTAAGTGGTGGGCTGGCTCTACATTTGACAGTATAGAGAGGGAAGGTGGCGACGTCGTTGCTGATTGGTTAACAGTTTAAGAAGAAACGGCCCGTTCGAAAAAATGCACTGGGCACTTCAGGCACGATGTACCATCAAGATCAGTCATGTTTCAAGAGAGGAATCATGCCTGGATTAACCCGTTTTTTTATATGACGATAAATCTGAATTTATTACTAAATGTTTTAATGATTTAAAAAATATATATGTTTAAGATTCACAGCCCAATTTGTCTGTTTTCACGAAAGACAGATATCCCTTTTGTACTGTGAATGGGTTTGTTGGATGTGTAGACTTTAGATTGTGCAAACACAGTAATGAAGAAAATGTTGAGAGAAAAATGATAATTTGAGACCATTCTCAGTTGAGCAATATTCATTTTATTACGTTACAATATCTTGCTGGAGTGACTGACCATTTACTCTTTCAGTTTCTTTTTTCTTATTGGCCACAGGTGCTACTAGGTTGTCATGGCGAGAATTGTCCACTAGATGGCCTCACCACCGGGCATATGCATGACATTTCAGGGTTGGATCTATAGGGTTCTCATCATTAGTCTGCCTCAAATAAAAAATGTGCATATTCCACTTTTTTTTTTCCCTTGAGTGTAAATGGTCTTTATTTCAATGAACCTTCAGTTTTGCACATTGCACATTTTTACTTTTGATTTGTTTGAATTGCATTTCCATGTTTTGTGTGCATTATTATGACATATTAATGGCTATTTTCTTTGTTTCACAGTCATTTTCTGTTTTGCTGTTGCTCATTAGTTTGGCTTAAATGGTGCAATCGTGATATGCTCTCTGCGTGTTTTAGGTCTATATTCATTCTAAGGGTTTTAGGCCATTCTCAGTCAATATGATACGACTGTTTATGCATTTTTACACTCAGGCTGTGCTCACTGTCAGAACTACCTTTTCTTTGTTATTGGTGGAGGCGCGGGCTTAACTTAGCCACTGTGGTTACATTTCTCGAAGCTGATTGGTCTTCTAGCTCGCTGTTGTTTTTGGTTTGACTTGTTTAATTTCAAGGTTAGAGGATAATCCACTCTAAGTTTTTTTACATTTTGATTCACATTGTTAACATTGTGACTTTGTCTAGCATAGGAGCTTTTAGGAGTTTTCAGGGGGACGTGGGTAAAGGTTTTTTTTTTTTTTTAACTAATACTGTGGATGAGGTTTGAATATTTTAATCAGGCAGAAACACTTTTTTTTTCTCTCACCTTCGCCTGTTGTCGGTGTTTTTTTTTTTTTTTTTTTTTTATGACTCGCCATGAACTTTCCTGGGCTGAGGTGGCAGAAGTGGTGGCTGTGTCTGTAACAGTCAAGCAGAGCGGTGAAGGTTTGGTGTCAGGGATTACCAGGATTTGCATGTGACCTGTCTGCCCCAATCCTTTTTTTTTTTTTTTTTTTTTTTATGAAATGTGCATTGGCCGGTTTGACTTTGATTTGAGTTCCTTAAGCAGGATCAAATCAGATGCATTTTACATTTACTCTAAATACAAGGTGTGAATGTTGGCCGTCCAGCTAGAACTGCCGTGCGCTCCGTGATGCTCGCAAGACTGTAGATGTCAGGGACCGGCTGGTAGATGGCTCCTGTCCCGATGTCAAACTGTCCTTGTGGTTCACCGCCAACTTCTGTTTGGCCCTTCGCCTAATATTATTGAACCATTTCCAACACCGAGTAACATTTTTGCCAGGGCCAACATGGTAACCCTACGTGTTATCCCCTCCCAAGCTAATTTACTTTAAGGTGCTGTATATTCACTTGTTGCAATTCTACACCTCCCACACAAGAACATGCATTGGCTCTTTTGGAGAAGCTGTTATGACAGGTCTGCTCTGGACTGTTTGCTCCAAATTGGCATCATGCCGAGGTGCAGAACCCACCGCTTTCAAGGGAGGAAAAAAGAGGTGATTTGATTGGTCATGACCGATGCCACACCTAATGCATTCTTCCAAATTCGGCTCCATTTTCAACTGTGCTGCACATGCGCTGCACACACGCACACATACACACACACACACACACACACACACACACAAACATCACTTGTTAAAAACATTTTTCTCATGAGTTAGGAAAGCAGCTACATTAATCAAAGAAATGAAGATATCTAATTATTATCCATATCCCACTCTCTCTGCATGGCCTCTTCTCTGACTGCCCTCAAGCTAACCCTCTGTCCCAAAGTGGATAAATGGAGTGAAATAAAAACCTTTCTTAAAAAATAAATTAATCAGTAGAGAGCTAACTACATTTTCAGCTAGCTCAGCTGGTGTTATGCGACACTTCAATGCACTTGTGAAGGTTAGAGGAGGAGAAAAAGCAGAGGTGTGTGTTTTTTGGTCGGCACTGAGAGCACTGTAGATTTTGGTTTAAAAAAAAAAAAAAAGTGTTAGCAGGGATTTTCACTTCTTCTCCATGACAGCATTTCAAAAAGACAGCTAGGTGATTCTTTTTCTTCTGCTGCCTTGTAACAAAGGTGTAATTGGTAAATAAAGCAAAGTAAAAAGATGTTTACTGGCTCAAAAAGTAAGATTGTAAGTACAGATTAATTTTATTTATTCATTTTTGTTCCACTTCCCTGCTTGCTCTCCAGGCCAGCAACCTCAAATCTTTTGATACACACAGATATGACACAGAATCAGCCATACCTATTTTTTGCTTTGGTATTGGTATTTCTGCAAAAAAAAAAAAGTATTTATTACAGCCTTCAAGTACACATCTTTTATAGTATTTATGGCTTTTTAGTTGCCTGCAAACCTTTTTTTTTTTTTTTGTATTCTGGATTTTTTTCTTGCCTTACTTTAGACGCTACTCTTGCAACATCTATGGCTCACATATTAACCTTTCAACATACAAAATATTGGCATTTTTTGAATTCTTTGCTCTTGCATTGGTAGTCTTGTTTTTACACAAAAACCATCAGCAGCCACAAATAATTTAACCTATGACCAGAATTTGCTGGGTCACGCTCTTCCCGGTGTCATGAAAAATGGAAACAAACACTGATGGAACTGAAATCTGCTTTGAATTTTCTTTTTTAGGTTGATTTTTTTTTTTTTTTTTTACTCCCACCTGAATCGTTATTAAAAGATGTTTGAAGGGCTTTATAGAGATGGGAGTTTTTGTCAGGTGAATTGCGGTGATGAGACCATGATGGGAGAGCAAATCTTTTGAAATACAATAAGTGGGGCTGCTGGGAGGGCAAGAGAAGAACAGGAAACCAAAGCCTCTGTAGCGCTGAGGCCAGGCATCAACCACATCCTAACACAGTTCAAAAGCACTCAATCACTTTGTTGTTCTCCCTGGCTACAAAGAGATGGGGAGGGAGAACAAAATGTGTTTCCAAGAGTTTCAGAGGTTCACAAGGGGGAATCGCTGAACATGGAAGGCTAAGGGGAAAAAAAGGGAAAAAAAAAAAAAAAAAACACTCTTAACAATTTGATTTTTTTTTTTTTTTTTCAAGAGAAAAGTTTAACAGGTCAAAGAAACAAAACAACAACGCAAACACACAAGCAAACACAGTCGATGCCTCATCTCCAGTTGGGTTTGTGTCTCTGATTGCTTCCCTTGTGTTGCTCCTGGCCGAGGCTTATCAAAGACCTCCTTTCATAAGTGCCAGGATCAAGCCACTGCTGCGGCTGCTTGGCGCCCACTGAGGTGGTTTGGAGGTGGTGGGGGGGGAGGGAAGTGGGTGGGGGTTGTCAAAAACAGAGAAGGCAGAGCAGGGGACGTCAAAACTGAAGACGGTGAGTGAAGGGTAGATGGTGCGTTTGTGCATTTGAGAGGAAATAGGGAAGGAAAATGGCTGAGTTTGGAAGGGAATTGCCCATGGCTCCTGCAAAGTGTATGTGTGTGTGTGTGTGTGTTTGTGTGTGTGTGTGTGTGTGTGTTTGTGCATGACAGAAAGAGAGAGTGGAGGAGGGAGAGGGCATGCTTTGAGTCTGGGGAGGGCTTGTTTTTATATATGTGCTGGGAAAATTAATATGTATTTGCTTTAAGCCTTCTCTGCCTCGCTGATTTTTTGCTGACACACACTCTCATGCACAGTATATCCAGGTGAATGCAGAAACGGTGAAGGACATGACTCCAGAGGAAACAAGCAACACACACACACACACACACACACACACACACATACACATACACATACACAGAATACCCTGAGGCCATGTGTTCCTCCTCACTACAGCAGTCATGCTTCTATCAAACCTGACATCTGCCTTGTTTACTAAAGCGTGTGACAGCGTTGCATTTTTACAGGACATAATAATGTTGACTTTGCCTCATCCGCTTAATGAAAGTCAGCCTCATATTCATTCATGTTCAGGGCTTATGGGTTTACTGTAGATCTGATTACCAAAATTACACGATGGGCACATGTGCAGCTGTTAGTCAAATCACCTATTTATTGCACATACCTCCTATCAAGCAATGAGCTGATAAGATAGCTGCATGATCACAATACAAACTTATGAAATATTCACCAGCTGCTTAAACAAGGACACGAGGATGCTGTACAGACACTTCAGTGAAGGCATTCACGGTAGTCAAATTTCAGATTTTGTCACCCATGAGCAAAACTTGATCTTTGCTTACATATCATCTGCTTTTCCCCTGACTGAGCAGCGCAGCTCCGGGGAAATGTTGTGTAACTCCAGTCTGCAGCGCGGGTAGCGGGGGGACTGCAAGTGAGACAATGAAGACAAGCTCATGGAGTAACACACTGACCCACTGCAGCGCTGGAAAGAGTGCTACACATTTCCACTCGAGTAGAAGTACTTTTACTTTGCTGATATTTTACTGCTGTAAAATTTCTACTGAAGTAAAAGTAGCTCATGTAAAATGTGCATCAGAGTAAAAGATACTGAGTGACTTTGATCAAAACAGTAACTGTGTTAGCTGTGATCTTTTCTGTGCAGTTAGGAAAGGAGGAGAAAACACGCTTCAAACTAGATTCCTTTTTTAAAGGTGCATTCTGCAAAATTGCAGTTAATTTTATCATCAACTGATGATAAAATGTGGAGTAAACACATTATGGTGGTTGAGTTTACATGGTTCTCATTTTTCCACACTTATTCCAAATTTTTTGCCAGTTGAGTCGAGATGGTCCTCGCTTCCATTGACCATCTGCAGGTTTCCCCCTCTCATCTTTGCTCACTGAGCTTTTATTGTGAAAAGTTCCAAAATCTGTCATTGATACTATGTAGTGAAGTACAATATTCAAGCAAAAATGTACTGAAGTACAAGTAGATTTACTGACTTTACGAAATACTCAAAAGTAAAAGTACTCTAAACAGCTACTCAGTTACAGCAATGTGAGTAAATAGTTACTTCCACGATCTTTTTAAGAGGCATGACAATGTTTGGTTAAAGGGACTGTAAACTCAGTTAAAAACATGAATTTTGACATGTCGTAGTGCTCTTGAGCAGTGCTGGAAGTTACATGTTACTGAAATTCCACTACTTTTGGCGGTAACTAGAAATTTTCCAAATTAAATAACACAAATACGGTTACTGAAATTGAAATGGGCTCATTATTCGTTACTCCTTTTGTTTTAATCAGGGACAAACACAGCCTTTTCCCCGAATATTCCAGTTTATCTATTTATTTATTTAGCATCACCCGATCTTACAATGAATGAATGAATAAGTTGATCAGTCAGTATTAAGGCCTTTACACAACGGCCAGCAGCTCAGGTCATGGGAGCTTTCTGTCCTGGAAATGTGGACATTATTTTTCCCTCTTCGAGATCATCGACAAAAGCGTAGTGGTGAGTTGTAGTCTGTGTGCAGGTGTGAAAACTTTATCCACATCAAAGAATGATGAACAACACACGTTTACAAGCAAATCACCAAAGACTCCAGTGCTGGCTCTACTAACCAAAGAGGTGCCGCTTCATCCAAACAGCCCAGACTTGATTTCAAACCCAGAAATCAGTCTGTACAGTCTGTAAGCCAGGCAGAACTGAACAGGCTGGTCGCTAGGTCTGTTGCTGAAGACATGCAACTTGTGTCAATGGTTGAGTCCTAATTACCAAAATGCCAGTGACAAATAACCTATGTGTCATGAATAAGAGAATTGAAGCAGATATTTAGAAGTAATGTAAAAGTTACTTCCTCCTAAATATGCAGTAATTGGTAAAGCAATTCAATTACTCTTGAGAGCTAACATCTGAGAGAATTTGCAGTAACGTGCAAAACACCGCTCTTCAGTTCTATCTTCATCATCCACCAAGATATGAGAGTTCCCAAAATCCAGTAACTGTAATAAAATGGGGTTTTAGCAGCTTTCATTTTATAGAGAAATGCATTCCTGTGGGACTGGGTGGTTGTTCCCCTTTTTAGGTAACAATATTGTTGTGACCCTGCTACGGCCTGTCAGCTGTTCAGCAAAGCAGAAAATATGCTGCTTGCTGCAAATGAAACAGCAACTGGTCTTATTAGTGCTGCATGTTAGAAAATGTTCTCATACTTAACATTTCCAGTTTTTAGCAGCACACCTGCTAAAAACACAGTCTGGAGTTCTGTGGTAGCCGACTGTTTCTATCTCTAACTAGAAAAGGCACAGCTTCATCCATCAGATAAGAGTGCTTTGCTGGCCTTTGCTTATTCTGATATTGGGTTTTGGTAAAGTCATGCTTGGTGAAATGGTGGATTCCAAGAAAAATACTAAAAGTGGCATGTCAACTCGGTGAGCCTGTTTTGATGAGTCCAGTGGAGAACAGCATTTACAGTGGCTGTCAATCAAACGGGGCTGGGAGGAATACAAACTGAGGCTGTGCTCTCATTGGTTTGGAAAGTAGCCTTTTATATTAATCTCCAGTAAAACTGCCGGTGTGACTCTTTACACAAAATTACACATTTTAGTTTCCTGTCCCTTTAGTCAGGGGCATTGTTTCTGCAAAAGCAAAGGTGCAGCAATGAGACATGAAGTCACAGAAAAACTCAGCGTTGATGGGATTTGAAAAATATAAAATTTAATTTAACAGTAAAGTCCCAACTGACACAGGGTCCTTTTTTCTATACCTACACATTTTGCCAAATAAAGGCCGCTCTCAATTAGAAGCTGGGTCTAAATTAATTGTTTTTGTTTCCACAGATGTAGTTTTGTTTTTTCCTTTTTATCATTGTTTGCAAGCAATCAACTGATATGTTATTAGGTAGCCTCATTTTTATACCGGTAATATTCATCTTACTGATTTGAACAAACAATTTGATATTGTATTGTATTTCCTATCTTTGCTGAGCCAGAGAGAAGTTTTAAGGTGTTTACTGCATGTTTCAGGCTTTAAGCAGCCAGAACAGAGGGAGTGACTGTTGTACTATAAATTGTTTTAACAGACTTATAGCTCTTTCTCGTATTCATAATGCCTAATATTTGCATGTAATGCGCAGCCAAGACAGAGGAGTGACAACAGCCTTCACCGGATCTACAGGGTGTCCACAAAGTCTCTTTACAATTTAAAAAATCTATTACAAAAGCACTTGATGAGATATGTTAATCAGATTTGTTCTATATACTCAGTGGTTATCAGAGTTTTTAATCACATTCCATTGTGTATTTCAGGTACCCTGTTGATGAAATAGGTTCTGTTAAATAAACCACTAAAAAAAATTGCTAATCCTCAAGAAAAGGCACAATGTGTATCATGGTTTATTGAAACAAAATCGGATACGCAGACTCAGCGAAACTACAGGGTTATGTTAAAGATATCCTATCGAACAAAGATACTCAACATCAATGACCTGAAGCAAAAGATCACTGATGCCATTGCCACCATTGATGAGGCTCTGCTACAGCGAACATGGCAAGAAAGCGAGTATCGTCTTGATGTACTTCGTGCAACTAATGGTGTCCATATAGAGGTGTATCAAATGAGCCAAAAAAAAACAAACAAACAAAAAACCCTTCAATATCTTCTCCTCATTTTGTAATAATTTCCACAGATTTGTCTATTTATTTGCTTTTGTAATAAATGTATTAAATTGTAAAGAGACTTTATAAACACCCTGTATTTTGGCACATATTTCAGCAAAATGGACAGAATGGCAGTCATTGGCCATTTGTTAAAACTTCACATAAAATAAAGAAATGCATGGAAGTACATGCTAAATTGTAGTAGGTAACCAAAGGATGTAAAAAAAAAAAAAAAAAAAACAGCAAAACAAAAGGCAATTTTGGCAAAAGAATAAGTTTGTTGTCGTTTCAAAGCACTAAGGTCCGACAATTCAGCCTGATTTCAGTCTTCAATAATATGTTTGAATTCCTTCGTTGCCGGAAAAAAAAACACAGACAGTCACAGACATTATTTGTACTCTAACCTGTTGGGCTCTTATCTAAAGCGGCTGGGAAAAATCCTTCCATAACACACGAAAATCCAAAGTTGAAAATCATGGAGGAACAAATAAGTTCACTCACTGACACTCGAACTCGCTGACACGAACATCATCGACCTTTCAGAGGTCTAGTTTCTTATGGGAGCCTGAATGAGTGCATATTGTGTATAAACCTGATTTCCTTCCTTGCCTTACCTGACGCCTGTGCCTTTAATGTCATCTCTCTCTGAGCCTGGTCTCCCAAAATGTCATTAAATGAGCGCTTTGGGTTAAATTTATAATATATGTGCTCAGTGCACAAAAAGTGAGAGAGAGGTTTTCCCACCACCAGAAAACTGCATGAAGGAGATACAAGTAGGAGCACGTAATAGTTTGGCATGAATTTGGCAAGAGGCGGAAGGATATCTACTTCAGCTTGCAATGCTAACAACTTGGGTTCGATTCCCAGTTCATATCACTGTGCTTTCCACTGTGGGACCTATATCCATTGGTGTGCAAAGAAAATCACATTCAACGCTACAATGATGTGGTGTTTCGTTGACCTGTAAACACGCTTTGCCCTTTCAAGTGGTATATTTGTGCTTAAATAACATTATTTTTGCAACCTAAACTTGAACATTTGTTAACCCTAACCCCAAAAAGCGAAAAATGTCTAATTCATGTTATGGTCACATAAGCCAGTTTGTGGTGGAGGGATGTAATATTCTCATAATTCATGTCCACAACAGGTTATGTCTATTTCACAGTCTGTGCTCATTTCGCAAAATCTAATGAAACCGTGCTGTATATCTTGGTTTCATATTGCCTATGTTGATGGCATGTTTTATGTGTATGCAGTGAGTCGTGTCTCCAGTTTCCTGGTAAGTGTTTAGCTTTCCATTCAGCTGTTTGCTGCGAGCGGGTTGTGCCTCCACCCCGGTCTTGACTCCTCTCCCTCCAGGCGCTCAAGTGATGGGATGACCTTTCCACCTTACTCAGACCTGCAGAGTCACTCCCAGCATGAATTGAAAACTCGTGTCTCCCCGCAACACTTCCGATTCCTCTCTCTCCTGCGTTCTTCCTCTATCTGGTTTTAGTCCTATAATATAAAATGATAAAAAGGCAGTAATTTTTCATTTATTGGCCATAAGAATATTAGCCATATTTATTTTCCGGGTGGTACCATTTGTTGCTTGTAGTGATGGTCATATAGGAATTTCAGTTCACTCTACCTGTAAGTCACCCTTTATAAGAGAAACCTAGAATGTAAAATCTAAAATGTGTTTCTTGTGCATGTTTGCACCCACAAAAACAGAGCTCAGTCTTGAGAAGTTAGTGGCTGTAGCTTCCCCGTTCATGTTAAAGGTTATACTCAACCCTCCATTGGGAAATTACAGGCGGGCGACCATGGAGCACTGCCATATAGACATTTTCTGGCACAGTGTGCAGGATGAAAAACGGCAATAACACAAGAAAACATTCTTGAAATGTTATTTTTTTTCTTTTTTTCCCCTCTTGAAGATTTATTAGTAAAACTTTTGATATTTGTAAGGACTAAAACAGAGAGATGGAGGCCTACCTTAGATTTCTCTGCTTTCTTTTCTCAGTTCCCCGACTGCATCCTTGATATTGCTTCAAGGTCATGAAAGTGTGTGTGTGTGTGTGTGTGTGTTGATGAGTCAGGCCCTTTTGAATTGCACTAAATAGACAGACAGAATCTCAGTGGCAAAGTAAAGTAACACACTTCACTTCTTGCTGATAGGTCTGCTGCCCTGTTGTATGGTCCAAAGAGTTGTCAAGTGTACAGTAACAGCCTTGATAAAGAAAAAAGACAACACAATACTGGGGATGGGTTACCGGTTTCTGTTGGGAACAAAGAATACACTCAAAACAAGCATACAAACACAGCATTTTTCATGTGGTTTCAAAAATAAAAACTAAGCGGCATTTTATCAATGAACTTCAGCTAGACCGGGTTGCACCTGGTTGAATGCTGGACCCTGATCATACAGCCATAGATTTCCAAAATGCACAGGCCAGACATTTCACAACATTTTAATGATGTGAAGGATGGACACACATTTGGATTTATAGAGCCAACCTCGCAACAGTCAAGCAAAAATCAATCAATCAAAAATGTCAGCGTTTGTAAGGGGGTGGCCAGACAGTAGGGGGCGGTAGAGCACAAATTTGAAGAGTATAGTTACTCATCTAAAAATGTACTTAAGTATGAGTAAAAGTTACCCTGCAAGACAATTACTCAAGTAAGATTAAAAATGTATTCATTGAAATAAAAATGACTGAGTATTAAGTGCCAAGTACATGTTTAGCTTTTAGTGGTCTATTTTCATGCCATGTGATAACAGTGATGGTTCTAGTATCAATTTGTGGCTATTTCAACTCAACACATTTTGATTTATTTTGCTGGTTTGATTTTGAACAGCAGTATCATTGGATCTTATGTTCTTAGCAATGAAAATCGCACCTCGATGTGCTTGCGTAGGTTGGATGATGAAAAGTGGATCTACGTGCGGCCAAGTCTTGCTCTCCGCAGCCTCTCCTTCAGCCGCTTGACCTTCCGTTGCCGCTGGCTGACCGGCTCGACTTGAAGCTGAAAAGGTCACTGAGTGCAGCGGGATCTTCTTCTTTAATCACTTGGCGGTCAGCTCACCGTGTGGGAATCATCGGCTTTCTCTTAAACCATCATGAAGGGAGAAACAACTGTAAGACAACCAGTTTGGTCAAATGTAACCAGGAAAGGAGAAAATCACCCGTTTGAAAAAATTTAAGAGTAATAAGTACAGCGAGATAACGTGAAGAGTACTTGTTCCTCAACAAGTATACTCATTTGTGTTATTTGTAACTGTACTTGTTAGTCTACCAGACAGAGCTTTTGTTTTTCTCAAAAACAGATTGAGCCTCTGTTGTCTCGGTGGGGCTGATATGATGATGGACAACAAAGGGAACTGAGCACTGTCTGTGTTTTTGATGTACGTCAAAAGCTGAAACCTTATTCAGACCGGAGGCATCCAGACCTGCAACCATCCGTTGAATGTGTACACCAGTATCACCATCCTTTACACACAATGTCTACATTTTCTATTTACCTATTCCAGTCACACACATAAAAGAGATCCTATGCGATAATCATCCATTTAATCTGTTTCTGTCTGGCTGCACCCACAGGTCCAGACCCATCACAGTCAGAGCTGAAATCCAGGTTTTTCCTTTTTCCCGCCCGCTTTGTCTCCTCTCTGGTAACAAGAACTATTTGAAATGATGTTTGGATTACAATGAAAGTGAGGCAGCCAGTGTCACTCATGTGCTGTCAGCTCACCACCAGTGAACAGCTTTCACTTGAGTTAAAATGGCTGCTCTGATCGGGTATTTTGACTTTCAGTAACTTTTTTTTTTTTTTAAACCAAATTATTAATTGTTGTTTTTTTTCTCCCCGAATATGAAATGATAATACACACACCAGAATACTGGATAGACTATAGGCAACTCCCTATTCAAAGCAGTAGGGATCAATGGCTTTAATCCTACTTCTTGAGGATGTTTGGAAGATGGTTAAGCTTTGGCTGGGCTGGCGTGCAAAAATCTAGCAGCACTTTGCTTAAACAGCCTATTTTTGCTCCGCTGCATGTCAAAGTAGTGGTCAGTGGTGGTCAATTGGTCTAACCATGGTAACAGAGCCAAATGTCATTGTGTAACCTGACTCCATGAGCCAGTTGAATAAAATAACTATTCATTATTGGGAATTGGATTCTAGCTTTATTGTTTTGAACCACAACACCCAGGTCATTCAGCTCTGCAAATTACCAATCAGTGGTCAACCACAAATAATTGCTGACAAAAAAAAATTTAAAAAAGTGAAAAAGTCAACTTCCAATTGAGTGCTGTCAAACATGTTTTTATGGTTTTATTGATACACTGTGTAGATAGGTGAAGACTTTTTGTGTTACTCCTTTTTCTTCCTCTTCTCTGACCCAGGGGAAGTCCCAGGGTGGTTTCCTTCATCCAGGCGTGGAGGATGAGCCTGTCAAAACCTCAGCTGGAGCCCAGAGACAGGGCTCCGTGCACCGGTCTCGCTCCTAGTGTGGCGGGGCAACAGCAGAGAAACCGGGGAGAAACATCTCTCTCCTTGGGGAAGCGGAGCTGCCGTGGACTAGCCTGCCTCCCCAGAGACAGGATGAAGAGATGAGGTGAGGAGGTGTTAAAACTCCACTCTTCTATACACTTTCATCATGTCAAACTGTCACCAAGACAAAGTGAACTGTGAAACATATCAGTGATGTCAGAAACTTTGGTGAAACAAATTTTGAGAGGCTGCTTGTAATGCACAACTGGGGATGTAGCTGTAAATAAAATGTTGGCTCATCATCATCATCATCATCATCTGCAAATATTACACAAATCAATTATATTTTACTGGTTACAGCGCTCAGTTTGATACTACTTTGATGTAACCCTAAAAAGTTGTGTAAACAGTATACCAGTGTTTACATGGTTTTAGAACAGACACTGAGCCTTAAATGCAGTTGCACAGAGCTGATTTTATTGCCTCATTTAATTCTGAATTTCATTCCAATGCTGAGCGCAACTTTTTCTGCAATACCAAGCTTTTGTGTTTACACTTAAAAACTTATGTTTTGCTTTGTGTGGCTGGGAAGGCCCTGTCCTTAAATAACTTATTGCACAACAGTATGAATCCAAAATTACACTAAATTATGCAACATGATAAATGCGTTGCCTTGTAGTGATATTAATATTGATATCAGTGAGATAAGATAATAATTGCGCGCCTCTTTTAGCTTAGCAGCAATAAAATTGTATAAATAGACAAAAGGTCAAGGCTATACACAGGAAATGGATGCATAATGATACTCCCACATAATTCACAATGAACACAGTGTATCTGCAGGAGGGAGCTGGGGGGGTGCTGAAAAAATTGAGGATAATAATGCTGCTGAAAAAGCATCCCATCATTGGGAAAAAGTGGAGAAATGCACATGCAGGCACTCAAGGATCAGCAAATGTAAAAGCAGGCACAGAGATATCTATCTGTCTCTAAAATATGTAACTAATAAAGTAAATGTCCATGAATTGCTATTTGCAGCGCTGCCATGTCATATAAAAACGCTCTCTGTGGGTAGTGAAGCAGTCCGGCGGTACAGCGGGATGTCATGTGGAGTCACCCTCAACCCCCAGACTCCCCCCCCCCCCCCTCACATCACCGCACCCTTTGCCCTCCTGCCGCAAGGCACCCGGAGGCTCCAACCTCTGACCCCGCCCACCACCGCAGCCTCCGCCTCACAGCAGGGCCCGTCCGCACGCTTTATTAAGCACTAAGTATGTGAGTGTTTACGTGTATGAAATCATCTCGATGAATCACGAGCAGTGTGGAGGAAACCCTGACGCTCCAGTCCCATAAGCATCCATGTCACCCTTCAGGCTTGTCTCCCCGCTTAGTTATATATCATCTATCTATCAGGGGGGAGTGTACACTAGAAAACATCGTTACTATGAATATCATTAATATGGATCTGAGCGCAGGGAGAGCCTGCCTTAATGAGAAACCCTTGATTAGTGCTGCTCTGCCTTAGGAGAGCTCCGATTGGACACTGATATATTATTTATTATTCGAAAACACTCCTGCAAAAACACTGTACAGTGTTTACACTGAAAAGTTTCATTTGTGTCTTTCAATGAGTTTTACTGCAGAACGCTGAAACTACAAAACCAGTATATTTGAGCAACAATGCATTTAATTTACAGTACATGACACACATTTTTTTCTTTGTGCTCCATATAAAACGCAGGACCTTGTGCACAGATACTGTTGACCTTGACCTTGTGTGTGTGTGTGTGTCTTTTTCTGCTTTTGATCTCTGCTTATTTTCTGCTCTAAGAAAAATCCTCTCATCCGGCTGAACATTTTTCCCAGTGAAATCTTCCAAGATCTATGAGCAAGCTGACCACCTGACAGCACACCTGGATCCAAAAAGCGATCCAAATTTCTCCCATGAGACTGAAAGAGAGTGAGAGGAAGAGAGAGAAAGGGGAGAGAGAGAGAGACAGAGAGAGGTGGAGTGCAAAGGGGAGCAACCAAAAAGCAGTGGACCCCTCCCTCTTCCCCCCCGTGCAGCATGGCAGTTAATTTAAATTCTGCAAGGAGACAACCCATAAATCACCTCCATTCTGACTAATGGCTTCTGCACTGAGGGGAAAACTCTCGCCTCTGTACCTGGAGACATTTCGCACTGCGAAAAATATAGGCTACTTACACTCGGGTGTTTGTGCACACAGACTATACACACACACATATATATCTGTACATATATAATGTATACAGGGCCTGTATACGCTCATCAAAACGCACATTTGGAGTGATTCACAGAGACAGACAGTTTTTGTAAAGAGTCAGCAGGGCTGCCCCTGCACGTGAGCGGCTTTCACCAGCAGCAGAAATCCCCCAGTGTTGGTCCATAATTAGCCCTCTTGACTGCAACGTCTGACGTCAGGAGTGTGTGACACGAAACTAACCTTGGACTGGATTCCAAAACACATCACCCTAGGTAAGAGGCTCGCTGGCACAGCTCGAACAGGCTTATGTGTGAGTCACAAAATCTACTGTAAGTTTGACTTTATTTGGGTAGACAGAACCCTCGTCATTTTGTTTTTTTTGTTTTTTTTCTAATGATGATTATTATATCAAAATTGGCTTTAGCCTAGGTACAGCTGCTTATCTTTGGAAAAATTACCCAGCAGATTGTTGTGTTTTTTTTTTTTTTTAATTCTTTATATAAGTTGAAATATTTGACATAAGTTGCAGGTCAAAAGGCTATAATTAGCAGTAATACACATTTTTTGCAGGGAAATTGCCATTATTTGTAATGGCAATTATAAAAATGGCAGTCCCTGCGGTGTGTGTGTGTGTGTGTGTGTGTGTGTGTGTGCGCGCGAGAGAGGGGGCAGCAGTGACGTGAGCTTGTCATGCCCAGGCTGGACAGACTGCGTGGGTTGGGGTCAGTATGTGACTTCTTGCCCAGGGCACCAGGGTGCTTGTTTGCTTCTTTGCTGTCCGCTGTTTGCTGCCAACATCGCCCCTCGCGTTGGGATGAGACACGGCCCCCCCGGGACCCCGCTTGCTTCTTCAGTGCCCTTTCATGATCTGTCATTACTCATTTGAGTGTACAGTGCAACAACCGATATGCAACGTTCACATAACACTCACTAGATAAATCTGTCCCGTGATCTGTTCATGTTGTCATACACACACACACACATAGAAATAAATGTGTGCATGCATGTTTGTGAACCACTAGGCCGGTAAACACATTATAGCACAACCTCAAGTGTGTTCTTGATTTTGTGTACCATTCCAGTAATCTTATAATAGTATCAAACATCAACCAATAAAAGGTCTCAGTGGTCATGTCATCTGATTTCATTAGAGTTCATTAGAGATTCTTGAGACTTCTGGGTGAAAAATGTCTGCGGAAGAAATTATTTGGGATTCTCATAGTTAAATGTCACTTACTGACCTCTTTCAGAACTAAGCTACTGGAGCCTCCTAGTGGTGGCTGACTTGATGACTTTTTTATGATGTAGTGTCACCAACTGTCCGCCACTAGGAGGCGCCACAGATGCAAAAAAACAAACAAAACAAAAACAAACGAACAAACAAAAAAAACATATCTTCTACGGGGGCGTAGAAGATATGTTAGAAGGTCCTGGGTTTGATTCCCAGTTTGATTCCCTCCCGGCCGACCACCCAAGGTCCCCCGTGTGTGGAGTTTGCATGTTCTCCCCCTGTCTGCATGGGTTCCTCCCACAGTCCAAAGTCATGCAGGTTAGGTGAATTGGAGATACTAAATTGCCCCTCGGTGTGAATGTCATTGTTTGTCTGCCCTGTGATGGACTGGTGACCTGTCCAGGGTGTTTCCCCTGCCTTTCGCCCAATGAGCGCTGGGATAGGCTCCAGCAAGCCTTGTGAGGATAAGCGGTTTGGAAAATGATGATATCTTGTATGGCATAGATTTGTAAATGATAACTAAATATTAGGAATGCGGCTTGGCAAGAACAGCCCTGGTTATACTTGTTTTAAAAAAACAAATTGCCATCAGCTGATTGGTTAGCCGCCTGCAACGACCTGTTGCACAATTACAAACTGTGGTGATTCTCCAGCCACTTAATACTTTTGCTATCATCCTTGAACAAAGACAACAGAATAAATAATCAGCAATGAGCAAAGAAATGGACATGACAGCAACCTAACTAGGATTTTTTTCTTCTTTATGGCTCAGCAGCAAGCTACAGTAGAGTGATTCTAGACATAAATTTATCTGGTTACAGAACAGCCAGCTACATTTTTAATGTGCACCACAGTGTGAGCTTCTTATTAGCAAAATAATTACCTTCATTGAAAAACGGCGGTAGAATTCAGCGGATCCGATCCCATTTAAGAGAGAAACACGCAGATAAAATCATCCATGTTTTAAACACCAATTTAAATCACAGAGTGTGACAAGGATAATTATGTGAAAATCACATGTATCTTCCCCGCGGAGAAAATGCAGTAGCTCTCATATTCTATATTTGGGTAAAGGTTATGTCAGCTATGTCAGGCTTCCGAGGCCTATTTGGGATTGAATTTGATCATTTTATTTTGGCCATCGTCTGGCTCCCCATCTCCAAAAAAATCCTTGCTCACTTCATTCCAGCACAAGTTTCTGTGTTGCCATTAAGCACCCGTAGAATGCCTCTCATCAAATCACAATGCATGATCAGAAACAAATGTGTATTCACCATATAAATAAAAAGACACCCTATGTATGTACACTTATGTATGTACACACACACACACACATCCACATGCGCAGTTTCGCCAGACCCAAAGATCCGGTGAGAGACTGCCGGACGATTAGGGAGTTGGCTTTCACTTCTGTAATCTGTTACAGTCTGTAGGCATTTACACTATTCACTCCAGATGAAATGGGGCTATAGCTTGTGCGGTGACCTGGAGTAACCGGCTGCAGCCAGCTTCGCCTCTCATTCCCTCCCGGTAATACGGATGACCTCCAGCTGTGATTGGGGCCTCTGATCCCCCCCTGTAGGTCATACATGTGTTTTAAAACTCGACTACATGCTTTTCTTCCTCCTCTTCTTCTCCCTCCCTCCCTCCCTTTAGCTCCCACACGCTGACCCCAGAAAGGTTCGGTGGCTTGCTTAGACAGCTGCTGGGCCCTGCTGAGATCTGACAGAGTTTTAGAGGAGGCCTGACGCCACAGGGTGTGACACGGATCGCCACGCAGAGGGAGAGTTCCAGTCCTCTGGACCACACGAGTCACAGCCTTCCCCCTTCCTCATTTGATTTCCAGCTGAGGAGGAGAGATATGAGCCTTTCCCTGCCAGACCCCACCGACCCCTCGACCCCCTCCCGAACCCCCCCGTCCTCTTCCCAGCTTCTCCAGCGTCCTCACCTCCAGACTCGCCAAAAGCAAACGGGGTATTTGGGACACCCAGTTGACCGTGGCTCTTTGCAAAGATCCCCTCCAGTGCTCACTCATCCCACTGGCTAATAATGACTATGATCCATCATATGTGAGACTTTCACTGTGAGGGTATTATGCGAGATAAGTGGCAAGGTATGAACCCCCACTGGCTGAGCAGGTGTTGAGTCTTTCAGTCTCAGTCAAAGGGTCGCGCGGACAGTATGCCGGGCGAGGTCATTGTTGCATGTGACTCCCCGTTTAAACACCAGCGTTGATCTTTCAAACTCGCCCCGCCTTCCTCCATATCATAAAACCCTTTAAACTTATTCCGAGCAACTTAGATCCCATTAGACATGAGTTTCCTCTTGTGGGTTTCCTCTCTACTCTCAAGCGCCGTCCTGTAATCCAATCTCATTAGCCCTGTGAATGGAAGGCTCTCTGTGTGAATCCATTAAGAAGGCTTCTCGGTGGCTCTCTCTCTGTAATCTCTCTAACCCTGTGGGATTAATCACCCACAGAGAACAGAAATCGATTCATTTAATCACTAAAAGATGTGACAAAAATGTTGTAAGTCAGGGATATGGTGGGAAATTATTGGTCAATTGAAATTCATAGGGGGAGAAAGGAGAGTGTGGTAGGAAAAGAGAGAGGGAGGGGAAAAGGACTTATAGAAAACAGTACTCTGTAGCACCATAATGAGGCAATCATTCCAATTATTTGTGCTATTTATTTGTGCTTAGAAAGGACCCTTTTATTTGTTCAGGAAATTGCTAGCAAAGAAAGAAATTCGAGAAACAAATCAATGATTAAACAATAAATAAAGCAAGAGAGAGAGAACGAGTTTGACTGATACAGTCGCGTATTACAAATAAACAATGATTGCTTGTTTAAGTGCGCGCACTCACTTCATTCATACATTTGCATGTTCAGCAGAGGTGTGTATTTGAGAAATGAGGCCAGAGTCCGCTGAGAAGCAATGTAACATTTAAGGTTTGATGATGCCTCTATGAGCCCATAATGAGAAGGAATGAGGGTCGCCCGCCGACGTTAACCCACTAATAAAATCTGCCTCCCTTTAAAGGGTGTTAGAAAACCACAATTACCCCCCTGACATTTTTTCACTGCATGATTTATGAAGTGAATATTGCATTTCCCTCTCTACTCCTGCCCCTTATTCTGGTGGTGGAGTAATAAAGGGAAGTTAAGGGGCGGTATTGATCGGCTAAAAACTAGTCTTTGATTTGCTTCAGAGCTGAGGATGAATGTGGAGGAATGCGAACGTGAGGAAAGGAGAGGAGAAGAGGGCAGAGGAGAGGAGAGAAGGGGACATACTGGAGAGGAGGGAGGCAGAAAGAGAGGAGGGGAAATTAATAAAGAGAAGCCGAGACGAGAGATGAGAGGAAAGGAAAAGAGAGCAGAGGAGAGAGGAGAATAAGACAGGAGAGGAGAGCTACTGATGGGTTTTTCTCTCCCACGGCCCTCCACCATGCTGCCTCTGGCCGTCTGGACACCCGCCACGTGTGAACAAGCTTTCAGCTCACATCATCTCTTCCACTTCTACCTATAATTGGCCATATGTGTCACCAGCACCCTGCTGCTGCCGCTGCTGCTGCTGGAGGGAGGAAAAGGGAGATCACAGCTTTGACAAGGTGATTGTTGGGCGGCTCTCACTTTGACATGTCAGGTAGGCCTCATGGCAAACACTACTGATCTCTTGAGCCCATACACCAGTTTAATCACAAATAATCTGTTATGTAATGACAGAAACTGTCAGACTATAAAAATAAATGTTTATTATTATAATGCTGTTATCATAATACACTATTGCAAACAAAGAGCACTGTGGGTTTAAACTTGTATAACTTGCCTTGCGAATGTAGTCCAGAAATAATGAGATATTTATACCCTCTCGAGAGGATATTTCTTGTAGTTTCCTGTGGAGAAAAATGTACAGTAGATCATCGGTGGGCCAAACACTGCATACATAATGCCCTAAAGCTGCTCGTGACAAGTGGCATTCAATGAGCATTCATTAACCTTTCCTGGTGTTGCTGCAGCTACCTGAAATAAGTTAGCGACTGGCTGCAGGATTCAGCAGGTTATCAGGTAAATATCACTGGATAGAGAAACCCAGCTTACATACATTAAATAAAAAAAACAATTACACACATTCCCATATGAGGTAAAGTTTAATCTTGATATTGTATTTTTAGTATCTGAAACCTAATTGGCTGTGGACACGTCGATGACGCCAGACTGGGAAAGAGGTTGGAAAAGGGCAGAGTTTGGATGAGGATTTGTCCCTCTTCGCTCATCTAAATGGCAAATGTCACCGCAGCCGGCAGAGAGAGAGAGCCGGGGAGGGCAGGGAGAGGTGGGCAAAGAGAGCAGGGAGGGCAAGAGAGGCTTGGGTAGGGTTAGCGGCGAGGGCAGGATACTGGTGGGGAGGGAGAACGTGAGATGTTGCTGAGAGTGGTGTTGGGCAGTTAACTGGCCAGCGGTGGCAGGGATCACGCCAAGCAACCTGGCAAAGCAGCAGCCAGCCCTGGGCAGCTGGAGGCTTTGCCGTCAGGGAGTGCAGTAAAGATGCATGGGAGGCAATGATATGTATGTACCACAGACAACCTAAAGCAGTGGCTGTCAACCGGTGGGTCGTGATGTGGGGAAAAAAAAAAAAAAATAGTGCCAGTACCAGCTTTTATTTTGAACTACTGTATCCCCTGGACCCTCGTCTCAAAAGGTTTGTAAATAAATAAAATGAAAATACAAAATGTTAAACATAATTAAATATTAAAGTGTACATTATAATGATCGTTTAATTTAAAATCTATACGCAATAGAACAACAGAAATTCACTAAGTAGTTAAAAATTCACCCTTTAGCTCATGAAAATTTTAAAAGTGAAATCGGCCATGAGAAAAATAAAGTTTACTCAGCATTTGAATGTGGATACCATTTAGGAAAGAGCTTTCCAATAAAAAAAAAAAAAGGATCTTCATGAGTCAAAGTAGCAAATAAAAATTGAAATAATAAATACATGGAAATAATGGGGCATTTGTTTTAAGTTTCAGCTAACAGTGCATGAAAGCTTTGTGGATTACTGAACTTTCCATTTTGCACATTTAAACGGAGTAGCTCTTAAATTGCCCAGTTGAAGAGAACTGCTGCCCTAAAGAGCACCGAGCATAACACAGACGTTATATAAAATGCAAAGTACATGCCAGCGTTTATACTGAAGATTTTATAGCAACAACACACCCCCACAGTGCAACCCGGTGATCAACCAATCAGAGTGTGCGACTTCACTTAGACTTGGTACTAAGTTGGGATTCTTGGGCAGATACGTGATGCCGATGCAGAGACCCTTTTCAACCATGCATGTCAAATAGTGCCAGTGTACTTGCATAGATGCTATTTTCATTGCTGTACAAAATGTGCTGAAAGAAAGGACCATTGTCCTCATTTATAAAAGCTTCACACGACCAAATGTGCTTCAAACCAAATAGAGATTGTGCTCAAAAAACGTACTTGGTGGCAAAACCAGTTGTGTGCACTGACTTTTCCGGGGTTCCTGTGGCTGTTAATTACTTTCATTATATGGATTTTGTATATGCACTATAGTTTTAATTTGTTTGTACAGACTGAGAGCATGAACATTTTCTAAATGATGCCCTGTTTATATCACAAGTGATGAACTGCAATTGTGAATCATTATTCGTGATTGCGGGTAACTACTTGAAACGTCGTTCTCAACAATGGCGGCTAATGGAAACACTCCAGTGCTTTCCATGCCCATTCGCTCTTTCTTATAACCACGAGCATCTGGTCACAATATTAATTTCAGATCAGCAACAGTGTCGGAAGTTTAGCAGAACAAAAGCCCAAACCCGTGTGGGCAAGATTATATGTTGTATATGACAATCTCAAAGGAGGAACGCAAATAATTAGGGTAGCGGCTTGGTTTGACTTGACAATGTTTATTTGTGCCAGCAGAATGAAGGCCTAATCACAGAGTGTCATGAAGGTCCTTTCAGGATGATGAGATGCTTTGTGCCATGGCAACAGATTCCTCAGCATCCAGCGCCCCAGAAAGGCCCGTGGTATGAGGAATGTTGTTACGCCATACACTTGGACCGAAGCTTTCTGTCCCTCGCTACTTCTAATCTGGTTATTATCTGATAATGGGCTGGTGCTGTACCATCACATCCATTACAAAAGTTGAGAATGTTAATAAGACATTTTGTTGAAGGATATTAAGATTGCATCTTCACCCTCTGACACCAGATGTCAAAAATACAGTATCTGATGGCATGTGCGGGCACAGTTGGATTGCAGGGTTACATACCCACTGGGTCTTCTATTTGGAGCTCACAATGTACACATAACTGCATGGTTCTTCAATTTCCTTTTCATGCAGTGCGTTTTGTATTTCTATGTGCTTCCTTTGGCCTATTTCATTTATGTATTGACACAAAAAATAAAGCACTGGACAAGGCTAAATTTACCAACCTGATCCTACCTGGGTGGGAAGGCCACAGACCGGCACCAGGCAGCTTCTCATGTTGGAAGCCTTTAATGGCAGCGTGAGGCGGCTATTTTAATGTTTTTAACTTCAGTAGCCAGAAATCATGCAATGTGTGATGAGTTAACAGCACAGAGCACACTCATGTTACCCACCTGGCCCGTCTGTGATGATGCCAAAGGATACCAAAGGCATGAGAAAGGCAAAAGCTCCAAGACTGATGAGTCCAGCAGTCTTTGGATGTAGTGCCAGTAAGTAAAGGTGTCCCCTAACTCACGAATATCAGTTTAACAGATCAGCCTGGTTATAATTAATAGGAACATGGAATGCCCTCTTGTATTGCACCCCTATTTTGTCATTTAGGCTGGTAAGACATGTGTTTTTATTAAAAAAAAAAAAAAAAAAAAAAAAGTGTTGCCTTGTTCAGCTTTAACTTAAAGGTACACTGTGTAATTTTATGATACTTTAGCACCATCTAGTGGACATCACTGCTAAGCTAAATAGTATTTCATTTATCATAGTTAGGTTAACCCATCTGGTTAGAAATGTTTCAAGGTGCTACAAGAAGTATTGGGTCAAGCAACAGTAATAGGAAACGGTGTGAATACATTTTAGGACACAGACCACAAGAAGTGTAATGCTCTGTTGGTATCAATGTTGTTTTGCCTTGAAATTTCACCCAATGTCCATCTGGATTTTCACGATCCATTATTTTCTCAGCTGCTGATCAATAAGGAAACGGTGAAATGGTTATATTTTGTCAGATTCACTATGTTATAAATGATGCATCCTGAAAAAAGCAGTACAACATATGCGTCAGCCTGGCTAATACTAAACTGTGTAGACGACTGCTGCCATTTTTTGAGCTGGAAATCTTAGCAGCCATCAAAGTACCAGTGGACAGACTGTTGCTCAATAATACTTGTGAACCATGGCTGTGTTAGGGTCATTTTGCACATTTGAGCAAATAAATTGTTACGAATTATTAATTATTAAAATTCTAACATACTGTACCTGTTGAAATGTGATACAACAGCACGAGATGCTTGAAAGTTATCATTGAATCAGTGTGAATCAGTCACTGTTTTTGGCCTACAGCTAGTTTGTCAATCCAGTTGCACGTCAGCACCAATTAACTGGGCCAGATTCCTTGTGCAACAGTTGTGCTTCACAAATTAAAGGCACTCTGATTCTGATTGATCCTGAAACTCAAGATGGAGGAGGATCAGAGGCGAAGGCAGTGTTTTTTATCATTATTCACCTGAATATGAATTGATGCATGCCATATTTTGTGTTAAAATAAGGATTATCATTTCTTTTTATTTACTTTCAAATTTCCCCCTTAGCAGACAGCACCTGAGAGCATCCAGCAGCCGCAGAAGTAGAACCAGGCCGAGGCATCAGGGAGGCTGAAATAGGTGGCTTCATCCCCATCTAAAGGGATGAGAGAGGGGGGCCACTGGCACTGAGTCAGGCCCGATGACTTACTGAAGCACATGGGACCTTTGGAGAGAGGCCACCATCTGGTGTCTGTCAGTGAGATGTGCTGACGCCACGGCAAGAAACATGGAGGCTTTGTGCGATATCTGTCTGTCTGGCTCTCTGTCTCTCTGCATCCTCCTGTTTAAAGATGCAGAAAGATAGAAACCCACCACTGCCCCCCGCTCTCACTCCTCCTCCTCTCTATGCCTCAGTCTGGTCTGAAGATAGACGAGAATCTGCTGTGGGATTATGTACTGTGAGCTGCTAATAATGTTGAAGAGCCTCCTGGGCTCTCACTCCCGAAGCAACGGTGCAATAAAGCCAGGAGCTGGGAAATACATGGCTATTTAATGGAAACCGAAGCTTCTGAGCTGCTGTGCTATATTTACAGGTAGCCTCTCTGCCTCAGCTTTCGCCTCCTGCGCTTGTCCGCCTTGCCTGCCCATCAGCCGCCTTGGAGGAGACCTGGCATCTGCTGTTCCCTGTGACTCCCCTGCAGCCTCCCACGCCACTGCCACAAACACACACACACACATACACACACACACACACACTGCACTTACACAGGCAATAAAGTAAGAGGCAAGGAAGACACAGTCACTCTGAGTGTTGCTGAAAGTGACACTGGGACATGCAGTGCAACACAGGTGACATGGCACATAATTATGATATTATTCACATTAAAATGCTGGAAAAAGGGGGTTGAGAGGGGAGCCGTCTTCATTACAGTTGCTGCTTTTTGTACTTAGTGGGCTTGTTCGGTTTTCCAGCTATTCAAATCTTGCCATTTAGCCTGCACCATCTGTCTCACTCCTAAGTCAGAATGAGTATGACACAACAGGGCCACTGTTTTGTTGTCTTGTTCTATTTATTCCTCGATAATGAAAAATCAGCAGAGGGACTGGCATGGTGCTTGCTGCCACACATATACACCCTTCCTAGGCCATATGGCTTGTCTACAGGGGGTTAGTTGACTCTTCTGACTCTGTGGCACCAGAAACACAGATCTTGATCTCCCCTGTTCAGAGGTTTGACATGGATCCACACTACTATGCTTCCTCCACCCATGGGACAGCAACAGATACACACAAGGTGCACGGTTGAAGCAGAATTACATTCTTGCAGCGTCTCCTTCGCGCACAGTGTCATCGCTCTGCGTGTGTTATCCCGGTGATTGACAGCTGGCTTGATTGTCTAAGAGCAGCGGCAATAAACTCGGTGAGAAAACTCCTATGAAAAGGCGTCAGTCTGACAAGAAGTACATTACAAGAAGTGATGGTGGCCAGAGGGACATGCTGCGAGATTCAAGCTGTCATGATTGTCCTTCCTGTTTGTGCAACTCTTTGTCCACATGTGTTAATCCCGATGTTGGCCTTGTGTGCCTGTGCAACGTGTCAGCTGTGAAAGAGAGAACATCTCCTCGTGACTAATTACACACTCTTGGACTGTTTGAACAGGCACAGATTGAGGGTGGCCCGCGTGCAATGTTTAATTCAGCATCCCGGCATGAAGACTTTTAAATCTAGTGTCAGGCCCGCTCTGCAGCAGCAGGCTCTGGCACAGACAAGACTCACTTGTAGCCCCCAGCGTCACAAACACTCATGCTCACTCTCTCACGCATACAGTGCTGCACACATGCTTTATGCAAGGCGTTGCACAGCGAAGTACAGTAAGTACATAGTTCACACTAAGACAAAGAACAAATGTTGATGGGACAATTACTGTGGCAGCACAGCAGCAGTGAGATAATCCATATTCCATATTCAATTCAGTGTTATATCCCTCTGAATGCACTGATGCTCAAGTTGGCGAGGCGACCTTCTCTTTGTTCAGGGTGAAAATTCTTCCATGGTACCCCTGGGTGACAGAGGTTAGTAATTGAGAGCGACATCATTACGCAAACCTTTTGTCATGCCTGCCGCATCCATTCCCTGTGCACTCTTTCTCTGGTCTCCATCTCCCACTCTATTGTCTTGGACAGAGCTGGAACACAAAACCTTTCTTCCCACTGAATTGCTACTGTTGCTTTCTCTCAACTAAGCAATCTCACATTTCAATAAAGCAGTCAACTAGTTTCCTCTCTTACAAACCTCTCCGTCTTCATCAGAGTCATCATGCATCTAACAACCCTGTTCAGTTTAGAAAACAAGCTGTTGGGGTCAGGGAAGGCTTGACTCACACTATAGCGGGCATGTGCTCCACAGTCTTGCAAATGCACAAACCTTTTCGTCAAAGAAATTCCTGCCTTGAATGGTTGCAGACCTAGAAGAAAGTTTTCCAACCTTGAGTCAAAGGAGAGCAGTAAAGAAAGTAATGAATTCTTGTGCAGAATAAGTGGTGCCAGCATACTAGCAATAGCTAGGCATTGACTTTCTTCAGCTTTGCAAAAATTTTCTTGCTAATTTGTAGGTGAGCTAATCCTCAGTGCCAGATGATTAGATTTCTGCTAAAACTACAAGCTGTGCTTGCAAGCAAATTGAAGAGAATCAGGTACAAGCCAAACCTTGGCCAATTTATTTTGCACAGATGTTAACTGATGGATTGCTTGAGAAACTGAATTATTTTGTCTTTTCCAGCTACCCGTGAAACAATATTGTAAAGCAATTCTTTTTAGTGGATGCTTATACATATAAATAGGGTATCTTTGCATGGTCAACATTCATGATTATTCAGTGACAGTAAGGAACAGAGTGATGTTGGTTAGGACAGAGATCTAACATCATTCCTGAATTCAAACTGATGGAAGTACACAGATTTCCAATGAACCGCATTTGTCCAATCAAAAATATAATAAATCACACCTTAAAGAGAGAAAAGATAAAGGAAGAAACTAACCAACATGAGACTGACATGGCACTGTCATAACATAACATGAACATTAATAAATATTTCACTGTTGTCATTTGCTGGATTATGTCCCTTTCTGTGCAACATTGACATTGTCCTTGGCATGAACATGAAGTGTTACCAATAATTATGTTCTGATGTCATGCAATATCTCCCAAAAAAATATTATTCCATATTGTTTAATATCATAACAATGTTTTGATGTAATCATAATAACAATAATGATAGCATTTGTAGTTATGCATTATCTAGTTCATATATTATGAAATTGCTATTAAACCCTGTTTATTCAGGTCATATGTTCGCATAAACCTTAATCATCAGGACTGGGGACAATTAAACTGCATCATAACCTGTCCTGACCTTAACCACAATAGAGGGATATTTAAAATCCTCTGGGAATAATTGGTGTGATAAACAACACATGTCAGTTGTGGCAGAAACCTCTGTCATGCAGCCTGTTCTGCCTTAAATATAACCTTGTCCCTGTAAGGTAAAATAGAGGGTTTTTTCCGTTTTATGTAGCCAAGGGGTAAGAACCGGGAGAACCAGAGCCAATACACAATAGAGTCAGACTTATTTTGGAGATACTGTTATTTTGAAGGAGCATTTCCTGGGAGAGAGGGAACTTGACATGTAAATCCCAATTGAACGCCACCTTCTCACTCAACATGGTTTAATAACACATCATATTCCATGTTGCAGATGTTCTTCCTTGGCTTTCCTTTGGTTTTGTTTTTCGCTTCCTGGAGGAGAAGTCCCGTTGGAAGCCATGACAGTGCATAAAATATTTAGCAGACTGTCAAACGTCAGCATGTCAATATGTCAGAATCCGGTGCTGACTTTGAGATCGGTTTGCATGTAAGGCAAAGACCTCTCAGGATAAAAGCTGCTTTTTGATAAGTACATACAAGCCATTGTGAGCTTAAATAGTGTATGTGTTTAGAGCAACACATGAGAATGCTCACCAGAAGTGTCAATTTATATTCGAGAGGGAAAAACTACGTCCACTTGGCGGTAACCCTACGTATTTTGCAAGAAACTGCTTTGCTCTTCATTTTAATCTAACCAATCAGAATTCAATCTATGCAGGAGAGTGTAGTGGAAATGAAATCAAATAATATGTAACTACCCACACCAAAGACTTGAAAGCTCCAGCAGGGGGTTATGTGATCGCTACAAACAGGAGATCTGGTGTGCTCAACCCCAAGAGTCTTAACCCTTAGATGCATACGTGGGGTCAAAAATGACCCCGGAGGTGTTTTTTTTGCAATATCTTAGTCATTTTAAATTTTTATCATTTAATGTTCCATGTATTCCTCAAATAGGTTGTCTTTGACATGAGGCCATTTGGATTTGTATCTAATTGTTATATTTTTTAAGTAATTGCACTTTTTATATCAATACCCCACTCTTCCATACGTGGGGTCAAAAATGACCCCAAGCATTTTCTATGGAATTTCAAGGGATAACCCTAGGAAACTTTGATTTTTATCAACTGTGAATGTCAGGTATACATTTACTGTTGATCCACACATCTAATGCCAGCAGTCTCACCACCCTGAAGGTTATTTTTACACAATAACATACATGTAAGTATTATCATCGTTTTTATACCTCAGAATATATATATGATGACTGGAAGGTATCCCACGCCTACCAACCTACATCACTGAAGCAATGGGAAGGTGTAGAATGACAAAAGCTGCAATCCAGTCACAGGAGAGAAGCAGACAGGGCCAGCAGAAGAGAAAGAGGTGTAAGATGTGTCCAAGAAACAAAGATCGCAAAGCCAGCTATAGTTGTTGAAAATGCAGTGACCCTGTGTGCAGCTCACAGCCAGAAACAAATAGTTTGTAAGAGCTGCTCACAGTGAGAAGAGAGAAGACACGCGTGTGTGTGTACATATGTGTGGACATGCATAGACAGACAGACAGACGGACACACAAACAATGAATGTTGGTGTTTTGATAGCTGCATTGATAGCAATATTTTGATCAAATGAAAGAAGGTGATAAATCAGAGCTACTCAACTTAAGATGGCTCAGGGGCCACTCAGCAAAATTCAGCTGTGTCCAAGGGCCACAAGCTAAACATGTCTGTCCTTTTTTGGACGTTTAAACAATAATTTTGTCAAATGAATGAAACATACAGAAAACAGCTACATTTACATCCAAGGCCAAACCTCACTGAATAAAAGACTGTCATGCAATGATTAATGATGAAATGATCAGGTTACAACAAAATGAGGCTTTATTCCCAAAAAGATTAGATAGAATCATAACATTTTTATTATATGATAGTGGCGGGCCGCATAAAAATGACGTACGGGCTGCATGTGGCCCCTGGGCCATGGGTTGAGTAGCCCTGTGATTAATGAACATGTAGAACATGAAATTATTCTTGTGTTGACCAAAATATAATAAGAATCATTATTTTAAAACCAAAATGAATAAATATTGCATTAAACACATTGTTTCTAATAGGGATAATTTTTGGATGTTTACTTTTTTTGACCTATTTAAAATATGTTTTTTGATAAAATGTTTATTAAAAGTGATAAATGGACATGTCAAACATGAAATAATTCTTTTGTTGACTAAAATACAATAAAAATCATCATCTTTAACCAAAATGAAAGACATTTCTGAAGTTTACAGCGTAAAACCCATTCATTTCAATTGGGGTCATTTTTGACCCCACTCATGGAAGAGTGTAGGGTTTGGTGAGCCATGCATCTAAGGGTTAACACTGTAGCTGGTGCTGAGTCAACCCAAGGAGCGCGAATACGTATGTAACACTTTTTTTTTTTTTTTTTTTTTTTTTTTAAATAATTCACACAGCAGCAAAGAAGGCAGATGTGTTACAGCCCAAGGCAAAGTGTTACTTACTTCCTTGTTATATACTTATGTGCGGTTTATATCACCCTTGTCCATCTGTCTGTCTGTCTGTTGACAGGATCATTTTAAAAAAGTACTGAACAGATTTGCACAAAACTTGGTGGGAAGGTTGCTCATGGACCAGCAAAGAAGTGATTAACAGTTCGGGCCAACTGGCCTCATACTCCAGTCATTTTATGAAAAAACCTAGGACAAATTGCCAGAGAAAAAAACTCAACTGATTTTGTATCCTCAGTTTGTCCTGAGTGAGGGAAAAAAGTCCCAAGGAATCCCATTGGTGGAAAGTTTTGAAAATATTTATCACCACATATTACCAAAAAAACACTGTTTTTAACACACAGGGGAAAGGGTTTCAAAATTTTACTTTCAGATATCACTATAAAAATCCACAAGTTGATTACACACACAAAGACAAGAAAAAAAGTCAATTACAAGTTCTTTGAATTATTCTGTTTACACATGCATATAACACATTATCTGATCTGATATGTGCTAAAAAAAAAAAAAAAAAAAAAACAATAAAAAAAAAAGTCAATTACAACCTTTTAATTCACTGTTATATAGTAACCTTGAATTAAAAGGTTACTATATAAGACTCTTGGGGTTTTGTGCAAATCTGTTCAGTACTTTTTTAAAATGATCCTGTCAACAGACAGACAGACAGATGGACAAGGGTGATATAAACTGCACATAAGTATATAACAAGGAAGTAAGTAACACATCTGCCTTCTTTGCTGCTGTGTGAATTATTTTTAAAAAAGTGTTACATACATATTCGCGCTCCTTGGGTTAACTCAGCACCAGCTACAGTACTGACTTTTTTTCTTGTCTTTGTGTGTGTAATCAACTTGTGGATTTTTATAGTGATATCTGAAAGTAAAAATTTGAACCCCTTTCCCCTGTGTGTTAAAAACAGTGTTTTTTGGTATTATGTGGTCATAAATAGGTGATTTTCAAAACTTTCTACCAATGGGATTTCTTGGGACTTTTTTTCCCTCACTCAGGACAAACTGAGGATACAAAATCAGTGGAGTTTGCTTCTCTTGCAGTTTGTCCTAGGTTGACCCCAATTTTGTTATAATCAGTTATGTTACTGATTATTTTTACGGCTCCACATCCCTGCTATATCTCTGATCTCTTAGCATTGTACAAGCCGGTATGTACTTTGTGATCCTTGGGCAGAGGTCTTTTGTCTGCTCCAGCGGCGCGACTGAAAACTAAAGGGGACAGAACATTTGCAGCGAGGGCCCCGAGGCTCTGGAACGATCTGCCTGAGGAAAATCAGGTCGGCTGACTCAGTGATTTCTTTTAAGCCCTTTCTTAAAGCATACTTTTATCGGAGAGCCACACCTGATTATACTTTCATTTTCTTTGTCCTTTATTGGTTTTTATATTCCAAATATATATATATATATATATATATATATATATATATATATATATATATATATATATATATATATATATATATATATATTTAAACCTGATGCGTTCGTGACTGTTTTATTTATGACTTGTTTTATTTTATTAATTAATTTGCTGCCCTTGAAACCATTTTGTAACATTGATTTTGCAAAGTGCTCTATAAATAAAGATTATTATGATAATTATTGCTGAAAGAGGGTGTGGCTTAATGCAAACAGGGCTGTAACTTCCAGCTGCAACCTTGGCGGAGGTCTGCACTCTACCAGGTACCTTCTTGTTGGGTTTGTACTCCAATTTCCTTGCCAATTCACAGCCAAGCTCTGATTTTTTGATTTCTAAACATAGACATGACTCAAAAACACTTTTTAACCATCTTATTCAAGCATACAAAGGTATCATTTTTTATATAAAGGGACTTGAGGAAAGTGTAATATTTATAGACAATCCATCTTTTTGTCAGTCCTAAAGAACAGGTTAAGTATGAAAACAGAATAAAAGAAAGTTGTCCTCAGCTTTATGACCATTCACCCCATTCCTTCACATTTTGGAGAGTCCAAATCACAGCAGGTGGCCACCTCAGGCACAGTATTCAGAGCCATGCTGAGCACAACACCGGACCAAGACCAATACCATCAGACACAAGGAATGAGCCCCCATGGAGCACTCATGTAGGGAAAGAACCAGCTGAACCTTCAAGGTCAGTGACCAGACTGAACCAACTGCGTGGAGAACATGAGTCATCCAGCTTTCCAGAAACCGTGTCGTGGTTCGGATACTTGACGTCCCCTGGTCCCTTCATGCCCTGTTGCAGTACATTAGTGTCATCCCAGGACTGTGTGGGTTAAAACTGTCTAATGAAAATGTATGGAAACATTAAAGTCATCTGTTATCATCATCACAAAGCAGGATGCAGCTTCTTTGCTTCTTATTGTAAGCCTTTGATTAAGTAAGCACTGAGTGTTGGTTTTTCTGAATATGGCATGTTAATTCTGCCCTCAGTTCTCCTGCGAGGGCAGTTCCGGATCATAACCCCACCAAAGTAAAGACACATCACAGGGCTCATTGAGTCAGACAGTTCCTTAAGCATGGGAAGCCTTGAGTCATTAACTTTCATAAACCAATGCCCACCATTATGCTCCATTTCAATTTTCAGCTGCACCTCATTCATATGTTATTCATTCCACCTGCTGTCAGAGAATTGATATATGTGTGAGTGGCGGTACTCACTCCGTGTGTGGGTTATGGTTCAGGATTGTGCACATCAATGCAGACCACATCGGGAAACCTCCAAAGAGTTGTGGGTATGAACAGCCCACAAAGCCTCTCTGGAGGTGTAGGTTTGTATCACAAGACATGACATGCAATGTGTTAACATGCACTTTAATCAGGTTGTTCACCACATATGGGCAATTATCTGATTTCTGAAATGTAATGTAAAAGAAAAACCTGGATTCTATAATCAAGTTAAGGGATTAAGAGAAATCCAGTTGGGGGTCGCTCCGGTGGCTCACTGCGTAGAGCTCATACTGTGGTCTTTGCTGCATGTGACCCTTTCTCCATCCTGTCTTTCCCCTCTCTCTCCCCTGCACCTGGAAAAATGCCAACAACAACAACAACAACAAAAAATCTTACATTTTTAGATTTCTGCTGGAGAAACCCAATTATTCAGCCATGTAAACTTGGATTTCTGTTAGGCTTTTAGTGTGAGCACATGTGCAGGAAAAGAGATGAGATGTTCATTGAAGAATGCTTAATAAATTGATGTCTCTATTACTACTGATCAAACTATAAGTAAATGAAAAATCTGACTCACTTATTAGTCCATCTGCAGAGTGGTAGAAAACAGCCCAGGGCACACTGAGGGTGGGGTGAGGGGATCTGATTACTCAACTACTGCATGTAAACGATTTTCTTCCTCAGACTGCTTACTCACAATAAACTTAGTAATCATAGTCATGGATACAACCCACAGTGTGCTGTCTATAAAAAGCAGGGTAAATTGTTGTGTTGGTTTAATTTTTCACAGTTAAATCCACACATGAAAAAGCCCCTTTTCATTTCAAGATGCCGTCTACAATAGGACCAAAGTGCAGGGAGTCCAAGTAACCTGTCAGGATGCCGCAGTATAACTCACAAAGCTACAAAATGACAGCGGAGAGATGTATGTGCCAGTCAAACATAAACCATTGTGGTGTGTAAATTGCATGCACACGAGCAGCCATCCATCTGTTTCTTCAGTCATGTGGTAGAGGAGCTGCTGCGTACTGTGAAGTGGGACTGAGCGGCATCTCTAACTGACTATTCTTACCTGGGCCTGCAGAGTGTCTCCAGAGCAACTGCTTTTCCATTTAGCGCCTGACAATATCCAAGCTTTCTATTCATTTCCCGTCTTTCAGGCTGGAGGAAATGAATCACGAGGCTGTCAGCGAGAGGCACAGGAGCAATAAGAAGAGAGTGAGAGAAAAGAAACTTTGATATGTGAGGTTTACTCACTCTTTGTTCCTTATGGACCCTTGGGGTATGCTATGGGACATCACATTGCCAGACTCTGGCTGCTAAAGCTAACAGACCTGCAGGTGTAATTTCATCTGCCCATCTTTTTTACTCTCTGGCCTCTCTGCCTCCCCCATTCCCTCCCGCTTTCCATTCTTGGCATCTTCTATCTCTCCTCATCCTCTCTGCACTGCCTCTCTCGGTATCTGTCCTCTGCCACATCCATTTAAATCATAAACATCAGGCTATTGATTCTCTGTTCAAGCTTTCTCAGAAAATAATATTGGACTGGCACTGCTTGAATGACCACAACATCATTATCTGTGCAGACATAAAAACATACAAGTGTGGGTGAGTGGATGGACACATGCGCGTGCACACACACACACACACATGCACACCCATGCAGAATCATATAAAACACACAGAAAAACGTATACATCTGGTAGACATTTTCTAACAAGTAAAAACTACTGTTGTGAAAATCTATCATACTATCTGAGTGTTTCCAGGAATGCTATGTGATTTTAGTAAGTGGGGTAGGATAAAAGAGACAACACTTAGACAAAGGGGTGGAAGGTGGAGGAAGGTGTTTGGAGAAAAAAAAAAAACGGAGGCCCTGCACAATTGTGATTAATTAGCTGCCTATCACAGGGGTGCAGATAGCGGGGATGGACGGATTGCCTATTAGACCTGAATAGGGGAGATGGGGTTGGAGCCAGGTGCGGGGTGTGAGGCTGACGGCAGAAGACAATTCACAAAGCGTGTATCTTTGTTGTCAGACACAGCGAATAAGCCGTGCCCTGTTCCTAAAACTACTGCCTGACAGCCAAGTGCAGGGCAGAGCAGGCGCTGCAAACTTGTCCATTCATTCTTAATGAGCTGCCTTTTTAATGGCTGAAGAAATGATGATTGTGATGATGAGGGTCATGATGATAAGAATCATGATGATGATGATGATGATGTTCATGATGATGATGATGATGATGATGATTGGAATCACCTTTACCTGCCAGATAAATTGATGGTGACGATGATACTGATGAAATAGTATTGATGATGACGATGATGGTGTTTATGATAACTATACGACAACTACAGTCAGTTTTACTTACTTGGTCATAACTTGGAAAAATATTTTAGGCCGTAACAAACCAAGCATATTTATATATTTATCTAAATATTTATCTAATTTTCTGCATACTTGAACAGTGAAAAAATCAAATCAACATCACAGATCTCCATCAACGTCAAGCTGTCAGTATCCAGATATTTAATCACACATCACACCTTCTCTCCCTCCTCTGACAATGTGTTTCTGTGAGTTTTAATAAGGGGCCTGGTGTTTCTTTTTCTCAAGCTTTCACCTCTGTGAGGAAACTGATATTTTAAGGTCTGCCATCTGCACAGGTGCCAAAACTGGCTGGTAGTTCTACTGAATGTTCATGGATCAATCTCTGATTACTCCCCAGATTCCTTTGCCTGGGAAGATGGCCCATCATGCACATACTGTACAGACACACACACACACACACACATGAACACACAGTTAATGATTTTTCTGAAGTGAACAAAACAATTAAGTAAAGATCTATTCCCTGCCCGCAGCATCAAAGTCATTCAGTTAAAGCTGAGAGGCCTGTGGGGAGGTGTAGCGGAGACTGAAGACAATCAGAGAAATTACAAGATAATCGAGGGCGGATAAAAAAAAATAAATAAATAAAAAAAACATTGTGTTTTTATTTACTAACCAAACTTCTGCTATCACCCTCCACTGACCCCTTGCTATTAACTGCCTCTGCCTCTCATTGCCCGTCTTACCCATGCTATTTCATCCCTCCAACAGCAATGCCAAACACATACTGTGAACCTTGGATTGTGAAATGAACTTTGGGCAGGGGCTGTATGTATTTATATAGATCTGTAGTAATGCATAGCTGCTGCTGCTGCTGTTGTTGTTGTTTTTTTTTTTTTTTTTTTGGCCTCCGCTGCACTGAGGCAAATTCCAATCAACTATGCTGAGATGGCAGTTATTTTATTGAACCTGAACTTGAACTCCTTCTGGAAAGACCCAGCAGAAAGTTCATTCGGTATTGCTGAAGTGAAACAATTAAGAATGAGCTGTAAGCTGGAGAAACTCATATGTATGGAGGTCTATCAAAGGATCTTGTAGATGAGAGAGTTAGCGCACAAAAAAATGAGCTACTGAAATATGTTTTCATTCCTCCAGGAACATTGCCAGCCCACAGATCTGATAAAAAAAAAAAAAAAGAAAGAAAGTAGATTCAAATACTCAGATTCATGCCTGTGTTGTGGGAAACAATCTTGAAGACATGATTTTACTTTTTTTTTACTTTACTTTCTTATTTCAGCATGTCCACAATAACAGCTTCATCCTGGACAAACGGCCTGTTGGGGAGAAAAGGGAAAAACGGACAAAGACATCTAAGAGCCTTTGGAAGCACTTTTTATTCAAATCCAGTTAAAAATATATTTCACCAATAATAATGGTCTGTTAAGCAATTGCAATCATTTTCCCACAATATCAAGGAGGTCAGGAACCTCTGAGTTTTTGAGAGTCAAATGTATGAATGCATGTTCATAGTGGCATATTAATAAAGGCAAAAGATTTCTTAAACAAAGGGAGACAGGCTTTAAAATGAAAAAGACAACAGAAAGAAGCGTATACATACCGAAGAACAAGAAACACAAATTACAACACGTAAAAAAAAAAAGCAGCAGATCAGCTAGCATTGACAAAAATGCCAGCATCCCATCCTGTGGTAATAATGTGTGAGCAATATCATCTAGCACCACACAATTAAGCAAAAGGCAAGTTACGGATGGTTCAAACACGCATAATAATGAAACATCTTGGATCTTATTTGAGGGTGAAAATGATCTTATTAACAAGGTCACAACTCTGAAAATTCATTCTTTCTAAGCGTTTTAGATGTTTGATATTGTTCCAGATTTGCAGCAGTGGTTATTCAGTTTGTTTGATGGACGAGAGGGTGAATTTTGAATTTTGCTGAGTGGTTCTTTGTAAGCCAGCAGCATCACTTGTCCTTTTGGCAGCAATTGGATTGATCTATATCATCTCCCTATGTTCCTGTGCTGTCTGCCTGTATGGAAATTAACTGAGAGCTGGAGAGTGTGTTTGGACATGAAGAGTGACATCCTTGGTGTGTAAGAGCCAGCTGATTATTGCTGATTGGGAACATAAGTGGATCAATACTCCTGATTGGTCATCTTAGGTGACTGATGGATGGCTTGCCACTTGTGAATTTTCCCGTAAGCCAACACAGGGAAACTAGTGTCATCCTAATCATGCAACATGCAGTGTATATATACAGAAACTGTTTCATTTTTTTTTTTTTTTTTCAGAATCGAAAGGCTTCCCTTGCCAGTTTTGCAACAAGTCATGAGTCAAATTCAAACTAATGACCCTCCATGAGTAGACAGCACGCGTCTTACACCGATGACCTCATCTCTGTGCAGGACGAAACCTGCTGATCTCTGCACGTGGCAGGCTCGGAGACTTCTTGAAATTTTGTGAATTGGAGGGCCAAGATGTGAGGAGTGGGGCTGAATGCATCAATAGAGATTCATGGTGATGGTAGACATACATCGATAATACAGAGGCCGACATGCTTTATCAGTGCGACCGTGAGTGGAGCGTGGAGATGTAACCAGGAACAAAGCTTTGTTTAATGTTTCTCATCTTTAGCTGCCTGGATTTCATTATAATAAGGTGGTATTCAAATACACTAAATGTCTATATGGGTAAAAGATGGATAACGCAGCTCTGAGTCCATTTATATTTCTCAATCTGCCTCAAAAAGGTCTGCAGTTGAAGCCTGATTGGATTTGGATTTAAAAAAAAAAAAAAAAATAGCAAAGATAGAAAGTTTTTATATAAACACACTCTGTTAGGGACTTGGAAAAGTAGACTTTAGTGTGTCAGTATTGACGTCACCTTTTACTTCACAGTTCCTTCCACAGGTCATTAGTACAAATGTGCCTTTGACCTTAAACCACTGTCTGTGGCAATCAATACCGTGTGTCCATATATGCACCAATTTTGAAGTATATGAGTCAGTGCTGCTGGCCAGCACTTTTTGTCTGCAGCTTTCTCAGTCCCCTGTGGATCAAAGTATCAGCAAGCGAAGTACATTTTAGGGACTATTGATCAAAAGGGAAAGTTTTAAATATTTGACCCCTACTGGTGGCCAAATACTTCTCACTTCATCATACAGTATATAGATATAAAAATATAGATATGTATGGTAAATGAACCACATTTGGATGGACCACGCCACCTGTAGTGTTTTGTCTAGTCTGCTAAGAGTCAAAGTGCTTTATAAATGTATGCCTTGTGTTCACCCATTCACCTATACATTCATACACTGATGGTAGAGGCTGCAATTCAAGGGCACCAACCTGCTCATCAGGAGTGTTTAGAAGAGTGACATGCCCTCTGTCAGAGCTCGGGAGATATATACGCCTGGACTGATCATTTGATGGATATTTTCTTCATCATACATAGCAGCATTGACCATCTACGCACCAAAGATTAACCACAATTAGTCTGCAAATTAGATAGAATGATTTCTTTTCTGTGTGAAATTTGGATTTCACTTCTTTAAAAAAAAGTGTGTTAAATATTGTGCAGCATTTTATGGTTTCTCCTAAATGTTTAAATGTCTGGACTTTGACTTTGATGTGAATAAGACTTTGGAGAGTGCTGTGCTCTAAAAGCCAGGGATGCAGACATGTACTTTAGATCAATAGACTGATCACAAAAAGCCATTACTGTGTGTGTGCATCCCCCCCCACCTGTGGCAAGAGATGGTTCAGGTTAACCCGAGTTCAGTTTTGATGGACGAGGCACAATCCTCTACATGTATGGTGCAACTGAAACTGGATGTGTAAAGAAACCACAATTTGACACCGCCGACTCTGTGTACTAAAAATGTAATGGCCAGAAAAAAATCCTAATTGCCAACCTCTTACACCATCAACCAATGAAAACACTCAATCTGGCTGGAACATCGGCGCCTCACTCACTCAGTGACAAATGACCTTGACACGAAGGCAGCGTAAATACAGATAGACACACTCACTTTATCAAGGCACACACAGGCATAAAAGACATGGGTTAAGAGAAAGAAAATAACCATGGAAACACAGAGTAAAAAGCCATCCATTGCATTGTGCCCTTTTAAACTGTCAAGTAATGATTTAGGATGGGGCTTGAGGTGCGGGGCGCACTCCTTTACAGCGAGGCCCCATCACCTGAGGAAGAGGCAAAATAAGACGGGAGCGGGTTGGCGGCGGTAGGGCCAGGAGGGGTAGCGGGGGGGTGAGGGGGAAGTGTTGAGTGTGGGATCGTAAGTAAAAAGAAAAAAGAAAAAAATTAAAAATCCATATTCAAGCCTAGACATGTCTGTCTGTCCTGTCACTCTGAATTCCTTAGCAGTCAGGAGCAAAATGTCATATATTTCATCTGTTCACCTCGAGCTATGGATGTTTAATTATCCAGGTGGTCGAAGTGAACCTGGAGACAGGGTGGAGGGGGTGGTGGTGCAGGGGGAAGGTGTTGGGGGGATGGGAGGGTGGGGTTATGGGGGGCAGCAGGTCCAGGTGAGGGGCGATGGCAGCCAGCAACAAAACAAGAAAGCAATAAAACTGATAAATGATGCCGAGACTCTCAGATAGTAGACTGCACACCCCCAACGCCACCCCCCTCTTCTCCTTCCCGTCCCAACACCCTCTCCACTCACAGCAGCTCTCCAGTACCAGCTCTACATGTCACACACACACACACACACACAGACAGACAGACAAACAAAAATGCACACACACACCCCTCCACACCTCTTGAGGGCTGGACAGCTCTTATTGAGCACTCGCCTGTTTACAGAGCAATGCTTCCCATCGGGTTTTGGATCAATGGGATTATATTTCTTATAAAGCCGGACGGAGGACAGAGAGCTGTGTGTGTGTGTGTGTGTGTGTGTGTGTGTGTGTGTGTGTGTGTGTGTGTGTGTGTGTGTGCGCATTTGAGGAGGGGAAGGGGAGGGGGGTCGCTATGAAGGGCGGGGTGGGGGTCTGTGGGTGAGGGAGTGAAAGGGCGAGGATCGAGCCGTCAGTGAGGCTGCATCCAGGCTGATGGAGGATGCGATGGCAGAGCAATAGTTTGGAGGAGGGGTGTGAGGGGAGGAGGTGTGTGTGTGTGTGTTGGGAGGGAGGGTAGGTGGGGTGGACGGGTGCTAACAGAGGGAAAGCCAATGGCGAGAGATTGGATGGAGGGTACGGAGCTTATTGATCTCCTGTCTGTCTTCTCTTCAGAAGATCAGTGGCAAACAGAGGCCTGGTGTTTATCATTTAGTCAATGGAAGGATGAGGACGCTGTGTCGGGGGATATGGAAATATATAGCAAACTCTGTGATACGGCATGTTTGCATGCATACATGCAGATATTTGCCCCAAAGCCCCAAAGAACATGAAAAGCATCAAATATTCACCTTCGTTAATTTGCAGAAATGTAGCAGGAAAAAGAGTTTTAAAAAAATAAGAATAACAGATTTGTTTTCACTTTAGGCCATCGTCGTGCAGTCTGGAGAAGCGCTGTATTTCCCAGTAGAATTTATGTTTGTGTTTGAAATCGGTACCTCTTTGTGCATTATGTGTTGTGTGTGTGTGTGTGTGCGTGCGTGTTTGTGTGTGTGTGTGTGTGTGCGCGCTGCTCTCCAGCACTGGGTGCGATTTGCATGTGTGTGTATGACTGTTTACGTACATAATGTGCTTTGCAGTAATTATAAATCAAGCAAAATAGTCTGTCCCCAATTTAAATAAATTGCTGATACTAGGGTCGAAAGTAGGGGACTGCGCGCCAAAAAATTAGATGGAAAGTGTTTCCTTGAACAGTGAATGATGAATATGTTGAATGAATATATTTGCATATTTTGACTGATCAAATGCTGAAGCTTCAAAAGTTAAAGATTGCTCAAGTGCTGTGTTGGAAAATGAATTGAATGAATTCACATTGAGGTGTGTGTGTGTGTGTGTGTTTATGTGTGTGTGTGTGTGTGTATGTGAGCACGAGAGAGTTCTTAATTACTGGCAGCTCTCCAGAATGAGCCTTCTAACCAGTTTGGATTTTGGCTGGGTTTTAGTCATTTTGATGTGTATTGTCTAAACTTGCTTCTGAACTGTGTTTCCACTTCCGTGTCCCCAAGAGGTGACACAAATGTATTCCTACTGCACACGGTGCTATTGATTTTTCTTTGGAGGGGGAATTAATCCAGGCTGAGCACAAATCATCTTTGAAGCAGGCATTTATTCCCTCGCTCACCTCCAGTGCACCACCCTGGATACGTTTTATCGTGCGGTAATTTGAGAGGGTGGATGCACTGGCATGCTCTGTCAAGTTGAAGCCCCATCTTCAGTCCTTGCCCTCTTGAAAACACACACCGGCCTACATAAACACCTAAAACATACACTCACACACACACGCGCACACGCAGACGCACACACTCACTCTCACACTCACAGAGATTAATGTCAAGGACTTCCCTGTTTAGAATTCTAAAACATTATAAATGCAAATTACAACCACATTTTGCCATGCACCTCCTCTGCTATGGGATATTCTGCTGGCTTGTCCCTTTTATTTCCTCCCCTCTTTAAAGTGGCACCAACTGTAATCCTCCTTAATGGACGTGTAATATTTACACTTATACCGTAATCGCTTAAACATTCATTTATGGGGCCATATTTGGTTGTTCGCCTCCCTGACAGCCTATTCATCAAAAAGTGAACGTGCAGAACCTCGTGCCCCCTGCAGCAATCAATCAATATGCTCCTCTCCCTGCTATAGCACCATCACTGGAGATACGTCTCAGGCCAAAATTAATCACTGTGAAGTTTGCATAATCCCCCTCTGCTATCCCTCCACCCTTTACCACACGTTTGAGAACCTTTACCTTTGAAGACCAGTCTGATGACTGAAGGGATTAATCAAAATCTCCTATTCTCAAGGCTGATGAAATTGTAAGACTTTATGCAGCTGCAATATCATATATGCTGAAAAAAGAGAAAGGTTGTGGTGGCGGCGAGGAGGGAGTGAGAGGTGTGTGTGTATGTGGGGGGGAGGAGGGGAATATTCCAATTGGATGCTCAGCAATTTAGCATTTCTATATCTGTGTAACTGTACATGAGTCCACATCACAAATGGTGCAACCGGTTGACCATAAAATTTATAGGGTACATCAAAGCGCACAGGATATTATCAGAGAGTGTAGAGCAGTCATTTTAATGTATGGCTGTGAATTTGAATTGATTGGACCAGATGATGTAGGGTAATATTAAAGTATTCAATTCTCATGCCTATGTATGGCTCTTTCATTTATTATGGTTACAGAGAGAGAAGTTTTTTTTTTTGTTTTTTTTTTTCAGCTGCTCCATGCACATCAGGGTTGGTGTTGGGTTGACTTTTCCACATGTCAGGTCTTCAGTGGCCCGAAACATTGTCTTCTAATAATAAATAACTAAAAAAAAAAACTGCCTAACCTGTGGGAAAGTGTGCACGTTCACTTTATTTCCACATGGAGATGAGAACATTATGGGATTTTCTTTCGTTCCTTTCCAGGCAAAGAAGTCTGATTATTGGAGTGAATTAACTGTTTAGATGGAAATGAGCTTATATGTGGCTGTTAAATGTGTATACTGTGTGTGATTACCATTTAAAGCAAACCACTTTTTTCCCTCACATTCCTCACATTATTCACAAATCACTGTTGTTGCTGTTTTTTTTTTTTTTTTTTAAATTTTGCACTTCCCTGAACAGCAGTGTAATGAGAGGGTGACGGCTGAGCACCCACCTGTGCATCAGACAGTGAAGATGAATTTCAATTTGTCATGTTGCACATATATCTTTTTGCATGTATCGCTCATTAGGTCACTTTAAACATTTTTGGGGTGTTCTTACATGGATATCTATTGCAAATCTTCCACCTGCATTCTTCTCTTACTGTGTGACTAAATTGTCGGATTACCATACGCTGTGTAAATGACTTTGTTCATCAGTGATACAATCAGTGGTTTATAGAAACCTGTCAAGCCAAACTTTCCCCCCCGGACTTTTAAATGTAACCCAGATCCTTGAACTGTAGTGCAATTCCAGCAGGACCTATGCTGTCCAGATTACTCAAGTCAAGTGTTTCTATGAGGTTGCTTCATTTGGAGTGGTCCTCAATTAATGCTATTAATCGACTACTGGGTTGCAAGTGCTGTTCCCACAGTCAGCACCTGTCAGATTTAACCGTGAATACTTTATGTGCAACCCCCTCTTCTTTCAAAAGAAATGATGATACAAATTATATCTACTTTGATTTCACCTTTAATTCAGATTCCACAAAAAGATATAAGTTTAAATGGCATTTTGGAAGTAAACCACAGTCGCTGTTTCAAGTTATTCACATTAGGGATTGTATGTTTTTATGCTTTAAACAGAGTCATTTAGTTGATTATAGACAGTTTTCTCCGTCTAGCAAAACCTTTCTTTGACCCTCCTTTATATCTTAAAAACTGCACAACCCTGCTCTGCATCAAAAATGACTCTTACCATAAAAGGTATAAAACAAATCATTCCAAACTAGGTGCTACTTTTCTATTCATAACCACGGTGAAATTAGGTTTGAAATGTTGTTTGACAAGTGATTCATGTGACTTTTGCGTCTGCCTCTCTTACCCTTACCTGCATTAAGTCTGTTCCAAGTTGTTGTCAATAGCCACTTGAGGCTGCGGGCTGCATGTTTCGTGACAAAGTTATAAGTAGTCAACAATTTTTTAAAACAAGTGAAGAATATGCCTCACATTAATTATAGATGTACTGCATTTTATAACATGGATCAAATTTGCCAGCACTTAGGATGGCTCCCTGGCACAGCGATACAGAGTGATAGGTCTAGTAAGTGCCAGTTAAAAAGCTCTACTTTAGCACAACAACTTTCAGCAGATATTGCAGCTCAGATATCGAGATAAAGAGAGAATCTAAGTGTGCACTCAAGATGGAGAAATGTCAGTGACATTGCACCTTGATGAGAGTCAGCAAAAGTGCTTGACATTGCATGTGGTGGTGAAAATGGCCTTGAACAGACGGGAAAGAGTCTATAACACATAAAGGAGTTGGTATAATGGTTTAGCTGAAGCACAACTGGCTTAGTTTCTCAACGATGACATAGGAACTGATTCGAGCCAATCATCAAATGAATAGTGTTTAAGTTAAGCAATGTCTTACCTACCTAACGTAAATGTGTCTGTTACATCTTCTGGCATGCGTTTGTCTTTCCTCCTTCAAAATTTCCACACTATTCAAACAGTTTTACCAACACATATGGCAAAATCTCTTGAAACATACACATATTTAGAGGTGAGAACTCAATTTAATCTCTGCTCACTGAAATTGGACAGGCTTATCTGCCTAAGCTAGTGCAAGAGGAGCAATTTGCAGTCATGGTTGCTAAGTGGGCAATTCTGCATCGCAGAAAGCTCCGTATCATCAATAAATACTTGTGCAAGAGAGAAGCCCGAAACAATAGCAGGCCTTAAGCATTAGTCGACTGGGCTTTGATGTGTGTCAGATGAGAGACTTAAGGTTTTGACTTGGAGGCATTATTAATGGTCACACCAAAAATATACATACATGTGATGCATAAACTTTTTGATGCTGATAATCTGTGGCTTGTTTGCCGCTATTCTGACAAAACCGATGGGCTCATTCCAGCGCTGGAGAAATCGTGCCCGGTTATAGACCCTGTGATCTTAGCTCTCTTCCCCATGATTGTCACGCCCATCAATCTGCTGTTATGTGACAGTCGGTAATGGCTAAACTGTCTTTGCACCACTCATTTTCATCTGTGACTGAGAGATCACGTTGTGCATTCAGCATTACTGTAAATAGAGTGTACAGACGCCAGGAGGGGTTGGGAATGTTATTGGATAAAATAATAGCCTGCCTGCATGAGGATGAATTGTGAAAATCAGAAATTCGGTCTCATTCTGCCCTAATACACGACACAAGCCATCTCCATAATGTCACATTGCTAAGATTTTCAACCGTAAATCTTAAAATAGTCTCATCTCTCTAATGTCGGCTGCAAGGAAGAGTCAGGAAGGTGTGTGTGTGTGCATGTGTGTGTGCATGTGTGAGAGTACCTGTGTGTGATACACTGAGAAATAACAGAAAAACCTGAATGCTGGTTGAATATTTAATCAAATTACAAATTGCGATTGTTTATGTAGCCACAATTAGGAGAGATACAACTCAGTTACTAATCGCTTAAATGAACTTGCAGTTAATGGCAGAGCTGTTTTCAGAGCAGCACAGCTACAGTTAAACTAATTCTATAGCTTTCATTGGTGACGATTCATAAGGAAAATATTTCACTTTGGATTTTTTTTTTTTTTTTTTTTTTACTGTGTCCATTGATCATTTCACAGGCAAATGCAGGACAGGAAACACATGCTAATGGAAGTGCAGTGTTCAGTAATGCTGCTTAGCTCTGTTAAGTTTCCAGTCACATTAGGGACCGAGGACAGCCGTGACATTTTATCATATGATTTCAACGAAAAGAATTTATGGAGACTATTCCAAAAAAGCATTAACATCACATGCAATCTGAACGGTGCATTCTTCAATCCTCCTTAGACCGCGGAGGAACGCAAGGAAGGAAATAAAGGATCGGGGGGGGGGGAAAGAGAGCGAGACAAAATGTCCAACAGACAAGAAAGAGGACATTGAGTAAGTGGACATATTGAGGGTGAGCTATTGATGCAGCAGTCAGTGTAATTTTTAAGATAAGGTTTTGTCTTCAACATGCATTTATCTTCGTCATCATAACGCCCTTAAAAGCTCTAGCAACGCGTGAATAGAGATTACTCATATTTTGTCCTTTTGTCACCTTCTCTATTGCCTCTTAGTAACTGCTCTTGGAAATTATGTATATAATACCACAGCTTGACTGAATTTAATAGCCCTGCTAAGTTAAAGAGGAAGACTTGACTCAGTTCTGACATAAATCGGTTGACTGTGATGTATTTGCATTGCTTAATGGGTGATTGCATGAATGCAGGACAGAGGACCCCACCCCCAACTTTCCAACTAAATAGAAACATCCTTTTTTGGCTACTTCTTCTTCTTCTTTTTCTTCTTCATCTTTTTTCAGCTTCCTCTGCAGAAAGAGACCATTTGTGATTCCTTTAAAATGCAGTTTCCTTTTCTTCTCTCAAGAACTTTGGTTCTGTTAGGTGACTCTTTTATGTTTGTACATGCATACCTCTAAAACTGGCAATGAATATATAAACAATATTAAAATGATGAAATGAAATGAACAAACAGAAAACAGGACTCTTATTTGACCTTGACAAAAAGATGACTCTTATTTGGCCTTGACAAAAAAAAAAAAGTTTTAAAAAAATCCTATGAATTTGGTATCATGATTGTTGTTGTTGTTGTTGTTGTTGTTGTTGTTGTTGTTGTTGTTATTTTTATTTTTATTGTTTTTATTTTTTACTTTTTCAAGACATTTGCCGACCACATATGATCTTTTCCAGCTGTGCCCTGCCTCACATCCACAGAGTTACACACAATCGTATATTGGAGCTGACCAACTGTACCTCTGTGTTCTGCTGCTGCGGGCCACTGAGCAGCTTCACTGGAGCACCTGGCTGTTCAATGCCTTGCTCAAGGGTACTTTAGCAGTGGTCACTGAGAGAGTGGAGAGCACTACTCATTGATTTTTTCCCCTCTTCAGTTTAACTAGAGAGTCCAGGAATTCAAACCGGCCGTTTTTGTGTCACAAACCTGATCTCCATTATCCTGGTTTATGCAGCACTAGTGTTGCTGCAATATTTCAAGGGTCCCAGTAATATGGTCTGTGATATAGTTTAATCTGTTCGTTTGTTGATTTATATATTTATTTATTATCGATTCATTCTTCATTCATAATACTTTTAACAATTCATTCATGCATTCATTTTCATGTTCTATAGACAAACACATGTAACTATAGATGCACTGAACCTAAAAATTGACTATTTGAATTATTATTTCTATTAGGGTATAATCAAAGAGCAATACTCTCTCTCTCTCTCTCTCTCTCTCTCTCTCTCTCTCTCTCTCTCTCTCTCTCTCTCTCTCTCTCTCTCTCTCCATCTATCTATCTCCACACACACACACACACACACACACACACACACACATATATATATATATGTGTATATATATATATATATATATATATATATATATATATGTGTATATATATATATATATATATATATATATATATATATATATATATATATATACATATATATATATATTCCCCCCCCCCCTGTCTTTCCTCTTTCTTCCCCTTTCTTTCTTTCTCAAGATTTCCTGCCATGGTCACTGGCCAACCATCAAACAGCAAGCATAAACTTACCAGAAGGCCTGTGTAGTGTAAATGTATTTTTTGCAAATGCATGTTTGGTGCCATCTGGTGACTTCAAGTGTTCAAGTTAAAGAATTCAAATCATCTTCCGGTTGCCTGGTGTATAAAATGTAACAGCTGCCACACATTACTTAGACTGGTCACTGGTATAATGAATACGTCTCAAAACAGGCAAGTTTGCAAAACATAGTTATCTGGGAAGACCCAAAGGCTTATAATCTTAAGGATAACACTGTACTGTAGAGTGCTCTCTTACATAATACACTGTTATTGTAAATTTCTCCTAGTGGAAGAAGGGAGTGCCTCCTCCTTCACTCCACACTCCAGTGGGAACACAGAATGCAGTAAAAGAATTAGTAATTTAAGAGCCAGACAGTGTGTTGAAATTGGTGACTGAGATAGGGTGGAACCCCAAGGAATCTGTCACTTGCCATCACCTGCAGCAAAAACAAGCAGTTGTGTAACTCCTGAGAGTTTCTGGTCTCATTCTAAGCAAGCAGCAACATGAAACGCTCCATAAAGGACTTTGTGGAGTGCATGCACTGAGCTACAACAAGCCCCATGGGAGCAAAGCAATGAGTTCATCGAAAATGTGATTAAACTAAAATAAATTAAAATAATATGATTCTGTAATGTAATATACTGTATTTAAGTAGGTTTGTTGCAGTTTTGTGTAATGTCTATATTCAGCCAGCTTCTCAGTTAGGAATAAAACCCTAGTGTGTGTAAGATCAACATCAAACACTTAATTGCTACCGTGGATTGTAATTAAAATCTCCCAACCATGGTAGGATGGATTCAATCATGTTTGTGGTTAACAAAAAAAAAACAAAAAACTAAAAAGCACCCTGAGAGTGCAAGCTACTGCCAGTGCTGAACAATTCCCCAACTTGCTGTTAAAAATATTCATTCCTATCACTTAATTTGAAGTTATATTGAGTTCTTGGCCTTTAGGATTAAATGTTAAAATGATAGTTTCATAATTATGGCTAAAAATGGATAATTATAAATAAGTTCCTGATCCAGATCACCAATTCTACTGAACTGTGTTTTGTTCCAGAGCCAATCTGTCCATTAAATTTAATGTTTTTGAGATATCCTGCAGACAGACAACAACAATAATAAATAAAAAAAAAAAAACAGAAATAAGCATCATATGTATGTTTTATGTCTTGCACTTTCAGATGAGTTGATGTTACAAGGAATCAGCAGATCAGGTTGAAAATCACTTCATGATGTCGCTGCGGTCGGCCTTTGAGGGTCCACTGTTTTTGGTCATCTGGTAATCGGAGGGTATTTGGTTTGATCCCCTGCTCCGTCAGAGAGCCTGCCTAAGAGTCCTTGAGCCAGACACTGAACCCCCAACCGCTCCTGATGGGCAGTTTGGCCACCTTGCATGGCGACCTCTGCCATCAGCATGTGATTATGTGTGTGAATCGGTGAATGTGAGGCAAACTTTGTAAGGTTTTTTGACTGGTCGGTTGTATGGCCTGAACCTGTGCTTGGGAGGAACTTTGAGTGTACACCCTGCTCTAAATGATGAAGTGATTTGTTGTTTACTCAACAAAGCTGAGCACCAATAATCACTGATTGAGAGTGTAGAATATTAATGTTATTCTCAGTTTAACTGTGAAAATGTAATGAGTGCTGCTGATTATGTGGGAATTCTTGTTTGCTACACAGAGCTGAGAGTGTTAATTATCATTGTTATTAGTTTTAAGTATTGCAACATGTGAAAATAGACAGTGATGGTGTTATTCTTGCACAATACGTTGCACCCGCTTATTCTGCCTCAGTCTGCTGCTGGTGAGTTTACTACCAGCACATAAGAGCCAGATGTTGGTGAGGATATTGGAAATAAGGGGGGTATCCATCAGAGTTTTAGTGTTGACAATGCAAAATGCACCTTCCTTGCAAGTTAAAAGAGTTAATGTATCCAGCAAATACACAATGAAGACACATTGTGTAAATGTACAATTTAAGAAAAGTAATCGTCTCTGCTTAGTAGTCTCAATGTTAAAGAAAGGGGTTGGTGGCAGCCTTCATTTCTGTTGTAATGTTGGGGTGGCCCCCACAATTGATCTTTTTTTTCCTCCCTGTGGCCTCCCCAGCCCCTGAAAATAATCTGGCTCCGCCCCTGGAGTAGACTCAAAGTGCTACAGAATCCGTTTAACATCCTTATGATGAATTACACGAGCCATCTGTTTAGTCATAGTTACCACAGTAACAGATATACTGGCAATGTGTGCACATGTAAATATAGCCTACCTCTCTGTTTTTGAGTCCAGCCATCATGGCATATCATGTGCCTCTGTCTGTCTTTCTACACGTGTGCACCGCATGCATACACATTCTTTTGAACAGAATTAACCAAAGAACAATAGATGATATAAACTTATCTCTCACATCGCAGCTTCACCCCACAGAGCAGATGATCAGATTAGATTTTGGAGTATCTTGCTGCATGAAGTGACATATTAATGTGGAAAAACTGAATATGAGTGAAGCCGTTACAACTCCTTAATGCTTTAAGATGCAGAGGTCATATTAAAACCACCCATGGGTTGACACGGGAATATTTACTAATCCATGCATCATTTATCCTAATTAAAGCCCTCATTAGAATTTCTGTGCTCTATAGCAGCTAGATGATGGCATCTTGGAAAATGCTTCTCCACGAATGTCTGTGTGCTCATTTCAGTTTGGACACGCCTGTATTTGTGTTGGAACAAGTCCTGCAGAGGTGTAATCAGAGGAGGGGAGACTCTCTCCAGCTCTCCACAGGATTCGAGAGAAGGAGCCTCTGCGCTGTAAGGCACAACTCAGGTGTTCAACTCCAAAAGGTGAATACAACTCCTCTTTATTTTAGCAGGATAATCACTGAATTGTAATCGCTGCCTTTGATGCTGAAGGATCATGATTTTTTCAAAACATTCAGATAAGAACAGTCAGAATTTTAAAAACATGTGTATTTTATATAGACAAGATTATTCAATTCTAAGTCCTTGGAGTAATTTTCTCTTAAGTGCTTCAGTTTGATTTGTCCATAAATGGATTATTTTCCATATCAAAGATTAAAAAAAAAAAAAATCTACATCATAACAGGCCTATACTTTAAAAAAAAAAAAAAAAGCAGTCTCATGAGCTATTCAGTTTTCTCTTGACGTGCATTCTATAAAAGAGAATCACTGTATCTATTTTTAGTGCAATAACTACTGATTGTGTCCTGTTTGTAGAGTATACTGTGTAATTTTGAGCTTTCCGTCCTACTGTACTTCAGCCAAGATGCCAGAAACAGCGGAGGCTGTGTCAGCCACTCTCACCACCAACAGAAACTGCACTGTAGAAATCACCAATGCCACCAATAACTTCTGCCTCATCAACCCTAAGTAAGTTGGAATTCAACACGCCATATTTTTCACTGTTAAAGATGTTAAAATGAAGAGAAGAAATAAATCTATAAATGGGAAAAATTAAAGAAACATGGCATTAAAGATAAAGTTAATGAGGTGGAGACCCAAAAATGGAGAATTTGAGTGGATTCATGCAAGGTGTGATGAAATGAGAACTGATGCCTAAGGCCCCTAAGTACTTTTGGCAGAATTTATGCTTAATTTTGATAATACTTCATCACCTCGCAGAACAATGCAGGTTGGCTAGCCCGATTAGCTACCTACACCAGCAATTGTTTTCAGCACTAGCCCAGTTAGAGTATCATGGTCTGAGTGTATACTCAAGTTTGATTGGCTCCAGGGATATGCATTCATTTTCAAAAGGCTAACTGTGTTGCTTTGAAGTGCTTTCTGCTTTAAACGCCTGATTACTGCTCCAAATCAGTGTTTTGATTATATTCACACACAGTGCCTCCGGGGATATGGACTATCCACTCCTCTCTGATAATTGAAACAAAATAGCCTTGATTTTCTACAGCTTTTCATAAACAACATCTATGTCAATTAATGGAGGATAGACTTAATTTCAAGTAAAAGCAAAAATGCAAGTGCAAAGAGAGTGTTTAATCTATTTACTCAATTTTTTTTAATATAAATTGTTCGAGTTTGCCGCCTTTATTTCTCGATCAAATTTTTTTTCGTAACTATTGAAAATCATTCGTTTATCTATATTTTTTTTTGTTTCTTTTACCACTAATAGAGGAGCAAATGAATGAACAAACAAAAAGAAAACCAAAGCACAGATAGCAGTTATATATGTCTCTTTGCATTTGTGTCATACCTCTACATTTGTCTAGCACTGGCAGGACAGACCATATCTTGGATGGGTGGTTTTCATGTGTGACATCACTTTGCCAAGAACATCCACCTATCCATCACGCGGTGACACCCAACGCCTCATTGCACATTGCATGCAGGTTCACTCGCCATTGCTTACAAGTCCATAGCAGTACTTGCACAGTCACACTCCATCCATCAACATAAGCTGTTTCGCCCTGGAAAACCCAACACTCAAAAAGTACTCTGAAAACCTCTGCAAAAGTTTTATTTTTTTAAATCAAAGATGGAAAAAAGCACATATCTCCAGATTTAAAGGGAGAGTTCATCCAAAAAAAAAAAAAAAAAAAAAAGTTTTCCTTCTTGCCCCTAGTACAATATTTTGACACCAGGTAGTGATTTGGCGAGGTTTCCAGTTTGGCATGATCTCCCCTGTTTCCCTTCACACCAATACAATGGAACTAGATGGGTGTTGGTTTGTGGAGCTTCCAAAAATAATGACAATGGTACCTGGCGTAAGTATTGGGAAGCATTGGTTGGGAACAAAGAGTTTCATTTGGAAACTATTTCCGGATGAAAAATAGCCCTAAACTAAATCTATCAAAGTGATTTCGTAGTCTTTCAACATACAGTGGTTTTTCCTGTGTTCTTTGGCTACATTGCACCAAGGTTTGCATTTTGGGTGAATTGCCCCTTTAAACTCTTAAACTCTAGTACAGTTAACAATGAACCTTTATCAGCTGCTTTTACCAGCTTATGTCTGTCTCCGCTGCCTAGGGTGTACATGAATAAGGGCTTCAGTCACCACCCGCCCCAGCCCACTATCCGCACCCACATGACTGAGGTGTGCACCTTCATCAAGGACGACAACACGGCCACCGGCGCCGTGGGAGTCCTGACCTATGACCTCTTCCACATGCAGACCCGGGCTTGCGCCAATCGCCTGGCCATCATGTTCTCCGTGCCCTTTGACCATAACCTCTACAAAAACCGGCTCGCTGTGGGCATATTGGAGACGTCCCGCAACTGCGACAAACAGCTCTACGACCAGATGTATGATGGGAAGGACCTGAGCCACTTCACCCGCTCGGACGGCAACGGCTCCGGGCTGGAGTACAATGCGACATATGTTGATTTGAGAGCCACCATGTCCGCTATTGGCAAAGCCATTGTCAAAGTGGAGCTCCATGATAGAAATGCTCGTTAGAGTAGACAAATCTACTGAGAATTCGCCTGTATTTCCTTTGTTGCTTTTGCACGCAATAAATAAACTTAATTTGAGTTGAATACTGTTGCACGTTGTCATCTTTTTTTAAAATCCAGACTGAGGGAGAGTGATGTTGCTGTCATCTGTGTTTTGTGTCAGCTGAAATGCATCAATATCTAACAGACAGCTCATTGATTCTCCATTAGCCTATTTCTTGGGCCTATGCATATTATATATTAGCTTTTGTTTGATTGTGATAATAAAACATTCAGAGTCAGCGCTGATGTTACTTTGAGTGGGATGTGTTTGCAGTGCTCCTTAATATGTTCACTCACTCAGTATGCTTTCATTAGAACTCATGAACAATAATCATTTTTCAATCTGTTAGGTAGATTCAGCCAATTCTAATGAGCAGCAAACAGATGGAATATCTGCATAGATGTTTTTTAATCGCTGTGATAATAACATTGTTCTTCACTGAGGCTGTGAGGCTTTCCATCTTGTTCTAATCATGTGCTTATTATGTGGTTCTTGGTCTCTGACAAGTTCAACCAAAGAATGAGACTAAAGCAGCTCCAGAGATGCCTGTATGAACTCGCTCAGCGTGCACATTGTTTCTGTTGCACAATTCCCCAGGAATGAGATACTCCTCTAAGTCAGTCAGACCTCCAAGCACACACAATCAATCAGGAGGAATGGGTGTGTTGAGTGAATGATCCCAGCTTATCTAACAAGTCCAGATCCAGTAGGGAAGTGCTGGAAATTGTTCAGGTCTACCAGCTCAGCCACAAATAAGGGTGTGGCAATTTTCTCCCACGGAGAAAAGCAAGAAAGTATTTGCTTTTCATCTTCTGTCATGCCATTGGGCCATTAGCAGCTGTGATGAAAGAGGGTGTCAACTGCCCCTCTGGGGTCATGTTGCAAGTGGGAGGGTGTCCTGGGTGTTGCCATATATCCTACTTTGAAATGTTACTGGTACCTCCCTCTAGCTGACTTTTCCCATCTTGGAACTTGGAGCGTCGATAGAAGTTACCAACAGGTAAGTCACCTGGAGCTCAATTTGGGCTACAAAACATTTTGAAATGCAGAAGAATTTGTTAGGATACAGTACAGAGTAGCGCTCTTTGGCAACAGTGTATATATGTAAGAAAACATTTATTTATAGGAGCACACAGAACCCACACGAGACATTTGTTTGATTTGTATGTTAATCTGGTGATAAAAGGGTTGATTATTTTCTCCAGTGTTTTTTTCCCCTCTCTTAACTTCATTATTGCATGGTGCTTAGTGCTGTAATTGAAGATGTACACTCTCTAATGAGGCAAAGAGAGTCAGCAGCCACTCTGTGATTATTCACAACTGCTTTGAAATTTGTCTCATTAGCCTCTGATGTATATCTTAAATAACCATTTAGGAAAGACTGTGTCTGTGTGTTTGTCGATGTCAAAGCAATATCAAAAGAGCAAGGAAGCATAACAGAGGTCAAGAGGATATTCTGTACGTAATAAAGGGAGTGCTCATCGTTTTCAGTGCGTTTAAAAAAAAGAGGGAGGTATCGAAGAAGTCTGGTTCAGCTGATAAACACTGACACTACCTCTGTTTCACAAGCAGACAGCAAAGCCATTCCAAGATGACAGAGTCGGCAGAGGATGTAGCAGCCAATGTGGAGTCCAGGAGAAGCGTTACCATCGAGCTCTCTAACCTCACTAACAACTACCACCTCATCAACCCCAGGTACGCTCCGACTGTCTCAGACCGGCTGTCATGCATTTTAAAGCTTGTGCACAAAAATATAATTATATGGATCCCACAAACAACTGTAATGTGTGTTTGGGTGTGGACTGTAGGGTGTTCCTGGATAATGGGGAGACATACAACCCTCCTCAACCTACAGTGGGCCACCTAAAGACGGAGGTTTGCACTTTCAGCAAGTGTGGCGGCAAAGCAACCGGCAGCGTTGGTGTGATGACCTATGACCTTCTCGAGAAGTCGCGCAATGACTACATTGAGACTCTGGCCATCATGTTCTCCATTCCCTGGGACTACAACCTGTACAAGAACTGGTTTGCGGTGGGAATTTACCCCAAGGGCCGTACATGTGATGAGTCCCTGTTCAAAGAGATGTACTATAACAAAAATCAGCAAGGGTTTGTTAGGGAGGAGGCAAATGGCTCAGGAATAAATTATGTAGGGAGCTACCTAGACATCAAGGCCACCATGGGCCCCCTGGGCAAGGCCAGTATGAAGGTGGAGGTATGGGATAAGCTCTTCACACCACCCATGGGCCAGCAGGCATGCTAAACAGACCCCTCCTCTCTCTGTTTTTGTGTTATTTTGATGTGTCCCT